>NC_067250.2:288613680-289238680 GCF_019359855.2 Lolium perenne | reverse complement strand
CTGCACTGCTGCACCTCTGTCATATTTCAACTGTCTTATAAATCATATGAGTATTGAAGTACATTCTATATTGCAATTATAGACCAAACCGAATGGATGAGCATCTCCCGTCTGATTTTTTTGGTGCTGCTTATGAATCAACACAGATGACAACTCCGGTTGCTTTCAGGTTCAGATCATACCAGGGTTTAATAGCACCAAGCCGGGCATACCAGGAGGTGGTGAAATCGAGTGGACCAGGACTCCACTTGTGCTTTCAGGTCTCCGATTTTGCTGCATGCATAGGCCTGCTCTTATTGTTCTTCTCCTTATCTTTTTAAATGTATAGTCTGACGTATGCATAGTCTCTGGAAGTATATGCAAGATTGCTCAAACTTGTATATTTCTTGCCTTCTTTTTTCATGGAGAACGACATCTTAATCCAAGGCTTGCAATTTTTCTAAATGCGTAGCTGTTTCTTGGAATTAGGCAAACAAGGTTTTGTTCAACAGATATTTGTTTTTTCATCTTCAGCGTGCATCCGGTTAACTTTGAAGGAATATATATGTTGACACATGAACTTTTTCCAGGACCTGGGTAGTAATTCAGGATTAGTAACGTTGTAGATAATATTTCAGGAGTATGAATGTCCTTGTTTCGTGAATAAATCTGTACTCAAACATGGTTTTAGTTTGTCCCCAATCAAATCGGTGAAAGCAAGAGATCTCAGTGGCACGAGTATTTCTAGACACTTTGATTCAATTAGCACTAGCAGTAGTATTCAGTTCTATTCATCCTCTTCATTTGTCATCACAGAATTGCTTGCTGCCACTTGTCCTTACCATGGGTTTTAAGGCGTTGCTTGAGCGTCTAGAGCCGGCAAGACATCATGCTCTCCTTAGGCAGGTGTCTAAGGCGTCCAGATTTGACCTTTCGGGCATACAAGTTGTTGCTCTGGCTGATTTTGGATGCCATGGACAAGTCAAAGCGGGAAACTGAGCACGCGAGCGGGAACACATAAATTGGGCGGGATGGGATTGATATTGTGGGGCCAGAGAGAGGAGAAAGAGATGGGGGGGGGGGGCCCAGTTGAACAGACCGAAATTGGGAGCCAGAGAGAGGGGAACAGAATAGTCACAAAATCAAATCGATAGAGAGAGCGCGCGGAATGAATTGTACTACTGGCAATGAAAGTTGACTGAAAAGCAATCTCGTTTTTCTTTGACTGAAAAGTTGTTTGTTTGGCTTCCTGATATATACACGTACCCTTTGGTTTATCTAAGGGGTGTTTGTTGTGGCTTTTTTGGCTTTTGGCTCTGGCAAAAGCCACCAAAAGCCCCTAAATAGCTTCCTTTTTTGCCTTTTGGATTTGCGAACCCAAAAGAATAGGAACTTTGTTTTGGGCTTCCAAAATCCAAAAGCCAAAAAAAGCACCTATTTAGGTGCTTTTGGTGGCTTTTGCCAAAGCCAAAAGCCAAAAAGCCACACCAAACACCCCTAAGTAGTTCACATGAAGTCTGTCATCCTTTTTGCATATAGTGGCGATAAGATATCATGGATTGTTTGTATTTAAATTTACATTTCTTGTCCTTCTATACTATGGTGTTTACTGGCTAGCTTTTTGGTTGCATTAGTTTCTTTATGTAAAATTAACTCTGATGCGTATGTATTAATCTGGCAGCTTATATCTTTATAAAGTGGTACTATTGGTTTCTCTTTCTCTCTTGATGCCTCCTTTATTTTCGTTTTGCTTTTATTTTGGTATGCCAAGTATCTATTTTGGCTGGGCTGGGCTTATGGGCTAATTCCATATTGTGGGCTTGATGATTGGAATGAAATGGCCTTATTGCCATGTGGCTTGGCTTTGGAAATTCGATCTATTTTGGAATCTTGGCATAACATGGTTTAGTTGGATTCCAACATAAAAACTAAACCTCAATCTATTTTCAAGTGTTGCCTTTGTGTAATCTGGAGGGCAGTTTTAGTTTAGATCTGTCAATGGTTGTTTACTTTGTTGCTGGCTAAACCTTGACCGAATTTCTTGTCGGTGTTTTTTATGTCTTTCAGGTGAAGAAGAAAAGACCAAGTACTTCATCCATGCAGTTCTTTACCAGTAGAAGTTAAGTCCCAAGATAATTTACCCTCTCCACATCAAGAAGTAGGCTGAAAGGATAGGACGTCAGAGCTGGGCGAAGGCAGCAACGCCATTGGTTCGAGGCTGTAGTTGGTTGAGGCCCACTTGGACAAGCCGATCACTAAGGAGAACAGGGCAAGGATAAATAGGCTTCGCTAGCACGGTATATTGTATCTCCTATGAACACCCAAATATGGATGGTGGCTTGGAGCTGGAAAATGGGTCGCTGGGCTTGCTGTGTAGTATCTCATATGACGGACTTAGACTGCTGACAACCACCACATTGCGGTGAGCCTCGCATCCTCCTGGACCTGTCCAGTTCCCTTTTGCTGATTAAAGGCTGCGCCTTCTTCATTTTCTCTGGTGAAATGTAAAACCCTAGCTTAACTTGTCTTCTCTCTGTAGATGGTTCAGGATTGGGCGCAGTGGTGCTGGAAGGGCCCACTGCTAGCAGCAGCAGTGATGGCGCTGTGCATGAAGGTCCAGGAGGGCGCCTTGGTACATGACGGCGACTTGCTCCTCCACTAGGATGCATGCAGCTGCCACCTGGGACAAGAATGAACAACTAGGTGCCTCCTGCTGCCTGCCCTTTACTGATTGATTATTCCCTGGCTGTCTGTTGCGCAACACAATCATTTGTGTGTGAATTTACCTTGTGTTTTGCAGGTTGTGTTGAGTGTTTGGTTTTGGTATACTTAAGTTCATACATTTCTTTTGGTACATAAATGGGACTGTTCCTGCTTAAGTGTATGTGTAAAATTGATGCTAATAGTTTATCTATCTTGTGAACGAGAACCTGGATTCTAATTCTGGAGCAAACCATGTTGTACATGATAATCCTAGATTCCTTGGTTGGCAGCAGCTACATTTATGCCCTCTTGTCGTGAGTAAATGTACACTACATACTTGTTTACAAAGGCAGTAGCACTTGTATTTATAGATGCATTAACACTTTGACCACATAATTTCTTGCTGCCACTTGTCCTTAATTTGGAGAGTGCCTTAGCTTAAAATATGCACCATTGGGGCAATAATCTCTGCGAGGTGCCTCCCGCTGCCTTCTCTAAAAAATCATGGTAGTTGTTTGGTTGATGCTCTTGACTAGACGCATTGACATCTGCTTGTTGTTGATTGAATCATGCTTCTTTACCTCTCATTATTTTGCCTGGAAGTTTTCTTATGCAATGTGGATGGTACTACTGGCAATCAAAGTTGACTGAAAAGCAATCTCAACTTTTTTTTTGAATGAAAAGTTCTTTGTTTGGCAGCCTGATATTTACAAGTACCGTTTGGTTTATTTAAGTACTCCCTCCGTTCTCTTTTAATTGACTCAGATTTAGTACAACTTTGTACTAAATTTGAGTCAATTAAAAAAGAACGGAGGGAGTAGTTGACATGAAGTCTGTCATCCTTTTTGCATATAGTGGCGATAAGATATCATTGATTGTTTGTATTTAAGTTTATATACATTTCTTGTCATTTTATACTATGGTGTTTGCTGGCTAGCTTTTTGGTTGCATTAATTTCTTTATGTAGAAATAACCCTGATGACAGACTTCCATGTATAAATCTGGCAGCTTATAGCTTTATTGATTTCTCTTTCTCTCTTGATGCCTCCCTATTTTCTCTTAGCTTTTATTTTGGTATGCCAAGTATCTATTTTTGCTGGGCTGATTGATTCCACATTGTGGGCTTGATGATTGATACCACATTATGGGCTGATTGATTCCACATTATGGACTTTGGAAATTCGATTTATTTTGGAATCTTGGCATAACATGGTTTAGTTGGATTCCAACATAAAAACTAAACCTCAATCTATTTTCAAGCGTTGCCTTTGTGTAATCTGGAGGGTAGTTTTAGTTTAGAGGGGTCAATGGTTGTTTACTTTGTTGCGGGCTAAACCTTGACCGAATTTCTTGTCTGTTTTTATGGCTTTCAGGTGAAGAAGAAAAGACCAAGTACTTCATCCATGCAGTTCTGTACCAGTAGTAGTTAAGTCCCAAGATAATTTACCCTCTCGACATCAAGAAGTAGGCTGAAAGGAGAGGACGTCAGAGCTGGGCGAAGGCAGCAACGCCATTGGTTTGAGGCTGAAGTTGGTTGAGGCCCACTTGGAGAAGCGGTGCTGCGAGTCAGCCATCATGCTGGTGCTCAAATACGAGAGCACTAACAAGGTACTGGGTTTATAGTTATGCTCATTTGGTATGTATTCTAGCAATTGAGGTGGACACTTTGTGGTGATTTAGATGATTTGTGTGTTTATGGTAATTGTTATTCCATTCATGGTGTCCTTTTTTATTCCTAAAAGTATTTTTCCTTACTCTGTCATGTTCTATAAACTGGCCATTGAACCATGATGCCAATCATCATGTTTTCTGTAAGTTCACATGAAACGGCCATCAAACCATGCTTCTGGTGATGCATGCGGTGTTTTGTAGGATCTGCAATTGCCACTATTTTGTGTTTCTTAGTCTCCTGGTTTCTGCCACATGATAATATGTTCATATGTTCTTTCAGGGCGTTTTTGATGCTCACATGGCGATGGTGAACCAGTTTGCGTGGGAGGGAGTGTAGGGAAGGAAAGAGTTCCTGGTGGAGGTGTAGATGCAGATGGTGCTCACCCACCCAAACCTTGTCAGCCTGGTCGAGATGAGAGGTTGCTGTGTGAGAGTACATGCAGTTCCGCATCCAGGAGAGACATCTTTTTTGGCGAGTTCTTCTCACAAGTCAGACCTGCTGTTTGTTCTAGTTCATATGTCTGCAAATCAGTCCGGTTATAGAGTTGGTATGAATCTATCTCTGCTTTACCAGGTTAAACATCCATGTTGTTTTTTTGCTTTTCCTGTACCTTATGCCTGTGATAGCCCTTCATTCTAGTAATGCGTTTTTTCGCATAAAGAGCTCAGCTTTGTGAAGTTTTTTTTTTCTCTTTTCTTTCATTGTAAAAAGATATTTGTGTAAAAAATGGAAGGGGGAAAGAAATGTGAGCTCAGTATGACATAATAGAAAATGATAACATAATATGGAATGGATGGTGAAATCTACAACCTATGAAATGATGACATTATTTGGTTTTGAGTTGTTGGTCTAAGCTTTGCTGCTAATTAGTTCCGAATGACACTATTGAATGACTTGCATTTACTGCAGTCTTGTAACATAATTATCATTGTCGCACATTCCTAGAAAATCTTGTATGTTTGTCGAGTAATTGTTTCGTGTGCTGTAGGTGGAGGTGAACATTTCTTGGTCTGTTTTCGTGAAGGTGATGGCCGGACTTAGCTTAGGTTCCACTTAAAGAAGTGTTAGTCGCAGGGACCTGGTGCATGAAGTGGCAGACTGCTGTAGCGCTTCCGAAGGGGAATACGTTCAACTGTTGTGTCCGTTTTGGTTGATACTACCAAATCCTTATGGCGGGATGGTGCGTCTCCATGCAATGAGATCTGTATTATCATTATTACTGAGTGACGAAATTAATTCTTCAGATTCATTTCATATGTGCATTACTAGAACTTGTTATGTTTGCCCATTCTGTGATTTCCCTACATGAATATATCTAAGGTCTACCATGAGTATTGATGGTGTGTTGCACAGGGAACAACAAGCGCATTTTCTTTGGAGTGACCATGACATGAATTCTGTATGTTTTTTTTTCCATTCCAGCAAACTTTTACTTGCCCAAAATTCTTATGATGATTGAATGACTTGTATTTACTGCAGTATCATATCATAATTATCATTTTCGCACACATTGCTGTTCATGCATGGCCTATCCTAGCAAGTCTTGTATGTTTGTAGGAGTAATTGTTTCATGTGATGTAGGTGGAGGTGAACCTTTATTGGTATGTGTTTCATGCAGGTGATGGTTCGACAAGCCGAGCTTCAAGAAGCGGTAGTCGCTGGGACCTGGTACATGGAGCGGCAGACTGGTGTAGCTCTTCCAAATGGAAGAAGTCTAGCTACTGTGTCCATTTTGGTTGATACTACCGAATCGTGTCGGAGGATGCAAAATTGAAATTTTATGCATGGCCTATCAGGACCGCGACCAGAGAAGCATAGGGCGGTGATGGGTGAAGAGAATGGTAGCTAGGGCTTGATGCTAGTTTGATCCGTTTGTAGCTTTGGAATTACATTACTTTATGGATTTAGCTAAGCTGTTGTTAGTTGTCTCATGAGCTGGGTTGTGGGCGTGAGGATGTTATAACTGGGGATGAGTTGGGTCGTGGGTGTTTTTTGATGTGCATATGCAATCATGGGCAGTGAGTCAATGAAATGTATATGCTGATGCTCATATCTATACAATATTTGTGGTCTCATTTCGCTCACCTTGACATGCAATATACTCTTGGATTTTATCATGGGTTTTGGTACAAGCTGAGTGGTATTTTTACTGTCTATTGGTTTCTCACCTTTTATCAGTGACATGTTTTATAATCTTATTTTGGCAGCTTATATCTTGCGATGCTCAACATAGATATGGGCAGCTTCATATGGTTGTCTACTCTCAAAACTAAATTAATATTTCCCAAAATAATGACAAGTGAAAGAAAAATTTCTGGAGGAGCACATTTTGTCTTGCATGTTAAGGTACTTGTGATTTTGGGGGCAAAGTGCGACGAATATGTAATGCGTAAATTGCAAGGTAAAATATATTCTGCTATGATAAATAAAAATTTGTCTGAATGATAGGGAAAAGCACAGTAAAAGTAATACAAGGTCAGTCTTTTGCTCTGGCAAATGCCATGACCTGCGCGGTTCCTTGCCTAGCTAGCTACGGATGCTTTTACTGACTCCGTCATCAATCCTGCCTAGCTAGCTCCCATGCCATGTCACCAATCCATGGCACATTTCATCTGAGCCATTCATTCTTGCTAGTTGCTTCCATAGCATATTCCATCTTAGCCATACATCAATGCTAGCTGTTTCTATGACACATTCTATCTCACCCACGCATCTATGGTAGCTGCTTCCAACAAACACCTCTGTGCTCTCCTTCAACCTTTTCTCTATAAATACAAGAGGGGTGGAACGACCGCGTGCGGCTAGCGCGTGCGACCGACTTAGACTTTGACGAGGACGAGAAGAGAAGAGAAGAAATGAATATTAGCTGTGATGGATTCTCAGCTAGCGTGTGTAACTATGACTTAGACTGCTCGTGGTAGTCCTTAGTGGATGCTTGAACTCTATCTAACTTCTCATAAGTAGGTTCATCTCAACGACTCGCCCAAGTAAATTGTCTCCCCAAAAGATCTCCAGAATCCCCCGAGATGGGATTGGCGGTGGCGGCGTCTCAGTTCCGTACCCCGTATCGTGGCTCTCGGTACTGGGGGGTTTCGCGACGGAGGCTTTAAGTAGGCGGAAGGGCAGGTAAAGGGGCGTCACGAGGGGCCCACACAACAGGCCGGCGCGGCCAGGGCTTGGGCCGCGCCGCCCTGGTGTGTCGCCACCTCGTGGCCCCACTTCCATGTGTCGCCGGAAGAAAAGAAAATTAAACCACCCTAACTTATAATAAACATCTCACTTTGCTTATTCATTTTGTTATTTCAAGTTTTTATCTAACAACTTAATTGATCTTACATATACAGTGCATACCGTAAAATAAATTAAAGCAACACTTGAGTGGACGCACACTTTTTTATTCAGAATAATCACACATCAAGAGAAAGGAAAGTACTCACCCAACACATCAAAGACGTTACACAGCCAACTAAGCTTATTATACAGATTATAAAAATAACAAACACAATTCTAAATAGAAAAAAAACTAAAACCCACAAACATTTAACACGGCCAAGAATTACCACCACTCAGCCAATAGCGGGCTATAGCTTATAGCCGCGGAGATTTCTAAAGATATAAAAGGATATAACTAAGCTATAGCGGGCTAACACCATATAGCCGATTTTCTAACTAATACGAAAAAATTCGATATTGCGGTAGCATATAATCGTATATACGATCAATAATTCACAGATACATAACATAGTTCGCATAGTCACACAAGAGATAAACATAACCAAAACATAGTTCACATAAATTTTTGTCAAAAACATAGTTCATAGATAATTAAGAACATAGTTATGTCCAAATATTACAACATCATTAAGTATCCCCGGGCATCACGAAAGACTATAGCGGGCTATTTTAAACGGAGCTCAGCCACCACATGGTGCGGCGTGCCGCCCGCGCCCCTCATTGCTAGTATTCACCAACAAGGAATCATAGAACATACATCACTTCGAAACCGGTTCCCCTTTTGATTAAATTCGCTGGCTAATTAAGCCATTAGTCACGGTAATGTCTTCAGTTCATCCATACACGAATTCATTACATCAAAAGTCTTTTTTTCTGAAATGGGGAGTTTAACCCCGGCTTCTGCATCATGATGATGCACACAGCCTTTTATTAAAAAACTAAAATATTTAGTCTTACAACTCTCACAGCTCAATCATCGCCTACAGTTGATATAAGAATCAACCAGCGGAACAAATAAAACATAGAAACACTACACATCACTGTAGCCTCCTAGTATGATGCTAGCCAGCCTGACACAAGATATCCCGAGCAACTGTCTGGAGCCGTGTGCATCCAAAAACCATGCCGATGCAAATTTGTCGGGTGGTAGCACGCTGGACGAGACCATCTGCAGCTGCTGCACGCCGGATGGAGTCTGCGGCATCGATCCCGAGGCAGTGATACCCACCTGGGGCAATCACGAGGTAGATACACCTGGAACACAATCTATATCATAATCAACACCTGTTTTGTTACTCTCGCACTTTACTTACTCGTACTTTATTCAACTGCTACATCAAAACCCCCTGAATACTTGTCTGTGAGCATTTACAGTGAATCCTTCATCGAAACTGCTTGTCAATACCTTCTGCTCCTCGTTGGGTTCGACACTCTTACTTATCGAAGATACTACGATACACCCCCTATACTTGTGGGTCATCATGGGGTTGGTTCGGCCCTGCACTGGATCCCCTTTTCTTCCTCTTCGGCCTTTGCTTTGCTTCGGAGTTGACCGGCGGTGTGGGGACCGCTGATCTTGCGAATAATGGCGGTGGTCCTTGGATTTATTCTCGCGCCAAGATGGAGATCTGCTGTTGCCTGTCCTCATCGATCTGGCGGATGTGTCGTGTTCCGGAAGGCTCCGCCGGTGCTCCATTGGGCGATTGAAGCCAGGTTACCGGATCGGGTGGAATTCGGTCGAGCGCACCCATGTTTTTACTCTGGCCGTTTGGTTGCAGAGGGAGCGTTTCGAAGCTCTGCTGGCGGTTATTATCATGGAGCACGTTTTCGTTCTGTGGTGCTGGCGGAGAATGACATGGAAGTCGAGATCTGTGGTCTTGCAATGGTGACTCGAGTCTGGGTGGCGAGGAGGAATTGGCTTCGTGGTCGGTGTCTTTGGAGCAGCGGCATGCGAGTGGGGGCGACTGCACAGGAGAAGTTTAAAATCTTACCTTTCAGGGTGAAAATCCAAGGTCTGGTCTTAATTGGTTGTGCCTGACAATGTTCTTGTTGAAGGCATTGTTTTGAGAGTGAGGATTTTCTTCAGGGTGAAAACCTAAGATCTATGATCGGGCGACGACACAGCTGGTGCACTGTTACCTTCTTGGAGGCGTCGCTTTTGGAGAAGCTGAACTTCTGGTGCTGTCATGGTGGTGTTAGTGCTGTTGTTTAAAGGATTAGATCACTGTAGCGGGGCTTTTCTTTTTTGATAATTTCATAAAATACGCTACGAAATATAATTACTGTGTATCAATCATATTTCTATTTATTATTATTTTTCTGCTGCAATGGTACATACGGCAGTTTTTTTTAGAGATAATACTTAGTACGTAGGAGAGAGTAGTCATATCATGCACATGGTTGGCTCCACCCACATGGCCACAAGACCACACGACCATCTGACGCATCACTGCCATCACGCATGCAAGCAAAGCGACCTTGCCTCTCACCAATAGCCGGAAGGGACCACGTCACGGTGAGCCTCTTACCTGATGCGGCACAAAAGCCGGGAGGGACCAGAACATGCGAGGAAAAAGAAGCCAATTCCGTACCGTACGATGTTTGATCAACGGCGCGGCTACGACCGATCCTGGCGTGCAGATCGGGCGACCGACGTCTAGCGCTCGCTTTGGAAGATTTTGTGCAACGTAGTGTTGCTGACAAGAAGCAGTCCGATGGGAAGCTAGGAATCAGCATCCAATCCCTAGTGACTTCTGAATATGGAAATATTATCGTCAACATAAACTTAAATGTTTTTCTCTTGCTTCAAGACTATAAACATTAGAGATTTACCTCAAAAAGACACTTCTTTTCCTAGAAGACGATAACGTACTAGCACGTGCAATGAGGTGTGGCACTTGAAACTAAGGATCATATCTCTTTTACCGTCCTTTAAAAAGGCTTGTCGGGAGAACTGAGTTTCAACTCAGTGGCAAGGCGAGTGCGCAGCCAGCCCACCCGGGTTCGAATCCCCACATCGCGGTAATTTTAAGGGAGCGGTGAACTTTAATCGGATCATCATCTTAGCGTTCATCCGCGAGAAGAGTCTCATTTCTACCTAACAACGTATAGCTAAGGGAGGAATCATTCCCCCATTGGTCAACATTTTTTTTAAGGCTTGTCGGAAATATTTTCCCCTGATGGAATCATCACAGATGCTGAGATTCACTTGCATTGCATATCATCTTTCCAAAGACATTTGACACCTTTGTTCATGGAGTTGATCAGCCTAAGAACCTTCTAGATGCAGAAAGCTAGTATCATAAAAGTAAACAAGAATAAACCTAAGAGCGTTCTAAGTGCAGAACTGTCGATGTCCTTGGCGTTGCTTCTCTCCGTGGCCACGTCTCTGTCGACCTCGCCGTCACTCTTCTCGTCCTTATGGTCGGTTTCGCCGTTCTCTGAACCCGCGTCCTCTTCCTCCTCTTCTTCCTCGTCCGTATCCGTGTCTGAATACCACGGCAGAGAAACCATGAATCCCTTGAACTGGACGACCACTGCATCCTCGTCGTTGTGGGTGTCGGAGTCGCCTCCCGACCGCATCAGGTAAACACGAAACTCCTCTTCCGACGGCCGGATTTTCCAGCTCCACGGCCTTCACTTCCGATGACAGCTGCGCGAGCATGATCTTCTGCGTTCCCATCTCGACGTAGGCGGACACGACGCCCTGACTGGCAGCGTTCTGCGGGTCGACGAGGAAGACTTCGGTGACCACGAAGGGCTCGTCGTCCGACGCGATTAGCGTCAGGTCCTCACCTCTCTGGAGCTGCATGGACCAGCGGCGTAGTTGCAACGGCTGCTCATCCATGGCCATGGTCGACGATCGCCCGGCCGAGTTGCGAGCTGCGACAGCACTAGCTAGTTAGTTCACCTCTCGATGTTCTTCTCCTGTTCTGTTCGCCGTGAACCAGGACTGGATTAATTGCTTTGTGCGTAGCCTCTCGTGGTGTCTTGTGTGTGCTTATATTGATCGATTGTGGGCACATCGATTCCGAGCTGTACTCGGTCAAGGGATGATTTAATTTGTCTCGTGAAAGAAACGGACTCATATCGTGCGTCCTTGGCACGTTATATACCGATTAATTGGGCAGTCTGGTTTGGACGCTTTTCTTTCCCTTCCATTTTCTCGATCTGGTGCGGATCGATCGATGTATCGCGCGGTTCCAAGTGCTTCCGCACGCCGTACTCAACGAGTCGGTGGCACGCACGCACAGCGACGATACTCGTGCCGGCGCGTCCGTGTGATACGAATTAAAGACAGCGACGATACTCGCGACGAAACGAACAAACCAAACTCCCCACCCAACCCCAGACCCCAGAAACCCTAGCCCCTCTCCTCCTCACTCCATTCCTCTCCACTCGCGGCGGCGGCGCCCAAAACAACCAAGATCCGGCGGCGTCGAGGCGGCCTCGCTCGCCGGAGCGCGCGTGCATCCATCCCTGCGCGCCGCTCCGTCGACCTTGCCTCGCCGCGGCGCGCCACCGCCCGCACAAGGGGCTGCTGCCCACCACCACGCACGCACGCACCTGGAGATGCCGATCCATCCGGTGCTTGTGGTGCTGCTGCTGATGTCCAACCCATCTCCTGACGGCAGCAGCGCCCGCGAGGACGAGATGCACCTGTTCCCTTCAAATAGGACAGCGACCACCATCAGAAAGGTCTCTCTTTCTCTCTCAGTTACCATCTTTTTTCTTCTTCTTCTCTCGTCTGTCAAATGTATATGCTTGCGTGTGGATATATGAGGTTCAATTTCTCTTCACTACAAATGCTGGGATCTAAAGGTCTTCAGGCGTTTCTAGATTCTTGGCAATCACTTGCTTCTCATCTTACTGCTCTCTTTGTTTCTCATCACAGATCAGTATGGTGTCTGAATAATTGGCTGCAAATTCACAAGAGCGACTTGGAAAACGCCCAAGACAAGACAAAAAAAAACTCCCAGTAAGGTGCGTCTGCTGCCTTCTCTCATAAATTTGTGATTTTTTCGCTGCACCAAATATTCCAAATGCTGGGATGTAGAGGTGTTCCATCATCCAAGTGTCTTCTGGTTGCATGATAGTCAATTAAAGGCTTTTCATTTATCAGCCGCTCTACATTTTCTGCAATTACTTGCTTCTCTTCTAAATTATCTCTTTGTTTGCCATCACAGATCGATATGGAGCGTGCCTTATAGATGAATGATTGGCTGCGGGATTCAGGGCAGCGACTCGGACAACGCCGGAGGCAAGAAAGATTCGTAGTAAGGTGCGTCCTTTCCGTCTTCTCTGATAAATTCGTGATGTTTGGGCTGCCGCACAATTGCTGCTGCAGTGAAAGGTTCCGGCAATTATTGGACCTGACAATTGCTAATATATCTTGTGGGTTATGGTTCGAGCTAGTTTAGCCTCATTAAAGGTGATTACACCAATTGTATCCAGCGTAAACTTCTCATTAGATTTGTTACTATGTAATTCTCATGAGAATCATGTTGTAACTGCAATGATGCTTGTATCGACTCATCAAGCTTTTCATCATGTGCACCACAATCGTCAGTTATTGATATTTAGCTTGTGTTTATGATTCTCTGTGGTGATGAAATGCTGCTTTCTCTTTTTTGTGTAGGGTGAAAACCCTAGCTACCTTTTATGGTGGCACAGACCAAAGCGGCAGCGATGGCGAGGATCCGCAGCTCTAGGTTCAGGAGAGTGACTTGCTCCACTCGGACTACACGGGAGACAAAAATGAGTCGTAGTAAGGTGCATCCTGCTGCCTTCTCTGGTCAATCAGCCATACTTTGGCTGGCCATTGCTAATTTAGTTTGCTAGGTTAGATTGTTTAGTTGATGTGACAGTGTAACCTGAACTTCAGCAACTGTCTTATGACACTGTCTTATGAAGCCGGTTCTACAAATGTCATATTCATATGCTGATGGTCGGATTTTAAATAGCTGAGACATGAGATGATTGTATTTAAGCTTAGCTGGCATATATTGCAATTATAGGGCGTATAGGTATTGAAGTACATTCTGATTTCTTTTTCTTTCGCATGCATGTTGCTGCACTGCTGCACCTCTGTCATATTTCAACTGTCTTATAAATCATATGAGTATTGAAGTACATTCTATATTGCAATTATAGACCAAACCGAATGGATGAGCATCTCCCGTCTGATTTTTTGGTGCTGCTTATGAATCAACACAGATGACAACTCCGGTTGCTTTCAGGTTCAGATCATACCAGGGTTTAATAGCACCAAGCCGGGCATACCAGGAGGTGGTGAAATCGAGTGGACCAGGACTCCACTTGTGCTTTCAGGTCTCCGATTTTGCTGCATGCATAGGCCTGCTCTTATTGTTCTTCTCCTTATCTTTTTAAATGTATAGTCTGACGTATGCATAGTCTCTGGAAGTATATGCAAGATTGCTCAAACTTGTATATTTCTTGCCTTCTATTGTCAGGGAGAACGACATCTTAATCCAAGGCTTGCAATTTTTCTAAATGCGTAGCTGTTTCTTGGAATTAGGCAAACAAGGTTTTGTTCAACAGATATTTGTTTTTTCATCTTCAGCGTGCATCCGGTTAACTTTGAAGGAATATATATGTTGACACATGAACTTTTTCCAGGACCTGGGTAGTAATTCAGGATTAGTAACGTTGTAGATAATATTTCAGGAGTATGAATGTCCTTGTTTCGTGAATAAATCTGTACTCAAACATGGTTTTAGTTTGTCCCCAATCAAATCGGTGAAAGCAAGAGATCTCAGTGGCACGAGTATTTCTAGACACTTTGATTCAATTAGCACTAGCAGTAGTATTCAGTTCTATTCATCCTCTTCATTTGTCATCACAGAATTGCTTGCTGCCACTTGTCCTTACCATGGGTTTTAAGGCGTTGCTTGAGCGTCTAGAGCCGGCAAGACATCATGCTCTCCTTAGGCAGGTGTCTAAGGCGTCCAGATTTGACCTTTCGGGCATACAAGTTGTTGCTCTGGCTGATTTTGGATGCCATGGACAAGTCAAAGCGGGAAACTGAGCACGCGAGCGGGAACACATAAATTGGGCGGGATGGGATTGATATTGTGGGGCCAGAGAGAGGAGAAAGAGATGGGGGGGGGGGGGGGGGAGTTGAACAGACCGAAATTGGGAGCCAGAGAGAGGGGAACAGAATAGTCACAAAATCAAATCGATAGAGAGAGCGCGCGGAATGAATTGTACTACTGGCAATGAAAGTTGACTGAAAAGCAATCTCGTTTTTTCTTTGACTGAAAAGTTGTTTGTTTGGCTTCCTGATATATACACGTACCCTTTGGTTTATCTAAGGGGGTGTTTGTTGTGGCTTTTTTTGGCTTTTGGCTTTGGCAAAAGCCACCAAAAGCACCTAAATAGGTGCTTTTTTTGGCTTTTGGATTTTGGAAGCCAAAAGAATAGGATCTTTGTTTTTGGCTTCCAAAATCCAAAAGCCAAAAAAAGCACCTATTTAGGTGCTTTTGGTGGCTTTTGCCAAAGCCAAAAGCCAAAAAAAGCCACACCAAACACCCCCTAAGTAGTTCACATGAAGTCTGTCATCCTTTTTGCATATAGTGGCGATAAGATATCATGGATTGTTTGTATTTAAATTTACATTTCTTGTCCTTCTATACTATGGTGTTTACTGGCTAGCTTTTTGGTTGCATTAGTTTCTTTATGTAAAATTAACTCTGATGCGTATGTATTAATCTGGCAGCTTATATCTTTATAAAGTGGTACTATTGGTTTCTCTTTCTCTCTTGATGCCTCCTTTATTTTCGTTTTGCTTTTATTTTGGTATGCCAAGTATCTATTTTGGCTGGGCTGGGCTTATGGGCTAATTCCATATTGTGGGCTTGATGATTGGAATGAAATGGCCTTATTGCCATGTGGCTTGGCTTTGGAAATTCGATCTATTTTGGAATCTTGGCATAACATGGTTTAGTTGGATTCCAACATAAAAACTAAACCTCAATCTATTTTCAAGTGTTGCCTTTGTGTAATCTGGAGGGCAGTTTTAGTTTAGATCTGTCAATGGTTGTTTACTTTGTTGCTGGCTAAACCTTGACCGAATTTCTTGTCGGTGTTTTTTATGTCTTTCAGGTGAAGAAGAAAAGACCAAGTACTTCATCCATGCAGTTCTTTACCAGTAGAAGTTAAGTCCCAAGATAATTTACCCTCTCCACATCAAGAAGTAGGCTGAAAGGATAGGACGTCAGAGCTGGGCGAAGGCAGCAACGCCATTGGTTCGAGGCTGTAGTTGGTTGAGGCCCACTTGGACAAGCCGATCACTAAGGAGAACAGGGCAAGGATAAATAGGCTTCGCTAGCACGGTATATTGTATCTCCTATGAACACCCAAATATGGATGGTGGCTTGGAGCTGGAAAATGGGTCGCTGGGCTTGCTGTGTAGTATCTCATATGACGGACTTAGACTGCTGACAACCACCACATTGCGGTGAGCCTCGCATCCTCCTGGACCTGTCCAGTTCCCTTTTGCTGATTAAAGGCTGCGCCTTCTTCATTTTCTCTGGTGAAATGTAAAACCCTAGCTTAACTTGTCTTCTCTCTGTAGATGGTTCAGGATTGGGCGCAGTGGTGCTGGAAGGGCCCACTGCTAGCAGCAGCAGTGATGGCGCTGTGCATGAAGGTCCAGGAGGGCGCCTTGGTACATGACGGCGACTTGCTCCTCCACTAGGATGCATGCAGCTGCCACCTGGGACAAGAATGAACAACTAGGTGCCTCCTGCTGCCTGCCCTTTACTGATTGATTATTCCCTGGCTGTCTGTTGCGCAACACAATCATTTGTGTGTGAATTTACCTTGTGTTTTGCAGGTTGTGTTGAGTGTTTGGTTTTGGTATACTTAAGTTCATACATTTCTTTTGGTACATAAATGGGACTGTTCCTGCTTAAGTGTATGTGTAAAATTGATGCTAATAGTTTATCTATCTTGTGAACGAGAACCTGGATTCTAATTCTGGAGCAAACCATGTTGTACATGATAATCCTAGATTCCTTGGTTGGCAGCAGCTACATTTATGCCCTCTTGTCGTGAGTAAATGTACACTACATACTTGTTTACAAAGGCAGTAGCACTTGTATTTATAGATGCATTAACACTTTGACCACATAATTTCTTGCTGCCACTTGTCCTTAATTTGGAGAGTGCCTTAGCTTAAAATATGCACCATTGGGGCAATAATCTCTGCGAGGTGCCTCCCGCTGCCTTCTCTAAAAAATCATGGTAGTTGTTTGGTTGATGCTCTTGACTAGACGCATTGACATCTGCTTGTTGTTGATTGAATCATGCTTCTTTACCTCTCATTATTTTGCCTGGAAGTTTTCTTATGCAATGTGGATGGTACTACTGGCAATCAAAGTTGACTGAAAAGCAATCTCAACTTTTTTTTTGAATGAAAAGTTCTTTGTTTGGCAGCCTGATATTTACAAGTACCGTTTGGTTTATTTAAGTACTCCCTCCGTTCTCTTTTAATTGACTCAGATTTAGTACAACTTTGTACTAAATTTGAGTCAATTAAAAAAGAACGGAGGGAGTAGTTGACATGAAGTCTGTCATCCTTTTTGCATATAGTGGCGATAAGATATCATTGATTGTTTGTATTTAAGTTTATATACATTTCTTGTCATTTTATACTATGGTGTTTGCTGGCTAGCTTTTTGGTTGCATTAATTTCTTTATGTAGAAATAACCCTGATGACAGACTTCCATGTATAAATCTGGCAGCTTATAGCTTTATTGATTTCTCTTTCTCTCTTGATGCCTCCTATTTTCTCTTAGCTTTTATTTTGGTATGCCAAGTATCTATTTTTGCTGGGCTGATTGATTCCACATTGTGGGCTTGATGATTGATACCACATTATGGGCTGATTGATTCCACATTATGGACTTTGGAAATTCGATTTATTTTGGAATCTTGGCATAACATGGTTTAGTTGGATTCCAACATAAAAACTAAACCTCAATCTATTTTCAAGCGTTGCCTTTGTGTAATCTGGAGGGTAGTTTTAGTTTAGAGGGGTCAATGGTTGTTTACTTTGTTGCGGGCTAAACCTTGACCGAATTTCTTGTCTGTTTTTATGGCTTTCAGGTGAAGAAGAAAAGACCAAGTACTTCATCCATGCAGTTCTGTACCAGTAGTAGTTAAGTCCCAAGATAATTTACCCTCTCGACATCAAGAAGTAGGCTGAAAGGAGAGGACGTCAGAGCTGGGCGAAGGCAGCAACGCCATTGGTTTGAGGCTGAAGTTGGTTGAGGCCCACTTGGAGAAGCGGTGCTGCGAGTCAGCCATCATGCTGGTGCTCAAATACGAGAGCACTAACAAGGTACTGGGTTTATAGTTATGCTCATTTGGTATGTATTCTAGCAATTGAGGTGGACACTTTGTGGTGATTTAGATGATTTGTGTGTTTATGGTAATTGTTATTCCATTCATGGTGTCCTTTTTTATTCCTAAAAGTATTTTTCCTTACTCTGTCATGTTCTATAAACTGGCCATTGAACCATGATGCCAATCATCATGTTTTCTGTAAGTTCACATGAAACGGCCATCAAACCATGCTTCTGGTGATGCATGCGGTGTTTTGTAGGATCTGCAATTGCCACTATTTTGTGTTTCTTAGTCTCCTGGTTTCTGCCACATGATAATATGTTCATATGTTCTTTCAGGGCGTTTTTGATGCTCACATGGCGATGGTGAACCAGTTTGCGTGGGAGGGAGTGTAGGGAAGGAAAGAGTTCCTGGTGGAGGTGTAGATGCAGATGGTGCTCACCCACCCAAACCTTGTCAGCCTGGTCGAGATGAGAGGTTGCTGTGTGAGAGTACATGCAGTTCCGCATCCAGGAGAGACATCTTTTTTGGCGAGTTCTTCTCACAAGTCAGACCTGCTGTTTGTTCTAGTTCATATGTCTGCAAATCAGTCCGGTTATAGAGTTGGTATGAATCTATCTCTGCTTTACCAGGTTAAACATCCATGTTGTTTTTTTGCTTTTCCTGTACCTTATGCCTGTGATAGCCCTTCATTCTAGTAATGCGTTTTTTCGCATAAAGAGCTCAGCTTTGTGAAGTTTTTTTTTTCTCTTTTCTTTCATTGTAAAAAGATATTTGTGTAAAAAATGGAAGGGGGAAAGAAATGTGAGCTCAGTATGACATAATAGAAAATGATAACATAATATGGAATGGATGGTGAAATCTACAACCTATGAAATGATGACATTATTTGGTTTTGAGTTGTTGGTCTAAGCTTTGCTGCTAATTAGTTCCGAATGACACTATTGAATGACTTGCATTTACTGCAGTCTTGTAACATAATTATCATTGTCGCACATTCCTAGAAAATCTTGTATGTTTGTCGAGTAATTGTTTCGTGTGCTGTAGGTGGAGGTGAACATTTCTTGGTCTGTTTTCGTGAAGGTGATGGCCGGACTTAGCTTAGGTTCCACTTAAAGAAGTGTTAGTCGCAGGGACCTGGTGCATGAAGTGGCAGACTGCTGTAGCGCTTCCGAAGGGGAATACGTTCAACTGTTGTGTCCGTTTTGGTTGATACTACCAAATCCTTATGGCGGGATGGTGCGTCTCCATGCAATGAGATCTGTATTATCATTATTACTGAGTGACGAAATTAATTCTTCAGATTCATTTCATATGTGCATTACTAGAACTTGTTATGTTTGCCCATTCTGTGATTTCCCTACATGAATATATCTAAGGTCTACCATGAGTATTGATGGTGTGTTGCACAGGGAACAACAAGCGCATTTTCTTTGGAGTGACCATGACATGAATTCTGTATGTTTTTTTTTCCATTCCAGCAAACTTTTACTTGCCCAAAATTCTTATGATGATTGAATGACTTGTATTTACTGCAGTATCATATCATAATTATCATTTTCGCACACATTGCTGTTCATGCATGGCCTATCCTAGCAAGTCTTGTATGTTTGTAGGAGTAATTGTTTCATGTGATGTAGGTGGAGGTGAACCTTTATTGGTATGTGTTTCATGCAGGTGATGGTTCGACAAGCCGAGCTTCAAGAAGCGGTAGTCGCTGGGACCTGGTACATGGAGCGGCAGACTGGTGTAGCTCTTCCAAATGGAAGAAGTCTAGCTACTGTGTCCATTTTGGTTGATACTACCGAATCGTGTCGGAGGATGCAAAATTGAAATTTTATGCATGGCCTATCAGGACCGCGACCAGAGAAGCATAGGGCGGTGATGGGTGAAGAGAATGGTAGCTAGGGCTTGATGCTAGTTTGATCCGTTTGTAGCTTTGGAATTACATTACTTTATGGATTTAGCTAAGCTGTTGTTAGTTGTCTCATGAGCTGGGTTGTGGGCGTGAGGATGTTATAACTGGGGATGAGTTGGGTCGTGGGTGTTTTTTGATGTGCATATGCAATCATGGGCAGTGAGTCAATGAAATGTATATGCTGATGCTCATATCTATACAATATTTGTGGTCTCATTTCGCTCACCTTGACATGCAATATACTCTTGGATTTTATCATGGGTTTTGGTACAAGCTGAGTGGTATTTTTACTGTCTATTGGTTTCTCACCTTTTATCAGTGACATGTTTTATAATCTTATTTTGGCAGCTTATATCTTGCGATGCTCAACATAGATATGGGCAGCTTCATATGGTTGTCTACTCTCAAAACTAAATTAATATTTCCCAAAATAATGACAAGTGAAAGAAAAATTTCTGGAGGAGCACATTTTGTCTTGCATGTTAAGGTACTTGTGATTTTGGGGGCAAAGTGCGACGAATATGTAATGCGTAAATTGCAAGGTAAAATATATTCTGCTATGATAAATAAAAATTTGTCTGAATGATAGGGAAAAGCACAGTAAAAGTAATACAAGGTCAGTCTTTTGCTCTGGCAAATGCCATGACCTGCGCGGTTCCTTGCCTAGCTAGCTACGGATGCTTTTACTGACTCCGTCATCAATCCTGCCTAGCTAGCTCCCATGCCATGTCACCAATCCATGGCACATTTCATCTGAGCCATTCATTCTTGCTAGTTGCTTCCATAGCATATTCCATCTTAGCCATACATCAATGCTAGCTGTTTCTATGACACATTCTATCTCACCCACGCATCTATGGTAGCTGCTTCCAACAAACACCTCTGTGCTCTCCTTCAACCTTTTCTCTATAAATACAAGAGGGTGGAACGACCGCGTGCGGCTAGCGCGTGCGACCGACTTAGACTTTGACGAGGACGAGAAGAGAAGAGAAGAAATGAATATTAGCTGTGATGGATTCTCAGCTAGCGTGTGTAACTATGACTTAGACTGCTCGTGGTAGTCCTTAGTGGATGCTTGAACTCTATCTAACTTCTCATAAGTAGGTTCATCTCAACGACTCGCCCAAGTAAATTGTCTCCCCAAAGATCTCCGTAATCCCCGAGATGGGATTGGCGGTGGCGGCGTCTCGATTCCTGCACCCCGTATCGTGGCTCTCGATCGGGGGTTTCGCGACGGAGGCTTTAAGTAGGCGGAAGGGCAGGTAAAGGGGCGTCACGAGGGCCCACACAACAGGCCGGCGCGGCCAGGGCTTGGGCCGCGCCGCCCTGGTGTGTCGCCACCTCGTGGCCCCACTTCCATGTGTCGCCGGAAGAAAAGAAAATTAAACCACCCTAACTTATAATAAACATCTCACTTTGCTTATTCATTTTGTTATTTCAAGTTTTTATCTAACAACTTAATTGATCTTACATATACAGTGCATACCGTAAAATAAATTAAAGCAACACTTGAGTGGACGCACACTTTTTTATTCAGAATAATCACACATCAAGAGAAAGGAAAGTACTCACCCAACACATCAAAGACGTTACACAGCCAACTAAGCTTATTATACAGATTATAAAAATAACAAACACAATTCTAAATAGAAAAAAAACTAAAACCCACAAACATTTAACACGGCCAAGAATTACCACCACTCAGCCAATAGCGGGCTATAGCTTATAGCCGCGGAGATTTCTAAAGATATAAAAGGATATAACTAAGCTATAGCGGGCTAACACCATATAGCCGATTTTCTAACTAATACGAAAAAATTCGATATTGCGGTAGCATATAATCGTATATACGATCAATAATTCACAGATACATAACATAGTTCGCATAGTCACACAAGAGATAAACATAACCAAAACATAGTTCACATAAATTTTTGTCAAAAACATAGTTCATAGATAATTAAGAACATAGTTATGTCCAAATATTACAACATCATTAAGTATCCCCGGCATCACGAAAGACTATAGCGGGCTATTTTAAACGGAGCTCAGCCACCACATGGTGCGGCGTGCCGCCCGCGCCCCTCATTGCTAGTATTCACCAACAAGGAATCATAGAACATACATCACTTCGAAACCGGTTCCCCTTTTGATTAAATTCGCTGGCTAATTAAGCCATTAGTCACGGTAATGTCTTCAGTTCATCCATACACGAATTCATTACATCAAAAGTCTTTTTTTCTGAAATGGGGAGTTTAACCCCGGCTTCTGCATCATGATGATGCACACAGCCTTTTATTAAAAAACTAAAATATTTAGTCTTACAACTCTCACAGCTCAATCATCGCCTACAGTTGATATAAGAATCAACCAGCGGAACAAATAAAACATAGAAACACTACACATCACTGTAGCCTCCTAGTATGATGCTAGCCAGCCTGACACAAGATATCCCGAGCAACTGTCTGGAGCCGTGTGCATCCAAAAACCATGCCGATGCAGCTGTCGGCTGGTAGCACGCTGGACGAGACCATCTGCAGCTGCTGCACGCCGGATGGAGTCTGCGGCATCGATCCCGAGGCAGTGATACCCACCTGGGGCAATCACGAGGTAGATACACCTGGAACACAATCTATATCATAATCAACACCTGTTTTGTTACTCTCGCACTTTACTTACTCGTACTTTATTCAACTGCTACATCAAAACCCCCTGAATACTTGTCTGTGAGCATTTACAGTGAATCCTTCATCGAAACTGCTTGTCAATACCTTCTGCTCCTCGTTGGGTTCGACACTCTTACTTATCGAAGATACTACGATACACCCCCTATACTTGTGGGTCATCATGGGGTTGGTTCGGCCCTGCACTGGATCCCCTTTTCTTCCTCTTCGGCCTTTGTCGCCGGAGTTGACCAGCGGTGTGGGGACCGCTGATCTTGCGAATAATGGCGGTGGTCCTTGGATTTATTCTCGCGCCAAGATGGAGATCTGCTGTTGCCTGTCCTCATCGATCTGGCGGATGTGTCGTGTTCCGGAAGGCTCCGCCGGTGCTCCATTGGGCGATTGAAGCCAGGTTACCGGATCGGGTGGAATTCGGTCGAGCGCACCCATGTTTTTACTCTGGCCGTTTGGTTGCAGAGGAGCGTTTCAAGCTCTCGGCGGTTATTATCATGGAGCACGTTGCGTTACGTGGTCTGGCCGCGGAGAATGACATGGAAGTCGAGATCTGTGGTCTTGCAATGGTGACTCGAGTCTGGGTGGCGAGGAGGAATTGGCTTCGTGGTCGGTGTCTTTGGAGCAGCGGCATGCGAGTGGGGGCGACTGCACAGGAGAAGTTTAAAATCTTACCTTTCAGGGTGAAAATCCAAGGTCTGGTCTTAATTGGTTGTGCCTGACAATGTTCTTGTTGAAGGCATTGTTTTGAGAGTGAGGATTTTCTTCAGGGTGAAAACCTAAGATCTATGATCGGGCGACGACACAGCTGGTGCACTGTTACCTTCTTGGAGGCGTCGCTTTTGGAGAAGCTGAACTTCTGGTGCTGTCATGGTGGTGTTAGTGCTGTTGTTTAAAGGATTAGATCACTGTAGCGGGGCTTTTCTTTTTTGATAATTTCATAAAATACGCTACGAAATATAATTACTGTGTATCAATCATATTTCTATTTATTATTATTTTTCTGCTGCAATGGTACATACGGCAGTTTTTTTTAGAGATAATACTTAGTACGTAGGAGAGAGTAGTCATATCATGCACATGGTTGGCTCCACCCACATGGCCACAAGACCACACGACCATCTGACGCATCACTGCCATCACGCATGCAAGCAAAGCGACCTTGCCTCTCACCAATAGCCGGAAGGGACCACGTCACGGTGAGCCTCTTACCTGATGCGGCACAAAAGCCGGGAGGGACCAGAACATGCGAGGAAAAAGAAGCCAATTCCGTACCGTACGATGTTTGATCAACGGCGCGGCTACGACCGATCCTGGCGTGCAGATCGGGCGACCGACGTCTAGCGCTCGCTTTGGAAGATTTTGTGCAACGTAGTGTTGCTGACAAGAAGCAGTCCGATGGGAAGCTAGGAATCAGCATCCAATCCCTAGTGACTTCTGAATATGGAAATATTATCGTCAACATAAACTTAAATGTTTTTCTCTTGCTTCAAGACTATAAACATTAGAGATTTACCTCAAAAAGACACTTCTTTTCCTAGAAGACGATAACGTACTAGCACGTGCAATGAGGTGTGGCACTTGAAACTAAGGATCATATCTCTTTTACCGTCCTTTAAAAAGGCTTGTCGGGAGAACTGAGTTTCAACTCAGTGGCAAGGCGAGTGCGCAGCCAGCCCACCCGGGTTCGAATCCCCACATCGCGGTAATTTTAAGGGAGCGGTGAACTTTAATCGGATCATCATCTTAGCGTTCATCCGCGAGAAGAGTCTCATTTCTACCTAACAACGTATAGCTAAGGGAGGAATCATTCCCCCATTGGTCAACATTTTTTTTAAGGCTTGTCGGAAATATTTTCCCCTGATGGAATCATCACAGATGCTGAGATTCACTTGCATTGCATATCATCTTTCCAAAGACATTTGACACCTTTGTTCATGGAGTTGATCAGCCTAAGAACCTTCTAGATGCAGAAAGCTAGTATCATAAAAGTAAACAAGAATAAACCTAAGAGCGTTCTAAGTGCAGAACTGTCGATGTCCTTGGCGTTGCTTCTCTCCGTGGCCACGTCTCTGTCGACCTCGCCGTCACTCTTCTCGTCCTTATGGTCGGTTTCGCCGTTCTCTGAACCCGCGTCCTCTTCCTCCTCTTCTTCCTCGTCCGTATCCGTGTCTGAATACCACGGCAGAGAAACCATGAATCCCTTGAACTGGACGACCACTGCATCCTCGTCGTTGTGGGTGTCGGAGTCGCCTCCCGACCGCATCAGGTAAACACGAAACTCCTCTTCCAGCACCAGCGGATTTTCCAGCTCCACGGCCTTCACTTCCGATGACAGCTGCGCGAGCATGATCTTCTGCGTTCCCATCTCGACGTAGGCGGACACGACGCCCTGACTGGCAGCGTTCTGCGGGTCGACGAGGAAGACTTCGGTGACCACGAAGGGCTCGTCGTCCGACGCGATTAGCGTCAGGTCCTCACCTCTCTGGAGCTGCATGGACCAGCGGCGTAGTTGCAACGGCTGCTCATCCATGGCCATGGTCGACGATCGCCCGGCCGAGTTGCGAGCTGCGACAGCACTAGCTAGTTAGTTCACCTCTCGATGTTCTTCTCCTGTTCTGTTCGCCGTGAACCAGGACTGGATTAATTGCTTTGTGCGTAGCCTCTCGTGGTGTCTTGTGTGTGCTTATATTGATCGATTGTGGGCACATCGATTCCGAGCTGTACTCGGTCAAGGGATGATTTAATTTGTCTCGTGAAAGAAACGGACTCATATCGTGCGTCCTTGGCACGTTATATACCGATTAATTGGGCAGTCTGGTTTGGACGCTTTTCTTTCCCTTCCATTTTCTCGATCTGGTGCGGATCGATCGATGTATCGCGCGGTTCCAAGTGCTTCCGCACGCCGTACTCAACGAGTCGGTGGCACGCACGCACAGCGACGATACTCGTGCCGGCGCGTCCGTGTGATACGAATTAAAGACAGCGACGATACTCGCGACGAAACGAACAAACCAAACTCCCCACCCAACCCCAGACCCCAGAAACCCTAGCCCCTCTCCTCCTCACTCCATTCCTCTCCACTCGCGGCGGCGGCGCCCAAAACAACCAAGATCCGGCGGCGTCGAGGCGGCCTCGCTCGCCGGAGCGCGCGTGCATCCATCCCTGCGCGCCGCTCCGTCGACCTTGCCTCGCCGCGGCGCGCCACCGCCCGCACAAGGGGCTGCTGCCCACCACCACGCACGCACGCACCTGGAGATGCCGATCCATCCGGTGCTTGTGGTGCTGCTGCTGATGTCCAACCCATCTCCTGACGGCAGCAGCGCCCGCGAGGACGAGATGCACCTGTTCCCTTCAAATAGGACAGCGACCACCATCAGAAAGGTCTCTCTTTCTCTCTCAGTTACCATCTTTTTGCTTCTTCTTCTCTCGTCTGTCAAATGTATATGCTTGCGTGTGGATATATGAGGTTCAATTTCTCTTCACTACAAATGCTGGGATCTAAAGGTCTTCAGGCGTTTCTAGATTCTTGGCAATCACTTGCTTCTCATCTTACTGCTCTCTTTGTTTCTCATCACAGATCAGTATGGTGTCTGAATAATTGGCTGCAAATTCACAAGAGCGACTTGGAAAACGCCCAAGACAAGACAAAAATATACTCCCAGTAAGGTGCGTCTGCTGCCTTCTCTCATAAATTTGTGATTTTTTCGCTGCACCAAATATTCCAAATGCTGGGATGTAGAGGTGTTCCATCATCCAAGTGTCTTCTGGTTGCATGATAGTCAATTAAAGGCTTTTCATTTATCAGCCGCTCTACATTTTCTGCAATTACTTGCTTCTCTTCTAAATTATCTCTTTGTTTGCCATCACAGATCGATATGGAGCGTGCCTTATAGATGAATGATTGGCTGCGGGATTCAGGGCAGCGACTCGGACAACGCCGGAGGCAAGAAAGATTCGTAGTAAGGTGCGTCCTTTCCGTCTTCTCTGATAAATTCGTGATGTTTGGGCTGCCGCACAATTGCTGCTGCAGTGAAAGGTTCCGGCAATTATTGGACCTGACAATTGCTAATATATCTTGTGGGTTATGGTTCGAGCTAGTTTAGCCTCATTAAAGGTGATTACACCAATTGTATCCAGCGTAAACTTCTCATTAGATTTGTTACTATGTAATTCTCATGAGAATCATGTTGTAACTGCAATGATGCTTGTATCGACTCATCAAGCTTTTCATCATGTGCACCACAATCGTCAGTTATTGATATTTAGCTTGTGTTTATGATTCTCTGTGGTGATGAAATGCTGCTTTCTCTTTTTTGTGTAGGGTGAAAACCCTAGCTACCTTTTTATGGTGGCACAGACCAAAGCGGCAGCGATGGCGAGGATCCGCAGCTCTAGGTTCAGGAGAGTGACTTGCTCCACTCGGACTACACGGGAGACAAAAATGAGTCGTAGTAAGGTGCATCCTGCTGCCTTCTTCTGGTCAATCAGCCATACTTTGGCTGGCCATTGCTAATTTAGTTTGCTAGGTTAGATTGTTTAGTTGATGTGACAGTGTAACCTGAACTTCAGCAACTGTCTTATGACACTGTCTTATGAAGCCGGTTCTACAAATGTCATATTCATATGCTGATGGTCGGATTTTAAATAGCTGAGACATGAGATGATTGTATTTAAGCTTAGCTGGCATATATTGCAATTATAGGGCGTATAGGTATTGAAGTACATTCTGATTTCTTTTTTCTTTCGCATGCATGTTGCTGCACTGCTGCACCTCTGTCATATTTCAACTGTCTTATAAATCATATGAGTATTGAAGTACATTCTATATTGCAATTATAGACCAAACCGAATGGATGAGCATCTCCCGTCTGATTTTTTTGGTGCTGCTTATGAATCAACACAGATGACAACTCCGGTTGCTTTCAGGTTCAGATCATACCAGGGTTTAATAGCACCAAGCCGGGCATACCAGGAGGTGGTGAAATCGAGTGGACCAGGACTCCACTTGTGCTTTCAGGTCTCCGATTTTGCTGCATGCATAGGCCTGCTCTTATTGTTCTTCTCCTTATCTTTTTAAATGTATAGTCTGACGTATGCATAGTCTCTGGAAGTATATGCAAGATTGCTCAAACTTGTATATTTCTTGCCTTCTTTTTTCATGGAGAACGACATCTTAATCCAAGGCTTGCAATTTTTCTAAATGCGTAGCTGTTTCTTGGAATTAGGCAAACAAGGTTTTGTTCAACAGATATTTGTTTTTTCATCTTCAGCGTGCATCCGGTTAACTTTGAAGGAATATATATGTTGACACATGAACTTTTTCCAGGACCTGGGTAGTAATTCAGGATTAGTAACGTTGTAGATAATATTTCAGGAGTATGAATGTCCTTGTTTCGTGAATAAATCTGTACTCAAACATGGTTTTAGTTTGTCCCCAATCAAATCGGTGAAAGCAAGAGATCTCAGTGGCACGAGTATTTCTAGACACTTTGATTCAATTAGCACTAGCAGTAGTATTCAGTTCTATTCATCCTCTTCATTTGTCATCACAGAATTGCTTGCTGCCACTTGTCCTTACCATGGGTTTTAAGGCGTTGCTTGAGCGTCTAGAGCCGGCAAGACATCATGCTCTCCTTAGGCAGGTGTCTAAGGCGTCCAGATTTGACCTTTCGGGCATACAAGTTGTTGCTCTGGCTGATTTTGGATGCCATGGACAAGTCAAAGCGGGAAACTGAGCACGCGAGCGGGAACACATAAATTGGGCGGGATGGGATTGATATTGTGGGGCCAGAGAGAGGAGAAAGAGATGGGGGGGGGGGGTGAACAGACCGAAATTGGGAGCCAGAGAGAGGGGAACAGAATAGTCACAAAATCAAATCGATAGAGAGAGCGCGCGGAATGAATTGTACTACTGGCAATGAAAGTTGACTGAAAAGCAATCTCGTTTTTTCTTTGACTGAAAAGTTGTTTGTTTGGCTTCCTGATATATACACGTACCCTTTGGTTTATCTAAGGGGGTGTTTGTTGTGGCTTTTTTTGGCTTTTGGCTTTGGCAAAAGCCACCAAAAGCACCTAAATAGGTGCTTTTGGTGGCTTTTGGATTTTGGAAGCCAAAAGAATAGGATCTTTGTTTTTGGCTTCCAAAATCCAAAAGCCAAAAAAAAGCACCTAAATAGGTGCTTTTGGTGGCTTTTGCCAAAGCCAAAAGCCAAAAAAAGCCACACCAAACACCCCCTAAGTAGTTCACATGAAGTCTGTCATCCTTTTTGCATATAGTGGCGATAAGATATCATGGATTGTTTGTATTTAAATTTACATTTCTTGTCCTTCTATACTATGGTGTTTACTGGCTAGCTTTTTGGTTGCATTAGTTTCTTTATGTAAAATTAACTCTGATGCGTATGTATTAATCTGGCAGCTTATATCTTTATAAAGTGGTACTATTGGTTTCTCTTTCTCTCTTGATGCCTCCTTTATTTTCGTTTTGCTTTTATTTTGGTATGCCAAGTATCTATTTTGGCTGGGCTGGGCTTATGGGCTAATTCCATATTGTGGGCTTGATGATTGGAATGAAATGGCCTTATTGCCATGTGGCTTGGCTTTGGAAATTCGATCTATTTTGGAATCTTGGCATAACATGGTTTAGTTGGATTCCAACATAAAAACTAAACCTCAATCTATTTTCAAGTGTTGCCTTTGTGTAATCTGGAGGGCAGTTTTAGTTTAGATCTGTCAATGGTTGTTTACTTTGTTGCTGGCTAAACCTTGACCGAATTTCTTGTCGGTGTTTTTTATGTCTTTCAGGTGAAGAAGAAAAGACCAAGTACTTCATCCATGCAGTTCTTTACCAGTAGAAGTTAAGTCCCAAGATAATTTACCCTCTCCACATCAAGAAGTAGGCTGAAAGGATAGGACGTCAGAGCTGGGCGAAGGCAGCAACGCCATTGGTTCGAGGCTGTAGTTGGTTGAGGCCCACTTGGACAAGCCGATCACTAAGGAGAACAGGGCAAGGATAAATAGGCTTCGCTAGCACGGTATATTGTATCTCCTATGAACACCCAAATATGGATGGTGGCTTGGAGCTGGAAAATGGGTCGCTGGGCTTGCTGTGTAGTATCTCATATGACGGACTTAGACTGCTGACAACCACCACATTGCGGTGAGCCTCGCATCCTCCTGGACCTGTCCAGTTCCCTTTTGCTGATTAAAGGCTGCGCCTTCTTCATTTTCTCTGGTGAAATGTAAAACCCTAGCTTAACTTGTCTTCTCTCTGTAGATGGTTCAGGATTGGGCGCAGTGGTGCTGGAAGGGCCCACTGCTAGCAGCAGCAGTGATGGCGCTGTGCATGAAGGTCCAGGAGGGCGCCTTGGTACATGACGGCGACTTGCTCCTCCACTAGGATGCATGCAGCTGCCACCTGGGACAAGAATGAACAACTAGGTGCCTCCTGCTGCCTGCCCTTTACTGATTGATTATTCCCTGGCTGTCTGTTGCGCAACACAATCATTTGTGTGTGAATTTACCTTGTGTTTTGCAGGTTGTGTTGAGTGTTTGGTTTTGGTATACTTAAGTTCATACATTTCTTTTGGTACATAAATGGGACTGTTCCTGCTTAAGTGTATGTGTAAAATTGATGCTAATAGTTTATCTATCTTGTGAACGAGAACCTGGATTCTAATTCTGGAGCAAACCATGTTGTACATGATAATCCTAGATTCCTTGGTTGGCAGCAGCTACATTTATGCCCTCTTGTCGTGAGTAAATGTACACTACATACTTGTTTACAAAGGCAGTAGCACTTGTATTTATAGATGCATTAACACTTTGACCACATAATTTCTTGCTGCCACTTGTCCTTAATTTGGAGAGTGCCTTAGCTTAAAATATGCACCATTGGGGCAATAATCTCTGCGAGGTGCCTCCCGCTGCCTTCTCTAAAAAATCATGGTAGTTGTTTGGTTGATGCTCTTGACTAGACGCATTGACATCTGCTTGTTGTTGATTGAATCATGCTTCTTTACCTCTCATTATTTTGCCTGGAAGTTTTCTTATGCAATGTGGATGGTACTACTGGCAATCAAAGTTGACTGAAAAGCAATCTCAACTTTTTTTTTTGAATGAAAAGTTCTTTGTTTGGCAGCCTGATATTTACAAGTACCGTTTGGTTTATTTAAGTACTCCCTCCGTTCTCTTTTAATTGACTCAGATTTAGTACAACTTTGTACTAAATTTGAGTCAATTAAAAAAGAACGGAGGGAGTAGTTGACATGAAGTCTGTCATCCTTTTTGCATATAGTGGCGATAAGATATCATTGATTGTTTGTATTTAAGTTTATATACATTTCTTGTCATTTTATACTATGGTGTTTGCTGGCTAGCTTTTTGGTTGCATTAATTTCTTTATGTAGAAATAACCCTGATGACAGACTTCCATGTATAAATCTGGCAGCTTATAGCTTTATTGATTTCTCTTTCTCTCTTGATGCCTCCCTATTTTCTCTTAGCTTTTATTTTGGTATGCCAAGTATCTATTTTTGCTGGGCTGATTGATTCCACATTGTGGGCTTGATGATTGATACCACATTATGGGCTGATTGATTCCACATTATGGACTTTGGAAATTCGATTTATTTTGGAATCTTGGCATAACATGGTTTAGTTGGATTCCAACATAAAAACTAAACCTCAATCTATTTTCAAGCGTTGCCTTTGTGTAATCTGGAGGGTAGTTTTAGTTTAGAGGGGTCAATGGTTGTTTACTTTGTTGCGGGCTAAACCTTGACCGAATTTCTTGTCTGTTTTTATGGCTTTCAGGTGAAGAAGAAAAGACCAAGTACTTCATCCATGCAGTTCTGTACCAGTAGTAGTTAAGTCCCAAGATAATTTACCCTCTCGACATCAAGAAGTAGGCTGAAAGGAGAGGACGTCAGAGCTGGGCGAAGGCAGCAACGCCATTGGTTTGAGGCTGAAGTTGGTTGAGGCCCACTTGGAGAAGCGGTGCTGCGAGTCAGCCATCATGCTGGTGCTCAAATACGAGAGCACTAACAAGGTACTGGGTTTATAGTTATGCTCATTTGGTATGTATTCTAGCAATTGAGGTGGACACTTTGTGGTGATTTAGATGATTTGTGTGTTTATGGTAATTGTTATTCCATTCATGGTGTCCTTTTTATTCCTAAAAGTATTTTTCCTTACTCTGTCATGTTCTATAAACTGGCCATTGAACCATGATGCCAATCATCATGTTTTCTGTAAGTTCACATGAAACGGCCATCAAACCATGCTTCTGGTGATGCATGCGGTGTTTTGTAGGATCTGCAATTGCCACTATTTTGTGTTTCTTAGTCTCCTGGTTTCTGCCACATGATAATATGTTCATATGTTCTTTCAGGGCGTTTTTGATGCTCACATGGCGATGGTGAACCAGTTTGCGTGGGAGGGAGTGTAGGGAAGGAAAGAGTTCCTGGTGGAGGTGTAGATGCAGATGGTGCTCACCCACCCAAACCTTGTCAGCCTGGTCGAGATGAGAGGTTGCTGTGTGAGAGTACATGCAGTTCCGCATCCAGGAGAGACATCTTTTTTGGCGAGTTCTTCTCACAAGTCAGACCTGCTGTTTGTTCTAGTTCATATGTCTGCAAATCAGTCCGGTTATAGAGTTGGTATGAATCTATCTCTGCTTTACCAGGTTAAACATCCATGTTGTTTTTTTGCTTTTCCTGTACCTTATGCCTGTGATAGCCCTTCATTCTAGTAATGCGTTTTTTCGCATAAAGAGCTCAGCTTTGTGAAGTTTTTTTTTTCTCTTTTCTTTCATTGTAAAAAGATATTTGTGTAAAAAATGGAAGGGGGAAAGAAATGTGAGCTCAGTATGACATAATAGAAAATGATAACATAATATGGAATGGATGGTGAAATCTACAACCTATGAAATGATGACATTATTTGGTTTTGAGTTGTTGGTCTAAGCTTTGCTGCTAATTAGTTCCGAATGACACTATTGAATGACTTGCATTTACTGCAGTCTTGTAACATAATTATCATTGTCGCACATTCCTAGAAAATCTTGTATGTTTGTCGAGTAATTGTTTCGTGTGCTGTAGGTGGAGGTGAACATTTCTTGGTCTGTTTTCGTGAAGGTGATGGCCGGACTTAGCTTAGGTTCCACTTAAAGAAGTGTTAGTCGCAGGGACCTGGTGCATGAAGTGGCAGACTGCTGTAGCGCTTCCGAAGGGGAATACGTTCAACTGTTGTGTCCGTTTTGGTTGATACTACCAAATCCTTATGGCGGGATGGTGCGTCTCCATGCAATGAGATCTGTATTATCATTATTACTGAGTGACGAAATTAATTCTTCAGATTCATTTCATATGTGCATTACTAGAACTTGTTATGTTTGCCCATTCTGTGATTTCCCTACATGAATATATCTAAGGTCTACCATGAGTATTGATGGTGTGTTGCACAGGGAACAACAAGCGCATTTTCTTTGGAGTGACCATGACATGAATTCTGTATGTTTTTTTTTCCATTCCAGCAAACTTTTACTTGCCCAAAATTCTTATGATGATTGAATGACTTGTATTTACTGCAGTATCATATCATAATTATCATTTTCGCACACATTGCTGTTCATGCATGGCCTATCCTAGCAAGTCTTGTATGTTTGTAGGAGTAATTGTTTCATGTGATGTAGGTGGAGGTGAACCTTTATTGGTATGTGTTTCATGCAGGTGATGGTTCGACAAGCCGAGCTTCAAGAAGCGGTAGTCGCTGGGACCTGGTACATGGAGCGGCAGACTGGTGTAGCTCTTCCAAATGGAAGAAGTCTAGCTACTGTGTCCATTTTGGTTGATACTACCGAATCGTGTCGGAGGATGCAAAATTGAAATTTTATGCATGGCCTATCAGGACCGCGACCAGAGAAGCATAGGGCGGTGATGGGTGAAGAGAATGGTAGCTAGGGCTTGATGCTAGTTTGATCCGTTTGTAGCTTTGGAATTACATTACTTTATGGATTTAGCTAAGCTGTTGTTAGTTGTCTCATGAGCTGGGTTGTGGGCGTGAGGATGTTATAACTGGGGATGAGTTGGGTCGTGGGTGTTTTTTGATGTGCATATGCAATCATGGGCAGTGAGTCAATGAAATGTATATGCTGATGCTCATATCTATACAATATTTGTGGTCTCATTTCGCTCACCTTGACATGCAATATACTCTTGGATTTTATCATGGGTTTTGGTACAAGCTGAGTGGTATTTTTACTGTCTATTGGTTTCTCACCTTTTATCAGTGACATGTTTTATAATCTTATTTTGGCAGCTTATATCTTGCGATGCTCAACATAGATATGGGCAGCTTCATATGGTTGTCTACTCTCAAAACTAAATTAATATTTCCCAAAATAATGACAAGTGAAAGAAAAATTTCTGGAGGAGCACATTTTGTCTTGCATGTTAAGGTACTTGTGATTTTGGGGGCAAAGTGCGACGAATATGTAATGCGTAAATTGCAAGGTAAAATATATTCTGCTATGATAAATAAAAATTTGTCTGAATGATAGGGAAAAGCACAGTAAAAGTAATACAAGGTCAGTCTTTTGCTCTGGCAAATGCCATGACCTGCGCGGTTCCTTGCCTAGCTAGCTACGGATGCTTTTACTGACTCCGTCATCAATCCTGCCTAGCTAGCTCCCATGCCATGTCACCAATCCATGGCACATTTCATCTGAGCCATTCATTCTTGCTAGTTGCTTCCATAGCATATTCCATCTTAGCCATACATCAATGCTAGCTGTTTCTATGACACATTCTATCTCACCCACGCATCTATGGTAGCTGCTTCCAACAAACACCTCTGTGCTCTCCTTCAACCTTTTCTCTATAAATACAAGAGGGGTGGAACGACCGCGTGCGGCTAGCGCGTGCGACCGACTTAGACTTTGACGAGGACGAGAAGAGAAGAGAAGAAATGAATATTAGCTGTGATGGATTCTCAGCTAGCGTGTGTAACTATGACTTAGACTGCTCGTGGTAGTCCTTAGTGGATGCTTGAACTCTATCTAACTTCTCATAAGTAGGTTCATCTCAACGACTCGCCCAAGTAAATTGTCTCCCCAAAAGATCTCCAGAATCCCCGAGATCGGATTGGCGGTGGCGGCGTCTCACTTCCGGACCCCGTATCGTGGCTCTCGGTACTGGGGGGTTTCGCGACGGAGGCTTTAAGTAGGCGGAAGGGCAGGTAAAGGGGCGTCACGAGGGGCCCACACAACAGGCCGGCGCGGCCAGGGCTTGGGCCGCGCCGCCCTGGTGTGTCGCCACCTCGTGGCCCCACTTCCATGTGTCGCCGGAAGAAAAGAAAATTAAACCACCCTAACTTATAATAAACATCTCACTTTGCTTATTCATTTTGTTATTTCAAGTTTTTATCTAACAACTTAATTGATCTTACATATACAGTGCATACCGTAAAATAAATTAAAGCAACACTTGAGTGGACGCACACTTTTTTATTCAGAATAATCACACATCAAGAGAAAGGAAAGTACTCACCCAACACATCAAAGACGTTACACAGCCAACTAAGCTTATTATACAGATTATAAAAATAACAAACACAATTCTAAATAGAAAAAAAACTAAAACCCACAAACATTTAACACGGCCAAGAATTACCACCACTCAGCCAATAGCGGGCTATAGCTTATAGCCGCGGAGATTTCTAAAGATATAAAAGGATATAACTAAGCTATAGCGGGCTAACACCATATAGCCGATTTTCTAACTAATACGAAAAAATTCGATATTGCGGTAGCATATAATCGTATATACGATCAATAATTCACAGATACATAACATAGTTCGCATAGTCACACAAGAGATAAACATAACCAAAACATAGTTCACATAAATTTTTGTCAAAAACATAGTTCATAGATAATTAAGAACATAGTTATGTCCAAATATTACAACATCATTAAGTATCCCCGGGCATCACGAAAGACTATAGCGGGCTATTTTAAACGGAGCTCAGCCACCACATGGTGCGGCGTGCCGCCCGCGCCCCTCATTGCTAGTATTCACCAACAAGGAATCATAGAACATACATCACTTCGAAACCGGTTCCCCTTTTGATTAAATTCGCTGGCTAATTAAGCCATTAGTCACGGTAATGTCTTCAGTTCATCCATACACGAATTCATTACATCAAAAGTCTTTTTTTCTGAAATGGGGAGTTTAACCCCGGCTTCTGCATCATGATGATGCACACAGCCTTTTATTAAAAAACTAAAATATTTAGTCTTACAACTCTCACAGCTCAATCATCGCCTACAGTTGATATAAGAATCAACCAGCGGAACAAATAAAACATAGAAACACTACACATCACTGTAGCCTCCTAGTATGATGCTAGCCAGCCTGACACAAGATATCCCGAGCAACTGTCTGGAGCCGTGTGCATCCAAAAACCATGCCGATGCAGCTGTCGGCTGGTAGCACGCTGGACGAGACCATCTGCAGCTGCTGCACGCCGGATGGAGTCTGCGGCATCGATCCCGAGGCAGTGATACCCACCTGGGGCAATCACGAGGTAGATACACCTGGAACACAATCTATATCATAATCAACACCTGTTTTGTTACTCTCGCACTTTACTTACTCGTACTTTATTCAACTGCTACATCAAAACCCCCTGAATACTTGTCTGTGAGCATTTACAGTGAATCCTTCATCGAAACTGCTTGTCAATACCTTCTGCTCCTCGTTGGGTTCGACACTCTTACTTATCGAAGATACTACGATACACCCCCTATACTTGTGGGTCATCATGGGGTTGGTTCGGCCCTGCACTGGATCCCCTTTTCTTCCTCTTCGGCCTTTGCTGCTTCGGAGTTGACCAGCGGTGTGGGGACCGCTGATCTTGCGAATAATGGCGGTGGTCCTTGGATTTATTCTCGCGCCAAGATGGAGATCTGCTGTTGCCTGTCCTCATCGATCTGGCGGATGTGTCGTGTTCCGGAAGGCTCCGCCGGTGCTCCATTGGGCGATTGAAGCCAGGTTACCGGATCGGGTGGAATTCGGTCGAGCGCACCCATGTTTTTACTCTGGCCGTTTGGTTGCAGAGGGAGCGTTTCGAAGCTCTGCTGGCGGTTATTATCATGGAGCACGTTTTCGTTCTGTGGTGCTGGCGGAGAATGACATGGAAGTCGAGATCTGTGGTCTTGCAATGGTGACTCGAGTCTGGGTGGCGAGGAGGAATTGGCTTCGTGGTCGGTGTCTTTGGAGCAGCGGCATGCGAGTGGGGGCGACTGCACAGGAGAAGTTTAAAATCTTACCTTTCAGGGTGAAAATCCAAGGTCTGGTCTTAATTGGTTGTGCCTGACAATGTTCTTGTTGAAGGCATTGTTTTGAGAGTGAGGATTTTCTTCAGGGTGAAAACCTAAGATCTATGATCGGGCGACGACACAGCTGGTGCACTGTTACCTTCTTGGAGGCGTCGCTTTTGGAGAAGCTGAACTTCTGGTGCTGTCATGGTGGTGTTAGTGCTGTTGTTTAAAGGATTAGATCACTGTAGCGGGGCTTTTCTTTTTTGATAATTTCATAAAATACGCTACGAAATATAATTACTGTGTATCAATCATATTTCTATTTATTATTATTTTTCTGCTGCAATGGTACATACGGCAGTTTTTTTTAGAGATAATACTTAGTACGTAGGAGAGAGTAGTCATATCATGCACATGGTGGGCTCCACCCACATGGCCACAAGACCACACGACCATCTGACGCATCACTGCCATCACGCATGCAAGCAAAGCGACCTTGCCTCTCACCAATAGCCGGAAGGGACCACGTCACGGTGAGCCTCTTACCTGATGCGGCACAAAAGCCGGGAGGGACCAGAACATGCGAGGAAAAAGAATTACCACCACTCAGCCAATAGCGGGCTATAGCTTATAGCCGCGGAGATTTCTAAAGATATAAAAGGATATAACTAAGCTATAGCGGGCTAACACCATATAGCCGATTTTCTAACTAATACGAAAAAATTCGATATTGCGGTAGCATATAATCGTATATACGATCAATAATTCACAGATACATAACATAGTTCGCATAGTCACACAAGAGATAAACATAACCAAAACATAGTTCACATAAATTTTTGTCAAAAACATAGTTCATAGATAATTAAGAACATAGTTATGTCCAAATATTACAACATCATTAAGTATCCCCGGGCATCACGAAAGACTATAGCGGGCTATTTTAAACGGAGCTCAGCCACCACATGGTGCGGCGTGCCGCCCGCGCCCCTCATTGCTAGTATTCACCAACAAGGAATCATAGAACATACATCACTTCGAAACCGGTTCCCCTTTTGATTAAATTCGCTGGCTAATTAAGCCATTAGTCACGGTAATGTCTTCAGTTCATCCATACACGAATTCATTACATCAAAAGTCTTTTTTTCTGAAATGGGGAGTTTAACCCCGGCTTCTGCATCATGATGATGCACACAGCCTTTTATTAAAAAACTAAAATATTTAGTCTTACAACTCTCACAGCTCAATCATCGCCTACAGTTGATATAAGAATCAACCAGCGGAACAAATAAAACATAGAAACACTACACATCACTGTAGCCTCCTAGTATGATGCTAGCCAGCCTGACACAAGATATCCCGAGCAACTGTCTGGAGCCGTGTGCATCCAAAAACCATGCCGATGCAGCTGTCGGCTGGTAGCACGCTGGACGAGACCATCTGCAGCTGCTGCACGCCGGATGGAGTCTGCGGCATCGATCCCGAGGCAGTGATACCCACCTGGGGCAATCACGAGGTAGATACACCTGGAACACAATCTATATCATAATCAACACCTGTTTTGTCATTTAGCATCTGAATTTGAACATGAGATAAAATTTTGGAAAAATGCTTTTTTATCCAAATTTTGGACAGATACGAAGTACATGTGGGACTAAGTTGCACGTTAATAGATCCAACCTTAATCTCATCCAAACGTTGAGCATGCAATTGCATCCCTTGGATTCCATTGTTGATAATAGCACCATCTTATCCTCCATTATTTGAAGTATTTCCGATGCTATCATTATATAAGTAAACAAGAATACACCTAAGACTGTTCTAGCTGCAGCTCGTCGACATTCTTGGCGTAGCCGCTGCGCTGCTCGCCGTGACCACGTCTCTGTCGACCTCACTGTCGCTCTCCTCGTCCTTATAGTCGGTTTCGTCATCCTCCGAACTCGCGTCCTCTTCCTCCTCCAGCTTTAGATATTTACCTCAAAGAAAACACTTTTGCCTACAAGACTGTAATTAATGTTTTATGTGCAATGAGGTGTGGCACTTGAAACTAAAGATCATTTTTTTTTCTTTTACGGTCCTTTAGAAAAGCTTGTCGGAAATATTTTTCCACTGATGGAATCATCACAATTGCTGAGAATCACTTGCATTGCATAACATCTTTCCAAAGACATTTGACACCTTTCTTCATGGTGTCGATCAGCCTAAGAACGTTCTAGATGCAGAAAGCTAGTATCATAAAAGTAAACAAGAATAGACCTAAGAGCGTTCTAAGTGCAGAACTGTCGATGTCCTTGGCGTTGCTGCTCTCCGTGGCCAGGTCTCTGTCGACCTCGCCGACACTCTTCTCGTCTTTATCGTCGGTTTCGTCGTCCTCTGAACCAGCGTCCTCTTCCTCCTCTTCTTCCTCGTCCGTATCCGTGTCTGAATACCACGGCAGAGAAACCATGAATCCCTTGACTTGGACGACGACCGCATCGTCCCCGTCCATGTCGGTGTCGGCGTTGGAGTCGCCTCCCGGCTGCATCACGTAAACGCGAAACTCCTCTTCCAGCACTAGCGCGTTCTCCAGCTCCACGGCCTTGACTTCCGACGACAGCTCCGCGAGCATGATCTTCTGCGTTCCCATCTCGACGTAGGTGGACACGACGCCCTGGCCGGCGGCGCTCTCCGGGTCGACGAGGAACACGTCGGTGACCACGAAGGGCTCGTCTTCGGACGGGATTAGTGTAAGCTCCTCGCCTCTCCGGAGTTGCGTGGACCAGCGGCGTAGTTGCAACGGCTGCTCATCCATGGCCATGGTCGACGATCACCCGGCCGAGTTGCGAGCTGCGACAGCCTCTGGATGTTCTTCTCCTGTTCTGTTCGCCGTGAACCAGGGACTGGATTGCTTTGTGCGTAGCCTCTCGTGGTGTCTTGTGTGCTTAGAGGAGGTCTAACAGACCCCCCAAAACACCCAAACCCATATAATAACTGCCAGAATACGGGTTTGAGCTCTACCCGGCCGTCTAGCAGACCCCGTAAAAACGGCCCCCGCTTCGATTTTTGCTGTTTTCGATTACGGGGCGGATCTTCACCCCTTACTTGTACGGGGTGGGAGAGCAAATACAGGGCCAACCCCCCACTCGTGGCGGGCTGAAATTTCAGAAAATCTAACCGTTTCGCGATTTGCCGCGCCGGAATCCGGCTAAATTCCGGCGAACTGCAGCCGGGGCGGGGCTGGGCGAGCGCCGCCGGGGCCGGCGCGAGCACGGCCGGGGCGGAGCGAGTACGGCCGGAGCGGGGCGGGGCTGGCCGGAGCGAGGGCGGCCGGGGCGGGGCGAGGGCGGCGCGGTCGGGAGCGGGGCGGGCGAGGCGAGGGCGGCCAGGGCCGGGGCGGGGCGAGGCGAGGGCGGCCGGGGCCGGGGCGGGCGAGGCGAGGGCGGCCGGCGGCGCGGCCATGGCCGGAGCAGGGCGAGGGCAGCGCGGGTCGGGAGCGGGGCGGGCGAGGGCGGCCGAAGCGGCGCGGCCGGGGCCGGAGCGGGGCGAGGAGAGGGCGGCCGGGGGCGGGGCGGCCATGGCCGGGGCGGGGAAGCACGGTGGCAGGCCGGGAGTTGGCTGGAGGAAGAAGATGAGGGGAGTTTTTTTTTTCGATTTGGCATATTTTGGGAATATTCCATTTTACAGGGTGAGTTTACAGGTTCTGCTAGATTTGACGCGTTTTCGGTCGGTGAAAAACGAATACAGGGTCCTCTGCTCACGTTTTAAGGGGCGAAAAAATACGGGGCCTGTTAGACATGCTCGATTGTGGGCACATCGATTCCGAGCTGTACTTGGTCAAGGGATGATTTTGTCTCGTGTACGAAACGGACTCAAATCGCGCGTCCTTGGCAGGTTAGAGCATCTCCAACAGACGCTCTAAAATCTGGCGCTGTAAACGCGCGATTCGGCGCGCTGTATACTGTTAGCGCGCGTGTTAGCGAATTTGCCCGCGGCAGAGGCGCTATTTTCCAGCGCGCGTTGCTGCGCGAAAAACGCACCTCCGGCAGAGGCGCTATTTTGCAGCGCGCGCGCGGTATAAAGTGCTAAATCCGACCGTTTTTTGAAAATTTAAATCGAACAAACTATGAAAATTTGATCGAAAATACGAATATATTTTATAAAAGTTCGACGATACAATGCGACACATAATAAACTTCTACTCGGAGGAGTCCCAGTTGAAGTCCGAGCTGCTCGGAGTAGTGGACGACACCGGCGTTGTCGTCCACTCGAAGGAGGAGGAGGAGGAGACGACGACCGTCGACGGCCCTGCGCCGTTCTTCTTCTCCTCCGCCTTCCTCGCCGCCTTCGCGGCCCTCGCCGCCCTCCTCTTCGCGATCTCGGCGCGGCGCTTCTCGCGGGAAGCTTTCTTTGCCGCCTTCGCCGCCGCCTTCTCCTCCTCCTTCTTCTCTTTCTCCGCGTAGAAGGCCGCCGTGGCGGCGACGTCCTCCGGGAAGCGGCGCGCCCATTCGAGGCGGAACGCCTCGTCGCGCTCGGCGATGACCAGGCGCTGCTCCAGCTCCCGCTGTCGGCGCTGCTGCTCGCGCGTGATCATCGGCGGCGGCGGCGCGAGCATCTCCGCCTGCTCGCGCGTGAACACGTCGTGGAAGTTCATCGCGCGGCGGCTGCGGCCCGGCCGCCACGCGACGGCGTCGTAGGCACGCAACGCCGCCTCGTGCGGCGTGTCGAAGGTGCCGAGGCGGATCCGCTCCTCGCCGGAGCGGATCTCCGCGTCCGAATCGGCCGCTCGGCCGCGCGCGGACGCCGCGGTAGCCGGAGGACGAGCGGCGGCGCGGCGGCATCTTCGCGTCGAGGTGGAACGGCCGGAGGTGGAGCGGCGCGGGAGGGAGAGCGGCGCGGGAGGGAGAGCGGCGGGGAGAGAGGGCACGGGAGGAAGACGCGTGGGAGGAGTGGCAGTTGGCCGCTTCGCGCGTGTCGTCTAAATAGCGCGCGCGGCAACACACGCGGCAGATTTCCCGCGCGGGATAGCGCGAAAGCGCGCGGGCGGTAAATTTTTTAGCGCGCGCGTCGTTTTCCCGCGTCTGCTGGAGCAGCGCGGCAGCGTCCGCGCGCGCCAAAACGATGGTTTTTTTGCCGCGCGGGACGTTTAGCGCGTCTGTTGGAGATGCTCTTATACCGATGGGGCAGTCTCGTTTGGACGCTTTTTCTTTCCTTTTTCTCTGGTGCGTTGGGCTTTTGAAAGCTTGGCTCAGGCTGGTCTTTTGGTCTGCCGTTTGATTCCCAAAAAGAAAATGAAATAAACCGATTGGGATTCAACACGAAGTAAAGCTAGCAAGTAAAGCTAGCGTACCGATGGAGCACCCGAATATGTTGTGGTTGGATGGTTAGGAAGGCAGTGACACTCCTAGCCCACCAGAGTTCAAGCCCTACGTTTGACACTTTGTTGTCTCATTAAAAAAAGCGAAATATTCGTCAGTGGGAGGCGACAACGTGGCACTGTGGTGACGTTTATTGGGTGAGTGTATATGCGTATATGTGAGCGTCTGCGTCTATACTATGTTTTGCAAAATAAAAATTCTACATTTGAACATGGGAGCATATGCTCCTGGTACACAAGAAAAAATATTTTCATTGTGAAAATATCTAAAGAAAAATTTGGCTATATGTCGATGCTATTTGTGTGCATGGTAAGTTTCACCGGAAACTGATATTTTTTGTGTCCTACGAAAAAAGACAAATAATTGTCTAGTGAAAATCCTTTTTTAAGCAACGGATTTTATCGTTTTTGCACATGACACACAAATTGTTGTTTTTCCGCAAAATAACTTTCTAAACACATATGATGTCGAGATGTACACGTCATATTTTTATTCAGAATTTTTCAACATTTTCAGTTGCGCTTAAAAAATAGGAGCCAAAACGCTTTGTCCGCTGAGACAGAAGCTGATGGTTTATAGTCCAAAAATGCCTGGCCGTAACACTCGTGTGCTGGTCCCCACCAATCAGAGGTAATTATTTGCTGGGTATATACCTAGCTAATTCATCAATATTTTTTTTGTATATTTTATCTTTTTGAAAAAAATGAACATGTTTTTGACATACTTTAAAATGGCGTGCTACTACATTTGGCCGTGTAATTTTCAGAGGCTAAGAAAGTCTATAGCTAGCGGGATAAATCATTTAATGATTTTCCAAAAACATGGTAAATTTCAGTTATATCTTGCCAAAAAATGGTAAACTAAGACCCAAAAATGATACTACCTCCATTTCAAAGAATAAAGTGCACGCTTATTTCAAGATGAACTTTAATCATAAAAATTTAAGCTACAAAATTTTGATTATATTATATGTAATTAGCAACGTTGGATTCGTATTGAAAATCACTTTCTAATGATAATAATTTCATACAAACAATCTTTATATATTTGAAGTAATTCTTGGTCAAACAAAAAGCACGTAAAATGAGAATGTTTTATTCCTTAAAACGGAGGTAGTATGAGCTACAGCTCATTCAACTGTTCAATGCAGACAACAATTCAACCATTCAACTCACAAGTTTTCTCGAGTAAAACTAAACAAAAATTCAGAAAACAGCAAATAAAAAAGGAGAAGAGAAGAGAAATTCGGAAAACGGCGGTTACATTAGGGGCTAATTAGGGAATAAATGGGGCTATAGCCATGTATTAAGAGTTTTCTCATTTAGCCCCTAAGGCTGGCCATAGTGCTAGTATCATAGCTAGTATCATGCATCATAGCTCCACCAAAAATGCTGATGTGGCAGGTAATTATGGATGAGAGAGAAGATTAGAGTATCATAGGTAGATACTGTATCATAGCGCACATCACAAGAAAAGTTAGTATCAAATAAATCTTGTACACAAATTTGTATTGAGATTCTACAAATCAATTAATATAGCAAAATTATGATACTAGTCTATGATACTATGCATTATGGATCTAGTATCATACAAAAGTATCATATGCATGATATTGCTATATGATACTACCCACTATGGCCAGCCTAAATGTCATAGATTTAGTAGGAGGTCTCTCAAAAGGCTATAGTTGGGCTACGGATGAGCTATAGCCGGCTATTTAGAACTTTGGTTTTTGGCAATACATTAAGATTTATTTTCAAAAATATGTGTAATAAATAGAGAGAGAAATGTTATTAGATCATCTACACATGAATATGCTTAATTTTATGTTTATCCCATATGTATGAATACATGTAGGTGAAACTTTAACCCTGGCATATCTCCATCCATCGACACATATTTAGAAACATAGTAAACTAGATAAGGTAAACATAAAACCAAATTAATTAGCAAGGATTGCAGTCGTTCCTTAACTAACAACAAGTGCTTCCCAAGGTTCGATAAACCTAGGTCTAATAGGAAAAAATCTACTATAGTGCATACATAATCTCGATCGAAGGTATCAACAATGTCGTAAAACCTTTTAAAATATAATCGAATAATACCGGATGTAATTAATAAAATGTTATATTGAAAGCATTGTATGTCTATTTTGGCACTAATTAGAGGATGGAGAATTGTGAGTGGATGTACAATGGAAGAGCCAGAAAAGGCCACCCATCTCCCTTCAGATATCAAACTTGATGCTCTTACTTGTACTTGTACCGGTCAACAACAACGCCCACAAGACAACAACATATATTTCCTCAACTGATGGTCGCCGAAGGAGACCAGATGGTGGTTCCATGACGATGAAGTATGAGGAGGCATCTATCCACTCTTCCTCACCGTAAAATCTCTTCTAAGGGGAAAAAAGATGGTATGATTTAGGCTTAGATTCTAAGCTCTCCTCTTATTGTGCCGCAAAATCTTAACATTCAGTGGTGGTTTGTGTATATGTCGAGACCTGAATATTGTCATCACTATCAAATAATAGATATAGAATAAGGAAAAGAGTGTAACCATCTTGTCTATGCGCTTGCAATACAGCCACTACAAATTTTATCTATGTTTTGCTAAATAGCCCATGGCATCTCCCTTATGAATTTGTTCGTCTGTTGACTAATGCCCTGTTTGATATATGTTTCCTTCTGAATTCTCAGAAATCAAATGAAATTTCGAGATGAGTTGCCACTTGAGTATTTACCGATTAATCGGACATTATTTGCCACTTGAACTTACATAGATGGAAGATGACATTTTCGACATTTAGTACAAAAAAACATGTTGGTTAGGAAATTTTAAGATATCACATCTAGTACTAGTTAAACAATTAAATAGTTTTTTGGCCAGCCGGTGGCACAATCATTTCTTGGGCCAAACAGACAATTCCACCAAATCAACTGCTATTTCGTGAGAATTTATTTGGGCTGCAAGTTCAGTGTGTGGATTTTTTTGTTTTTGGTATTGAATAACCCTGATAATCCTTCTTCATGAATGCAGCTCACCCTGATAGCTTCCTTCTGCCCGGATGTGGAAATTGTGTTGTCAACATAAATCTATTTTTTTTCTTACTTCAAGCCAGACTAAACTCTGGAGATTTACCACTAACTAAGAAAGCATGGTTTTTTTTTTCTAGAAGACGATTAATGTATTATGTGCAATGAGGTGGCACTTGGAACTAAGGATCATCCTTTTTTTTACTATATCATTTTTACGCTTGTCGAAATATCTTTTCCCCTGATGGAATCATCACCTTAATTTGCTACCTTGGTTAGATAGCTTCATTTGATTATTTTGTCCTTTTTTCTAATGTACAAATCTCATGTAGATTTTGTATCATAATGCATGCCCATAATATGTAAAAGATGAAGCAGAGTCCTGTTGTTTTCTGTACATGAGAAGCTTGATTTTATAAAATATCCAGCATAAATAAGCATGCATTTCGGCACCAATCGCCATGAATTCACATACATACTTTTCTCCATTGGTACACCATATCTAAAAGATGCTGCATATATAATCGCAACAAGAAACAACAGAACCCTTACATATATAGTAGTATATAACTATATATCTTTCAGTAAAATTCAAGTATACTTGACAACGCTGCCCTTCCATAGGCGAATTCGCGGTTGCATCAAAAGTCTGAAAAAAAGCTAGTAGCAGTACATCATATATAAGTAAACAAGAATAACCCAAAGAGTCTTCTAGCTGCAGCCTGTCGATGTGCTTCAGTCCTTGACGTTGCTGCTCGCCGTGGCCACGTCTCCGTTGACCTCGCCGTCACTCTCCTCGTCCTTATCGTTGGTTTCATGATCCTCGGAACTCGCGTCCTCTTCATCCTCCTCCTCTTCCTCTTCTTCTTCATCGTCCGTATCTGTGTCTGAATAGCACGGCAGAGAAACCATGAACCCCTTGAACTGGACGACGAGCGCATCCTCATCAGTGTCTTCGTCGGCATCGCCTCCCGGCGGCATCACGTAAACACGAAACTCCTCTTCCAGCACCAGCGGGTTCTCCAGCTCCACGGCCTTGACCTCCGACGACAGCTGCGCGAGCAAGATCTTCTGCGTTCCCATCTCGACGTAGGCGGAGACGACGCCGTGGCCGGTGGCGCTCTGCGGGTCGACGAGGAAGACTTCGGTAACCACGAAAGGCTCCTCGTCTGACGGGATTAGCGTCAGGTCCTCACCTCTCTGGAGCTGAAAAGACCAGCGGTTTAGTTGCAACAGCTGCTCATCCAAGGCCATGATCAACTCGATCGATCGCCCGAGTTGCGATCACACAGTTTTATCTCGTGCTCGCCGTGAACCAGAAGACGATTGCTTTGTGCATAGCCTCGGAGGTCTCTTGTGTGCTTATATTGATCGGTAGGGCACACCGATACTGAGTTGCACTCGGTGAAGAAGTGATTTTCTCTCGTGAACTACACGGATTCAAATCGTCCTTGGCACTTAGCAGATACCGATTGAGCAGTCTTTTATTTCCGTCTTTCCATTGTTGGACTTTTTTCTTTCCTTTTTCTCGGTATAAGGATTGTTTGCTTTGGAAAGCTTGGTTCAGGCTGGCCTTTTGGTCCACACCGTGGATTCTACCGCTTGCGAACAAGCTAGCTAGCGAACGGAGAGAAAAAAAAACTGTGCAGCTAAGCTGATTGGGTACACAAGTACGGAGTACCTATGTTCCCCTTGCAATGCAAGCGTAATGAAAGGATCGATACAAAAGCCACTTGGGCAAATTGAACATTCGCATCTAAAGCCAACATTCCGCCACATCCGAGAAAAATGCATATAACACCAAGTTGTGTGCAATTTGTTGCTTTTTTTCGATAACAGCTTAACATGTTATCTTTTTTTTTTTTGAGCAGCAACATAGCACTTTATTCATTCAGAATAGAGGATACAATGCGCAGAGCCGAAGACCATCAGGTGGTTGAACAAACCAAACCTGACGTCCCAAACTAAACGAAACAACGGAACGAGCTAGTCTATGAGCCTCAGTATTTGAAGCCCTATTCTCATGTCTAAACACAACTACTGACAAGGATCTAGCCGTAGCTTTCACCTCATCTATGATCATACTATAATTCCCAGCATAATTATTCTTTAAAGTGAAAACGCCCCCGTGCTGCTCCTCTCGAGCAGCCCGGGCGGAAACCCTAGCCCCCACCCAGCCGCCACCCACATCCCGCCCCTCCCCCTGCCGCCGCCGGAGGGCGCCGCCGGCAAAGCCCGTGCGACGCCGGCGGCGGCAGGGCGCTCGTTTCTCGCACTCTTCGTCCACGCCGACCCTCCTCCCCAACCTCCTGTGCTCTGCTCCCATGCGGCACTATTCCCGGCGGTGGCTGGTCGCCATGGCGCCGGCGGCCGCTGCTCCTCGCGTCATTGGCCTGTGGATGGCGGCTTGCTCCGGGTCCTGGCCGGACTCCCCCGGCTGCGGAAGATCTCGCCCGGCAGATCTGGCCCGGCGGCGTCCTGCGGGTCTGGGCTACCCCGCGGCCAATCTGCCATGGGGAGGGCCCTCCGCTTCTCTTCCTTAGCGCTGCGGAGGTGGTGAGGACGGCTCGCTCTGATGCTGTGTGGGTTGCACATTTGTGCTGCTCCTGTCAGCTCGTGCTCCGGGAGAAATCCCAGACCTGGACTTCTCCGGGTCAGGCGATGGCGTCGTCTTCGCGTCGCTGTTCCTTTTTGGAGGCATCGTCTTGGAGCCTGACCAGTGTCGGGCGGCATCGCCTCTCGTCTTCTCGCCGGCCCTTGGCTCGTTTCCTTGCAGGAAGGGGCTGTGGTCATGGTGGCCCTGACAGTGCTGCCTCGACGTCCCGGGGTGGCCTCGGCTTGCGTTGCCCTTCGACTACGGGGGCGACACATCGGTGTCGTCGCCCCAGTCTCGGCTATCCGACGCCCTTCGACTGTGGTTAGTCTCGGCGGCACAACGCCCTTCGGCTTCGCCGACGGCACATCGGTGTCGTCGCACGGTCTCGGCTATCCGACGCCCTTCGACCGTGCCGGTGACGATTCTTGGTGTGCTCTCGTCCGGTCTCCACGTATTCAACTACTTGTTCCTAGGGCTGCTTGCCTTTGGTGTTGAGGTTCTCACCGGAGATCCTCCTTGGCTGTCGACTTGAGGTACTCAAGGTGGTGTACTGGTTGCGACTTTGCTTTTGGTCGTGCCTTGTGGTGGGACTCATTTCTGCATCGCCCTTCGACCATGGGGTCGGCACACCGGTGTCGTCGCCCCAGTCTCGGCTATCCGACGCCCTTCGACTGTGCTTGGTCTCGGTTCTGCAGGTCCTCGCCCGTCGCTCGCCTTGCCAAGTCGTGGTGGTCGCTCCTTGAGATGCTGTCCTCTGAGGGGTTCGGTTGGCTTCGAATGCTAACCTCCCCTTTCCTTTGTGTTCCGTTTGTTTTCCTTTTTCTGTCTTTTTATTTGTCTTCTTCTCCCTTGTATCCCCTGTAATATCTCCAATCTGATTGTAAGAACATGGACCTTCCAGGCTACTTTCGATAGAATGCAACAAGCGGTGGGGTTTTTTCCCCCCGTCAACCTCGAAAAAAAAATTCTTTAAAGTGTTTACAACTGATAGACAGTCAGATGCAACAGTGACCTTATCCACCAACAGATCCTGCGCCAAAGCTAGAGCCTATCTGCACGCTAGAGCCTCCAATGTTTCTGGATCCGTAATCCCGTCGATGGTCAGTGACGAAGCTCCTAGAAAGGAGCCCTCCGCACTGCGACAGATCGCTCCAACCACCCCGCCTGGGGAGGACTTTCGTAGCGCCGCATCCACGTTGATCTTCACACAACCTATGTCCGGCGGAAGCCACCTAGGGTGAGCAGTTTTAGGGGCTGCTACCCGTCTCTCGGTCGGCTTCAGGACCACCAGGTCACGGAGATAATTCTCGAAAAAAAGGTGGGTAGACAGAGGGCTTTGGAAAACCTCTTCATGACTCAGTTTCCTCCTTGCATACCAGATTGCCCAGAGTGTTACCGCAACCCGGGCAAAATCATCAGCTGACAAGGATTCTGTCATCTCCGCCAGCCACAGACAAGCTGATGGATTGTCATGCATGCATACGTGTTCCGCGATGCTCTCATCGGCGAGTGCCCAAACACAACGAGCCACAGTGCAGTCAATCAGAGAATGTCGCCAAGAATCAGTAGCGCCGCACATTCCACATGCGCTAGTCTCTGCCATGTTCCTCCTGCAGCGGACATCTCCCATAGGTATCGACTGGTGCGCCAGACGTCACAGGAAGACGTGGATCTTCGGCGTAACTTTTGCAGCCCATAATCTGCGCCAAGCCTTGCTTTCTCCCACAGAATCAGAAGGGGCCGACCGGCCCTCCAGCCAATCTTCTCGGTGCCTCTTAGTCTGAACCAGAAGCCTGTACATGGACCGGACAGTGAGAACTCCGTTCTTGTCATAGTGCCAGGCCCACCTATCTTCCATGGAACGAGTGCTCAGAGGGATAGATCGGATCACCTCGACGTCCATCGGTATAAACCACTCGGATAGAAGTTCAGTGCTCCACTTCGCCATCGTGGCATCAATGAAATCCGACACCCGCATAGGCGGGTCAACATTCAGACACGCCAAAGGGCGTAGCATATGATCTCGGGGCAGCCAGTTTTGGTTCCAGGCGTGAGTGCCCTCGCCCGTCCCAATTTGCCGGATCAGGCCCTGCTTCATTGCATCTCGCCCTTCGGCGATCGCCCTCCAAACCTGGGAGGGATGCGAACCTAGAGGAGCATCTAGGAAATCCGTGGCTGGGTAGTAAGTAGCCTTCAAAATTCGAGAACTAAGAGCCTCCGGATTCTGGAGTATACGCCAGGCTTGGCGGGACAGCATAGCAATGTTGAAAAGCTCGATGTCCCGGAAGCCCATGCCCCCATTGAACTTTGGAGAGCACATTGTTTCCCATGAAACCCAACAAGTCTTCCGTTTTCCATCTTTACTCCCCCACCAGAAGCTCCGGAGCATGGAATTGATGGCCTGGCACAGACCCCTGGGTAATTTAAAACACGACATGGAGAAAACGGGGATGGCCATGGCCACCGCCTGAATCAGCACTCCGTTGTTTTATCGCTTGGCGTCAAGTGTGTCATCCACAGGCCCATCAGACCCCACACCTCCTTTTACCACAACCGAATGAATAAAAAAATAACAACGATCAGAACCTTCTGGGACCCGGCGACAGGGGTGGCAGGCTGGCAGTAGAGGCAGCGTAGGCGGGCTCACCGGCGACAAGGGCAACATACTCCAATGACCTCATCTCCCTATCTAGTGGATATACATCTCCCTCCTACTCTCTATCGAAGATGAGGTGTGTACAATGACGCCTGATGATAGGGGTGGCTGCAGGGGAGGAGGCTTATCAGTGATGGTTCCGCCGAATTCTGATGAACCCCACTGTTGCACTGGGTTTGTTCTCCTCCCCCATCACCCACCCCTTCCCTTTGATTATCTTCTACATACACTCTCTTGCCTTCTGTGTTGGATAAGTGATCAAGAAACTGGGGTCTACCTGTATGGGTCCTATCAACAACATAATTTGGTTGACTTCCTCCAGGTGCAACAAATTAAGCCAAAATTTGGTCTCACTGCCCAAAAGTTTTTGTTTGTGTATTTTGTGCAATAAATACCACAAAGCGTGGTATGAGCTGTAATTTTCTCCCCACTGCCAAAAACAATACAAAAGCCACTTGGAAAAATCAACAAGCCTCAAGCTAAAGGTCCTATAAATATGCCATGAGACATGTACAAACCACACACCACTGACATGCATACCAGGAAAGTAAGCAGCTTCCAATAGAATCAGGTTTTTTTTTAGAAAAAACCATATGATAACAATAGAACGATGTCATATAGATCTACATCAACGAAATGCACCTTTAGGTACTACTCCAACATAAGGAAATTAATGGACTGCAAAGCCTATTAAGCAACATGTCTAAATCAAGAACAATTCGATAATCACATGTATCTGCAACTTCAAGAATCTACGTCTGGAATGCAAGGGCAATCAATTCAATCATGAACATGATAGAGCAATTTGGAACATGACATAAAATAGAAGAGATTGATTACCACTCGGCACTCATACATAACAAAGCAACACATTGAACCATACAGCAGGCATCGAAACAAGTACCGACCCAAATGGAGAATGGTGGCAAGAGCCTCAAAGAATATTGACCAACGGGAGCGACGTTATTATTGACATAGACCATGTGGGTGATCCACAGATACCAGAGCAGCTCTCTACTGCACTTGTGTCGTTCACCACCGCACCTCCTTCTTTCAGTTTCACTTCTGACGCTTCCTCAAAGTACCCCTGCTTTGTTCCTTTCATATACACTACTAGAAATTCCCTTATTTCCAACGGTGTATTCTAAAAACTGACGGGCCATCAACTAATACCTAATAACCGACAGTATCCTATGCTTGACGGACACAACTGGAGATTCTCTAATCAATCGTTTTGTCATGATTCGATTCTCAAACCAGCCAATCCCAGATCCCAAAACTAGTTGGGAAACCCAATAAGGGGGTTGATTATATTTCCTAGATTATATAATATTAGCAAATTCTACTAAGACACTCTTACATAAATTGTGTAATAGTGAATCAGCAAATTGTACCGGGATCAACTGAGAGTTTGGCAAAACTGACTGCAAACGGATCCTAGCGCCCCCCTTAAGTGCCAGAGTTGTATGTGCGCTAATCGATCACCTCGTCATGACTCATGACTCGATTCGGTAAATTTTATTGAGCATTCCTGACTAAGTTTATCGTGCTTTGAATTCTAGAGAGAGGGAGAGAGGAAGATGGTGGTATATATGTCAATATAATTTGGTCGACTTCTCATGCGATCTTTTCTTCATCTAGGACAATAATATGTAATGTTCGGTGGAGGATCAAAATATATGCATACCATTTTATTGTTAATTGAATCCGGATCTCCTAGCTTTGTAATTATTTTCCAACAAATGAAAGATGGTTTCTGCATAAATTATATTATACTTAGCATAACATTTTCTATGACTATATAACCGTATTATTTTTAAATGTACAACATAAGTTTCTTTAGAGGAATGCAAATATATTTTACACTTTCAGACGCTGCCCTTGTAGACGTGCTAGTTTCCTAGGCTCTCTCCTTTGACATTGCCATATATTGGATCCATGGCTTTCCTCGCGACTCTCTCCTTTTGTGGACAACTTCATGGCATGCCAATCCGGCGGCCTGACGTCATTGAAGACCATGAAAAAAAACAAGGGCTGCCCCGGCAACAATACGATCTTGTGTTTTGTTCCTTTTTAATTCTGAGCCATAATAGCATCCAAAGTCCATAAAAGTCAACAGAACAAGCGGGGGTGATGTGATTCGGGATCATGCATGAACTCTTAAGCTAGTGGATCGCGGAAGTGTGGAAGGGGTTCAGACATCGGAGGCTGCTGAAGACTTGGCGATGAGGCAAGCCCTTGTGATCACCAAAGACAATGGTTTTCTGGACATTGTCATAGCCCCGGACTGCCTCTCGCTGATTCAGAAAGTTAACTCGCTGGCGATGAATCGATCGGCTGTGGGTACAGTGGTAGGCGACATCAAACGCCTAGCCTCTGGGTTCACGAGGTGTTCCTTCAAGCATGTTCATCGAATCTTGAATGTCACGGCGCATGTTTTAGCTCGTTCCTATGAGCTTTCTTTTTGTAAGACTTTCATTGATGTGTAATCCCTGAGTGTATTAGGCTGAACTATGTGATGACATTATGTGATCAATAAAGCCCCATGATTCGAAAAAAATGTCAACAACAAATATTGGCTCTGAAGAAAACAAACGAGTCAAAAACACACAAACGGGAGGTGGAAGGGGATCACGGGAAGATCGGATTGGAGGGTCACGCTAAGCCACATAGACGTAAGGAGTTCTCAGTGGATTCAGACCTAGACGAACTCTTACATCAATAATCTGAAAAATGCTACGATGTAGCTGAACAAGAATAAAGCTAAGAATGCTCTGGCTGCAACCTTTCCAACGTCCTTGGTGTTGGTGTTGCCGCCGGAGCTGCTCGCCCTGGCCACGTCGTGGTCGGCCTCGCCGTCAGTCTCCCCATCCTCCTCATTGTCCTCGTCGATTGTGTCATCGTCATCGTCCGAACCTGCGGCATCTTCATCTTCGTCCCCGTCCTCTTCCACCTCCAACTCCTCGTTTGTGTCCGAACACGGCAGGGATCGCACGAAACCCTCGAACTGGACAGCGACCACGCCGGCGTCGTTGTCTGCGTCAGAGTCAGCTCCCTGCCGCATCACGTAAAAGCAAAACTCCTCGTCCATCACCTCCGGGGTCGGCAGCTCCACGTCCGTCACCTCCGACGACAGCTCCGCAAGCATGAGTTTCCGCGTGCCCATCTCGGCGTATGCGGCCACGACGCCCAGGCCGTCGGCGCTCTCCGGGTCGACGAGGAAGACGTCGGTGACACAGAGGGCCTCGTTGTCCCTGGGAATTATCCTAATCCCCTCACCGACCTGGACCTGCAAGCACCAGCGGAGTTGTGGCAACAGCTGCTCGTCCATATCCATGGCCAAGCTCGACCGATCGATCACCCGAGCTGCTATTCCACTATTATTCGTGTGAGGTATCTCTGACGTCTTCTCTAGTCCTGCTCGTGAACTCGTGAACCAGAACTCGTGTCTTCTGTGCTTATATTGACTGGGCAGTGGGCACCCTTGCCGATACGGACTAATGCTCATGTAAAGACTCAAGAGGTGATTTCCAGAACCAAACGGATTCAACAGCATGAAAGACATATACGATTAGGATTCGACTCGGAGTAGCCACTAGTCGTCCCCCTAGTTAGCGTTTGTAATAACGTAAGTTGGAAACACGGCTGAATTTCATCAGTTCACTTCTCTTTACAATATCCGAGTCCTTGGTACCCTGAAATAAATCATAGCCATTAATTTTGGTCAATCTAATGGACCTTAAATGTTTAGCAGGAAGGTTGGCGCTGAGCCGCTGACACACCAAGCATTTGCACTACTGGGGAAAGTTTTATAGATGCAACAACACATTTGACACGAAACCAAAAATCCTCCGTTGTTAACCCATATACAAGTGAAAGGCCAAAAAAATTCTGTTAGCAATACGTAGTTGGGTAGTCTTCACCACCCGTACCATTGACACGTAAAATAAAACCACATCGTTGGGTGGTCTTGGCGACGCATTTGCATGTCTTCATCACCATCAAGCCGTCATCATCCACCTGGCATCTTCACTAGCTGTGTCGTGCACACGGTAGGGCGAGTGGATCGTGAGCGAGGGGTAGGCAGCGTGCGTGCGCCTGTATTTAACCCGGTATAAATCCCCACACTAATCATTTTTGTAAGAGTAGAGTTTTTCAGTTTGAGTTGAATAAAAAGAAGTTGTGCAAGGCAGCGACCAATGCCGAGGAAAGAAAAACTCCTACCTCCATCCGAGAGCGAGAGAGAGCTAGACTAGGGTTCGACCCAACAAATTCATCATAAATGTCATTTTGAAAATCGTTGACAAGTATAAAACTAATAGATATGTATAGGTGCTTTTGCCCCGACTGCTTTTGACCTATATTATCGTGGGAAAAGTAAGTTTGAACTTGTGGTTATATATGATTATGAATTTTTCCTTAACAACATTGATTCTCAATTTCTATTTTTTTCGAGGTAAGCGACTCCACTTCTATGTATGAGCTCAACAGGAAAGTTTAATGAAATAGTACTATACCATATGTCTATGGAAATTCTTTCCTTAACAACATTGATTCTCAATTTCTATTTTTTTCGAGGTAAGCGACTCCACTTCTATGTATGAGCTCAACATGAAAGTCTGTGGAATTTTTTCCCGTGCTGCATTTTTGCTCCGTCACATTCGGCCATGTAATTAACGACACAAACCCTGTTTGCGTTCACTTTCCTTAACTTAACTGAATTCACAAATACATCTTGAATCTACGAATGTTATCATACAACCGAACAAAAATAGCTAGGGCTTGCTTAATTTTGGCATCTACTTCCACGTCGCTGCTCGCTCTGGCAATGCGTCCATCGACCTGGTTGTCTCCGATCTCCTGTTTCTCCTTACCAACGTATAGTGGTTTGGGCTCGATGAACCACAAGCTCCTGCAAAGCGGACACTTGTTGTCCCTCTTGAGGATGAGCTCCATGCACGCGCCATGGAAGACATGCGGCTTACAGCATCCTGGCCAGGCGGCAAGGTCATCACCTTCGAGCAGCTCCCAGCAAATGGCACAATCTTCTCCTGCGCCGCACTGCGCCGGTTGAGGCAGTTGGAGCTCCAGGCGGTGCTCCGGGTGGAAATCCTTTCGCAACATGCCCTCCAGTGCGGCGCGCATTCGCTCCATGCGCTTCTCTGTTCTGTCTGCCGTCCGGAGTATGCCGAAATCGACGAGCACCTCCAGGAGCAAAGCCCGTGTCGGGACGCTCACCTCGGCGATCAAGCTCGTCCATAGCCTCTGGAGCCGCTTGTCAAAGCGGACCGGGTATAGCAGAGAGGCCACGGACGCGCCGACACATAGCAGAGATCTCGCCGTGTCTCCAGCGGTTGGGACGTCGAACCGGAGCTGGTACCCGCACGCCTCCGCCCCACGCGCCCAAGAAGTGTGTGCAGCGGTAGAGCACCGAGATCTGCCTGTCGGAATCGTCTCCTTCTTGGGTCTCCACGGCAGCTACCCGCATGAAGCCGGTGGTGCTCCCGGCGGAGGCGGACCGTGGCTCCGGCCCTCCAACGAACTGCCCAACCGGGACGAACTTCCTTCCGTGTAGCATCACACCATAGCCGGCGCTGCATGCCATAGCAGCTCGTCCGTAAACCTCGCCGTCGCTCTCTTCCTCCTCGGTGCTGTATTCGTCATCCTCCTCGTCACTGTCATCATCATCCTCGCTGCTGTCTTCATCTTCCTCGTCCTCACTGCTGTCTTCGTCCCCCTCGTCGTCACTGTTGTATTCGTCCCCCTCGTCACTATCATCATCCTCCTCGCTGCTCTCTTCGTCTTCCTCGTCCACGTTGTTGTATTCGCCCCCCTCGTCGCTCTGATCACCATCCTCGCTGCTGTCTTCGTCTTCCTCATCCTCGCTACTGTATTTGTCTCTCTCCTCGTCGCTGCTGTCTTCGTCCTCCTCCTTGTCGCTCTCATCATCATCCTCTGAACTCAGTGCCGCTTCATCATCCTCAGGACGCAACGTCTCAGCTTCCTTCGCCACCGCCCATGAACAGCGCCACCGCTGCATTTCGGCACCAATCGCCGTGAATTCACATACATACTGATCTGCATTGGTATAGCTAAAAGATGCAACAGAACCCTTACATTTATGGTAGTATATAACTATGATGATGCAGAAGCCGGGGTCTTAAATCCCCATTTCAAAAAAAATATAGTAATATATAACTATATATCTTTCAGTAAAATCTTTACTATTAAATTGTAACTAGTTGAATGCCCGTGCTTCGCCACGGTTTAACAAATTTATCCAAATTATCCAAATTTATCCAATTAGTCAAATTTATATGTATGGAACCCTAGCCGCCACCCTCCCCATCTCCCCTCCCGCCGCCGTCGGATCCTAGTGGGACGAAGACCGTGCGGGGGAATGATGGTGGCAGTAGAATGTCCCTCCATCATAGCTACGAGGTGTGGCTTCGGCGGAGGATCTTGAGCGAGCGCCTCGGGACGGCGTGTGTGTGGCCATGGCACCGGTCACGCAGAGATGTGTCCTCCTCCACCTTCCACGGTGAGGGGGAGACGGTTGTACGGCTGCTGAAGCGGGTGTGTATGCCACCATCGACGACAACGCTCGTGGGTGTCATATTTCTACATTATTTCCGTGGAAACCTCAGATCTAGGGGAGAACATGCCATCTACCATCGTCGGCGGCATCGTGCAGCGGGGTCTCGATCATGAATGTGGGATGATGGACGCGCACAGGACGGTGGCGCCATCTGGCGTCATGGCGGCGTCGAGGGCACCCTGGAAAGGTCAATGCATTGATCCCTCTTGGATATGGGTTCACGGAAGACGGAGGTAGCGACCTCTACGGTGTGTACGTTGGTGCATGCTGAGGGTTTGCTAGACCGGTTGTGCTTCTTACTCGCCAATAGGTGGTTTGGTGAGGATTTTCGGTTTTTAGATGATGTGCATTGGTGTGATATCAGGCACTGGCCCTGTTCATGATTACCCCCTTCATCGGTAGGTGTAGCGATGTTGATAGGATGGTGGCTTCGAGTTGATCTTTGTATCTCTCTCTTAAGTCTTTGTTCAATAATATAATAAAAATATATGTGCATCATTTGTATGCAGAAGCTCGGGAAAATCCTCCATTTCGAAAAAATCAATTATTATTGTGTTCAATGCATAGCTTTATGGTGGACCATCGAAAATGAAAATGCATGCCTGTTAATAGCCCAGACATGTTATAGCTCGATAGTTCATATGCCCAGTTGTAGCACAAGAATTCCTATAACAGATGAAAACGGTAGTTCATTTAACGGACGAAAATGCCCGATAGTTCATATAACATATGAGAACACATGCCTCTTATTGCCCGACAGAGAGCGTCAATATGGCCAACGAGTTATCCCCGTGAAGGTCACGGGTTCAACAGAATTCCTGCCTCGTCTGACCGGAGGAGCACCGGGGCAAGTGGCTTCAACTCCGGCGCATTGCTCCTCTCCGTCAGCAAGAGCTCCAAGAGCGGAACATGCGCAGGTAGTGTCCATTCAGAACCATGTAACTTGAGTCCACGGGAAGTTCCACACCTTGCATATATGCGTTCACCGAATTCATGCTCCTCCACTTAGAGGAGCACCTCCTAGGGTGGGTGGCTACAAGGGAAGACGTGGCGTGGTTGCCGATGTCACATGAGCTGGCAAGCAAAATCAGTTCTTCTCCGTGCCCGCACCAGGCCTCCTCCTCCGCCAAGCTGCTCGACCCCAACTGCCTCTCCATCTAGAACGATGGCCTTCTATAACGTCGCGGCAGTGCAGTCATGGACGCAGGTCAAGGACGCGAGGACGCAAGCACAACAGCGACCCACATCGTGGATTGTTATTGTTTTGCTACTTTGTTGAGATTTGTTAGCTTGACCAGCAGCGCCGGGGCCGGCGCATATACTCAGGAAGGTTTAGCTATTGTTGAGATAAGATAATTTTGTTACCCAAGTGTGTTAGTTAGTGAAGATAAGGTTTGTTAGTTCCACCGATAGTGACATTTAGTATGAAAATTGTGATAAGTGTGGCATCATGAGAAGCATGATATTGCATGTTTCACCTTAATAGTAAAGATTAGTAGTTCATCTGCAACACCAAGCAACATTTTAAGTGTTATTACATATTGATAATCTTCCAAATTTATTAGCTTATCACTCAAGTTTAATCTTGAAAATACCATACGACAGTAAACCCACAGGCATTGTCTTTATCCTTATTAGATGAATCAGATCAGTGGTAACCTGCAGTCATTGGTCTTCAAAATCAATGTATGAATCAAATCAACTAGAAACAGAATATGTAGAACCATCATCTATTAGATTGGTGTGTGAAATATCTGGTTTAACTTTTGTCTATGATATAATGATGTAGAAACATTCTTCGGTTTCAGATTTACCTTTAATAGTAAAGAGTGTCGACAAACACATTTCTGAATGCAACATTAAATTAGGGGGCATGTTTCGTAAGACATGGATCCACCTATTAGCCAAAATGCATGGAGCCTAGGTTACTTTTCATGTGTGTTGCATAATTAGTTTTCTACGACAACAGTCAAAATTTTCATTGCTAATGTTATGTAGCTTATGTTTTTGTAGACCATGTTGTATCTGACTATCTAAACAAATATGTACCAGAATAGAATTGGTAATAAATCTGCACCGAAGATAAAAGTAAAAAGGTTGGCATGATTTACCCGTACCATGAAGATGTTTCTGCATAAAAAGAGCAGCAGCTAGAAACAATTAACATCATATGAATTACCTCCACTTTCAAATGCACATGTATTATGATTTCCCCTTACCATGAAGATGTCTCGTGGGATTTTATACTTGCGTACTTGAGAGGCTTAATGATCTGATGAATGGAAAGCTGATAAAAGGCTCTTGCTGCCAGAAAGTAGTGTTCTTTGCTGACTATATTGTTCACATAGTTTAATGCGGCAATGTGTTAAATTGATAATGTAAAGAACCTAGCCACGCCGCTGCAACTGCACCTGGAGAAAGAAGATGGGTACGCGAGCTCCTCCTCGGCTACCATCACCACATGCCCATGCATCATGCATCCCGGCCGGCTATCCATGGCCATGGCCTCCCAAGATGCTGAGTACGATGGCGTCGGAAGGAGACCATGAGTACGTGAACGTCGTGTTAGCTGGTCTCGTCCTGTCGTCCAGAACCGGCGGCGGTGGAATAAACGAGAAGATTTTCTCCGGAGTCCGAACTGCCAGCACGATTGCACGGATTGGTGATTCAGTTACGAGAAACCTCAAATTGATACCAACGCGTACAGTGGGAAAGGTTATCTCTCATCTGTATCTAGCGAGTTTTAAGGATCTCAACCGTCCACAGCGGATGGAGCCCGTGGGAGGAGACCGTGGCAGGGCGAGGAGGCTTGGGCGTGGGCGGCTGAGCCCTGGGCGGCGCAGTAGGCGTCGGTGTGGGTGAGGATTTGACGTGATTTGCGGTTAGTTTCGCGTTTCTGAGAGGTATGCGCGGTTGCTGTTAATTAGTTGCTGAATTTTGGGGATAAGAAGCGGGGTGGCATTTTCAAGATAAAGATGTGGGGGTATTATTGTTGCGTTTTCTTTGTTCCGCGTGCAGGATAAAGATGTGGGAGGTATTATTGTCCATCCTAAAAATGTGACACCAGGCATTCACCAGTTTACTCTTAATAGTAGAGATAGGTGACTGCCTGGTATCACAGATGAGCCTGTTTTTAATCTGTTTTTATTTGGGCCTGCGAAAACACGATGCGGCCCAATTTCCAGACCGGGCGATTATAGCCACGATGAACAAATCATCCGTCTGCTGCAGTTCCATGGAGATCACGGCAGCAGCGGTTCTCTGACGGCTGTGGAGCTAATTAGCGGTACCGGTGATGCCAACCAGTGCTGGTCTGCTGGACACAGGCATCGCGTCGTTTCGCCGTCGTACGGTCGGTTAGTGGAGGTGGGCAGGTGGCTGGATAGTGCTGCTGCTACTGTCTTGCCATACTAGAGGTCTCGGGCGCCGCCCGCCCCCACGACCAGATAGCTTCATGCCCTCATCGCCCTCTTGACCATCCCAAGTATAATTTTGTACGCAGTACACACTAGACACGATGCACTACACATTATGTACACATTCACTAGCCTAGCTAGCAAGAACGAGTACCCAGCAGCCCCATTTGATTGAACTGATAGTATATTTTCTTGGGGTACTAACATATCTAGGCTGCTTAACTTCCAACCACATCTCCTTGTCTACCGTTGAAAAAACTGGTATGATGTAAGAGCATCTTCAGTCACGTCCCCAAACGGTCAAACCGTCCCCCAAACCACGTCGGATCGAGCGTTTGGGGGACGTGTTTTGTTCGTGCCGCGTTTGGGGGACGTCGCTCCCCAGCCGTGTCCCCCAAACGCCGCCCCCAATCAGAAATTCAAATAGATGCATTCAAAAGAGATCGTTCCCGCCGATTCGTCGCGATCAGAGTAGCGGCGATCAAAGTACTGGGCGCGCGATCATATTACAGACCGGTGGTGCATGCAAATTAGAAGAAGGGGAAGGGGTTGGGCGACGGCGTCGTATCCTGAGTCGACGCAGGCCCGTCGAGCACGATGACCTCGTCGCGACCGCTGTTGCTTGTGCATGGTGCGTCTGCTCCGTCGCCGACGAAGAGGCCGACGCAGTGTAGCAAGATGAAGACGCGTCAGCCTGCTCTTGCTGCGCTGCCGCTGCCGCCGATGCCGCTGCCAGGGCCGCCGCGTCCGCCGCCGCCATTTTGGCTTCGATGTCGTCGAGGATCTGGCCTTTGAAGAAGTTGTGCGCCGCTCGCGTCCGGGGAGACATTCCCTCTGTCGACGTTCTCAGCAGGGACATGTCGTCCCTGCGTTTCTTCAGCTCCAGCTTCTCCTCTTGCCTCTTGAGCAGCTCGGCCCACCTTTGGTCGGCCTTCTTGTCGCGGGAGATAAAGGTCAAGGCGACGTCGGCGAGGCATTTCGTGATCGACGCCTGCGTCTTCTCAGACGACGCAGCGTCGGCCAAGCCGGCCTTGGCAGCCTTGTTGCGATGGACGCCCCTGTCGGCTGCGGCCGGCGCGTCCAGATCAATGGCGTCCTTCCCCTTGGACAACGACAAGCGCGTCAACCGTCATTTCTCATTCATTTTGAGCTTGCCATAGCAATGCATGAGCACGAAAGAATTGTGACCTTCCGAGTTCTTCGAGTACAAATCCATGGCCCTATCAAACTAACCAAAGGAAGCAGAGTCATTTCATCGAACACAATGTAGGCGCTACGGATTATGGAAGAAAGAGTCGTACCAGTTGGGCGACGTCGGCGCCGCTGTCGCCTCTGGTCTCTAAGTCCTGATGGTACCCATGGAAGGAGTTCACCGACGCCTGGATGATGGCCCATCGCGTCGACATTGCCTTCTGGCTCCTCTTCATTGGCACTTTCTGGTAGTCAATGTGTTATCACCAAGATTTGACCGAGTCAGAGGTGGGCCGCAGTCAAGATGGGCTTAAGGAAATATACGTGGAGAATTATATGAATCGGCCTGTTGGGCTTAATTGCCCGTGTATCTGTAACATATTAGATCTATTTTAGTTTAGAGATAGAATCTTAGTCGTGCACGGTTTAGTGCATGCCCACATTAGAAAGTCTCCTGGACTATAAATATGTACCTAGGGTTTATGGAATAAACAACAACTCACGTTCAACCCCAAAAACAAACCAATCTCGGCGCATCGCCAACTCCTTCGTCTCGAGGGTTTCTATCAGGTAAGCGACATGCTGCCTAGATCGCATCTTGCGATCTAGGCAGCACAAGCCCCACGTTGTTCATGCGTTGCTCGTACTGAAGCGTTTTTGATGGCGAGCAACGTAGTTATCATTAGATGTGTTAGGGTTAGCATTGTTCTTCGTTTAAGCATGCTTACGTAGTGCAACCCTTGCATATCTAGCCGCCCTCACGCCTATCTCAGGTGTGGGGGCGGCACCCCGCTTGATCATTATTTAGTAGATCTGATCCGTTACGATTGCTCCTTGTTCTACAAGGATTAGTTTAATATCTGCAATAGTTAGGCCTTACAAAGGGGGGGAGGATCCAGTGGCACGTAGGGTGGCGTTCGCAAGTCCTAAACGGGATGTTCCTAGGATCAACTTGATGTTGGTTTTTTGGCCTTGTTTAGGATCGGCTTACGAGCACCGTGCGTGGCCGCAAGGCCCAACCTGGAGTAGGATGATCCGATTATGCGGTGAAAACCCTAAATCGTCGTAGATCTCATTAGCTTCATCTTGATCAAGCAGGACCACCAAGTATTCGTGCACCCCGTACGGATCATGGGTGGATCGGCTCTTTGAGCCGATTCACAGGATAACCTGAGAGCCGATCGAGGCTCGTATTTAACGTTTACATGTATGCCCTGCAGGAAACTAAGCGAGGCATCTTCATCACCTTCCTGACCAGGTATAGGTCAGGTGGCACGCCCTTGCACTTCGCAACGCCGCGTGTGACCAGAAGAGCATTGCGGGCCGTTGCTCGGAGGGGTCTCAGCCAGCCGCAGCTCTAGGCTCTTCCCGGCTCTACAGTGTTGACAAGGCCGCTGCCCGCCGGTGGGTTTTGGCAGTCAACACATTCTGGCACGCCCGGTGGGACAATCGTCTACATCAACCACATCGCCATCTACATCTGAGATGGCGGACGGCACGCCAGCCACCTACGGGGATCTGCCTGACGACCTCAAGAAGCAATACAACGAGATCAAGGCTACCCTCGAAGCCGACCTCATCGGCTCTTTTCAGAGAACCCGTTCCGGTGGCATCAGATGGAAGGGGTTCTCACCAGAAGGTGCACTCGATGGGGTAGACCTCTCTACCCCGTCGGAGGAACGCACCAGGGGTCTGCGGCAGGAGATCAACTACCTGGTGGCTCACTCGCTACACCGCCACTCTGAGAACTTGGTCAACGTGCTGGAGCGTGTCGCTCTGCGCGTGATCCAGGAGATCATGAGCCACCAGTACTCGCCGTCAGGACCAGCTCTCGGGACTCATCAAGGAGAATTGCCATTCCAGTCCCGTCCACCGCTGCCGTTTGCGTTGGCAGCACCGGCTGAAGTGCCGACTACACCGGCATTCCTCGTCTACAGAATTGGTGGCGACCCCAGTGACTACCAGTTCTTAATGGAGGCGCCTAAGGAGATCCCTCATGGGTACGCATGCATGTATGTGCCGGATTGTGGTGACTGGGCACTCACAAACCAGGCTACAACATCGGGGACTCCGGCGAAGACAGGAGGAACGTCGGCGGCAGAGCAGACGTGGCTAACTAAATACGCCACACCGACGAAACTCCCGAGCCCAGCTCCTGCAGCTGGCTCAGAGCTGGAAAAGCAAACATGGCAGGCCAAGTACGCCACCCCGGCGAATCTTCAGAGTGCAACTCCTACGGCCAGCACGGCGGATCAGATCAGTACCATACTGAGAGACCAGTTCGGCATGATGCCGAAAAGAAGGGCGGTCGGCTATTCCAAGCCGTACCCTGACGATTACGAGATGATCCCGCTGCCACCAAAATATCGGCTCCCTGACTTCTCCAAATTCAGTGGATCAGATGGCTCCAGCTCCATCGAGCACGTCAGCCGATATTTGGCTCAACTAGGACCGGCTTCAGTGTCGGATCAGCTACGCGTGAGGCTCTTTTCACAGTCCCTCACGGGATCGGCTTTTGGATGGTACACCTCTCTACCAGCGAACTCCATCCAGTCTTGGAAGCAATTGGAAGAACAGTTCCATATGCAATACCATTCAGAAGCTTCCGAGTCTGGCATTGCCGATCTAGCACAACTACGTCAGAAGCGCGGGGAAACGGTGACAGAATACATCCAGCGCTTCAGGAATCTTAGGAACCGATGTTATTCGGTTCGTATAACTGAAAAGGAAGCAGTCGAGTTGGCAGTAGCAGGCCTTGCAACACAGCTCAAGGACATGGCCTCCCAAGCAGATTATCCCTCGCTGGCGCACATGGTTCAGAAACTATCAGCATATGAACAGCGCCACCCCGACCTGTACCAAGACAAGTTCAAACGTGCAGTAGTTATGGTCGATACGGAGGAGGATGAAGTGCCTGCGGGAGGCCAAGATATAGCAGTGACTGAGTGGACTCAGGGGGGAACCCCTGTGGCCTGCAAATGGGTAAAGCCACCAGGGCCGCCCAGGGGATTTGATTTTGACGTGACCAAGACTGAACAAATCTTCGACCTCCTGCTCAAGGAGAAACAGTTGACGATTCCTGAAGGTCTCAAGTTCCCCACGGCGAAGGAGCTAAACGGAAAGCCGTACTGCAAATTCCACAACTCGCTTTCCCATGCCACCAACGACTGCCGGGTGTGGCGTCAGCACATCCAAGCGGCGATAGAGAAGGGGCGGCTAATTTTCAACCAGTACGCCATGAAGGTCGACACCCAACCCTTCCCCGCCGTTAACATGGTAGAAATCATCTACCCTGAAGGTTGCCAGCCAGGTCCCTCGTTCAGCATCAACATGGTAGGACCTGGAAACCACTCTGGCAAAGATGGAGATGAGGGCAGCTGCTCTCATAGCAAGGACACAGAGGAGGCCGCTCCACGCGATCGGCTCCATCATGATGGCAAACGCTATGTCACAGAGGGAGAGGTGAAGAATATAAGATATCAGCGACCCCTCTCTGATCACCTCCTCAACAAATATGTTAGTCAGTATGACCAACGCCGGCGACCCAATTACGATGATAGAGAAGATCGTTTGGCTAGAGAAGCCAGGAGACATCGTCGGCAGAATCGCGATGAGGAGGAGCACGAGCGCTATGCCACGGAAGCATCAAGGGAGCAAGACGACAACGCCAGGCATTGGGACTGCCCCTTCTTCAGACACTGCTGGGATTCAGGAATGAGCCGATTGCCCACAATCGGCAATTGCCCAGAATGCAATCAGAAAAAGAAGGAGGCAGCCAACGTGTCTGTGTTCGAGCGCCTAGGGCCTCTCCCGCCACAAAGCAAACGCGCTGAGTCACCTCGTTGGGCAGATCTTGAAGATTCAGAAGACGAGGGAGAAGTGGAAGAAGACAGGTACCACCGGCCAAGGTGGTGCCCTGACGGACTCAGCCGTTCCCAAAAGCGCAGGGTTCAGCGATTGCGCGGCCTGGAGGAAGCCGAAAGGTTGTACCTGCATACGCTAAGGAAGGCACGACCTGATCTGGCTGCGAAGGTTCAGCGAACCCTGGATGAAGAGGGTCGTCCACGGAAAATGGAGTGGCGCCCCAAACAGAGGAAAGCCGATGATGAGACATCGGCTGGCACAAACATGGTACTCGTCTTGCCGACAGAGCTTAGTGACAAGGGATTAACTTGTCAATGCCTATGGATTGTAGGCTAGGGTTTAGTTAGAAGTAGAGGGCAAGTAGATCTCGAAGGTTTCAGCCGAAAAGTACTCGACGAATATAAAAACTAGGGTTTGCAGACAATGATTCGATGATCTTCTCGTCCCTCGACCCCTCCTTTATATAGGTGGAGCCGAGGGATTCGTGCTATACAAGGATTACAGAGTCCGGGATGGTTTCTAACTCATCCCGCCAGATTACAAATAACACTTCCTATTACAACTCTATCTTTTCCTTAAATACATCTTGGGCTCTCGAGTCTTCTTATTCTTCGGGTAGTGGGCCTTCAATAAACCCCGGGTACTATATTAGGCAGGCCCATTTGGGATGCCTATGTCAGTAGCCCCCGAGATTTTGCTTGAATCATAGAGTCAGGGAAAATCTCTACTGTTTATTTTTACTCGAAAGCTCTAACTTTCATACTTTTTCTCATAAAATTCTATATTGTACAGGGATATTGGTAGTTGGGGCTAGTTCATCTGACGGATCAGGTACTAGTTAACTGCTCTAGTGGCAATCCGCAAAAACCTACTTCAAAATCACGTCCCTGGACATGATTTCGGGATACTGGTGCAAACTTCGACAGGCGCCGCTTAAGGTCTTACCATTCTGTCGAGTCCCAGTTAAATTTATCGAGTACCTAACGCGTCCGTTAGGATTTTTCTTCGTATCTGTTGATACGGATAAAAGTAGCAGAGCGCAGTCTTCGGCGATGCCACACCCAGCAGAATAGGTCTGGGGTCTTACCTTCGCAATTTTTGCGGCATTCAGAAATTGATCGCAACTTCGGCGTTCTGAGAATATATTGTCGAGTGCTTTTCCGGCTGTTGGAATGGCACATTTTATCGAGTCAAATATGACTTATATTGCTTTCCCGATGGGAGTATATGGAGAGTTTAATGATAACTCGAAATATACTCTCTTGCTTGTTCTATTTTTCCTTTGTTAATTTCATCGGGCACGCGAACAGCGTTCCCGATGGGAGTAGCCCCCGAGGCTACAGCCAAGAACTTGTGCTTGGTTGTAGGCTCAACATTTTAGTCCACCTTGTCGCTATATTGCCATTATCTCCTGATATTCTTTCCTCCTTCTTCTTCTCTCTTTCTTTTTTCTCTATTTTTTTTTTTTTTTTTTTTTTTTTGTCGGGTGCGCGAACAGCGCTCCTGATGGGAGTAGCCCCCGAGGCTACAGCCAAGAACTTGTGCTTGACTGTAGGCTCAACATTTTCTATATTTGCCATTGTCGAAATTTTACTTTTTCCGAAGTAGCCCCCGAGCATTTGGACAAAAACTTGTTTCTGACCAAAGGCTCCCGATGCATTCAAATAACTTATCCTGTCGCCATTCTCCTTTCTCTTGTCGACATATTTTCCCTTGTCAAATTTTCTTCAACTCTATCAATGGTCGATACTTTTCTGCTTTGTGGGTCCATCGTTCCCACCATGTTGACACGTCGTGCAAGTGGGGGACACACGTCCTCCGCTTTTTCTGGCGCACGTACGGTAACGCCTATTTCAGTAAAAATACTTTTTTGCCCTTGAATCTAGAAAATCCATTCTCACCACACGATCTCCTCATCCAACGGCACACTGTTTCACCCAATTCTTATATAAACCTGTCTTCAACCTCCGTTCATCCCCTCGCTTGCGCCGCTCACCTGTTCCTCTTCGCAAATCTTCCTCTGCACCCAATCTTCGCCGATTTCCCGCTCTCGCATACATTGCTCAATCCGCTGCCGTGGATGCCACCGCGTGCGCGTTTGACCCGCCACAGCACTCCAGAATCCGCGATGGCCGCTGAAGATCTTGAGTGGGAGAGATCCAAAATCTCCAACCAAGACGCCAACCTGATGAAAAGGCTTGGCCTGATGAAGAAGGAAGACGCCATCCGCTTTCCCAGTGAAGAAAGCTATCCCAAGCCTCCAATGGAGTATCGGGTTAGTTTTGTTGATCATCTTATCCGCGGCCTCTCTACCCCAATCCATGATTTCCTCCGCGGTCTTCTCTTTGTCTATGGGATTCAACTGCACCAGCTGACCCCCAATTCCATTCTTCACATTTCTATTTTTATCACACTTTGCGAATGCTTTCTTGGAGTTGCTCCCAATTGGGCTCTCTGGAAACGCATTTTCTGCCTTCGCCGTAATGGCGCTCACCACGCCACCTACAACATAGGTGGCGTAGTTATCTGTGTCCGAACTGATGTCGATTATTTCGACGTCAAATTTCCCGACTCTGTCCAAGGATGGCGCAAGAGGTGGCTCTATATACACGAAGAAAGCGCCAACTCCGTGGAGCACAACATAGTTCCCTTCGACGGAAACGCGAAGATTCAACGCCGCCACTCCTGGGACGCCGAAGCTTCCGAAGAAGAGAGAAAGGCGACAGATGCTCTTATGACTCGTGTTCATCAGCTCCAAAATACTCGAGGAAAAGAGTTGTCTGGTGTCCAAATCATAGCCTATTTTCTTAGGATTAGAGTGCAGCCTCTTCAGGCTCGCAAAAATCCCCTTTGGACGTATTCTGGTGCCAATGACGCCAATAGGCTCTCCAATGATCTTTCTGTGAAGGACTTGGAGAAGCTTGTTCGAAGAATTACCTCGCTGAGTAAGAAGGATCCTATTCCTTCCTCTTGTCGCGTGGAACCCTACAGCTCCACTAATCCTCTCCCCGAGGTATTTTGCCTTCTCGAATTTTTTATCTTGTTCTGAATTTTTCCTGCATCTCATTGTATTAATATCTCGCTATCTTTCTCTCTGCCGCTATTTTGTTGTAGAATCACCCTACTATGGCTTCCCTTCCTCCTCTTCCTGAGGATGGAGAAGTCGAAGAAATGGGTATTGTTGCCGAAGATACTCAAGGCTCTTCTGTTCCTGGAAGTGAAGTCGCGGGTTCCCACAAATCTGCGGCTTCTCATGAGAGAGAGGTTGAGTCTGAAGCCAGTGAATCGACTGAATCCCTTCCTCCTGCTGTTTCTCCGAAGAACAAAAGGAAAAGGACTGAAGTCGAGGATTCTGGCATTTCTAAGGCTGAAGAAGTTGTTCCTTCTGATCCGAAGGCAGCTTATGATCCTTATTTTGAGTCCCTCATCAGCTCGTAAGTCAATGTTATCTCTCCTCCTCTTTTTTATGTACTCGAAAGATTTAACTTTGTCTTGCTTTTTGTACTGTCGATTTTTGTTCACTAGTGATGAGGAAGAAGTACCAGTTACTGACGTAGCTCCTCGGACCAGCACGTCACGTACTGTGCTTGTTTCAGACACGTTAGTTGAAGGAGATGAAACATCGCCTCCCCAACAAAACGTCGTCACTACTACTCCACCATCGAGCCCCCTTGTCCCTTCGCCAAAAAGGGCAAGGGTTGAAATGATCGTTGAGCCTCCTCCTCAACCGAGCAGCTATTCGTCGCAGCTCTTGGATGATGTAAGTTTATCGAGATCCATCTTTACTCTTTTTTGCTTTTATGGAGCCTTACTTTTTGTAATGCCGAAGTTTTTCCCCTTCTTTTCTTCTTCTTTGACAGCCTATGATCAAGGATCTTATCCGCATCGGGTCCCAATTTATTGGGTACCGCGAGTATGCCAGCAGAGCCGAAGGTAACAACTTTGATACTCGCCCCTTTTTTTCCTCGTTTTTTACTCATGCTACCTGTCGCTGTTTTTGATCTTTCTTTTCCACATCTCAACAGAAAAACTTGCGGAGGCTAATCAACGTGCCGAGACACTTGCTCGAAAACTCGAGCAAAGTGAAACGGCTCGCAAGAAAGCTGAGCTTGCTGCTAGCGAAGCCAGAGCTGAAGCTGATGATGCCAAAGCAAAGGCTGCTAGTGTCGAAGAATTGCAGCAAAGGCTCAAGGATGCTGAATCTGCCTTGCACGAGCAAAAATCTCTCAAACCCGTGATTTCCTTCACTTCTGTACCAAAACCTTATCCATGGTTTACAACTCCATGTTTCCTCGGAATGTCCCACCAAAAACTCTTCCTGAATTGATGGAAAGGTTCAAGGATGCTCGCAGTATCCACGATTTTGTCAAAGCACAACTGGTAGCTTGTGCCAGATTTGCTCTTATCATGCTCCAGATCTGTCACTCGAAGCTTGACCTTGCCCAAGTTGTCGAGAGGGTTCATCAAAAGGTAAAACGTCGGAGAGTTGGTGTTGATAGGATTAACACGAAGGTTACACCTATAGCCGAAGAAATGATTGAGGACCTTCTTCGGATGGATGCCGATTTTTTTGCCGATGGCCATTATGCCGACTTTCTTGGTGCTGCTCCTGAAGAGAACAGAGTTACTCTTGATGACATACTGAATCAAGACTAGTTATTTGCTTCTTGTAGAAATATCTTCTTTGTAGTCCATGACTATATTGTAAAGCAACCATTATATTTCTATGTTTGCCTAGCCCCCGAGTGTTTCGGTGACTTTTTACTATATTTGTATATTTGCGAGGTTGTGGACCAAGGCATTTATATATTGAAGGCAAATATGAGCCCCCGAGCTTTTACTGAGTACTATTTTGTATTTTTATTGACTCACGAGGTATTTGAATACCAAGGCAAGGTTTTTCCCTTCTTTTATCAATGAACTATATTGAAATTCGTCGGAACGATGACTTTGGTCACGTTGATAAAGAAAAAGGTGATATAGCCACTATCTTTATTATATTGCAGCACCGCGAGCCCGCCTCATTAAAAACCTTCTCCGGCCCCACTCGGTGCCCCGAAAAAGGAAAAGAGTGCGTCTGAAAACTCGCGGGCGTTTCAATACATTGAAGTTTTACAAGGACTATATTTCGACTCTAGGCGTAGAACCGCCTGAGTTGTGCCACGTTCCAGGGGTTTGGCTCCTCCACCCCTGTCTTCTTGTCCTTTATCCTGTATGCTCCTCCTCCGATTACTTCCGTGACGATATAAGGGCCGAGCCATGGTGACTCGAGTTTTTCATGACTTTTTTGCGTGAGCCGAAGAACTAGGTCGCCCACCTGAAAAGATCTTGGCCGCAATCGTCGACTATGGTAATTCTTCAAGTCCTGTTGATATTTGGTTACTCGAGACAATACTTCATCTCGAGCTTCATCAAGTGCGTCCACATCATCTTCTAGCGCTTTTCTCGACGTTTCTTCGTCATACTCCGCGACACGCGGAGAGTTGTGCTCTATCTCGATTGGCAATACTGCTTCTGCTCCATGTACCAGAAAAAATGGAGTTTCCTGTGTCGCTGTATTTGGAGTTGTTCGGATGCTCCATAACACACTTGGTAGTTCTTCAGGCCAGGTATGTCGAGCTTTTTCTAGTGGTCCTAACAAGCGCTTCTTGATGCCATTGCAGATGATGCCATTGGCTTTCTCGACTTGCCCATTGGTTTGAGGATGTGCAACTGATGCAAAGTTCAGCTTGATACCCACCTCTTCGCAATAGTCTTTGAATTCATTGGACGTGAAGTTGCTGCCGTTGTCTGTGACGATGCTGTGGGGCACCCCAAATCTGAAGACGAGGTCTTTTATGAATTTTACTGCAGATGCTCCGTCTGGTGAATTTATCGGCTTCGCTTCTATCCACTTTGTGAATTTGTCGACAGCTACTAGCATGTATTCCTTTCCTCCTGGCGACGATTTGTGTAACTTGCCTACCATGTCGAGTCCCCATTGTGCAAAGGGCCATGACAAAGGTATTGGTGCTAGCTCTGCTGCTGGAGAGTGAGGTTTTGCGGCAAACCTTTGACACGCGTCGCAAGTTCGTACTATGTCCTTAGCGTCCTCTATTGCTGTCAACCAGTAGAATCCTGCCCGAAAAACCTTGGCTGCGATAGCTCGACTACTTGCGTGGTGGCCACATATTCCTTCATGTACGTCCTTTAGAATTATTCTTCCTTCTTCGGGTGTAACGCACCTTTGCAAGACGCCTGAAATACTTCGCTTATATAATTCTCCCTTAACCACCGTGAAAGCTTTGGAGCGTCGAATTATTCGCCTTGCCTCAACTGGATCATCGGGTATTTCTTTCCTGAGGATATATGATATGTATGGCTGCATCCATGGTATCTGTATTACTAGGACCAGGTCTTGCTCTTCTTCTTCTTCCTCTTGCTTCTCCTTGATAGCCCCCGAGGGTTTCTTCTCCTTCTTTTTTGATTTTGTCGTCTCAGTGGATCTCTCTGTTATCTCTTCCCAAAATACACCTGGTGGGACTGCAAGGCACTGCGACCCGATGTTTGCAAGAACGTCGGCTTCGTCGTTGCTCAATCTGCTAATATGATTTACTTCGCATCCATCGAACAATTTCTCGAGCTCATTGTACACCTCCTTGTATGCCATCATGCTATCATTGACTGCGTCACATTGGTTCATAACTTGCTGAGCTACCAACTGTGAGTCGCCAAAGATTTTTAGTCGAGTTGCTCCGCAGGCTTTCGCCATCTTCATCCCGTGTATGAGAGCCTCATATTCCGCTTCATTGTTAGATGCGTTAGGGAACGTCATCCGAAGGATGTACTTCAACTTGTCGCCTTCAGGTGATATGAGTACTACTCCTGCGCCAGCCCCTTCAAGCCTCTTGGACCCATCGAAGTTCATAGTCCAGGTTCTCGATAAATCTGGGGGTCCTGTATTTTGCAACTCCATCCACTCTGCGATGAAGTCTGGTAGTATTTGCGACTTTATTGCTTTCCTTTTTTCGTACGTGATGTCCCGAGGGGAAAGTTCTATTCCCCAAAGGGAGACACGACCCGTGGCTTCTGGGTTGTTCAGTATGTTTGACAAAGGAGCTTCATTGACCACTATGATCGGGTGTGCCGAAAAATAGTGACGTAATTTTCGTGCTGTCGTGAACACTCCATATGCTAGCTTTTGGTACTGAGGGTACCTTTGTTTTGAGGGCGACAAGACTTCGCTCACGAAGTATACTGGTCGCTGCACTCCATGGATTTTCCCTTCTTCTTCTCTTTCGACAACTAACACCGTGCTAACCACTTGGGGTGTAGCTGCAATATACAGCAGGAGAGGTTCCTTTTCCTTTGGAGCTACCAGGATTGGTGGTGTTGAGATTTTTCGCTTCAAATCCTCGAAAGCTCTATCGGCTTCTTCGTTCCACTGGAATTTATCTCCTTGTTTTATCAGCGCATAAAATGGTAACGCTTTTTCTCCTAACCTGGCGACGAATCTGCTCAAAGCTGCGACTCGCCCGGTTAGCTGCTGTATTTCCTTCAACTTTGTTGGCTTCCTCATTGTTACTATGGCTTGTATTTTGTCGGGATTTGCTTCAATCCCTCTTGCTGAAACTAGAAACCCCAGAAGTTCTCCTGCTGGGACGCCAAAAGAACACTTCGTCGGGTTCAGTTTGAGGCAGAATTTGTCGAGGTTGTCAAAAGTTTCTTTGAGATCCTCGATCAGCGTTGTTCCCTTTTTTGATGTTATGACGACATCATCGATGTATACTTGCACGTTTTTCCCAATCTGTGTTGCTAAACACTTCTGCATCATCCTCTGATATGTTGCTCCCGCATTTTTTAGACCGAAGGGCATTGTCTTGTAGCAAAACACGCCGTAAGGTGTAATAAATGCTGTTTTGGCTTCATCATCTTCTTTTAATCTGATCTGGTTATAACCAGAGTATGCATCCAAAAAGGAAAGACGTTCACAACCTGCCGTGGAGTCGATAATTTGATCGATCCTTGGGAGGGGAAAGTGATCCTTAGGGCAATGTTTGTTGAGACACGTAAAGTCGACGCACATGCGAAGGACTGTCGTGTTTTTCTTCGGCACCATCACTGGGTTAGCTACCCATGTGGCTTCTGTAGATATCTCTCTGATAAAACCAGCTTCCTCTAGTCGATTTATTTCTGATAGCATGGCTTTGCGGTTTGGTTCCGAAAAACGCCGCAAAGGTTGTTTGATTGGTTTCGCTGTTGGATCCAAATTTAGGTGGTGCTCGGCAAGTTCCCTGGGTACTCCTGGCATGTCAGCTGGACACCATGCGAAGATTTTCCAGTTCTCACGGAGGAACTCGACGAGCGCGCTTTCCTATGCGATATCCATGTTGTTTGCAATGGATGTTGTCTTTTTTGGATCTGTCGGGTGAATCTGCACCTCCTTAGAATTTTTCTCTGTGTTGAAAGTTGATTCTTTATTTGGCCTTCCGACGTCTGGCAATACGTCGTAATCAGTCATGCTCTTCGACGCCAAGTATTCCGCTTGCATCCCGAAGGTTTCTGATAACCGATGGAAATCCTTGTCGCACTTATCAGCTAAGGCAAAACTCCCTTTGACCGTGATTGGTCCCTTGGGTCCAGGCAATCTCCATAACAGGTATGTATAGTGTGGTACTGCCATAAATCTAGCGTATGCCGGTCGTCCCAGCAAAGCGTGGTATTGCGATGGAAAATCCACGACTTCAAACTCCAGCTTCTCGATTCTATAATTTTCTCGGGTTCCAAACTGAACGTCGAGGTTGATCTTTCCCAATGGGTAACTTGGTTTCTCTGGTGTGATGCCGTGGAACCTTGTGTCTGTTGGCTTCAGGTTTGCTAAAGATATATTCATCTTCCTCAATGTATCTGCATACATAAGGTTTAAGCTGCTGCCACCATCTATGAATACTCGAGAAACATCAAAGCCTGCAATAACTGCTGGCAGAATAAGTGCTGACTGCCCTGGTCGAGGAACTTGCTGCGGATGATCTGCTATTGTGAAACCGATATCTTGTCCTGACCAATTAAGGTACTCAACTGTTGGTGGGGGCATTTTCTCTGCCATAAACACCTGTCGTGAGATTACTTTTTGAGCTCTATTAGATGGCCTTCCCTTCTGAATCATCGACACTGCTCCGTTGGAGTTAGGATCAACATAGGGTGGTGGTGCGGGTGCTGCCGCTATTCTGAGCTGGTGTTGATTGCCTTCTGTAATCGCGGGAGGTGGCGGTAGATGAACTTCGCTCCTAGGCTCCCGAGGGTTTCTCTGTGCTGCTCGTGCGTGAGCGTTTTCTGCACATCTGAACATTGCTTGAAAATTTCGACAGTCTTTCTGCAGGTGTCCTGACTGTCTTTTCCCATTGCTGTCGAGGAAGAAGTGCATCTGGCACGGTCCGTTCAGCATTTCTTCGGGAGACATAAAAGGTCGTGGAAACCTTGGCCCACTATTTTGCCTGTTACGGGAGTCGTCCCTATTGTCGCCTCGCTGCTCACTGCTTCTCTGATAATCATCTCTGTTGCTTCCTCCTGTATTTGACCGAAATCCTGCCGAAATTTGCCCTGGGGCGTCGTAATTCGGATACTGCCGAGGAAATCGTCGCCTCGTCTGATAATTTCGACCACGGTCCTCCTCTGGCGACCTGTGTCGTTTATTGTGGACAGCGTCTTCTCCGTCTGCCCATCTATTTGCTATCTCCATCAACGCGGATACTGTTTTTGGATTGGTCCTTCCCAAGTCCTCGACAAAATCTCCGCGCCTGATTCCTGCGACAAACGCATCTATTGCTCTCTCGTCAGATATATTTTCTGCCGAGTTTTTTATGATGTTCCACCTTTGGATGTATTTTCTCATTGACTCATCTGGCTTTTGTCGACACGCCCTCAGCTCTTCCAACGATGCAGGCTTCTTGCACGTGGATCTGAAGTTCTTGACGAAAACGTCCTCGAAACTTTCCCAGCTGTCGATGGATCCTGGCGGAAGTTTTTTGATCCAAGATCGTGCGGCTCCACTTAAGTGCACCTGAATACTTTGCATCGCTGTTGCTCTAGTTCCTCCAGTTAGCTTCACTGTCTCGAGGTAATCAATTAACCAGTCCTCCGGGTCTTGCAGGCCGTCGAACTTTTTGAAGTGATCGGGTAACTTGAATCCTGAGGGGACTCGAGTTTTTCGGACTCTTCTCGTGAAGCACGGTAGACCGCACATATCCTCGTCATTAAGCTCCGGGGACTGCCGATGATCTCTTCTGCTTTGCCTTGCTCTGTCGACCCTTGCTTGTACTCCTGTGTCTCTTGCTCCACTTGGTCCTTCCGGAGCTGCCGCCGTTACTGCTGCAGGTCGTGGACTATTTTGCCTTGCTGCTCCTTCGGGAGGCGTTGCTACGAACGCTGTCCCCATAGCTCCAACTCCTGCCAATGCCATGTTGTATAATGTTTCCCTTGGATCTCCTGGGGGTGGCTTGGATGCGAGGATGTAAGCTTGTGTCGCCATATACCCAGCTTCTGGTGTCCTAGGGATAATATTTCCTCTTGTATCTATCGACATAAAAGACATGTCGAGGTTTTGAACCAAGTACTCTCTGTCTGCTTCGGGTATGTGTTGTAGCCTTGATCTTCCTCTGTTCCGAGCTTCCCTGTGGCTATCACCCGAAATTCTAGACTGTCCACTTAGATCTGCCCTTCTCCTGCTGGATGCAGAAGCTGCCGCCTTTCTCCTGTTCAACTCAGCTGTCTGTTTTTCTATTTCTCGGGCAGTTCGTGCGAGCATATATTGATAAGCTTGCAGTTCTTGAGCTGTAGCTGTTGTCGTCATTGGTTCTGAACCATCTATGGCTTTTGCCGCTCTATCCCAGGCTGCCTGTGGAAGTTGGACTCTGACGCGTGGTGTGGGCCCGACATATTTAGTGCCCATACCTCTCCTTAGATCTGAGGGATCGACAAAAGGATTTCCCAATTGGTCGAAAGCCTCCGATGTTTCCTCTTGATCTTCAATAGCATAAATCTGATAATATTTTGTACTCAGATCTATGTTGGGTTTGGTGACATCGTTGTTGGGATTGATGAAGACCTTGCCCACTGTGAGAGATTTGTCGATGAAGTCGTAACTGTCGACATCGCTTGAGCCATCGCTTATATATGAGTCCGCAGATGACTCAAACGATGCGTTGTTGAAGATCTTGGCGAGTTTCTCTCTTGCTCTGATGTTGACGTAGCGTGTTGCCGAAGTTTCTTCTTCTGACTCAGTTGATGATGCATAGCTTGAAAATTCGGAATCGACCGCCGACGATCCCGACGAAATCGGAATTTCGACACGATACGATCCTTCCTTCTCGACGCGAAAGTGGAACCTTCCGAACGTCATCTCCAAGGGCTCCGCCAGATACGCATATGCATCCAAACGGGAGGGTGGGTGAGGAACAAAATCGACAGGACCAGTAGCGATCTGTTTACCTCGATCCATAGTGTTGCTTCCGGTTGACGATGTCGAAGATCTTGAACGTGCCATCGAGATCAGCTCCTTACGCCTCTAATCCCCACAGACGGCGCCAATTGACAAGGGATTAACTTGTCAATGCCTATGGATTGTAGGCTAGGGTTTAGTTAGAAGTAGAGGGCAAGTAGATCTCGAAGGTTTCAGCCGAAAAGTACTCGACGAATATAAAAACAATGATTCGATGATCTTCTCGTCCCTCGACCCCTCCTTTATATAGGTGGAGCCGAGGGATTCGTGCTATACAAGGATTACAGAGTCCGGGATGGTTTCTAACTCATCCCGCCAGATTACAAATAACACTTCCTATTACAACTCTATCTTTTCCTTAAATACATCTTGGGCTCTCGAGTCTTCTTATTCTTCGGGTAGTGGGCCTTCAATAAACCCCGGGTACTATATTAGGCAGGCCCATTTGGGATGCCTATGTCACTTAGCCCTCCACGACTCTACGGAGCACTCAAGGTGGACGACAGCAAGCGCATCAAGTCAGAGGTTGGGTTGGTTTCATCCAGCCTGACCAAGTAGCAAGATCAAACCAATGAGCAAACCAGGAAAGGCTGATCCTTGTGATCGGCCCCAAAAAATTTACGAAGGGAACTTACAAAACCTTCAACGAGCAAGCAACGTGGAGGCCGATTCCAGCAATCGGCCAAAATTATCCTCACCCACCATTCTGCCTGGGTTCAACATGTTATCCGACAGAGCCGATACCATCAATTCTCTTGACAGAATCGGCTCGGGGGGGCACCCAGGTAGATAAGAAGCATCTCATCTTCTGGTGATGGGTATTGAAATATGGGGGCCGATGCACAGGTCGGCCGCCGTGAAAATAAAAATGAAAATTCGAAAATTTTCGAGCACAGCCGATGCAGCAGACATCGACTTCAGAATCAAGAAACAGCCGATGCGTAGCCATCGACTCTAGTTGTGCGAGGATTATCAAGCCTTCACCAAATCCAGGATTTCCAATCTGTGGGGCTAGTGCAGCTGAAACGAAAGATTATCGGCTGTCAGAGGAAGAAAGAGGATCGGCTGTGGCACATTCTCTCCGGCATTCTCGCCTCGAGTAAGAGCTCGGGGGGCAGCTCACCTTGAAGGCTTTCCGCTCAGAGAAGCCGATTTGTGTTCAAATCGGCTGACGCTGCATAAGGAACTTCCCCACACACGATCAGGCCCAGGTCTACACAGTTCATGCGCGTATCCTCGTCTCTGTTTTGCATTGGCTGAGACTCGGGGGGCAACAGGCCTGGTAGATTGCTCTGTTGAAGGACCGATGCGTTGTTATCAGTTCATTGCGCATTGGCAAAGGGGACGAATCGGCAAGGTCAGTAGAAGAGAGGATCGGCTCAATTAAAACTCAGAAGAAATCGGCAAAATCAAAGTGGGGAACAGTTCTTCATTGATAGGCGGGATTTCTTACATAAAGAGCTGAATTGCTCTCAAAAGGAAATACGAGGGGATACATTGCCCCATCTACTACTACTGACCCTATGACAGAGGTCCTATCTACGGGCCGTCATTGCCCTCATCGTCATCCTCCGAGCTCTCATCGGCACTGCTGCCGATGGGCTCCTCGTCGCTACTCCCGTAGCCCTCCACGGGGGCCTCATCCCCGTCTTCGTCGTCGCTGCTGTCGTCGTCCCACCACATGCGAAGGCGCTTCGCTGGTGGGTAGCCCTCGAGGGAGTCGTCGTCGTCGTCGTCCTCCTCCTCCTCTTCTTCCTCCATCACCCCCTCGGAGGAGGTGAAGTCGTCCCAGGAGAAGCGATCGTCATCGCTCTCCTCCTCCGGTTCCCCGTCGGCGAGGAAACGGAGGTCGTTCTCCCCGTCCGTCGAGGACTGGTCGTCCTCGGACCAGATGGAGAAGTCATGGTCTGACTCCTCCCCGGCCGCAATGGCGCGGCGGGTATTGGCCGCATGGACCGCCGCTGGGTTGTGCTCCGGCGTCGGCTCGCGGGACATGGAGGACTGGCTGGAGGGGTCCGATGGGGCTGAGGAGGAAGAAGACATGATGGTGCAGGAGGGCTTTTGGACTGCTAATGCGAGGATGCAGAGCAGAACTGTTCATAGCAGTTAAATAAAAGGGAGATGGTGAAAATTCAATGCCACAGCAGTTTCCGAGGAAGTGGTGTTTGAAAGAAAGAGAAAAGACTGCCAAATCACGCGGAGAAGTTGAGAAGGCAAGTCATCATGGTGACGGATACTGCGACGGTTCTGCCACGACATGACCCGACGAAGGAAAGCAGAGTGATTTTGGAATTACCAATTCCAAAACCAGGGGGGCATGTGTTATCACCAAGATTTGACCGAGTCAGAGGTGGGCCGCAGTCAAGATGGGCTTAAGGAAATATACGTGGAGAATTATATGAATCGGCCTGTTGGGCTTAATTGCCCGTGTATCTGTAACATATTAGATCTATTTTAGTTTAGAGATAGAATCTTAGTCGTGCACGGTTTAGTGCATGCCCACATTAGAAAGTCCCCTGGACTATAAATATGTACCTAGGGTTTATGGAATAAACAACAACTCACGTTCAACCCCAAAAACAAACCAATCTCGGCGCATCGCCAACTCCTTCGTCTCGAGGGTTTCTATCAGGTAAGCGACATGCTGCCTAGATCGCATCTTGCGATCTAGGCAGCACAAGCCCCACGTTGTTCATGCGTTGCTCGTACTGAAGCGTTTTTGATGGCGAGCAACGTAGTTATCATTAGATGTGTTAGGGTTAGCATTGTTCTTCGTTTAAGCATGCTTACGTAGTGCAACCCTTGCATATCTAGCCGCCCTCACGCCTATCTCAGGTGTGGGGGCGGCACCCCGCTTGATCATTATTTAGTAGATCTGATCCGTTACGATTGCTCCTTGTTCTACAAGGATTAGTTTAATATCTGCAATAGTTAGGCCTTACAAAGGGGGGGAGGATCCAGTGGCACGTAGGGTGGCGTTCGCAAGTCCTAAACGGGATGTTCCTAGGATCAACTTCATGTTGGTTTTTTGGCCTTGTTTAGGATCGGCTTACGAGCACCGTGCGTGGCCGCAAGGCCCAACCTGGAGTAGGATGATCCGATTATGCGGTGAAAACCCTAAATCGTCGTAGATCTCATTAGCTTCATCTTGATCAAGCAGGACCACCAAGTATTCGTGCACCCCGTACGGATCATGGGTGGATCGGCTCTTTGAGCCGATTCACAGGATAACCTGAGAGCCGATCGAGGCTCGTATTTAACGTTTACATGTATGCCCTGCAGGAAACTAAGCGAGGCATCTTCATCACCTTCCTGACCAGGTATAGGTCAGGTGGCACGCCCTTGCACTTCGCAACGCCGCGTGTGACCAGAAGAGCATTGCGGGCCGTTGCTCGGAGGGGTCTCAGCCAGCCGCAGCTCTAGGCTCTTCCCGGCTCTACAGTGTTGACAAGGCCGCTGCCCGCCGGTGGGTTTTGGCAGTCAACACAATGTTGATCAGCTTGCGCTCATCGAACTCGGCCTTGATCCTCGCCCAATACTTCCCGCTTTTTTGGTTGGCGCCGATGATGGAGTCATGGCTCACCGTCGCCCACGACTCGCACAGACAAAGATCTTCCAGAGGCGTCCACTTCGGGCCTCGTGTGCCCGACGCCTTCTTCTTCTTCTTCTTCTTCTTCTTCTTCGTCCTCACGCCATCCGCGTCTACCTCCACGAGATCATCGTCACCGGCACCCTCGTCGTCCTCTTCCTCGCCGCCCTCTTCGTCCTCATCGTCGTCCTCCTTGTCGTCCTCCACCCCGTCCTCTTCCTCGTCGTCCTCCTCCTCAACCCCGTCGTCCTCCTCAGCACCGGCGCCGTCGTATTCGAGCGGACCCCTGCGGCCGGTGAAAGGGCCGCCGTCCGGACCGGGTCCTGGCTCGCGCTGCTCGTACGCCGGGGAGTAGAGGTTGTGGGGTTGAAGCCGCCGTGCGGCAGCGCATCCTGGTAGTGCGGCGACAAGTTAGGCGTCACGCACCCGGGAGTGGCGGAGGGGCCGTCGTTGTAGAAGGCGGCTTGCGACGGAGAGATCACTCCCGTAACGTACACCGGCACGGACGTACTCCATGGGCTCGCGTTGGTGGCGGCGATACATCCGGCCATTACGTGCTGGTGCTGGCGCGCCGCCTGAGCCTTCTTCTCCAGCTCCGCCGCCCTCCGTCCTTTCCGCTCCGCCGTCGGTAGCTTCCAGCGCAGGCAATCTTGCTGCCATTGATCGTTGGTCCATCCTTCAGGCTTCTTCTTCGCAGCCGGCGCCTTCCGCGGCCTCGCGAACGGCGCTTTCGCCCCTTTCGTCCCATTGCCCGGCGGCTTCTTGGCCGCTTTCTTCGCCATCTTTTTGGGGGCTGTCGGCGGCGCCATGTGGAGAGTGTAGCGGCGGCGGGTGGACGGCGGGAGGGAGAAAGAAATCGGCGGGATAGGAGAAATGAATCGGCGGCGGGATATGTTTTGGGAAGCCTGAAATGCGCGGCGGTATAGGCGGGATTTGGCGGGAGCGGCGGGATTTGGCGGGAGTGTGAGATGAATTTTCCCTGTGCCGCTGACGGGTCGGGCCCGCGTCGGTTCGCCTCGCTTTTCGGTGTGTCCGGCGTCCCCGGTGCGTCCCCTGTGGGACGGGGACGGGCTCGGGGCCCCGGACACCGTATCGGGGCGCGCCGGACAAAAATGGGCTTTGGGGGACGCGGCTGGAACGCATTTTCTGTCCGGCGCGCCCCAAATCCCTTTGGGGGACGCTTTGGGGGACGCGACTGGAGATGCTCTAACTTCAACGGGGCTACGCCGTCCGTTTGCGACCGCGCGAAACAAAAAATACGTCTGTACACGTTCCAGCGACCCGACCCAACGTATAGTGTTCGACCCATCCGTAGACGCAAACACGGTCCAAATATGTGGCACGTTTGCGTCTGCGCTGACGCCAGCGGTCGTCCGCACGCTTCTCGCACGGGCCACCTGGCAGCGGCATAGATGTTTTGTCTTCAGCGTGGTATAACTTACGGCGGCACGCTGCAACTTTTTAGGGCTGCGTTAATGGTGCGCCTCGCCTTCCGCGCGCGTGCGCTGGTGGGCTGCGTCGCAATGGCAGGACATTGAAAGCGAGATGACGTCCGAGCCTTTTAAAGGTACGTTGGCAGCGCCTATTTTCTCGACCACACCATTGCCAGAGTCCGCCGTATCCACCCGACCGACGCCATGGAGAAGAAATCTTGGCTGTTCCGCAAAACCAAGAACGACCAGGAGGCTAGCGGTTCGCGGTCCGGCAAGAAGCCACGGGTCGAGCGGTACGTCCGCATCGAGTTTGCGCGCCGCACCTGTGAGGAAAGCCGGCCGGTGCCATGGCCGAACGCTAGCCTGCCTGGAGGAGGCTGGTACCTCAACTGCAGGCGCGTGCAGGTCCTCCCTCCCCCCCCCCCCTCCCCCCGTGCCACACGAGCGCCAAGAGCGTCATGACGAGGTGCGCCATCGCCGAGCCAGGTTAGGGTTTCTTCCAGGTCGCTCGGGTGGAGCGACACGGGATACGGGAGGAAAAATTCTCTAATTACGAGGGAGCTGCATGTCTATTCATTAAGATAGATGGTGATACAACGCCAAAGAAGGCACGAATCATACAACACCACGTAGTCAGGATTCGACGCCAAAGAAGCTCACATAAATATTCAGTGTGACAATAGTCCACTTTAAAGGGCAATCGTTTATTGTATATAAATTGCATGCAACACCTTCAGAAAATTGTATATATGTTTCCTTATTATTCTTTGTTGTTTGACCATTAGTTGCTAGAAGACACACATATTGCAGAAGATCCGATCTGGTGCGAATGTTGCCAATACGAGCCCTCACGATCCATATTAAGCGAGATGCGTTTTTTTTTATTTTTGGTCTAAACATTCCGTCTACCACGGAGGGAGACAAAGAGTAATAAAATAAGATAGAAAAAATTATGGAGCACAATAAAACTGACCAAAGAAGAGAAACAAGAACGACACGAATCGACGATGGTTGTCGAATCACAAAATGTTAAGACAAAAGATAACATTTTGTTCTGATGTGGTAGATCGACTACAAGAAATATGGTTGTATGTGACATTATTGAAACTTTATAGACGAGATGGAAAACCTCACACATAACCGGGCCGAAACCGGGCCGAGGGCCCTACGACGGGCATACGACGAAATGGGCCAAATCGTCACCATGATGTTTCTGGGTTGCGTCAAAGTCAAAACGTCACAGACCACCAGATTTCTGTCGCCTATGACATATACATTCAACAAACATAAGTATTACATATATGTTCTTTCTTGTGCCGTAGCAACGCACAGACATTCAACTAGTTCAAGTATACTTGACAACGCTGCCCTTCCATAGGCGAATTCGCGGTTGCATCAAAAGTCTGAAAAAAGCTAGTAGCAGTACATCATATATAAGTAAACAAGAATAACCCCAAGAGTGTTCTAGCTGCAGCCTGTCGATGTGCTTCAGTCCTTGACGTTGCTGCTCGCCTTGGCCACGTCTCCGTCGACCTCGCCGTCACTCTCCTCGTCCTTATCGTTGGTTTCATGATCCTCGGAACTTGCGTCCTCTTCATCCTCCTCCTCTTCCTCCTCTTCTTCATCGTCCGTATCCGTGTCTGAATAGCACGGCAGAGAAACCATGAACCCCTTGAACTGGACGACGAGCGCATCCTCATCAGTGTCTTCGTCGGCATCGCCTCCCGGCCGCATCACGTAAACACGAAACTCCTCTTCCAGCACCAGCGGGTTCTCCAGCTCCACGGCCTTGACCTCCGACGACAGATGCGCGAGCAAGATCTTCTGCGTTCCCATCTCGACGTAGGCGGAGACGACGCCGTGGCCGGCGGCGCTCTGCGGGTTGACGAGGAAGACTTCGGTAACCACGAAAGGCTCCTCGTCCGATGGGATTAGCGTCAGGTCCTCACCTCTCTGGAGCTGAAAAGACCAGCGGTTTAGTTGCAACAGCTGCTCATCCATGGCCATGATCAACTCGATCGATCGCACGAGTTGCGATCACAGTATCACACAGTTTTATCTCGTGCTCGCCGTGAACCAGAAGACGATTGTTTTGTGCATAGCCTCGGAGGGTAGGACACGCCGATGCTGAGTTGTACTCGGTGAAGAAGTGATTTGCTCTCGTGAACTACACGGATTCAAATCGTCCTTGGCACTTAGCAGATACCGATTGAGCAGTCTTTTATTTCCGTCTTTCCATTGTTGTACGTTTTTCTTTCCTTTTTCTCGGTATAAGGATTGTTTGCTTTGGAAAGCTTGGTTCTGGCTGGCCTTTTGGTCCACGGGCGTGCTAGCCGTCGGTCGTCTGATGTGAGGCAAAATATCGGTTGCACCGGCGTCGTTGGATGTGACAGGGTGTCATAGGCACGTCCGTCCGATTTCCGTGCAGTAGGAGACGCCGCTTTCAACTGGACTGCTCCGGCGTCATATGGCTTTTCGAAGCGCCGAACGGTTGCTTGTTGCTGTTGCTCGTGTGCATGGAGCCCACCATGTGTCACCGACCGTGCGCGCTGTAAGAGCATCTCTAGCAGAGCCCATAAATACGCGAACTGAAAACATCAAGTTTAGTTCACTGAACTCGCGTTTACGGGTCAAAAATTTGATGGCGCATAACAGACCCTGTAAACAAAAACTGTAAAACGGTATATTCCCTAAATATACCATTTTCTTTTCTTTTTTTCCCGTTTTTCTTTTTTTAGTCGTCTTCTTCCTGGGAGCTCTCTCCACGCCACACTGCCCCTGCTCCGCCCGCCCCAGCTTCATCCCGCCCCGCCTCCGCGCCTCGGCCCAGCTCCGCGCTCGCTTCGCCCGGGCCACCTCGCCCAGCTCCGCCCCGCTCGGCCTCGCCTCACCGCGGGCCGCTTGCGCGCTCGTCTACCCGCTCGCCCGCCGGCTCCGCCCGCCTCCTCCCGCCTCCGCCGCCGCCGCGGCGCCCGGCCGACCCCTCCGCTCGCTTCGCCGCTGCGCCCGGCTCCGCCCCGCCTCATCCCGGCTACGCCGCCGCCCCGCGCCCCGGCCGGCCCCTGCCTCTCGCCCCGGCCAGCCCCGCCCGGCCGGCCTCGCCTCCTCGCCCGGCCATCTCGCCCCGGCCATCCTCGCCCCGGCCTGCTCCAGCGAACTCGAGCCTGCCCCGCCCCGTCACGGACGCCTCCAGGGCCGCCCCGCCCTCGCTCGACGAAATCGTGGCCGGATTTTGCTTAATTTGGTCGTATTCCGGTAGTCTCTGGCGGAACTGCACTGTTTAGAGCTGAAGTTTCAGCCCGCCAAAACGATACTCGGAATACAGGTTTGCTTCGGTTCGACTTTCCAGCCCCTACAAATACAGGCCGATGGAGCGAACCGAAAGCAGCCCGAAAAAATATTTTCAGTTTTGCCTCGTTTACGGTCACTGATCGGCGCCATTTTTCAGCCCGAACCCGTAAACTAGCGGTTATTTTTCGATTTTGGGCCTTTTACGGGCTCTGTTAGAGATGCTCTAACATTGCTACTATCTGGCTTGAATGAAGAGTTGCACACGAACAAAACTAACTAGTTGCTAGTGTAGTAATTAAGCTTAGGTAATTACAACAAAAATAATCTGACTGGGGTGTTTACAACAATAGTTAATAATTATTATTATTCTAAAATAATAATATCAACACTAATAATTGTTCATGCTTTTTTGGGTATTTACAACAAATCAGTAAAGTATTTACAATAATAATTATCAATAAAAATAATAAAAAGTGAGTGTTTACAATAATAGTCAACAAATAATTTTTACAAAAGGAAACAATTTCAACACTAATAATTTTCTGTGCCAAAAAGGCTTGACAACATTTATCCAATGTATTTACAACAACAAATTAACAGCAAAACCAACATTTTTTATTTGGGTGTTTACAATAGCAGTCAGCTTCCATGCCTGAAATATCTTTACGACAAATCAAGAACATGTTTACAACAATAATTATCAGTAAAAATAACAATTTTTTTAGTATTTACAATAATAGTCAACAAATAATTTTTACAAAAAGAACACTAATAATTTTCTGTGCCAAAAAGTCTTGACAACATTTATCCAATGTATTTACAACAACAGATTAATAGCAAAACCAACATTTTTTTTATTTGGGTGTTTACAATAACAGTCAGCATCCATGCCTGAAATATCTTTACAACAAATCAACAACATATTTACAATAATAATTAGCAACAAAAACAATAAATTATTTTAGCAAAAAAATCACATGTCAAAAATATATTTACAACAAATCACCAATATATTTACAACAATAATTAACTTTAAAACCAATAAAAAATTACCGTCCCGTGCCCCGCACATCCTTGACCATCTCCACTAGTACCTCCGATGCCGGCCGAGGCATCACATCGACAGCACAACAACGGTACTTGGGGTCGGGGGTCGGGGTGCTGCCGTAGCCCGACGATTGGAGACGCCGAGCACGCTTGTCGGAGGTAGGGGTGCAGCTAGATTGGGAGCAAAGGTGCACTCGCTGTAAGAACCAGGGGTGGCGCGAGCGGTTGGGGGCGCAGAGTGCACTCGCCGGAGGTGGGGGCGCAGCAGTTGGATGGGGAGCAAAGCGCGCACTAGCTGGGAGGAGCACGGGCGACGCGCTCGCCGGGAATAAGATGGGCGGCACACTCGTCGGATAAAAAATAGCATTCGCGACTAAGTTTATCGTTCTTTGAATTCTAGAGAGAGGGGAAGATAGGGAATTGTGTTGAGTGGTATATATGTCAATATAATTTGGTCGACTTCTCATGCGATCTTTTCTCCATCTAGAACAATAATATGTAATATTCGGTGGAGGATGAAAAGATATGCATACCATTTTATTGTTAATTGAATCCGGATCTCCTAGCTGAAAGATTGCTGCACTAGCCAATTGAACCAAAAGTCCGAACTGATGGAAAGAGACTAGTCAGTGTATTTATATTTAACACTCCCCCTCACGTCTAGGCTATTTTAGTCCTTAGCGTGGGTTCGGTGCAGGCCGTAGAATCTTTTTTTTCTTTTGTTTTTAAAACTGCGTGAGCAGGGTCTTGAACTTGAGACCTCTTGGCTCTGATACCATGTAAAGTTTTGATATTGAACTTAATTTGATGATTTACAATGAGAGAGTACATCGGTTTAAATAGAACAAGAGGGAGAAGGGATGCACACGGCCGCAGCCCTAACCCTAACTTAGAGCGCAAGCAATAGTAATCTAACACTAGCTTTGTAATTATTTTCCAACAAATTAAAGATGGTTTCTGCATAAATTATATTATACTTAGCATAACATTTTCTATGACTATATAACCGTATTATTTTTAAATTTACAACATAAGTTTCTTTAGAGGAATATACAAATATATTTTACACTTTCAGACGCTGCCCTTGTAGACGTGCTAGTTTCCAAGGCTCTCTCCTTTGACATTGCCATATATTGGATCCATGGCTTTCCTCGCGACTCTCTCCTTTTGTGGACAACTTCATGACATGCCAATCCGGCGGCCCGACGTCATTGAAGACCAAGAAAAAAAAACAAGGGCTGCGCCGGCAACAATACGATCTTGTGTTTTGTTCCTTTTTAATTCTGAGCCATGATAGCATCCAAAGTCCACAAAAATCAACAGAACAAGCGGGGGTGATGTGATTCGGGATCATGCATGAACTCTTAAGCTAGCGGATCGCGGAAGTGTGGAAGGGGTTCAGACATCGGAGGCTGCTGAAGACTTGGCGATGAGGCAAGCCCTTGTGATCACCAAAGACAATGTTTTTGTGGACATTGTCATAGGCCCGGACTGCCTCTCGCTGATTCAGAAAGTTAACTCACTGGCGATGGATCGATCAGCTGTGGGTACAATGGTAGGCGACATCAAACGCCTAGCCTCTGGGTTCACGAGGTGTTCCTTCAAGCATGTTCATCGAAGCTTGAATGTCGTGGCGCATGTTTTAGCTCGTTCATATGAGCTTTCTTTTTGTAAGATTTTCATTGGTGCCCTGAGTGTATGGCTGAACTATGTAATGACTGTGATCAATAAAGCTCCATGATTCTAAAAAAAAGTCAACAACAAATATTGGCTCTGAAGAAAACAAATGAGACAAAAACACACAAACGGGAGGTGGAAGAGGATTACGGGAAGGTCGGATCGGAGGGTCTTAGCCACATAGACGTAAGGAGTTCTCAGTGGATTGAGACCTAGACGAACTCTTACATCACTAATCTGAAAAATGCTACGATGTAGCTGAACAAGAATAAAGCTAAGAATGCTCTGGCTGCAACCTTTCCAACGTCCTTGGTGTTGGTGTTGCCGCCGGAGCTGCTCGCCCTGGCCACGTCGTGGTCGGCCTCGCCGTCAGTCTCCCCATCCTCCTCATTGTCCTCGTCGATTGTGTCATCGTCATCGTCCGAACCCGCGGCATCTTCATCTTCGTCCCCGTCCTCTTCCACCTCCAACTCCTCGTTTGTGTCCGAACACGGCAGGGATCGCACGAAACCCTCGAACTGGACGGCGACCACGCCGGCGTCGTTCTCTGCGTCAGAGTCAGCTCCCTGCCGCATCACGTAAAAGCAAAACTCCTCGTCCATCACCTCCGGGGTCGGCAGCTCCACGTCCGTCACCTCCGACGACAGCTCCGCAAGCATGAGTTTCCACGTGCCCATCTCGGCGTATGCGGCCACGGCGCCCAGGCCGTCGGCGCTCTCCGGGTCGACGAGGAAGACGTCGGTGACACAGAGGGCCTCGTTGTCCCTGGGAATTATCCTAATCCCCTCACCGACCTGGACCTGCAAGCACCAGCGGAGTTGTGGCAACAGCTGCTCGTCCATATCCATGGCCAAGCTCGACCGATCGATCACCCGAGCTGCTATTCCACTATTATTCGTGTGAGGTATCTCTGACGTCTTCTCTAGTCCTGCTCGTGAACTCGTGAACCAGAACTCGTGTCTTCTGTGCTTATATTGACTGGGCAGTGAGCACCCTTGCCGATACGGACTAATGCTCGTGTCAAGACTCAAGAGGTGATTTCCAGAACCAAACGGATTCCACAGCATGAAAGACATATACGATTAGGATTCGACTCGGAGTAGCCACTAGTCGTCCCCCTAGTTAGCGTTTGTAATAACGTAAGTTGGAGACACGGCAGAATTTCATCAGTTCACTTCTCTTTGCAATATCCGAGTCCTTCTATGGTACCCTGAAATAAATCATAGCCATTAATTTTGGTCAATCCAATGGACCTTAAATGTTTAGCAGGAAGGTTGGCGCTGACACACCACGCATTTGCACTACTGGGGAAAGTTTTATAGCTGCAACAACACATTTGACACGAAACCAAAAATCCTCCTTTGTTAACCCATACAAGTGAAAGGCCAAAAAAATTCTTTTAGGAATACGTCGTTGGGTAGTCTTCACCACCGGTACCATTGACACGTAAAATAAAACCACACGTTGGGTGGTCTTGGCGACCCATTTGCATGTCTTCATCACCATCTAGCCGTCATCATCCACCTGGCATCTTCACTAGGTGTGTCATGCGCACGGTAGGGCGAGTGGATCGTGAGCGAGGGGTAGGCAACGTGCATGCGCCTGTATTTAACCCGGTATAAATCCCCACACTAATCATTTTTGTAAGAGTAGAGTTTTTCATTTTGAGTTGAATAAAAAGAAGTTGTGCAAGGCGGCGACCAATGCCGAGGAAAGCAAAACTCCTACCTCCATCCGAGAGCGAGAGAGAGCTAGACTAGGGTTCGACCCAACAAATTCATCATAATTATTCATTTTGAAAATCGTTGACAAATATAAAACTAATAGATATGTATAGGTGCTTTTGCCCCTACTGCTTTTGACCTATATTATCGTGGGAAAAGTAAGTTTTGAAATTGTGGTTATATATGATTATGAATTTTTCCTTAACAACATTGATTCTCAATTTCTATTTTTTTCGAGGTAAGCGACTCCACTTCTATGTATGAGCTCAACAGGAAAGTCTGTGGATTTTTTTTCCCCGTCACATTCGGCCATGTAAACGGGTAGTGCCACGACACAAACCCTGTTTGCGTTCACTTTCCTTAAGTGAATTCACAAATACATCTTGAATCTACGAATGTAATCATACAACCGAACAAAAATAGCTAGGGCTTGCTTAACGTTTTTGGCATATACTTCCACGTCGCTGCTCCTCTGGCAATGCGTCCATCGACCTGGTTGTCTCTGATCTCCTCTTTCTCCTTACCAACATCTAGTGGTTTGGGCTCGATGAACCACAAGCTCCTGCAAAGCGGACACTTGTTGTCCCTCTTGAGGATGAGCTCCATGCACGCGCCATGGAAGACATGCGGCTTAGAGCATCCTGGCCAGGCGGCAAGGTCATCACCTTCGAGCAGCTCCCAGCAAATGGCACAATCTTCCTCTGCGCCGCACTGCGCCAGTTGAGGCAGTTGGAGCTCCAGGTGGTGCTCCGGGTGGAAATCCTTTCGCAACATGCCCTCCAGTGCGGCGCGCATTCGCTCCATGCGCTTCTCTGTTCTGTCTGCCGTCCGGAGTATGCCGAAATCGACGAGCACCTCCAGGAGCGAAGCCCGTGTCGGGACGCTCACCTCGGCGACCAAGCTCGTCCATAGCCTCTGGAGCCGCTTGTCAAAGCGGACGGGGTATAGCAGAGAGGCCACAGATGCGCCGACACATAGAAGCGACCTCGCCGTGTCTCCGGCGGTTGGGAGGACGAACTGCAGCTGGTACACCGACGTGCTTTCGCGCACCCGCACGCCTCCGCCCCACGTGCCCAAGAAGTGTGTGCAGCGATAGAGCACCGAGATCTGCCTGTCGGAATTGTCTTCTTCTTCCGTCTCCACGGCGGCTACCCGCATGAAGCCGGCCGTGCTCCCGGCGGAGGCGAACCGCGGCTCTGGCCCTCCAACGAACTGCCCAACCGGGACGAACTTCCTTCGTTGTAGCATCACGTCATAGCCGGCGCTGCATGCAATAGCAGCTCGTCCGTTAACCTCGCCGTGGCTGTCTTCCTCCTCGGTGTTGTATTCGTCATCCTCCTCGTCACTGTCATCATCATCCTCACTGATGTCTTCGTCTTCCTCGTCCTCACTGCTGTCTTCGTCTTCCTCGTCCTCACCGCTGTATTCGTCCCCCTCGTCGCTCTCATCATCATCCTCGCTGCTGTCTTCGTCTTCCTCATCCTCGTCGCTGCTGTCTTCGTCCTCCTCCTCGTCGCTCTCATCATCATCCTCTGAACTCAGTGCCGCTTCATCATCCTCAGGACGCAACGTCTCAGCTTCCTTCGCCACCACCCAGGAACAGCGCCACCTCCGCGGAATCGAGGTCATGGCCGTCGGGTCGGCCCACGGCAGACAGCTCCCCGTTGGGCAATGTTCTAATCGGGTATCTATTGATTGTTTCACCGATCTCCTCTCCCCCTCGTTAGATCGATCTTGTCTCGTGTGGTTTCTGCGTCAACACAAGCCAGCGTGTATGCCCCTGTCAATCTGTGATCATTATATTTTACCGGAGGCTCGCGGACTTGGAATTGAATTCCTCAGGGGCATGCCAGTTCGGAGTTTGGACCAAACGTACCCATGGAGGACACCGAGATTGGCAGGTTCGCATCTGGGCTGGGAGGGACACTAGTTCGCATACGCCAACAGTAACTTGAACATACTAAATTCATGCATTCATGCCGGCAGGTAATCCAAAATTGCCGTTAATTAACCGTTCCCTAATTAACGGACTTTGCAATGGGCCACAGGAGTCATCGTGCGACTCATGCATGGAGGAGAACTCGTCCATGGCTGCTCTGCCATTCTCGACACTAGTAGAAAAATGGTCTTTAGTCGCGGTTCGCAACTGCCATTAGTCGCGGTTGCGCAACCGCGACCAATTAAGCGTGACTAAAGGCCCCCCCTTTAGTCGCGGTTGCTTACGAACCGCGTCTAAAGGCTCGTCCACGTGGACGGCTAGCGTGCGCCTGGGCGAAGGACCTTTAGTCGCGGTTGGTGTCCCCAACCGGGACTAAAGGCTATTTCGTTATTTTTTTAATTCATTTGGGTTTCTTATTTTTTTTCACTCCATTTTTTTTCTATTTTTTTTCAGAATTTCTATTATTTCAGTTATTTGCATAGCTTAGTCTCTATCTCTAACTACACTTATCTCTAGTCAAATTAATTACTCGTGGTCAAACTTCCCGCTCGGTCACCCATCCTCCCACTACTCCACCTCTAACACGCTTAACTTTCGAGTTCCATTCCGTCCCGCATCCAAGTGCTACGCGCACAAGTATGTGATACTAGTATCATATCAATCCTATTAACATGTTGGTCGATGTCACATTTTTTTATTGTTTGAATTTCAAATAATTTTTTTTCATAAACAAAAATAATGATGTAATAATAATTGTGAATAAATAAATAAACATTAACTTTTTAATTTTTTAAATTTTTCTAATTTTTCTAATTTTTTTTTGCCAAACCTAAAACCTAAAAATTTGAAAATCTTAAAATTGGGTAAAAGTAATAGTAATCTTTATACTGGATGCAATTATTAATTTTATTTTTTTGAAAATTTAAAAAATTTAAAATCCATAATTTATAGCAAAAACTAAAATCTTCCTGCTTTCATATTTTCATTTGGAATTTTGAGAATCTAAAAATTAGCTAACCGGGTAATCCCGGGTGAATTCGGATGTAATTTTTTCCCAGGATTTTTTTGATATATTATACGTTTTTTTCCGACGTCGTATGCAAAAGTTATTGCGGTTTTACCATTTTTTTTTAACTTTTTTTGTATTTTACGAACCAAAAAAAGGCGATCCAAGGGGGGGGGGGGGGGTGCAGGGTGCGTGAGAGTAAAAAAACTCGGAAAAACCTTTAGTCTAAAGGGATACCCTTTAGTCGCGGTTGGTGTCCCCAACCGGGACTAAAGGTTTTTCCGCCGGACGCATCCCTCCATAGCCCTTTAGTCCCGGTTGATGTTACCGACCGCGACTAAAGGGGTACCCTTTCATCTCGGATGGAGCATTAGTCGCGGGTCGCCTCCCGAACCGCGACTAAAGCCGGGACTAATGGAGGTGGACGGAAGCCTCTTTTTCTACTAGTGCGAGTCGTGGGGTCGTGGCATGCTCTGCTCTGCCGGCCATCGTCATCGATTATGACGGCCAGTGACAACCACGCCGTGCTGCTGAGGGACATCTCTTGCTGCCAAGGTTCTCAGTATTGTATCGTAAAATTGTATCGTAGTATCACGGTACTATGATATTTTTATTGTAATTGAAATATATGTATATACCAATGATATACCTCAAATGAATTTAATTAATCATTAATTTGAATATGAGCATATTTTATGTCTTTTATAGAGTCTAATCATGTAAATAATGTATTTATATAATACTTCTAGCATAAAATCCGTGCGTTGCTATGACCCGACACTACATGAAATGTACAATGTTTCATATGTTCAGTCCTAACACATGTAGTTTTTTTTTTTGAGAAACACAGTATAAACATAGACGCCCACATACACGCGCATACACTCACCCCTATGAGCACCTCCGGAAGACTGAGCTGGCGGATTGGATCTTGAAATTGACGAAGTCACCACAGGCGCCTCGCTGTCGATGGGACCGTCGCCTCCCACTGAATGAATATTCCGCCGTTATGAGACACACAGATGTCAAACCTGGGGTTTGAACTCTGGTGGGCTGGGGGTACAACCACCCTCCTAGCCACCCAACCTCAGGTTGATTCTCGATAACACATGTACTTTTGTATTTGAAGAGAACACAATCATATTTATATGTTTCAGATCAGTGCATTGTTAACATGAAAAGAAAATCCTATATATTTATTCTCCACCATTTACATGACATATTGAACATTATGCTATACAATCTTGTATGCATTTTCATGCAACCTTTTTTCACTATCGAATTGTGCATTCCAAACATGTTTCGGTTACAACCAAATTTTTCAATGGAACGGGTTCATGTTTGTTAAATATAAAGTCAAATTTCTCTACCGGAAATTGGGTCTGTTTTTTTTTACATGTCTAATGAATAACTATTTGAAAAAATAAGAATTCCTATTTTCCAAAGCTAGTGGTAAAAAAGAAGATCTGTCCACAGCAATTGCGTCTGCTGCACGGCTAGCTGCATGTGCCGACAGGCTGGGATCCTGCTGTGGGGCAGCTAGCGCCCGACACTTTTTTTTTAACACAGATGGGGTCATCGACCCCGGTGGAACTTGCATTACAAAGCACGTGGCAGGTACATTTTGCAAGAAGGCCCTTTTTCATCTATTGCCCTAGGAAACCTAATATTTGAAGGAAAGGCCTTCTTTCTTACATACAACACCCCAGCAGAATAAAATAAAAAGCAATCGAGGACACGGGTGTCTCTGCCGCCAGACGACGGCGAGCTCAAGGCGTTGCCGCCGAGCTCCGAGAGCGGTTTGCTCGAAAGCTCTCGATCGCCTCCAAGATCCACACGCTGGCAACTTCCATGAGGCCGGGGACGAACCACTTGGCCTCTTGGAAGCGTCGAGCTCCAGCGACTGATCCAGGGGGCCTCCATCTTGGAGGTTGATTTCGGGCCACCTTGTTGGCCAAAGATCATGGCGACGACAACGGTCACCATGTAATCCGCTCGAGGAAGAGGATGTCCACCAGACCACCATCTCCTGCAGCTGGCAACTTTGCAAGCACCCACACCACCTCCCTCGCCACCAAGGCCGGCCAAGAGGAGAGGAGAAGCAAAGCCACCAGGAAGAAGACAGGCACGCTTATTGGGATAGGGGCTCACCGTAAGAGCGACCTGTAGCTTCTTCCACCATGGAAGCTCGCCGAGGAGCTCAGCCAGTGACTGATCTGTGCCGCGCCGAGGCGACAGACCAGCCGAGGACCCCCACCGCCCAGCAGATCAACCGAGACCCCTGCCATCGCTCCCCTTCTCCTCGCCTCCACGGCAGGCCAGGAGGAGGATACGGCAAGGCATCAGCAGAGCTTACTAGACGGCGACTAATGGCCTTATTGATGGAGATATCTGCAACGGCGACCGACGTCTTCTTCCATCGAAGCTCGCCGGAGAAGAACCACCGTAGGAAGCCCCAGATCTGGTCAAAGTAGATCTGAGCCCTACTCCAGACACGGGCATAAGCCCAACACTACTCCTATACATCCTACAGAGACAGGCACGGAGCCTCAGCCACTCTCCGGTGGCAACGCCGCCGGAGAGGGCCTTGGTGCGCCCGCTGGTGCTGACAGTGATGTGTCCACGGTATACATGAACATGAGGACATACATGGGATTTGAGTTCCTACCATGAGTAGCCTCGCCATGTTCCAGGGCATGGAGATCTCATCATATATACATGCACATGGATGTTCATCTAATGCTTTTGTGAAGTCAAAGGTTGAGGCAGAGTGCCTGGAAGCCCACCGTTGTGTCGGCAACGGGGACGAGCCATCACCGGCGATGGCAACGACCCAGGACAGATGAGCTACAATTTTTTTCTATATCATTTTGTTTTATGCTCTCATATTTTCTCTTCTTTTGGGATTCGGATCCCCTGGAGTTGGACTCAACTCCACCCCTGTGAAGTTGGGCACATCTCATCCCTTGCATTTTTCCTAAAGTCCAGATTTAATCAACTATAACAACCTCTGGTTTATCTAATTTGGCTGCAAGCTCGCGATTTGGGGAGAGCCTCTGGTTCGGCGGAGACTCTCCATGGAGGCTACAAGCTCACGATGTTGTGGGTGAGCTCCCGGTGCGGTCGCGACTCAGTGGAGGCTGCACGCTTGCAATTTCACTACGGGAACCAGCCAAGGTGCCGACGGCAAAATATTGGGGCCGTCGGCACAGGACCCATTCCGACCAGGGCCAGCAGGCAAACCGTCGGCACAGGAAGGTCTGTGCCGATGGCAACCGTCAGCATAGTTTCGGCCGTCGGCACAGCCTCTCCACCGTGACGGCGAGGTAACAGCGTGAGGCCTATGCCGACGGTTTTGCCATCGGCACATATTTCAGCCCTGTGCCAACTATTTTCTATTTTACCACATTAATCTTCAAAACATCATAACTAAATCATTATAATTCAGAAAAATACAAATAATATATCAAATTTTCAGAAAACTAAGTTCTATCTTGAAAAAATATCAAACTTGGAATATTTAAAATATCTCAAAGAACCTTCTCAAAAATGAGTTATCATGTCCGATGTTTTATGGTTTTCACGCCGAACAATCAATATTATGGCTAGAATCGTCGCATAGTTTGTGATAATGTGCCCATATTATACACACATGTGCATCTTGGGATGGCTTACGATGTTGCAGGAGGAAGTTTTCCTTTTCATCGCACGAAAAATTCATTTTCTATTTTTGCGGTGCCGAAAACGGGATGTTTTATGAAGCAAGCACGAAATTATAGTTTCACATTGGCACAAACACATTTAAAAAAATACTAGGCCAACTAATATGAAAAATTTCTCAACCGGTGTATATGGAACCTTTCCGTCCACCCCTCATGAAAAAAACAAATTCCTGCCGAATCGGCGGGATGCTGAATAGATTTGAACTACATGTACATGATATATTCCTCGAGATTTTTCATAAAAATCATTTTTAGGTTCACAACATGCTATTTCATCAGAGATCTACTGCAAGTTTAGCAAGCCTCGGCCCCGGGCAAAGGATTTTCATGCCCGCCATTTTGAATATAAATTGAAACGGGCATAAAAAATTCAAAAACGATCCAAACCATGAGAAACCTTCGCGTGTTGTCATATTATATGTCATAGTTACAAGAAAAAATATTAAAGTTGGCAAATTAGAAGCATCACAAATATTCCTTCACAAAATGAGCTATCATGTTCAAGGTTTCATGACATTTAGGTCAAACGACCAATGTTATGGATAGAATCGTAGCATAGTTTGTGATAATGTGCCCATATTGTATACAAATGTGCATATTGGGATGTCTTACGATGTTGCGGGAGGAAGTTTTTCTTTTCATCTCACGAAAAAGTCATTTTCTATTTTTTAGGTGCCGAAAACGGGATGTTTTATGAAGCAACCACCAAATTAAAGATTCACATTGGTACCAACACATTTTTCAAAAATACTAGACCACCTAAGATGGAAAATTTCTCAACTGGTGTATCTGGAACCTTTCCGTCCACTCCTCATGAAAAAGACAAATTCCTGCCGAATCGGGAGGATGCTGACCAGATTTGAACTACAGGTACGTGATATATTGCTCAAGATTTTTCATAAAATTATTTTTAGGCTCACAACATGCTATTTCATCAGAGATCCAGTGCAAGTTTAGCGAGCCTCATCCTCGGGCAAAGGATCTTCATGCCCGCCGTTTTGAATATAGTTTGAAACGGGCATAAAAAAATTCAAAAATGATCCAAACCAAGTGAAACCTTCGCGTGTTTTCATATTATATGTCATAGTTACAATGAAAAATATTAAAGTTGGAAAATTACAAACATCACAAAAATTCCTTCACAAAATGAGCTATCAAGTTCGAGGTTTCATGATATTTAGGTCAAACGACCAATGTCATGGATAGAATCGCGGCATATTTTGTGATAATGTGCCTATATTATGCACACATGTGTATCTTGAGATGTCTTACGATGTTGCAGGAGGAAATTTTCCTTTTCATCGCGCGAAAAAAGCCACTTTCCATTTTATAGGTGCCAAAAAACGGGATGTTTTGTGAAGCAACCACCAAATTAAAGTTTCTAATTGGTACCAACACATTTTTAAAAAATACTAGACCACCTAAGATGGAAAAATTCCCAACCGGTGTATCTCGAACTTTTCCGTCCACCCCTCATGAAAAAGACAAATTCCTGCCGAATCGGTAGGAGTCCGGCCAGATTTGAAATATTGGTACATGATCTAATGCTCATGAATTTTTGGAAAAATTATTTTTAGATTAAAAATATGATATAGATTTCATATTTGGATTCCTCTCATTTTTCTAATCGATTTAGACATATTATTTGTCAAATTTTGATTTACAGATTTAAAGATATTAATTATTCCATATTAAATAAAAAAGAAAATAAATAAATCATTTTATTGTCCATTTGAATTCAAGATTAATATACTTATTCTTGTAGTTGATGTAGTTAATTGTTTGGAATTCAAAAATTAATGATGTGCAACATCAAGTAATAAGGGTTAATAGTATTGATATGGTATTATTGTCAACAAGGTGTCATTTCTTTCATGGAATCTAGTCTAAATAGAACTGAGAAGTAAAGTGTGCTAGGGGTGGAGTAGTGTGAGGATGGTTGACTGACCGGGAAGTTTGAACATGAGTGGAATTTGACCTAATATTAAGTGTAGTTAGAGTTAAAATGGTGCATGTGAGAGATTAAAAAATTGGGATAAAAAAATTTGGAATTTTTTTTTTGAAGAATTACCAAACGGCGTTATTTCTATGCCGACGGCCAGCCTGTGCCGACGGAAACTTTGGCTGTGCCGAGGCGTTATTGTGCCGACGGCAAGGTGCCGATGGCTGCCGTCGGCACAAGCATGTGCCGAAGGCAAGGCAAGCTGTGCCGATGGCCACCGGTTCCCGTAGTGTTTGGGGCGAGCTCCTTGTGCGGCGGCGTCCTGCAATCTCGTGGCGAGCTCCCGGAGCAGGCGGCAGCGGCTCAGTGTAGGTTGCTCCTCACGATTTCGGATGAGCTGCTTGTGTGGCAGCGACTCGATGTAGGCCGCAATCTAGCTCGTGAAGAAATCTAGACTATAGGGATAATGCAAGGGATGAGATTTGCTCAACTCCACACGGTGGAGTTGAGTCCAAATCCAGGGGATCCAAACCCCTCCTTTTGGTAGACTCCAAGTGAAATCACATTTGTGGATCTTGTATATTCTCATAGATATTGAAGTCTCTGTGCATTTTTCAGACTTATTTGTGGTAGTGTTCTAGAAATTTGAAGTAATGGCATGCTAGATTAGGATAGATGATGGCAGTTCCTCATTATACATCTCTTGTAGCAAATGTCTAGGGATGTAAACGGATAGGATCGGATCGGATTTTGCTTATACCATATCCTCTGCCATATAATTTTCTCGGATTCGGATTGGAGCGGATATTAATCAGTTTCGGGTTCAAATGCAGATATATCGGTGTGTGGATTCGTATCGGAAATGGAGTGGACTCGGACTGGAAACAAAAATAGTCGGATATATGCTCTCATCGGTAGATAGTTCTAGTTCTTGCAAATCTTCAGAGAGATTTGAACTTTTAGTCTTGTGCAGTTAAGAAGAAAGAGACGTAATGCGCTAAAACTCAAGCATTGTTAGATATTTAGATATAAACATGCTCGCCAAATGAATTTGGTAACTTAATAACTACTAACCTTCCAAGATTAGCCTTTGCTTTTGAGTCAAAAATCGGATTATCCGTTTTCAAACCTTCGGATTATCCTAATTAAATTTTGGATAATCCATATCCGCATGCTATTTGCTATACCGTATCCTATACCATATCCGGAGGACCTCTTCGGAATCGGATATCCTTATCCGCCGGATTCTTTAAATCGGATATGGATACCTTAAAATGGATTCAGCACCGGTTTCGGTGCGGAAATTATCCTATCCGTTTACACCCCTACAATTGTCTAAACTATGTCGAAGCCAACTGCTAGCGGTGTACATCCAGCCGCAAGATCATGCAATGAAAATAATATCAATCCACATTTCCCTTTTGTGTAAGTCTTAAATTTTAAGTTAATTAGGGAAGGGAGGGAGGAGGGAGACAGATGGAGGGAGGGGAAGAGAGAGCTGAGAAAAAGAGAGAGATGGTCTTTCCTGTAGGAAGTAGGGTTGACCATCTGTAGAAGACTGATAACAAGGAAATGATACTGAGGGTACAAAATTACGATTGGTGGACATATATTAGTTGAGAAACACATTACAATCATAGACACTCATACGTACGTACATACACTCCCCCTATAAACAGACGCACACACATCCTACCCCTATGAGCACCTTTGAGAGACTGCATCCAAGAAACTGATCCGACGGATCTTTGAGATTGACGAAATCACCACATGTGCCTCGCCGTCGACGGGAACGTCGCCTCTCACTGAAGAATATTTCACCATTTTAATGAGACACCAAAGTGTCAAATTTGGGGTTTGAATTCTGTTGGGCTTGAGATGCCAGTGCCCTCCTACCCAACCAACCTATGTTGGTTCTCATTGGTGGACATATATTAGGTCCCGCTTGTGATCTCGGTTAAATTTTCTAACTGTAAATATTTGTTGTCGTGTTTTTTGGTACTCAAGAAAACTAGCCATATTTTTAGAGGAGCCTAAGGGGTCTATGAAATTCTACGTGTACGGGATGCAATAAACGCATGGCAGGAAAACAGTCTGATGAACATAAGACCAGCTAAGTGTGTTTACGGAAATAGTTAAACATCTAAATTTAGCTAGCTATTCTGCCTAAAAATTGCTGAACCAAGCACTGCATTAGTGTTTTTCTCATAACAAATGGACATTTTATCTAGACCCAGGCATCTTGTTAAAAAACTAATATTTTAACAAATATTGATATATATTTTTCGTTTTCTCCGTAGCAACGCACGGGTATTCTTCTAGTATTTCTAAAGGCACATTTGTTTGGTTCTAATGTATTAGATCGGTTTATTAATTCTCTTTTTTTTTTTTGCTTTTTCTTCAAATCCTAGTGTTTTTTAGTGAAATTGGAATTGGAATTAGGTGAAGAAAGGGATTTCACAAAAACACTCTACTACGAAACAAATTACTCAGGGAGAAAGTGAGCACTCAGTACAAAAGGGGGGCTAAGAGCATCTCCAGTCGCGTCCCCCAAACCATCCCCCAAAGCGATTTGGGGCGCGCCGGACAAAAAAAGCGTTCCAGCCGCGTCCCCCAAAGCCCTTTTTTGTCCGGCGCGGCCCGATACGGTGTCCGGCGCCCCGAGCCCGTCCCCGTCCCACAGGGGACGCTCCGGGGACGCCGGACACAACGAAAAGCGAGGCGGGGAGTGGCGGGGCCGACGCGTCAGCGGCACGGAAGGCTAAAACCCCATCGCCTACCTTTGGTCAAGCGACGTTAATGGCGTCCCTGTTTTCCCAGGCGACGCAGGGACGCGTCTCGTCGTGCATGGCCGCGTGGCCGTCCGCGCCGGAGTTATTGCGTGCAACCACCCGCTGCCGCCGCTGTTTTAAGACGCCCTCCAGTTATCGCCGCTCATCATAATCCTTCTCGTCGCTGCCGCCTCCCCCTTCCCAGATCCTCTCCTCGCCGCTCAAAAAATGTCGTCCTCCCGCAAGATCGCCGCGGCGAACGGCTTCGGCCGCGGCAACCTCACCGTGGCGGAGGCGTGGGCGCTGTACCACGCCCGGTATCCAGTCCCGCCGGACGTGCGGCTGCCAAGCAGCGGCGGCTGGAAGATGGCCGTGAACGGCATTGGCATCCCGCCGCCGCCGAAGCCAGACACGCAGCAATGGCGGGACGCCATCAAGGCCCGTCGGGCTCAACTCACCGCCGAGGAGCGGGCGGATCCGACATGGGCGGCCAAGGACAACGACGACTGGTGGACGACGTACTTCAAGGCCAAGTACGACGTCGAGCTGCACAGCACCGACGGGCTCATCGGCGGGCCCAACAGCTGGAACAGGGAAGGCCGCGCCCTGTTCTGGGGCGTTCCGGGGCGTACCCTCGAGAACGTCATCCGCGGCCTCCGCAACGGCGCTCCGCGGCTGGAGATGCCGTCGTCGCCGCCGCCTTCTCCTCAATGGCAGCCGAGGAGGACGACGTACTCGTCCTCCTCGCACTCTTCTTCCTCGGGGCCGGCGCGATCGACGCCGTCGTCCTCGTCGTACCGGTCGGCGCCGTATACCGTTCCCAAACGGGAGGTCAAGGAGGAGCCGGCGACGCCCGTCAACACGAGGCGTGGCGGTAGCGGCAGCGGGCGGCAGCAAGGGAGGCGCGGCGGCGCCCTCCTCATCCCGAAGCCGGAGGTGAAGGAGGAGCCGGAGGAAGCGTCGCAGGCGGCGGCTGGCGGCGGAGTACGAGCGGCAGCAGCGGCTCATCGCCAGCAGCGACGACCCCGAGGACTGCCTAGGGCTGCGGGCGGCGTTCTTGGCGTCCATGGACGACAAGGACGCCTGGAGGGGCAACCTGGACGCGGCGATCGCCATGTCCATCCGCGACTCCGGCAAGCCGCTGGTGGACCTCACCGACGACGGCGAGGCAGGACCAAGCGGCTTGGTGAAGGACGAGCCCGTGGACGAGCCCGTCGACGAGCGCGTCAAGCAGGAGGTCGTCACCGACGAGATGTACAACTTCCGGCAGTACTACGACGCCTCCGGCCGCCGCAAGTGGTTCTAGATTAGGTTTAGTTTTAAAGTTAGTCAAATTTCGTTCGAATCTATGTAAGTTTGGACGAATCTAATCGAATCTAGTCAAGTTTAAAATTTGCGAAATTTTGTTTGGGGGACGCGACTGGGGAGCGACGTCCCCCAAACGCGGCACGAACGAAACACGTCCCCCAAACGCTGGTTTGGGGGACGCGACTGGAGATGCTCTTAAGCATAATCGAGAAACGGCCAAACCAGCCCATCTCGCTTCTTTCGCAGCTCCCCGGTGTGCAATCAGAATTTCACCTGACCCCGTACACACGTTATTTGCTGGACAACTCAACCACTGTGGCTCGTCGCAACGACAAACTGCATACCAGGTTCTAATACATTCACACACTCGCATGCCCTGGTTCTGATGCATTCACACACTTGAATTACCTTCATTGGCATACTAACAGATACTGACAGAGACGATGCTCCCTATTTTTTATGGTGAAACTCTCATCTCATCTCTTCGCACCACCTGGGGCTTGTAGGTTGCGCGGGTTCAGCAGGCCCACTCACCATGGTGTCCGGTTTGTCGCAGCCACAAGCTGCGTACAAGGTTCTACAAGTGCCGCCGCCAAAGCCATCGGCTTACAATCAACAGGCTAAGCCATCGGCTTCCAATCAACAGGCTATGCGGCGCTATCCGACCAACTGCATATCCAACAGCACCTCTCCCTTTTTCTTTTCTTTTTTTAAACTCTCCCTCACCTCACCTCTTTACACGACCTGGGGCTTGTTGATTGAATGGATTCAGCAGGCCCACTCCGACCTCCGCACCTTGACCACCGATCTTGTCACCCCTGCACATCAGAGTGGGTCAGCCGATGTTGCCACCCTAAGCAGACCTGAATCCATCTGTCAATTAAAACACACTAGTGCGCACAGCAGCAGACAGAGAGTGCAAAATAATTCATACCTGACACCTTACATGTGTTCACCGTTCCTTACAAGTTCCCGCCTATACATATAAGTAGAGAAATCGACATCTAGCTTTACCATCCCCTGTATCAAATCGAACTAAAAGAAACGGAGTAATTCAATAGCACTCCCATGTTTAATTCAATATTCGTATCTGAGAGACAGTACATGGCATTAGTCAACTAGAATTACACAAAATCATGCATTGAGATGCTTTGCCCAAACCTCTTACTCCATCTTGCGACTTCATACTGAATTATTCCTGGAGTTCTTTGAAGTAAATATGTTTCACTTTTTTATCGAATTTGTCAATTTTATGTACGAATAGCACATCTGTCTTGATCTTATCTGTGCAGGGCCCATGTACTATGGCGGGTGGTACCACTTCTTCTACCAGTACGACTCGTTAAACGTCACCTGGGCGAACATAGTCTGGGAAATTCTGTTTCCCAAGACCTCATCAACTGGGTCGAGCTGGACCCAGCGATCAAGCCTAGTATCCAGGTCGACCAGCATGGATGCTGGTCAGGTTCGTCGACAATCCTGCTTGACGGCACACCAGCAATTATGTACACGGGGATCATCTAGGGACGGAGCCAGGAATGAAGTATAAGGGGGACAATCTTTATATGAGGCGGTAGAACTAGCTAAAATCACACAAATAAAGAGCTGCCATGGCTTGTGTTCGAAGGAAAATCATGAGCATAGAGGGGGGGGGGGGGGGGGGGCGCAGCCCTCCCTTGTCCCTCCTTGTCTCCGTCCCTGGGATCATCCAAGAGATAGAGGGTAATCAGTACGAGGTACAGAATCTGGCGTACCCCAGGAACACTTCAGATCCATTGCTTCGAGAGTGGGTGAAGCTAGATTACAATCATGTCATCATCCCCGACGCTAGCATCAATGCTACCAAGTTCCGGGACCCCACCACCGCTTGGTACGCGGACAGGCACTGGCAAATCCTCGTTGGCGCGCTCTCGAGCACATCCCAAGGCGTGACGTATGTGTACCGGAGCCGGACTTCCGGCGGTGGACAAGGATGAGGAACCCGCTGCACTCGGCTAGCACAGGAATGTGGGAGTGCCCGGATTTCTATCCAGTCAACGTGGACGGGCGGCAGAGCGGGGTGGACACATCAGTGGTGTTCAGCCCGCAGGTGAAGCACATCCTGAAGAACAGCCTAGACCTGAGACGCTACGACTATTACACGATCGGTACATATGACCGGGTCAGGGAACGGTACATGCCAGACAACCCAGCTGGTGATGTGAACCACCTACGATAAGATTATGGCAACTTCTACGCCTCCAAGTCGTTCTATGACTTGGCCAAGCACCGCAGGGTCCTCTGGGGGTGGGCCAACGAGTCTGACAACCCCGCCAATGACATCACCAAGCAATGAGCAGGGATCCAGGTATCTAATCACAGTAACATTTAGTTAATCATGTGCACGGTGAGGGACGGAGACAAGGGGGATGAGGGGGGGGGGGGGGGGGGGCGGCGCCCCCCCTATGCTCATGATTTTTCTTTGAACACAAGCCATGGCAGCTCCTTATTTGTGTGATTTTAGCTAGTTCTATCCCCCTTATACTAAGATTGCCCCCCTTATACTTCATTCCTGGCTCCGTCCCTGTGCACGGTGAACTTAGTTACACATACATATATGTGATTTTTCAGGCTATTCCGCGGAAGGTTTGGCTGGACAAAAATAGGGGTCAGCTCATGCTCTGGCCAGTGGAGGGGGTGGAGGTGCTCAGGGTGGGAAACCGGTGTTCTTCAAGGAGAAGCTCTTGAGCTGGGGTCAACGGGTAGAGGTTGTTGGGCTACAAACCGCTCAGGTGGGTGTGATTAATTATTTAGCACGAGCAGTTAGGTTTTGTGAGTACTTTCGTCTATGTCTATGTGTAACCAAAGTGATATGTTATTCTCCAAAAAGAGATACAGATTATGTGTGTATGGTAGTAATTAAGACATGAGAAGTTAGAATATATCATCAGCCACACATAAAGATAAGGAACAAAAAGGATGTAAGCCTTTATTCTACCTTGCTGACCCACACAAATCCTGGACCAGATAGAATTACAAGAATGACAATCATTACTTGCTCAAATTACAAACTTGAAGAACCTGATAGATGAGACTTCAATGGTTTGTTTACTAGGCCCATCACTGTACCCTTTAAGTTTGCAATTTTAGCAAGTGATGGTCGTCTGGTCTAGGATGTAGCTGTTGAAAATTACACTTATATTATTGAAAAGTAGGTATGTTTTGAACGTTGTATCCATAGCATGGCGTGCACAATACTTAGTAGGAATTTTGCTAAGCCAAGTCCATGCATCTATGTTTAAGACTTTTAGCACATCCATTGCAACTACATGATCCCTATGGCTGTAGGCATATGCAGCAGCATGTACTAAAACGTTTTTTTTCTTTTCGGTCTTGTCCTCTAAATCCAGCTATTTGAAAATTTGTAAGCAATCTGTAAAACAAGCAGCAAGATGGTTCTTCCTCCCAAAATCTGTAAACGGCAGCAAAGAGGAATTCTAAATAATCTAGGGTTCGTCCTCCCAACACCACGAAAGATAGGAAATTGAAAACAAGATCGAGCTCTGTTGACCTGCATTGGCAGCAAGGATGAACCTTCTTTTATAGCAAGCGGCTGCGCTGGAACCTCGGAGCAGCAGCAAGGTTGGCCCTCCTTTGCAGCAACAACTGCATGGCCTTGGAGCATCCCTGGTTTTTTCTTACGGCACGGCGGACCACTGCTCAGAGCATCCAATGCCTGCGGCCGCAGCAGCATGTGTCGTCGGTCGAAGCATGGTCGGCTGGAGCACCGCACTCGCTTTGCCGGTAGCTCGTCGCAGCACAGCCGCCCACCGCCCGCAGAACCAGCGGATCATGTCCTCGCAGCACTACATGCCCCGTGCTAGCAGCGGCGCCAGATGCCGCTCTGCAGAGTTGTCGTGTTGTTCCCACGTGGGAGCGATTGGGGACTGTGGTGACCCAGCGTACCACTGCATGGTGTAGTACACAAGCCGTTGACATAACACAAGTGAAACACCGTTCCACTCATATTACATCCCTCAGAGTGGTACAACAGAAACATATGCGAGTCCAAGGCATGTCTATATAGAAGGATACACAAACTATTTACAGAAGATCAACACAACCTCCTACTTTACAGTGAGGTAAAACTTCAAATAAAGCTCCAGAAGAACGACTCTTAGTCTAAATTATCGCTAGATCAAGCTTAAGAGCTACTTTCTTACTATAGAACTCTAGCTACTTAGGTGCAAGGATTAGGGAAAAGTTCCCTTCTATTACTAGTCTAAGTTTCCACTCTAGCTGATGCAGAAGTGGACTCCAATGACTTCATTGATTGAGTTCTCCATCTTGTTGCAGTTGACTCCTTTGTCTTCGAGTTCCACGCACGGTAGTTTCTCCTTCGATGACTTTGATCTAAGAAGGGGGTTCAAATGGGAGGGAATGAGTACGAGCGTATTCAGCAATTTCATATTAGGAAATAGGTGTATCATGCACTAGCTACAGCCATAGACCAGAAAGTCATAGGAGAATGCATGTTTTTGTAAACATTTCTTCAAAAGGTTTATTTTATTCTGAAAACTATGCCCGTCAGCCTTCACAAGTTGACCAGAACTTCATGGAGTACATCCCTGGTAGACATCTCCCGACAATACGGCTTTACCCCCGATGTACGTCGGACAATCCTTCATAGACGGTAGAGCCTCTCATCCACACAGATGGGGATTCTAAAGGATTTCCCAACCTACTGCAGTGTTATCCCAACACCCAGCCAGGCTCTATCAAGTCTGTTTGCGTGCAGGAGGCAAAAGATACAGCTGGCTTCCCCAGAGCCATTATAGATCTTACGGTCAACGCGATATGTACGGCGCTAGAATCACTGGACGGCATTGGTACTTAGACCTAGATGAATAGTACCCGTGCAATGGAACATCCATCAATCAACACATACAATGGTTCCATTGTCCACCACTTAGTCATATTCATAATTGTAAAATAATATTTTACTTTTCAATGCAAGAGTGATAAGTATAGTACTTTGCATTTTGCATATAGTTTGATAAAAATAATCAAATGACATGAGCAAGCGATGAACTTGCCTTTCTTGACTGCAAGATTATGCAGGCAAAAGCTTCGATACGTGATAACTCCAAATTCTGAAATACCATCATCGTCCGGTAAGGACAATGCTTAAAGAACTGGAAAAGATGCTATAATGCATAATATGAGATGCAATCGTCCCGAGCGTAACCTAACCTTGATGATTTAGGATGTATGAGTTGTAAAGATTTCTTTATAGTGTGTTGCACTTTTAGGATGGTTTTCAAACAAGGTACTTATTAGGGTTGGTGATATTATAGCATAAACAAGTGATATAATGCCTCATAACAAACATACACACAAAGGAATGGTGGTTGCATAACAAGTCAAGAGTAGTTGGCAATTTTAAGTTCTACAGGACATGGTTGATGATTACTTATATAATACTTGAAAATAATAACTTTTGAAGAACATGTTAATTAAGAAGTAATAAGTATTTCAAATAAGAACTAGGGCTTCTATGGTTTGATTGAAATTTACTTCAAAAGAATAACTTTTGAAGAACATGTTGAATAAGAATAAGAACTACTATAAATAGGAACTAAGTGCTTCTAGGGTTTACTATTGGGTTTATTATTAGGGACTAGTTGGTTCTTAAGTAAAATGGGTCTACAAGCAACAAATATTGGTAGATTTATTTCTATGGTTGATCATAGGTATCATATATCAAAGAATGATGGTCAAGGTGGTGCTATGAGTTAGAGTTTACTATAGCTTCCTATTTGTTTCACTAAGTAATCACCAATGGTTTCTAAGCTAGGTGGCTTAAGATTCCTTAAGTAGGGTTTAGCTGAATATGAGCATGTTATGTGAATTACTATACAAGGTGGGTACATTGGTGAATCACAATGGTCCTTCTAAATTATGATGGTTAAGGTTGATTTCAATGGTGTGGTATGTTGGAGTGGTGATCAATGGTGCTAATCTGATTAACAAGCTAGGGTTTGCTCCTAAGCAACACTAGTGGATCATATAAGTTTTAATCAAAAGTAGGAACATGAAATGATGACCTCATGTGAATTGATTTTGTTTTAATTTTTGTAGATCATGATCATGCATTCATTTTTTTCTTACTATGTTTTTATAGGTATAGGTGAAGCTTATTTGATCACATGTGGTGAACTCCTAGGGTTTTAGAATTGAAACTAATGTGGGATGATTACATAAAATAATAAGGTTGGGTTTCTATTTATTTTAGAACTAGGTTCCTAAATTCTGATATTATTCTTAAAATAATAATTGGTGCTAGAGTTAATGTGATTAAGTATTTGAAATAAATTTATTAAGAAATTTAACATGCTATTAATTTTTTAGAGGGTTTAAGAATTAAAACAATTACTAGTTAGGGTTTAATTAGAAACTAGGGTTTAATAGTTATTAGATTTGAAAAATAATTACTTGTTAACTAAAGAATGTTTAAGTAAACAATTGTTGAGCTACCAAAATAATATTGGCTTTTAATATTTTCTTGCTTTATTATTAATTAAATAAAATAGTAAATGGTAATTTGCAGATTAGGGTTTTATGAATTACCTCTAATATTTAAGGTGATGAAAAGATGATTAAGAAAATTAATCTTAACATTTTATTTACTTACTGAATAGGTAATATTTAATTTTGAAAATTCACTAATTATTGAATTCAAATTGGATTTAAAATAAATGAAAAAGGCATAATTAATAAAGTTAAAAATAAGTGAATTTTTATTTTGACACACATTTTTATTTTATATTTTATTTGAATAGAGTTTATTTTTGTGAACATTTTGATATATTATTTATACTAGTAGAATGCCCGTGCTTCGCCACGGCCCTTTAACGTAGTGTCAAATGCATAAACGTGTAAATAATGCATGCAAATATTAAAGTATATAAAATAAATATATAATGCTTATTTAAAGATCCACTTCGCATAATTCATTTTGTAGAAGATAAATGACTGAATACACTATTAATTAAAGCCATGGTCCGTTGATGTGTCTAAGGTATTCTCGCACGATCTCAGAAATGTTGTCTTCAACTTCATTAGCCAGATACTTGAGTATGTGTATCAAAAACTTTTTTCTTAGCTCGTAACCATCCTGCACAATTGGTATATCATGTTAACATGAAGTTTTCTTCCCACAAAAAATATAAGATTGTGAATATAGAGTACTCACGCTGCAAACTGGATAAACAAATTTTTTACCATCCCATGAAAGCATAAAACTAAATACTAAGTATCCAGACAATTTTCTGCAAATAAATGGAACATATCATTATCTTGATCATTAGAATGACAATAAAATAAGCTTCTTGTAAAGATAACTGAGAAAAATCACCCGTCGGGGCTTGTTGGTATTGGGATATTGTGAGGATATTTACGTGGCCAGAAATAAATATCGGAATTCTAGCCAGGTTGCGCTATCTCAAGAGCATCATTTAGATAGAATGAACACCTTTGTAATTTTAGTTGGTACCTCTCTTCTGATAGAGTTTCAGAACATGGGTCTAAAATACATACACGACACTCATGTTTGTCGATGGTGAACAAGATGAAGTGGCCAAGAAATGCGTGTGGCAAAAAAATCTGCAAGTGGTGAGCATTAAAACACATAAATCATGTTAATAATGGAAAATAGACTAACTTACCATGTTGCATGATGATATATTATGGTCTATCCCAAGGCAGCTATGAAAAAATGTTGCCAACTCCTTAATATCTGGCTTAACACGCAAAAGTGGACATTTTCTACCATGGAGTATCACCGACTGAAATGAAAAAAAAGGTTTAGAACCATAACAGTGACAATAAATATGCGATTATAATAACTTACACAAAATCTTAAGTCCATGTTGTGCACGGGAGGCTCTATCAAAAATTGTATCTCATCACATGCCACTATGCGCACAGCCATGTTGAAACAATCCTTGTTCATTGGCTGGTCCATCCTGAGTATGTCCTGAATTTGCTTTAGAGTTAATCCTAGTGGATAAGGTGTGGAGCTTCGCACCCATTCTTTTCTGCAAAATAATTGATAAGAATAATGATATGATAATAATATGTACCGACGCTTGATCAATATCTTATGAGGCTTACTTCAAACATGTTGCGTCGTCAATGGACATGATGTATTTGCATATCTCAGTCAACAAACTCATGTTGTTTGGTGGACAAGGTGCAAATAGGAAGCTGGATATTTTCTTTGGCTACATCTCCTTGGTGTTCTATACCTAGACTTGGCAATTCCGTAATATCAGAGTCGGATCCATTTTCTTGATCTTTAGATTGATTATATATCGGACTGCCTCTTATTTTGTTTAGTTCCGAATCATGCAATATGGCAATTAATTTTCTTCGGAATGCGCTTTCATATCCTCCTACAAAGTAGTAAGAAACATTGATATTGTAAATTAATAATTTAAGATGCAAGATACTACTAACGGTCTCTAAACAAAAATAATACCTGAGTGATGCAGTCAGAAAGCATATCACCTGTCCAATATTCCATAAAGTTTAACATGAACAACCCGCACGATGCGCTACAAAATTAGCAAATGTTATAGTAGAATTCTATCTAGACCGTAATTTTCACATTCGAAAGTTGAACAGATTCAACATACCCATCAGTCTGCAGTGGTTTTTCGATATGCTCTACTATTGGCCATGTCGTGACATCGAGATCGTGCCACTTTTCACCTTTGTCAAATCTCATTCTTTGGGATGCAGTCTTTAAGTGCTTCTCAAGTCCTCGGAGCTGTTATATGAGGAAAAAAGATATTAGACACCGAGGAAAATGAAAAATGTCAAGAGGAGATCATAATCGAATAACTTACCATAAACGTGAGGTCAGTTCTACCCATTCCAGGACCAAGTGAGTCTAATACTTGTATCAAGCGTTTCTTCGCATTGATGACCGCTAGATACCAGTGGGTCTTACGGATATTTATCGGTAGGAAGATCTAAAATAAAATATTACATAAGTAGGTATACACATGTTAAAAATATAATAAATGAGATGCATAGGTAGGGATTTAGTTCTGACCATGTCATGCTTTAGATAAATATATGCCTGCTCTATGATATGGCGATATATTTTTACGTCTTTCTTCAGCATATTGGAGATGTATGTTTTATCCATATATACCTTATCGTCAGCTCTGTTAAGTAGATGATCACATGCACGCATGCAATATATGTAGGCATTTATCACCTACAATTGAACACATAAAATAAATTTAAATTAAAAATAGGCACAAATTATGTAAATAGTGATTTCTTGTTGACTTACATCATCGGGCAGAAATCCGTCATCACATATAAGACACTTTAAATGGTCATTAGATAGCGATGCATCACCGATCTTCACAAAGTTGGTATTTTTAGGTGCAGACATTATTGATTCAATGACGGCAAAATCTTTCGCGGTGCAGACATAGTCTGGCAAGATATATAAGTGTGCCACATTAATTACATAAAAAGTAATATAGCAAAAAGGAAAAGGCGGAACTAGTTACCTTTTGGGATAATGTTTGTGTTTTCTTGTTTTGTTTTATTATGACATGACTCCTTTGGATTTGTATGAGTCGGTGAGTCTAGGGTCCCTTCCGTCAAGGTAGCCTCGAGGCCTTTGGTGATGGCTTCTTTTAAAACATCGACATCCATTTTTATATTGTCCATGACATGCAAAAACGAAATTAATTATAAATATCTTTTTATCTAGGAACATGGGTTTAGAAAAATATAATCAAAATCATCTTGGTTGATTCAGTAAAACTCGTCTCTTCCACTAACATTGTATCTGAACCTATGTCGATAGGTTCTTTCAAAGCATCTGTAATATCTGTCTCAGTTTCGCCCATGATCCACAATAGTTAATACACATTGTAAGAGATGAATATTTGCGATCTGAAAACAGTCAAAACATAATTAAGTTGAGAGAATTTATAAACACGATCGCTTGTTAGAGAGGCAGAGGTTGCATACTCGTCTCAGTCAACAGGGCAAAACGGCAAGAAAAAAGAAATTAAAGACGAGACGGACAGGTCTGATGTCACTTCTTTCTTCCTCACGTCTCCTCACCCTATCCCTTCCCCAATTGGTTCTCCTAGCAGCGCCGCCTCCTCACTCAGCCGCCATGGTCATGCCTCGCTGCCTCCTCTCCCAGACTCCCACACCTCTCGTCCTCGGCCGGCGCTCTCACAGCTACCCACCCTCCGGCGTCGAGCCAACCCGCCTCCCTCCAGCGCTATAACGGCCACCCGCCCACCGGCGCATGGTTCCGGCTGCCGGCCGCCCCGCCCGCCGCGTCGGGCCACCCCTCCATCGGCCAGATCTCACGGCTGCCCCTCCCTCCGGCGCTGAGCCAACCTGCCATCGGGCGCATGGCTCCGGCTGCAGGCCGCCCCGCCTCCGGCGCCGAGCCACATCGCCATTGGCCGCAGGCGGCCCCTACTCCGCCGCATCCGCGGAAGCTGCGCTCGGGCTCCCGCCGTGCGCCTGGACCCACCAGCTTCCCTGGCTTCGCTCCTCCTCACCTCCCGCTAGGCAATGGCGGGCATCGGCGTTCCTCCAAAAGAGCTGCTCCCGCTCGTCTTGCAGGAGGATGGGGACACGACACCGCGTGTGTCCACCCCAACCTGGACCGGCTCACCGTGGTGCATCCCCGCGGCTCTCTCCTTCTTGCCGCAGCTGCCATGGATCTCCTTTGATTATCAGCGTCGCCGACTCGATTGTGTGCTGTGCGCGCGTGGTAATAGACACCGGCGGAGAGGGGAAGAGGGAATACCTTGATGCCGGTGGGCGTTTGCTAGATGCCTGGAGGATTCGTCGCTTGAGATAAAAGGTTCGTACGGAAACAGAGCTATGTTTAGGCCTCGGGAGAAAAAATTGCAGGGTTGTTTGGATTTGTAATCGTATATAGCTAGGTTAGTTAGTTATTCCTGGAATCTGTTAGCAATTTTTGTGCGACTCAAATCGAAGCAAGTTGTTGTTTAAACGGAACTTTAGGACTCTAGGTGGGACATGCCTGTTCGGCTACACCTTAAAATTTCTACTATGATCCACATGTAGTATTTCATTTATTAGAATCGTCCTATGTTACATTTTCTTGGTTGAAGTCCTTCAGATTACGAAGCTAGAGATTTAGGCCCTTTCTTGTTTGTATTGAACTTTTGAACCTATTGCATCCTTTCTTTGTCACAACAAGTTTCTCACAGACAAAAAGTGAATCTGAAAAAACAATCCTCAATACCTTAGTTGATAGAAAAGAATGACAAGTATTTTCTTTTTCCTTGTGTCCGATAAGCTGCCCTACTCTATCCATATTCTTACGAGTCGACTATCTCAGTAATCGTGACGATTTCCAAGTCACCAAGAATGATGTCGAGAAAATCATTGACTGGGAGAACACATCTCCGAACCTAGCTGAGATACCTTTGAAGCCGTCTCCACAAAATAGATACCAGTGTCAAATATTACGCCTAGAAATTGCTTTAGGCAATGTACGGCCTTGTCTTCATCCTTTAAGTAGATCGATATGTGCTATTTACTTATGTAGTGTTAAATTTTAGAACGTATGTATGAAAAAACAACTAAAACTTGCAATATAGATCGATATGTGCTATTTACTACTTTTTAACTTTGTTTGTGACACATTTTTTTGGAATACAGGATAGCTCACAAATAAAGCGGGACCGCTAAATATGGGGTTCAATATATGTACAACGTCTCAAAGTTGCAGGTAAACTATATACTGGCAATTATAATATTTATCACATTCTTGGAATATGCTTTTCTTATTCTTAGATAAAAAAGAATGCGGCATGAGCAAATCCCATTATTGATCTGAACAATCATCACACTCACTGGAATATGCTTTTCTTATCAGATAATAAAGCATGCGCCTTTTACATGAGCAAATTCCATTATTGATCTGAACAATCATTAAAACACTATTAAGGTCTTGCATAGACAAACAAATGCAATCACAACTCTTTAAGTATAGGTAAATATTCGTGTGTCATGCCACACCTAATTTCTTCCTGGCTTAGTGCAAGAGCATTTACCAGCACAGCTAGCATAGTTCATTTGCACACGCTCGATTTCCCCCATGAATTCGGTCACCATCTGAGCATGAAGTCTATGTTTCATGGATGGAGAAGCCGGATTGGCAGGTTTGGCAAGCCGTGGTACGGTAGCGACAGTAGAAGGCATAGAAGCCAGTGATTTTGGGGTTGGGAGAGGCCAGTCCGAGAACATGAGGACCAACACATAAGGCAAGCCCTTTTTGCTGTACTCTACCACGTAGCAGGCTGCAGAAGAAACAAAAGGTGTCAGTAGGATACAATACTTGAAGGATAGGCAGCAAAGAATTATTCATTTATTAGCAAAAGAAGCTCACAAGGCACTTCAAGCATCATAGCACAGAATTTAGCGATTTTGCTCGCATCCCTAGTGAAGCTGAGATAAATGTAGGGGTGCCCAAGCCTCGCCATGGAGGCCATGGCGTCAGCATATTGTTTGGCCCTAGATCTGCATGTACCCGATGATCCTAAGAAGGGCAACATTCTGACGGATTCAGTTGGAACCTTTGGCTCCATCCGTGCCTGTCGACAATGGTAACACAAGTCAACGCAAACCATAACACAAATCTTTATAAACCTCGAAGTGGAATAAACACTGAAGATTGATGAGTAAATCATCCCAAGGTTATATGAAGGCAATACCTTCCTGACTTTGGGCGGCGCAGAGGCGACTCTACACGGAGGAGAGGGCGTCACCAGGCAGCAGAGAGAAGAATACAAGTGTCTAGCGAGGCACTCCAGTCGGGTGCAAGTTTTTATAGACAGTAGCGTAGGTGGCACTCTCGTAGGTTGTTAGGATTAGGCTTTATCTACATGGTACTCTGGTAGTTTGTTAGGATTAACCTTATCTACGTGGTACTCTGGTAGGTTGTTAGGATTAATCGTTATCTATAAGCACTCCCTGTCTCTAAGGATCTCTGCTATGTTCATTTTCTTTACTTCTGCCGTTCGCTATTTTCCCTCTTGCTCCAACCCACTTCCAGCTGTTCGTTCCTTTTCATTGTTCGCAAGTTTGCAGGCAGCTATATAGAAAAAAAATAGTCTGACGCTTATTTCATAGCTGGGCTGACATGAGGGAACTTGCATGGCAATAACAATTATGCGCACTTCCAGAAGCAAAAGAAACAGACGCAAACTGCAAATGAATAAGATAAAAGGACCCAATTTTCTTCACACCAAAATAATGTAGTGCTACAACGATGAAAGCACATTTTCATAAACGTGATCTTGACTGAAGTTACAAAAATATGTAAAGATTGATAAAATCCTAAAGATGAGCAGTTCTCAGGCACTTATGAAACCCAAGCTCAGTTTGATTGGTAGTGGGATGTTGTGTTGGGCTTCATTGTTTTTGAACTTCAGCATATGAACCATCAAATGCTTCCTGAGCTCCAGGGGATCCTAGAAATGTGAAAACAAAAGTAAGTACAAATGGCCATAAAGATGCAAGACATTGTGGAACACTTGCTGATGTACTTACGTCGGGGATGCGTGTAGGAGTTCGGTTTGTGCCATCCAAGGTGGCCATGTACTCTAGGACAGTGAATCAGAAGGAAAGTGTGACATTTTATGACCTGCAAAGAAAAACAAGTCACTGAATGTAATAGACAATGCTCCTGGTAGGAGTCCTTAATGTTTGTTCTATAGTTTAAAAGATATGATGACATCAAGCAATTTGAGAAATATGATCACATAAAGCAATAGTTTAACCCATTCTGCATCTATACTGCAGGAAACGACTTCTTCCACTGTTCTATTGGTATTACTTCCACAATAGCCTACTTATGCACCTAGGTTTGTTTTATCTATCTTCCTCAATAAGGTTCTATTTTGTGCCAGATTCGCGTCTTCAGTACAACTACTTGATCGTATATATCTTGCAGTATGAATATGCTATTCCTTCTGAGATGCAGGACGTGTAACTGCTAACAGGGCTGCAGTTTATTTATCTCCCTGGCTACTTGATCATTTTATCTCTACTAAGGTTCTATTTTCTCCCTCAACGTGCTGCTCATCATGATCGATTCTGCCCAAAGAGGATCCGTGAAAGTTCTTTTAAGAGGAACCTGGCTAGTGAAGATGGCAGGCTTGGCGACGAAGGTCTTTTTACTCGATGGCGACTTTGGTTAGCGAGATGAAGAAGACGGCTGACAGCGACTTTGGTCAGCGTAATGAAGACGACGGCCAGCAGCGACCCTGGTTGCGACCCTGGTTGTGGTCAGCGTGATGAAGACGAGAGTGCCATTTCAAATTTTGAAAAGCTATGTCTAATGGTGTGTTAGTTGAGAAATAGTAGGTGTTTGTTGTGTCATTTGAAATTTTGAAAAGCTACGCCTAATGGTGTGGAGTTGTTTGTTATCCACGGGCTGGTATTTCTCCTCTTAGTAAGGGTGGATGGGTGTGTAACGTGACATGGGCTGGAATTGTTTTGTTAGTTGCGTTTTCTTTGGTAGAGCAGGTTTTTTTTTCAAGATTGCGTTGAGATAAATCATCTTGGTAGGATAAAGATTGCGCAGGTTTTTTTTTCAAGATTGCGCAGGTTTTTTTTGTGTAACGTGACATGGGCTGGAGTTGTTTTGTTAGTTGTGTTTTCTTTGCTAGAGCTCATCTTGGTAGGAGACGTGGGGGGTATTATTGTCCATCCTGAAAATGTGACACCAGGCATTCACCAGTTTGCTCTTAATAGTAGAGATTTTGAGCTAAAATGAATTTTATCTATTTTTGCAAAGTTTCATCTATTTACTGGTTTTTTAAACTAAATAGAAAACACTAAAGCTACCCGGGTTAAACCTACCCACACACGCTGACTAGTGGGCCAATGACCACGTCAGCTGCCACGTTGGCCGCTGACCGGGTCAAAATCGAAACGTGGCACTGGAGGTCTCTACCGGCGGGAAGTCGATGACGGTGTCGTCGATTCGGACCTCCCCCGAACGATTGGGGACTACCGTTCTCCTCAGCACGCGATGGAGAAGCTAATGATGCTATCGCCGCTACCTAATTGTCGCCGGAGCATGAACGACGGCGAGGCAAAGCAGCGGCGCTCACGGGCTCACAGTGCGACGATGATCTGGGATGAAATTGAGCTGGCCTTGGGCACTGAGAGATGCAGGAGCTCACTAATGTCTACGGGAGCTTCTATTCTTGTAGACAGTGTTGGGCCTCCAAGAGCAGAGGTTTGTAGAACAGCAGCAAGTTTCCCTTAAGTGGATCACCCAAGGTTTATCGAACTCAGGGAGGAAGAGGTCAAAGATATCCCTCTCATGCAACCCTGCAACCACAAGGCAAGAAGTCTCTTGTGTCCCCAACACACCTAAGAGGTGCACTAGTTCGGCGAAGAGATAGTGAAATACAGGTGGTATGAATAAGTAGTAGCAATAGCACCAGAAAAGTGCTTTGCCCAGGACAGTAAACAAGCAGTAGTAATGCAGCAGTAGTAACGCAGTAAAACAGTAAACAAGTAGCGATAGCAGTATTTAGGAACAAGGCCTAGGGATTACACTTTCACTAGTGGACACTCTCAACATTGATCACATAACAGAATAGATAAATGCATACTCTACACTTTTGTTGGATGATGAACACATTGCGTAGGATTACACGAACCCTCAATGCCGGAGTTAACAAGCTCCACAATAATGCTCATATTTTAGTAACCTTTAGTGTAAGATAGATCAAAAGACTAAACCAAGTACTAAGATAGCATGCACACTGTCACCTTCATGCATATGTAGGAGGAATAGATCACATCAATATTATCATAGCAATAGTTAACTTCGCAATCTACAAGAGATCATGATCATAGCATAAACCAAGTACTAACACGGTGCACACACTGTCACCTTTACACACGTGCAGGAGGAATAAAACTACTTTAATAACATTGCTAGAGTAGCACATAGATAAATTGTGATACAAACACATTGCAATCATAAAGAGATATAAATAAGCACCTCACTATGCCATTCAACAGTGAATAAGTATTCTGTGAAATATAGCCTAAGAGACCCACACGGTGCACACACTGTCACCTTTACACACGTGGGACAAGGAGTCTCCGGAGATCACGTAAGTAAAACTCACTTGACTAGCATAATGACATCTAGATTACAAGCATCATCATATGAATCTCAATCATGTAAGGCAGCTCATGAGACTATTGTATTGAAGCACATAGGAGAGAGATGAACCACATAGCTACCGGTACAGCCCCGAGCCTCGATGGAGAACTACTCCCTCCTCATGGGAGCAGCAGCGGTGATGAAGATGGCGGTGGAGGTGGCAGCGGTGTCGATGGAGAAGCCTTCCGGGGGCACTTCCCCGCTCCGGCAGGGTGCCGGAACAGAGACTCCTGTCCCCCAGATCTTGGCTTCGCGATGGCGGCGGCTCTGGAAGGTTTTCCGTATCGTGGTTTTTCGTCTCAGGGTTTTCGCGACGGAGGCTTTATATAGGCGAAGAGGCGGCGCAGGAGGGTCGAAGGGGTGGCCACACCATATGGCGGCGCGGCCAGGGCCTGGGCCGCGCCGGCCTATGGTCTGGGGGCCCAGTGCCCCCCCTCTGGTCCTTCTCGGGTGTTCTGGATGCTTCCGGTGAAAATAGGAACCTGGGTCTTGATTTCGTCCGATTCCGAGAATATTTCGTTACTAGGATTTCTGAAACCAAAAACAGCAGAAAATAGCAACTGGCACTTCGGCATCTTGTTAATAGGTTAGTTCCAGAAAATGCACGAATATGACATAAAGTGTGCATAAAACATGTAGGTATCATCAATAATATGGCATAGAACATAAGAAATTATCGATACGTCGGAGACGTATCACTCACCAGGAGCACCGAGGGCTTGACGGCGTGGTCGTTGGTGGTCGCAATCGACGGCGACGACGGTGACCGGCGTCGGAGAAGAGAGCTTGATGGCGATGCTCCAGGACGCTTCGGCCCGATTCCTAGCGTGGGATGAGCAAGTCGAGGTCGGGGAAGACGATGGTGACCACGGCATGGCTCGGGAGTGCTCCAATCATCGGCGAGAAGAGATGGCCGGCGAGCTAGGGTTTCGGCCTGAGAAGAAATTGGAGGGGAAAAGAAGAAATGGGAAGCTAGGGTTCGTCCCGGGGTATTTATAGACATCAGAGACGCGCCTCGTCACACGGCCGATCGAGGAGGGGTCGACAGCAGCGAGGAGAAGGAGCTCACGGCGTCGTGCTGTCGAGCGCGTGTGAAAGGAAGAGGATGAGGACAAGCTCCCCCTCTCGCTGATATTTTTACACGAAGGGGTACGGTGGTCTTGGGCTGGGCTGAGGCTTGGTCAATGTGGTGGCAATGATGGGCTGGTCCTGGGCTGCTCTGGTGCGGCTTGGCCTGGCAAGGTAAACCCTTTTGCCTCTCTTTTTCTCTTTTCAAATTCCTACTTTTATTTACTGATTTGTATTTGCTATTAGAATTCAAACTTGAATTCTGTGTTGTTTTGCAGATTCTCAAACATTTGAATATCAATATAATTTGACAGTGATGCTCACTACATAGTTTTGTTGTGTTAAACAAATAGTTAGTTTAGGATTGAATTGATATCTTGTGAGGCTTGAGTAAAATAGAAATGGTTTAGTTATTTATTTCAATTCCCTTTTTAATTTAGGAACAAGATCTATTTAAATGATTTGAAATTTAGAACATGTGCATGATGAACATATTATTAGTTTTAACTAATATTCTTAACAATATTTATGGTTCATATCTATTTTAATTATAGCTAGAGTTTAAAGATAAATGGTATTGAGGATGGATTGGATTCATCATTTTATGTGGAGAATTATTTCTTAGGGTTTAAGTATATGGTTGGATAACTCTATGTTTATTAATCTTGCTTAGCAAATTTCTAACTTGAATCATTTAAAATAGATCCTAAGCTCATCATGGTTAATTCACTTGTTTAAATGGTGGTTCTACTTTATAAAAATACTATTTCATTTGGTACACTATACAAGGTATTTAGAAAGCAAAGTAGAATTGGATATTAGTTTCACCCTAATCACTTAATATCATTTGGGCTTTAGGTATATATGGCTTGGTTGATACTTGTGATCCATGATGCGCAAGTTAGTAAACAATATTTTATGTGAAGTGAATCCTATGTGAAAGGTTTTGAGTTTTGGTGATGTTTCATTATTGGAAGTATAAAATAGGCATGAGGCATGGCCGGGTTATGCTTATAATCCCAAGTAGTACTTGGATTCAAATTCAAATGTGGTCTAGGGTTTTAGTTATGTTTCACTAATAGAATAGGGCTCTCACCTCCAAGACTAACGGTTGGTTTGAACAAGTAGGATTTAATACTACTCTAGTATTCTCTAGGATAGACATGGATATGGTTAGCATCTATGATCTCTCTCACTTCTCAATGTCATTTAATAACCTAAGGTCCTACTCAGGAGATGATGATATGATCCTCTAAATATATGGTTTGCCTAGGATTCTACCTTGGTATCTTATGTAGCTTGTTCTTCTGGAATTCTGATAAACCTGCATCTTGTGGTATGCCTCCACCTCCTAGCTTCTTCATCTTGATCCTAGATAATGTATGGGTGGTCTCAAGGTTTTGGGTTTCCTTGTAACATGGTACTAGATGATCAAATGGATGAAGGGTGTGGTTGCTTTTATAGTCTTGGGCAAGCTCTAGTATCATGACACATAGTTGGGTGACTCTTGTTTTGGTTTGATAAGTAAGGTGCTTGGTTGTCATGCCCTCATCCATAGCAATCCTTTGCGCATGAGGTGTCATAGCTTGGAGTGCAAGTCATGTAGATATTTTCATCCTATGTGGCATGATCCTTATCCTCTCATATGATTTATGTTTGGATAGCCAAGTGGCATTTGTTACTAAATATCTTGTGGATGGTTTTATTATTGTGGATGAGTCACTATATCATATTTGATTGGGTTTACATTATAATATTGGTCAAAAGGTCAAGGTTGAGGGTTATTCCTTAATTTTGGATAGTTGGTGTTTGATTTCTGAAAGAACATGGAGCCGCCATGTGTGGTTTTGGTAATTGATGACAATCCCTATGGACTAACGGTTGCATTGAGAATCAATCTTAGGACATGTCCATAGCCATATGTTGGTCTCAAGGTTGCGAGATGGACAAGATCGAGTACAATGAAGAAGACGGATGAAGACGCTGTCAAAGATGAAGAGAGATGAAGACGGTGTCGAAGATGAAGAGAGACGAAGACGGCATAGAAGATGGATGAAAATGGTGGCGTGCGTACAAGATGGAAGAAGACGGTGGCGTGTATGTTGGAGGAAGACGGTGGCATGTACAATGATGAACAGGATGAAGACGGAGCTTGCCGACTCGAGAGGAAAGCGCAAAGTTAAGGTTTGTGCTCGATAGGATAGTAGGTCGCATCATCGGAGAGAGCTCAAACCGTGCATGCATTGCATGGTGTTTCTTGGTTGTTCTTGGTTCTTATCCATGAGATGGGTTAGAGCTTGTGTTCATTCTCATGACAAGCTCTAGCTCATCGGAAACGGATTCCGGATGCATCGCATGTTGCTTGTGCGAGGGTGATGATTTTCCCGATATACCGTATTGAGAGGTTACACCTCTATGACCATGAGAAAATCATCATTCACTCTTTTCCATGTTTTCACCTTGTGTAGAGGTAGCTCTCGTCGTCCTCTTTCCAGCAAAATTGGTTTCATCTCATTCCGAGTTTCCTAGCTCGAGTTATGGATTTTACAGTTGTTGCATATTTAAAAAGAAAAAGAAAAAAACATATTGGGCTGGGCGGTACTACCGCTGGGAGTACCGGCCCAACTACCGCATCAGCCTTCCAGGCTTACTGGACTGAAAGCGGTACCAGCCGGTACCGGCCCGGTAGTACCGTAACGCAGTTACGGTACCAGGCCAGTACCGGGCCGGCTGCCTCCCGCCCAGGCCGGCCTGCCCCGTGCCTCTCCTTCCCCGCTCTGGGCCGCTGCCCCTTGGCAGGCCCAGGCGTACGCCGCACCCAGCCCGCCAGCCGCCGCCTCGCTCGACGCCGCCGGCGCTCCCGCGCGGGAGACGCGGGCGCGTTGACCCCGCTCGCCCTCAAGCCCCGCACATGCGCCTCGCTCCCGCTCGCTGCGCCTGGTGCCTGGCCCCACCCCGCTGCTCGCTGCCTGCTCCTTCTGCCCGCATGCCGCCGCACAGCCTGGCCCCACCTCTACTCTGCCCTTTACCGCATGCATGCTGCCACCGCTCCTCTCTCTCTTTAGCAATATTTCTCCGATCTGGACACAAGCGGTGAGCGGTACTACCGGTTCAAGCCGTTCTTCGCCTGTTTCCTGCACAATTCGCGCGCGAGCGGTAGTACCGCTTTGACAAGCGGTAGTACTACTCGGGCGCGAATCTGACCGTTTTTCCAGCCCCAACAGCTATATTTTGGCCCCTCTATTTATACTCCTCTTCCACCTCCGACCCAAATAGTTCTTCCCCTCCATTCTCTCTCCTCCATTGTTGACCTTGAAGAGCTTCTTCCTCCTGTTGATCCCCCCACTATTTCTTGCATATTTTTGGGGGAAAGGAGAGAGGAGATCTAGATCTAGAGCTTCACCAATTGAATCCCTCTCCAAGTGAGGGGATCTTGCTAGATCTAGATCTTGGAGAAATTTTGTGTTCCTCCTCTATTTTGTTCTTCCTCCCTTATTCCCCCAATAGCTTTTGTAGCTTTGTTTGAATTTGGGAGAGAAGAACTTGGGCATCTTAGTGGTGTTCTTAGCCATTGCATTAGGTGCATCGGTTTGGGTTCTCTCCGGGGTTTCGGTCTCGTAGAGGGCATGTTGACCTTGGTGGTGTTGTTACCTTAGTGGCCTTGTTACCTTTGTGGTGTTGTAGCCTTCGTTGCCTTGTAGCCTTTGTGGCCTTGTCATCTTTGTGGCGTGGTAGCCTTTGTGGCGTTGTTGCCTTTGTGGACTGTGGTAGCCTTTGTGGTTTTGGAGCCGGTTGTGGCGCGTTGGTGTCTTGGTGGCTTTGTTGCCGGTGTGGCGTGTTGTAGCCTCTTGTGGCCTTGTACTTGAGAGCCTCCGTGTTGTGGAGTTGCCTCAAGCTTGATACTTGGTTTTGCCCCAAGCTTGTACGGGTTCGGTGACCACCCTCAAGGGTGCCTTAGTGGATCGAGGCTTTCCCCTTGGTGGAAAGGCTCGAGGAGAATACGGTGGCCCTAGCGGCTCATTGGAGTGCCTTGTGCCTCCACACCGTTCCAACGGAGACGTAGCACCCTTGGGTGTGAACTTTGGGATAAATCATCGTCTCCTTGTGCACCGGTTACTTCTCAATCCGAGCTCCTTAGCTCTCAAGTAGAAGTTTTTATAACCCGCCTATTCACCCCCCTCTAGGCGACATCCTTGTACATTCAATTGGTATCAAAGCTAGGGCTCTCTTATCTTGTTGGGCTTCACCGCCTAGAGAGTAATGACGTCGGCTAGAGGATTAGTGCACATTTCCACTTTTACATTTGATGGCACTAATTATGATGCTTGGAAATTCTACATGCTTGATTATTTTAGGGGCATGCACCCATATGTGGAGCAAATTCTTTATATGGGTTTTTCTCCTCCTAAGGATCCACAAAATCCAACTTTTGAGGAGAAGAAAAACTCTTATCTAGATGCTCAAGCTACTAAAGTGCTTTTCCATGTTGTGAGTCATGTAGTGATTTCCTCCATCGCGCCTTTCCGGAGTGCTCATGAGTTTTGGACAAAGCTTCGAAATACATATGGTGGGTCCAAGACCGTTGAGGATGATCGCGCGCACTCCTTCCACTTCACCAATGTGTGGTAAGACACAAGGTAATGGTATGGTGAGTGGTGATGAACATTGCATTGTTGATAGTGAGCCTTCTCTTGATGATTCTACATCCCTATCCCATTGCAATGTTTCATCTTTGGACTTGAACACTTATAGCACTAGAAATATCTTACATGCTAGTGTTGATAGTCCTTGCATGTCTTCATCCCATGATGAAATGCTTGCCTTGTCTTGTTGCCATAATGAACATACTTTGCTTTCCTCTAGTATTTGTGTGACTAACAATGTAGAGGGAACCAAGGATACTATGGTCCAAGACAAGATCTTGGATCGAGCTTCAATTACTTCATCCTCTTCATCACCTCATGGTTCCTACACTTGCCCTATGGCTAAGGCTTCTAATGTATCTCCTTCCTTGGAACCCTATCTATCTAGTGATGATGAGGATGATGATATGGAAGAACTTAATGTTGCTTCCTTAAACATGATGGGTGAGTTGGTTTTTCATGCTCTTCATAAGAATAATTTTTCTTGCTCTAACTTTATGAAAATCATGGCTTTTGCCATTGAGAGCACAAAAATTATTGAGAAATGGGAAGAGCATGAGCGCGAGTATGCAAATGAGATTGCAACTCTTAGTGAAGCTCTTGAAGAAAAACAAACCACCAATGAATCTCTTGAGGAGACCTTTACTCTAGAGCTATCTAAAGTAAAGGAATCTCGTGATAGAGCTTTAGAGGTGGCACATGATTTTCAAATTAAAAATGGTGAGCTAGTAATTTCCCATGCTAAACTCCTTGAGGATTTTGAGCTACTCAAAAATGGCTCTAGGGCTATTGAGAGTGAGCTCATCAAACTCACCGAGTCACGTGAGCAATTTAAGGCTCTCAAACTAATAGAGCTTCCTAAGTTGCCTTCTCCTTGTGCTATAATTGATAATGCTTGTACTACTAACTCTACCTCTTGTGAAGCATCCGTCTTAAAGGAGAATGTTGAGCTAAGGGCTCAACTTGCTTTGCTAACAAGCAATTATGAGAAATTGGAAGAAAGTCATGGAAAGCTTTCTAGCTCCCATGATGATCTTCTAGTCTCTCATGATTCACTAAAGTTAGCTCATGAGGCTATCATGTCAAAGGTAAAATCTTGTGAGCCTCATGTGAGTACTAGCACTACCTTTCAAAATGTTATTTTGCCATGTGCTAGTGCTTTTAGTTCACCCACTCATGCTATTGTTTTATCTTGTGGTGAACTACCTTCTATGCCTTGTTGCTCTACAAATCCATGTGCTAGTGCTAGTAATTCACCCACCCATGCTATTGCTATATCTTGTGGTGAATTACATACCTTGCCTTGCTGCTCTAACAATGAAGCTTCCACTTCCTCTAGTACTTGTGTTGTTACTAACCATGTAGAGGAAATCAAAGAGCTCGAGGCCCAAGTCACTTCTTTGAAGAAGGACTTGGTAAAGGGTCATGAAGGGAAGCAATCCCCCAATGACAAGAGTGGACTTGGATTCAACTCCAACGACAAGAAGAAGTCCACCATGCACAAGCGGAAGAAAGGCCAAGGGCATGTGAAGGACCCCGCCAAGATTGTGTGCTTCAAGTGCAAGATTGAAGGGCATCATGTTAGATTGTGCCCCTTGAAGAAGAAGCCACTTGGCGAGAAGAAACAAGGGAAGCGGCCTCAAGATGGAGCTCATGATCTACCTCAAGGTCAAGCTCATGGTCTACCTCGACTTGAAGAAAGGCCGCTACCCAAGAAGGATCAAGCCAAGGCTCCCGTTGTGGAGAAATCAAGTGAGAAGAAGGAGAAGATAAGAACATGCTACATATGCCATGAGAAGGGCCACATCTCCTCCTTTTGCACTATTGGTAACTCATCCAACCCTATCTTGATTGATGGTGCTTATTCTCTTTGCAAGGATAAGGTTGGAAATGTGTTTGCCAAATATATGGGCACTCAATGTGGTTTCGCAAAGAGAACCATTTGGGTTGCCAAGCCTACTGTGACTAACTTCTTAGGACCCAACTTGGTTGGGGACCATCAAGCCAAAATTTGATCAATAGGTACATGTGGAGGGCATGGAGACTTGACTAGTTCTTGAAGACTTAGGGGATCTTCATCATTCCTATTTCCTCAAGTCAAGTATTATTCCTTTCATCCTTTACCCATGCACCTACTTGCGGTAACGAGTCCTCAACTCCTTTACATTGAAAGTTACTCGCTCCCCTTTTACATGTGTTGGTTTTGTACCTGGCATGTGGTTGTGTATGTTGTGCCTCCTACTTGCTTATCTTGCTTGCTTGCTTATATATGTTGGGTGGCACATCATGTACAATTGTTCTTGTCGAGCCTATTGCATCTTGTTGATATCTTAGTTGTTGGCTCGTGTGAGAAATTAATGGACTATCCCATTTTGGGGGAGTGATATGCTTTGTGCATTTCACAATCTTAAAATGTGCGACATGATGAATTAAAATTCTATAATGTCCATTAATTATCTCACGTTGTTCTTATTTGACTCTTGCACGAAAAATGTCTTTATCACATTATGGGGGAGTATTATGATTTGTGCATCTTACAAGCCTAGAAAATGTGAACACTTGAGGTTGTGTCACATAGAATTGATATTTTAGATTATCTTGTTCCTATGTGACATGTGTGCTCAAACAAATCCCACCTTACCAAATGCTTTCTTAGTTGTGAAGATGATCTTGGACATACTCACAAAGTACCATATGGAAGTATTTCCTATATACCTCTTGTCCTTGGACAATGGGTAATAAATTGTGTGGTATTGTTTCGGATCATCCTCACACTTGGCTCATGTGCTCAATTGCTTTATCTCTTGCCAAGAATTTGTCCTTGCGGGTTAGACTTCCATGTGTCTTCCTTGCTTCTTATGTATCTCCTCTTTTCACTTGAACCTTGTTAGTGTTTTGATAAACAATGGTAGAGCGATGATCCCGCATTTGTGCATTTTGTATTCAAATGCAAATTCCTAAATAGTGCACTAATCTTGGGGGAGCTGTCCTATGCTTGTTAGAACACTCTCTTGTTTCAAGAATTTGACTTTGGAAGACAAACCTTTTCTTTTCGGTACTTTTGTGCCATCATGAAAAGCATTGAGGGTTTGGTTTATTTGGAACGTTGCTTTCTTTGGGAGTTGGCTATCTCATTACTTGATATTAGATTTTAGCTTCTTAAAATGAGATAAGTCCTTGAGCATGCTTGTTTTGGATATCTTGCTCTATTTCTCTTGTACCTATCTTGTGTGTGCATGTTTCTTTGTGGATAAATATCTTTGTGATGTTGTCCACTTAGATAAACTTGTATACATGAGAGATGGTACATATCTTTTGATATCCCTCTTTGTTGGATTCCATTCCTTTACTCTTGTTTATCTCTTTGGTGGCTCCACAAAGAATTTGATATGAGTGCTCATTTTATCCTATTTGCATCTTCAAGCACTCGTATTTGATTTTGGCACAAGCTTTGTTTTTTGCTTGCTTCTTATTAAGATTGTGTTTCTTTTTGGTTCATTGGATTGCTTGCTTCATTTGTTGAATCTTTCTCACCTTCTTATTCTCTTGCAATCTTTGATCATCAATATAGTTTGATTTCATCCAAATATTCGTCATTGAATATGTGCATTTGATTTCACTCACAATTATGAGAAATGCACAACTTATGGAGGAACGCTCACTATATTGGCCTTCTAAACCTTTCGTCCATTTTTGCAATCGATGCCAATGGGGGAGAAGTTTGGAGGGTTTGAGGGAATTGGTTTTGTTTGGTTCTTAAGCATTTGCCTCTCATGCTTGCATTTGTTGCTTTTCATGGTTGAATATTTAGAGGATACTCTGCTAGGCTTTAATTGCCGATATATGTAATGAAATTCAAGTTCATTCACACATGCATATATTATGGGGGAGTTTGTTCTAAATATTCAACTTGGGTTGTTCGCTAAATTCCATATTTAAACCCTCTCAAAGAGATTGTCATCAATTACCAAAATGGGGGAGATTGAAAGAACATGGAGCCCCCATGTGTGGTTTTGGTAATTGAAGACAATCCCTATGGACCAACGGTTGCATTGAGAATCAATCTTAGGACATGTCCATAGCCATATGTTGGTCTCAAGGTTGCGAGATGGAGAAGATCGAGTACAATAAAGAAGACGGATGAAGACGGTGTCAAAGATGAAGAGAGATGAAGACGGTGTCGAAGATGAAGAGAGACGAAGACGGCATAGAAGATGGATGAAGACGGTGGCGTGCGTACAAGATGGAAGAAGACGGTGGCGTGTATGTTGGAGGAAGATGGTGGCATGTACAATTATGAAGAGGATGAAGACGGAGCTTGCTGACTCGAGAGGAACGTGCAAGGTTAAGGTTTGTGCTTGATAGGATAGTAGGTCGCATCATTGGAGAGAGCTCAAACCTTACATGCATTGCATCGTGTTTCTTGATTGTTCTTGGTTCTTATCCATGAGATGGGTTAGAGCTTGTGTTCATTCTCATGACAAGGTCTAGCTCATCGGAAACGGATTCCGGATGGATCGCATGTTGCTTGTGCGAGGGTGATGATTTTCACGATATACCGTATTGAGAGGTTACACCTCTATGACCATGAGAAAATCATCATTCGCTCTTTTCCATGTTTTCACCTTGTGTAGAGGTAGCTCTCGTCGTCCTCTTTCCTGCAAAATTGTTTTCATGTCATTCCGGGTTTCCTAGCTCGAGTTATGGATTTTACAGTTGTTGCATATTTAAAAAGAAAAAGGAAAAGCATATTGGGCTGGGCGGTACTACCGCTGGGAGTACCGGCCCAACTACCGCATCAGCCTTCCAGGCTTACTTGACTGAAAGCGGTACCAGGCCGGTACCGGCCCTGTAGTACCGTAACCGAGTTACGGTACCAGGCCGGTACCGGGCCGGTACTACCGGCCGACCTGCCTGCCAACTGGGCCGCGCCCCACTCCCCGGCCCAGCTGCCTCCCGCCCAGGCCGGCCTGCCCCGTGCCTCTCCTTCCCCGCTCTGGGATGCGCCCCTTGGCTGGCCCAGGCGTGCGCCGCACCCAGCCCGCCCGGGCCGCTCGCCTCGCTCGACGCCGCCAGCAAGCTCCCGCGCGGGTGACGCGGGTGCATTGACCCCGCTCGTCCTCGAGCCCCGCGCCTGCGCCTCACTCCCGCTCGCTGCGCCTGGCGCCTGGCCCCACCCCGCTGCTCGCTGCCTGCTCCTGCTGCCCACATGCCGCCGCATAGCCTGGCCCCACCTCTGCTCCGCCCTTTACCGCATGCATGCTGCCACCGCTCCTCTCTCTCTTTAGCAATATTTCTCAGATCTGGACACAAGCGGTAGTACCGCTCCGGTTCGGGCGTTTTTTGCCTGTTTTTTGCACAGTTCGCGCGTGAGCGGTAGTACCACTTTGACAAGCAGTAGTACCGCTCGGGCGCGAATCTGATCGTTTTTTCAGCCCCAACAGCTATATTTTGGTCCCTCTATTTATACTCCTTTTCCACCTCCGACCCAAATAGTTCTTCCCCTCCATTCTCTCTCCTCCATTGTTGACCTTGAAGAGCTTCTTCCTTCTCTTGAACCCCCCACTGTTTCTTGCATATTTTTGGGGGAAAGGAGAGAGGACAACTAGATCTAGAGCTTCACCAATTGAATCCCTCTCCAAGTGAGGGTATCTTGCAAGATCTAGATCTTGGAGAAATTTGGTGTTCCTCCTCTATTTTGTTCTTCCTCCCTTATTCCCCCAATAGCTTTTGTAGCTTTGTTGGAATTTGGGAGAGAAGAACTTGGGCAGCTTAGTGGTGTTCTTAGCCATTGCATTAGGTGCATCGGTTTGGGTTCTCTCCGGGGTCTCGGTCTCGTAGAGGGCATGTTGACCTTGGTGGTGTTGTTGCCTTAGTGGCCTTGTTACCTTTGTGGTGTTGTAGCCTTCGTGGCCTTGTAGCCTTTGTGGCCTTGTCGTCTTTGTGGCGTGGTAGCCTTTGTGGCGTTGTTGCCTTTGTGGAGTGTGGTAGCCTTTGTGGTTTTGGAGCCGGTTGTGGCGCGTTGTTGTCTTGGTGGCTTTGTTGCCGATGTGGCGTGTTGTAGCCTCTTGTGGCCTTGTACTTGAGAGGCTCCGTGTTGTGGAGTTGCCTCAAGCTTGATACTTGGGTTTGCCCCAAGCTTGTACGGGTTCGATGACCACCCTCAAGGGTCCCTTAGTGGATCGAGGCTTTCCCCTTGGTGGAAAGGCTCGAGGAGAATATGTTGGCCCTAGCGGCTCATTGGAGTGCCTTGTGCCTCCACACCGCTCCAACGGAGATGTAGCACCCTTGGGTGTGAACTTCGGGATACATCGTCGTCTCCTCGTGCACCGGTTACTTCTCAACCCGAGCTCCTTACCTATGCGTTTTACATTGTGATAATCCTTATGCTTGTTGTTCCATATCTAGCTTGTTATCACCTTGTTGCTCATCATGCTTAGCATAGGTTGTTGGTGCACTTAGGCAAACCTTAGTTGATAGGCTTTGAGCTAAACAAGTAAACACTAAATAGTTTTATTCCGCCTTGTTTAGCTCTCAAGTAGAAGTTTTTATAACCCGCCTATTAACCCCCCCTCTAGGCGATATCCTTTTACATTCAATTTCACCAGGGCATGATCATATGAGTTTCAAAATAACCATAATTGGTTTTATTTAAATAGTTTGAACTATAATTTGTAATGTAAATGGATTTAGTTTTATGATATTCCATATATTTAGTAAGTTATGATTTAAATAAAAATGTTTGGCCTTTACGCACTGTAGACCCTGTGGTTTACCTTATTTGGTACTAAGTTTAAAAATGAATTTAATTACACACAAAGATAGTTGCTAACTTTTAAGTGTTAATAAGTTAGTGTTTGATTCTTAAAGAATGTGTTGTTGTAAGGAATACCATGCTATGATCCTTTATAGGATTTGATATTTGATCCTCACCTAGAGTGTTGTGTAATAGTTCTAGTTCCTTTTGGATCCAAGGTATGGATCAAATTATGTCTACCCAAAACAAAGTTTTAGCAAAGATCACAGTGAAGTTTATAGCGCTTGACTTGATGATCTACTTCAATTCCAGTAAGTCAAGTGAAACTTCAGTTACTGTGGTAAGTTTTATTTGAAAGCGCGAAAATTCCCCGGATTTTCTATGCATGAATGCAATGCACACTTTGGTGTTCTCTTATTTTGTAGCCTCTAAACCTGGGATATTACAGCCTCTCCCCCTTGAACTGAACTTCGTCCCGAAGTTCGAACATCCCATGTTTCAGAATGTGGAACTGACTTGAACAGATCACGATCTCTTCCAAACTCCATGGTGATCTCCTTAGATATAATTAAATATATCCTTTGTCCAGATCCTTCCTGGAGTCTTCTGATGTCTGGCACTGATACTTTCTTAAATTCTATGATTTCCTTCCAACACTCTAATCTTATTATCTTGTTCTTCAAAGATCCTTGGATTAGGACATCTTTTTGTGCTATTGATTTTACTAATAGTTGTGGTGATAGCTTCCTATCTGGGTACCCAAAGCTTGGTTCTATCAGCTGCGGTGATCCAAAGCTTAATTCTAAAATATTTGTTTTAAGGTAAGGTATTGTTTTCCCTTACTACCATAAATATAGTAATGGTATTTGGTAAGGTATTTACAATAGACATGGTTCTGATGGTTTATTCCTACAATTGGATTAGACTCATTTAGTCCATCCAATCATGGCTTCTAGTTTATATTACTAACCTTCTTTTGGTTTCTTTAGGTTCCTGAAAGGAATCTTTCTATTGGTCTGATGTTTTGGTATGGTCAAACTCCTTCGGTCTAGGTTACTATGTATCTGAAAGCTTATAGCAAGTTGAACTTGATGACTTGATATCATGCTATGCTTACTATGAGTGTGTGTCCATCACATCATTCACCTAATGATATGATCTTGTTATTAAAAACATCCAATGTTCATGATGAGGAAACCATGATCATCTATTAATCAACAAGCTAGTTTATACAAGAGGTTTACTAGGGACTCCTTGTTGTTAACATAACACACATGTATCAATGTTTCGGTTAATACAATTATAGCATGGGATGCAAACATTTATCATGAACACTAAGATATAAACTAATTTATTATTGCCTCTTGGGCATATCTCCAACACCCTACCCCTAAACCCTAGCCCTAACCCTACACCTAACCCTAACCAGTAGATCAGACACAACCTCGATCGTGTGATAATGGCTCTAGCTGCGGGTATATGTGCCAAATGGTCCCAATCTTGGTTCTCCATGTGTATATGTCCTAAACAAACCTAAAAGAATGAAAAAGTACTTTGGTGCATGATACGTCTCCGACGTATCGATAATTTCTTATGTTCTATGCCATATTATTGATGATACCTACATGTTTTATGCACACTTTATGTCATATTCGTGCATTTTCTGGAACTAACCTATTAACAAGATGCCGAAGTGCCGCTGTCGTTTCTGCTGTTTTTGGTTTCAGAAATCCTAGTAACGAAATATTCTCGGAATCGGACGAAATCAAGACCCAGGTTCCTATTTTCACCGGAAGCATCCAGAACACCCGGGAAGGACCAGAGGGGGGGCACTGGGCCCCCAGACCATAGGCCGGCGCGGCCCAGGCCCTGGCCGCGCCGCCATATGGTGTGGCCACCCCTTCGACCCTCCTGCGCCGCCTCTTCGCCTATATAAAACCTCCGTCGAGAAAACCCTGAGGCGGAAAAACCACGATACGGAAAACCTTCCAGAGCCGCCGCCATCGCGAAGCCAAGATCTGGGGGACAGGAGTCTCTGTTCCGGCACCCTGCCGGAGCGGGGAAGTGCCCCCGGAAGGCTTCTCCATCGACACCGCTGCCATCTCCACCGCCATCTTCATCACCGCTGCTGCTCCCATGAGGAGGGAGTAGTTCTCCATCGAGGCTCGGGGCTGTACCGGTAGCTATGTGGTTAATCTCTCTCCTATGTACCTCAATACAATGATCTCATGAGCTGCTTTACATGATTGAGATTCATATGAGTTTTGTATCACTACTATCTATGTGCTACTCTAGCAAAGTTATTAAAGTAGTTCTATTCCTCCTGCACGTGTGTAAAGGTGACAGTGTGTGCACCGTGTTAGTACTTGGTTTATGCTATGATCATGATCTCTTGTAGATTGCGAAGTTAACTATTGCTATGATAATATTGATGTGATCTATTCCTCCTACATATGCATGAAGGTGACAGTGTGCATGCTATGCTAGTACTTGGTTTAGTCTTTTGATCTATCTTACACTAGAGGTTACTAAAATATGAGCATTATTGTGGAGCTTGTTAACTCCGGCATTGAGGGTTCGTGTAATCCTACGCAATGTGTTCATCATCCAACAAGAGTGTAGAGTATGCATTTATCTATTCTGTTATGTGATCAATGTTGAGAGTGTCCACTAGTGAAAGTCTAATCCCTAGGCCTTGTTCCTAAATATCGCTATCGCTGCTTGTTTATCGTTTTTATCACGTTACATCTGCTGCGTTACTACCGCTGCATTACTACCGCTTGTTTATCGTCCCGGGCAAAGCACTTTTCTGTGTCGTTGCTACTTCTTATTTATACCACCTGTATTTCACTATCTCTTCGCCGAACTAGTGCACCTATTAGGTGTGTTGGGGACACAAGAGACTTCTTGCTTTGTGGTTGCAGGGTTGCATGAGAGGGATATCTTTGACCTCTTCCTCCCTGAGATCGATAAACCTTGGGTGATCCACTTAAGGGAAACTTGCTGCTGTTCTACAAACCTCTGCTCTTGGAGGCCCAACACTGTCTACAAGAATAGAAGCTCCCGTAGACATCAAGCACTTTTCTGGCGCCGTGTTTCGGGGAGGAAAGGTAAAAAGGCACTCATACTCCGGTCCTGTGTAAAGATTTTTCTGGCGCCATTGTGTTTGTGCTCGAAGCTGTTTCCTTTAGATCCTGCAATTGCATCTTTTTGTTTCTTGTTTACACTAGTTTGGCATAATGGACAACAATGAGCTTCTTATTCTATTTCCTGATTTAAAACATGGATTGTTTGATGCGAAAATTAAAAAACCTATGAAATCTTATTTGCATGCTGGTAGTAATATTAGTATGAACACTTTGAACACCATTGTTGATAATGATATAGAAAGTTCTAAGCTTGGGGAAGCTGGTTTTCATGATATTTTTAGTCCCCCAAGCATTGAGGAGAAAATTTTCTTTGATGATACTTTGCCTTCTATTTATGATGATTATAATAGTGGTCTTTTGGTACAACCTACTATGGAGAGTAAATTTTATTGTGATTATACTATGCCTCCTACACTTGATGAGAATAATAATGATAGCTACTTTGTTGAATTTGCTCCCGCTATTGCTAATAAAATTGATTATGCTTATGTGGAGAGTAATAATTTTATGCATGAGACTCATGATAAGAATGCTTTATGTGATAGTTATGTTGTTGAGTTTGCTCATGTTGCTACTGAAAGTTATTATGAGAGAGGAAAATATGGTTGTAGAAATTTTCATGTTACTAAAACACCTCTCTATGTGCTGAAATTTTTGAAGCTACACTTGTTTTATCTTCCTATGCTTGTTACTTTGCTCTTCATGAACTTGTTTATTTACAAGATTCCTATGCATAGGAAGCATGTTAGACTTAAATGTGTTTTGAATTTGCCTCTTGATGCTCTCTTTTGCTTCAACTACTATTTCTTGCGAGTGCATCATTAAAACTGCTGAGCCCATCTTAATGGCTAAAAAGAAAGAACTTCTTGGGAGATAACCCATGTGTTATTTTGCTACAGTACTTTGTTTTATATTTGTGTCTTGGAAGTTGTTTACTACTGTAGCAACCTCTCCTTATCTTAGTTTTATGTTTTGTTGTGCCAAGAAAAGTCTTTGATAGTAAAGTAAGTACTAGATTTGGATTACTGCGCAGAAACAGATTTCTTTGCTGTCACGAATCTGGGTCTAATTCTCTGTAGGTAACTCAGAAAATTATGCCAATTTACGTGAGTGATCCTCAGATATGTACGCAACTTTCATTCAATTTGAGCATTTTCATTTGAGCAAGTCTGGTGGCCTAATAAAATCCATCTTTACGGACTGTTCTGTTTTAACAGATTCTGCCTTTTATTTCGCATTGCCTCTTTTGCTATGTTGGATGAATTTCTTTGATCCATTAATGTCCAGTAGCTTTATGCAATGTCCAGAAGTGTTAAGAATGATTGTGTCACCTCTGAACATGTTAATTTTTATTGTCCACTAACCCTCTAATGAGTTGTTTCGAGTTTGGTGTGGAGGAAGTTTTCAAGGGTCAAGAGAGGAGGATGATATACTACGATCAAGAAGAGTGAAAAGTCTAAGCTTGGGGATGCTCCCGTGGTTCATCCCTGCATATTTCAAGAAGACTCAAGCATCTAAGTTTGGGGATGCCCAAGGCATCCCCTTCTTCATCGATAAATTATCAGGTTCCTTCTCTTGAAACTATATTTTTATTCGGTCACATCTTATGTGCTTTACTTGGAGCGTCTGTGTGCTTTTGTTTTTGTTTTTGTTTGAATAAATTGGATTACATCATGCTTGTGTGGGAGAGAGACACGCTCCGCTGGTTCATATGAACACATGTGTTCTTAGCTCATAATATTCATGGCGAAGTTTCCTCTTCGTTAAATTGTTATATGGTTGGACTTGGAAAATGATACATGTAGTAATTGCTATAATGTCTTCGGTAATGTGATACTTGGCAATTGTTGTGCTCATGTTTAAGCTCTTGCATCATATACTTTGCACCTATTAGTGAAGAATACATAGAGCATGCTAAAATTTGGTTTGCATAATTGGTCTCTCTAAAGTCTAGATAATTTCTAGTATTGAGTTTTGAACAACAAGGAAGACGGTGTAGAGTCTTATAATGTTTTCAATATGTCTTTTATGTGAGTTTTGCTGCACCAGTTCATCCTTGTGTTTGTTTCAAATAAGCCTTGCTAGCCTAAACCTTGTATCGAGAGGGAATACTTCTCATGCATCCAAAATACTTGAGCCAACCACTATGCCATTTGTGTCCACCATATCTACCTATACTACATGGTATTTTCCCGCCATTCCAAAGTAAATTGCTTGAGTGCTACCTTTAAAATTCCATCATTCACCTTTGCAATATATAGCTCATGGGACAAATAGCTTAAAAACTATTGTGGTATTGAATATGTAATTATGCACTTTATCTCTTATTAAGTTGCTTGTTGTGCGATAACCATGTTTACTGGGGAACGCCATCAACTCATTGTTGAATTTCATGTGAGTTGCTATGCATGTTCGTCTTGTCTGAAGTAAGGGCGATCTACACTGAGTTGAATGGTTTGAGCATGCATATTGTGAGAGAAGAACATTGGGCCGCTAACTAAAGCCATGATTCATGGTGGAAGTTTCAGTTTTGGACAAATATCCTCAAGTCTCTAATGAGAAAAGAATTAATTGTTGTCAAATGCTTAAAGCATTAAAAGAGGAGTCCATTATCTGTTGTCTATGTTGTCCCGGTATGGATGTCTAAGTTGAGAATAATCAAAAGCGAGAAATCCAAATGCGAGCTTTCTCCTTAGACCTTTGTACAAAGTGCATAGAGGTACCCCTTTGTGAAACTTGGTTAAAGCATATGTATTGCGGTGATAATCCAGGTAGTCCAAGCTAATTAGGACAAGGTGCGGGCACTATTGGTATACTATGCATGAGGCTTGCAACTTATAAGATATAATTTACATGATGCATATGCTTTATTACTACCGTTGACAAAATTGTTTCATGTTTTCAAAATCAAAGCTCTAGCACAAATATAGCAATCGATGCTTTTCCTCTATGAGGACCATTCTTTTACTTTCAATGTTGAGTCAGTTCACCTATTTCTATCCACCTCAAGAAGCAAACACTTGTGTGAACTGTGCATTGATTCCTACATACTTGCTTATTGCACTTATTATATTACTCTATGTTGACAATATCCATGAGATATACATGTTACAAGTTGAAAGCAACCGCTGAAACTTAATCTTCTTTTGTGTTGCTTCAATACCTTTACTTTGAATTATTGCTTTATGAGTTAACTCTTATGCAAGACTTATTGATGCTTGTCTTGAAGTGCTATTCATGAAAAGTCTTTGCTTTATGATTCAGTTGTTTACCCATGTCATATACATTGTTTTGATCGCTGCATTCACTACATATGCTTTACAAATAGTATGATCAAGTTTATGATGGCATGTCACTCCAGAAATTATCTTTGTTATCGTTTTACCTGCTCGGGACGAGCAGAACTAAGCTTGGGGATGCTTGATACGTCTCCGACGTATCGATAATTTCTTATGTTCTATGCCATATTATTGATGATACCTACATGTTTTATGCACACTTTATGTCATATTCGTGCATTTTCTGGAACTAACCTATTAACAAGATGCCGAAGTGCCAGTTGCTGTTTTCTGCTGTTTTTGGTTTTAGAAATCCTAGTAACGAAATATTCTCGGAATCGGACGAAATCAAGACCCAGGTTCCTATTTTCACCGGAAGCATCCAGAACACCCGGGAAGGACCAGAGGGGGGGCACTGGGCCCCCAGACCATAGGCCGGCGCGGCCCAGGCCCTGGCCGCGCCGCCATATGGTGTGGCCACCCCTTCGACCCTCCTGCGCCGCCTCTTCGCCTATATAAAACCTCCGTCGAGAAAACCCTGAGGCGGAAAAACCACGATACGGAAAACCTTCCAGAGCCGCCGCCATCGCGAAGCCAAGATCTGGGGGACAGGAGTCTCTGTTCCGGCACCCTGCCGGAGCGGGGAAGTGCCCCCGGAAGGCTTCTCCATCGACACCGCTGCCATCTCCACCGCCATCTTCATCACCGCTGCTGCTCCCATGAGGAGGGAGTAGTTCTCCATCGAGGCTCGGGGCTGTACCGGTAGCTATGTGGTTAATCTCTCTCCTATGTACCTCAATACAATGATCTCATGAGCTGCTTTACATGATTGAGATTCATATGAGTTTTGTATCACTACTATCTATGTGCTACTCTAGCAAAGTTATTAAAGTAGTTCTATTCCTCCTGCACGTGTGTAAAGGTGACAGTGTGTGCACCGTGTTAGTACTTGGTTTATGCTATGATCATGATCTCTTGTAGATTGCGAAGTTAACTATTGCTATGATAATATTGATGTGATCTATTCCTCCTACATATGCATGAAGGTGACAGTGTGCATGCTATGCTAGTACTTGGTTTAGTCTTTTGATCTATCTTACACTAGAGGTTACTAAAATATGAGCATTATTGTGGAGCTTGTTAACTCCGGCATTGAGGGTTCGTGTAATCCTACGCAATGTGTTCATCATCCAACAAGAGTGTAGAGTATGCATTTATCTATTCTGTTATGTGATCAATGTTGAGAGTGTCCACTAGTGAAAGTCTAATCCCTAGGCCTTGTTCCTAAATACTGCTATCGCTGCTTGTTTACTGTTTTACTGCGTTACTACTGCTGCGTTACTACTGCTGCATTACTACTGCTTGTTTACTGTCCTGGGCAAAGCACTTTTCTGGTGCTGTTGCTACTTCTTATTTATACCACCTGTATTTCACTATCTCTTCGCCGAACTAGTGCACCTATTAGGTGTGTTGGGGACACAAGAGACTTCTTGCTTTGTGGTTGCAGGGTTGCATGAGAGGGATATCTTTGACCTCTTCCTCCCTGAGATCGATAAACCTTGGGTGATCCACTTAAGGGAAACTTGCTGCTGTTCTACAAACCTCTGCTCTTGGAGGCCCAACACTGTCTACAAGAATAGAAGCTCCCGTAGACATCAGTGCACCCTCGCGCGGAGAAATCTAGGGGGGTAGACCCGTCGGGGCACACATACCGCTGTTTTGGGGGGAGGAGGGGGAAAACGACCGCCAGAGCACCGGAATCCCACCAAAACTTGCATGTGGACCTATGATATGTGTGAAAGTGTGGTGGAAGTTGTAATGGTGCAAAAGTAGCTTCCCGGTGTGACCTTCCTCACATTTGGGCGATAACACTTAGCAGATTTTCCGAAGTGCGTATTGCTCCGAAACCCTGATATATGTGGGGGATGAACATGAAGAGTAATTTTGTATTGCACATTTTCTTAAGTAACTGTAATATCTCGGGTTTAGAGGCAACAAAATGAGAGAACACCAAAGTGTGCATTGCATTCATGCATAGAAAATCCGGGGGATTTTCGCGCTTTCAAATAAAACTTACCACAGTCACTGAAGTTTCACTTGACTTGCTGGAATTGAAGTAGATCACCAAGTCAAGCGCTATAAACTTCAGTGTGATCTTTGCGAAACCCTTATTTTGGGTAGACATAATTTGATCCATAGGTTGGATCAAAAAGGAACTAGAACTATTACACAACACTTAAAAGTTAGCAACTACCTTTGTGTGTAATTTAATTCTCTTATAAATAAGGTAAACCACAGGGTCTAAAGTGCACAAAAGACACACATTCTTATTTAAATCATAACTTATTAAATACATGGAATATCATAAAACTAAATCCATGTACATTACAAATTATAGTTCAAACTATTTGAATAAAACTAACTATGAGTATTTTGAAACTCATATGATCATGCCTTGGTGAAATCAAACCCAACTATCCAAAATTGAGAAATAACCTTCAACCTTAACCTTTTTACCAATATTATAATGTAAATCCAATCAAAGATGGTATGATGACTCATCCACAATAATAAAACCATCCACGAGATATTTAGTAGCAAATGCCACTTGGCTATCCAAAAATAAATCATATGAGAGGATAATCTCTATGCCACATGGGATGAAAATATCTACATGACTTGCTTTCCAAGCTATGCCACCTCATGCTCAAAGGATTGCTATGGATGAGAGCATGACAACCAAGCACCTTACTCATCCCACTAAAACAAGAGTCACCCAAATAGGTGTCATGATACTAGAGCTTGCCCAAGCCTATAAATAGAGCCACACCCTTCATCCATTTGATCCTCAAGTACCATCATACATGGGAACAAACACATAGAGCCACTCCATGTGAATTAGCTAGAATCAAGATGAAGAAGCTAGGAGGTGGAGGCATACCACAAGATGCAGGTTTATCAGATTTCCTGAAGAACAAGCTACATAAGATTGCAAGGTAGAATTCCTAGGCAAACCATATATTTAGAGGATCATATCATCATCTCTTGAGTAGGATCTTAGGATATTCCAAGATATTGAGAAGTGAGAGAAGTTATAATACTAACCATAGTCATGTTCATACAAGAATATTAGGGAAGTACTAATTCTAGTTGTTCAAGTCAACATTTGATCTTGGAGGTGAGAAACCTATTTCATTAGCAATACCGTAGGAAACCAATTCCATAATCATCACAACTTGGTATTAAATATCAACCCTAAGAATCTAGGATGAGTGAGATGAGTAGAATATTAAAGAGGGATTAGTGAGGAATGAGTGGATCTTGTCTAATGCATGATCATAACTTGTAGATATAGATGATAAGTTAAATCATATGATCACTAGATCTCATCTATCACATAAAATAATAAGTATATCACTAGTAGTTAAACCCTGCCATGCCTCATGCCTATTTTATACTTCAATTAGTGAAGCATCACCAAAACTATAAACCTTTCACCTAGGAATCATTTCACATAAAATATTAAACCCTACCTTTCCATCCTAGTAGACCAAATGAAGTAGTGTTCTATAAATTAAACCATCATTAGCAAATGCATTGCTAATTATAAACATAGGATCCATCTTAATTAGTTCAAGCTAATGTTTACTAAAACCAGATTAGTAATTATAGAGTTTATTCAATCATCTTCTCAAACCCTAAGAACCCACATGAAATCATAAACTCATTCTATTCACAACACCATTTAATTTAAACTTCAACCATAATTAAAATAGATATGAACAATCAATATGGTTTAGCACACTAGCTAAACCTAATAACATGTTCCTCATGCATATATTTCAACCACATAAATGGATTTGGTTCACAAATAAAAAGAATTTAGAGTAATACCTAAACCCATGCCTATTTTAATTATGTCTCCTTAGAATCCCAATCTAATCAAGTACTAAATATTTAGTAAACAACAAAACTATGTTGTGAACATGATTTTCAAATTATATTGATGTTAAAATAATTTAGGGCCTGCAAAAACAAACAGAAATCAATTTGAATTCAAATATCAAATTTAAAACAGAAAATAGAAAACAGAAAATAAAATAGAGAAGAGAGAGGGGGAAAGGCTTACCTTACCTGGACCGCAGCAGCCCACGTTGAAGCCCAGCACCAGCCCAGCCCAAGCCAGATACCGTTTCGTTCGCTTTAAAATTCGTGCAAAAGAGAGTCATCGTCGTCGTCTATCTCTCCGAGCTCGACACCGCGGCAGAGCCAGTCGGCCACGACCTCGACGGCGATAAGGATGACCCTGGACGTCGCAGGAATCTCAGAACCACGCCCAACTCCTCTCGCGTCCGAGCCTATCTAAAAGCATGTCGATTCGTGCTCGTTTGCAGTATCAATGTCACCGCCACATCTCGGCCGTTGCCGGCGGTGAACTTCCTAATTTGACCTTGCCGAGCTCTATAAATAGGCCGAGAGCTTCTCCAGGAAACCCTAGTACCTCACCGCCCATCCATTTCTTCCCAGAACCTCTCTATCTCTCGTATTCTTCCCTGTACTGTCGCCGACGTCGATGACGAACCCGATGATACAAGCCATCCCGGAGTCCATGGCGTGGCTCAGTCGACGCGCCTGGCCGCGTAGATCACCCTGGAGGAGCAGAGCATCAAGGGGAGCCAAGTCGAGGAGGAATTTCGGCGTTCCCTTTCCCTCGGGTTCGCCGGGAAATCATCAATCGCCGTCGTCTCCGTCGACCATCGCCGGAGCCGACCACACCTTGAGCTTCACGGTGATTTAGCGCGTCTGTAGAGCATACTCTCGCTTCCTAGAACCGTCTCTAGCTCGCAATCGATATTTGGCCGGAGCGCGCCACCGCAGACGTGTTCACCGGCGATGCTCAGGTGACCATTGGGTGGTGGCGTTCACGCTCGTTTGCTCAGCATCGAGTACTGGTTCGAACGCACCTAGTTAGGCTGTCCCTGGAGGTCTCTAGCAGCCGTTCCGTCGCTCGCCGGAGCTTCACCGGCATTCTCTCCGGCGAGAGCAACGTGTCACCGCCACCTCAGCTCTGTTGACTAGTCGTTGCCCGCGTGGAAATTGACTCAGTCAACAGGCCCACCTGTCTGTCTCTGTAGCTAGGTGTGAACCGGTATGTTTAGTATTAGGTTTAATTTCAAATTACAGAAAAATGTTGAAACTTTGAAAAATCATATAAAATTCATTTCAACTCAGAAAAATTCAAAAAATATATCAAAATGCTCACAAAAATAAACTCTACTCAAATAAAATATAAAACAAAAATGTGTGTCAAAATAAAAATTCACTTATTTTTAACCTTATTAATTATGCCATTTCAATTATTTAAAATACAATTTGAATTCAATAATTAGTGAAGCTTCAAAATTAAATTTTAACTATTCAGTAACTAAGTAAAATGTTTAGATTAATTTTATTTATCATATTTGCATTAACTTAATTATTAGTGGTAATTCATAAACCCTAATTTGCAAATTACTATTTTCTATTTTCTTTAAATAGTAATAACTCAAGAAAATATTATAAGTCAATATTATTTTGGTAAATAAAAACTTATTTACTTGAACATCTTTAGTTAACAAGTTAATTATTTTAAACCCTAATAACAATTATTAAACCCTGATTCTTAATTAAACCAAAATAGGAGTACTCTAATTATTAAATCTTGTGAAGATTAATAAAATATCAAACCATCACTAATTTTGATTCAAAGTAATTAGTAATCACAACTCTATTACCAAATATCATTTTAGGAGATATACCATAGCTTAGAAACCCTAGTTTCAATTTGAGTAAGACATTGATCCCATTATTTCATGTGATCATCCTAAATTAGTGCAACCCTGAAACCCTAGGGGTTTAGCCCATACAATTATATCCACCTCACCTTTAGGTGTAGAAACTTAATAAGCAACCAATGAATGCATGCTCATGATCCATTAATATAAAACCAATTCACATGAGATTATCATTTCATGCCTTTATTTTTGATTAATACTTATATGATCCATTAGTGCCACCTAGATATAAACCCTAGCTTGTTAGTCACATGTTAACACCATTGATCACCATTCTTAGTATCACATCATTGAAATCAACTTTAACCATCATTACCTAGTAGAACCATGGTGATCAACCCTAACACCAATCTTGTGTAGTAATGCACATCACATGCTCCTATTCCACTAAACCCTACTTAGGAAAGGATAAGTCACTTAGCTTAGAAACCATTAGAAATTACTTAGGAAAGCAATTGTGAAACCATAGTAAACCCTAATAGCTAATTTATAGAACCATCTTGACCATCATCCTTTGATATGATACCATAATCAACCATAGTAATAAACCTACCAATACTTGTTGTATATAGAACCAATTCAACTTAAGAACTCAACTAGTCCCTATTAGAAAACTAAATGAACCCAATAGTAAACCCTAGAAAGCATAGCTCTATGTATAGTAGTTCTTGTTCTAATGGAACCTGTTCCTTTTGAAGTACAAATGTCAATTAAACCTTAGAAGCCCTAATTCTTCTATGAAATACTCATTATTTCTTAATCAACATGTTCTTCAAAAATTAGTCTTTTGAAGTATAATACTCCCTCCGGTCCGAAAAAACTGTCCGACGAGCAGTTTTACAAAACAACCCTCGCAGTTACTATTTAATTAACCCGCACTCCACTTTCTTCCTGCAAGAGCGACCGGGAAATAAATGCGAGCTAACCATGGGCCGCAGCAGCATGCATGCAAGGGACCACTTTAGTTATCGGTTTGCCATTCACGTGCATGGTCCGTTCCAAGACAATCAATGCTGACTTTTGGAAGGGTTTACTTACAAAATGTGATTGTATTAACGGTAAGACACTTTTTTGGGATCGGAGGGAGTATAAGTAATCATCAACCATGTCCTGTAGAACTTAAAATTGACAACTGTTCTTTACATATTATTCCATCACTATTCTTTATGTGTATGATTGTTATGATGTCTTATATCACTTAGTTATGATGCTAATATAACCAAACCCTAATAAGAACCTTGTTTGAGAACCATTCTAAAAGTGCAACCAACCCTAAAGAAATCTTTACAACTCATACATCCTAAATCATCGAGGTTAGGTTACGCTTGGGACGATTGCATCTCATACTATGCATTATAGCATTTTTGCCAGTTCTTTAAACATTGTCCTTACCGGACGATGATGGTATTTCAGCATTTGAAGTTCTCACGTATCGAAGCTTTTGCCTGCATAATCTTGCAGTCAAGAAAGGCAAGTTCATCGCTTGCTCGTGTCATTTGATTATTTGTATCAAACTATATGCAAAGTACTATACTTATCACTCATGCATTGAAAAGCAAAGTATTATTTTACAATTATGAATATGACTATGTGGTGGGCAATGGAACCATGGTATGTGTTGATATGGTGGAGGTTCCATGGCATGGGTACTACTCATCTAGGACTAAGTACCAATGCCGTACAGTGATTCTAGCGCCGTACATATCGCGTTGACCATAAGATCTATAATGGCTCTGGGGAAGTCAGCTGTATCTTTTCCCTTCTGCACGCCAACGGATTGGTAGAGCTGGCGGGGTGTTGGAGGCACTGCCGCAATAGGTTGGGATAGCCTTTTAAATCCCCATCCATTAGTGATGATAAGCTCTACGATCTATGATGGATTGTCCGGAGTACACCGTGAGTAAAGCCGTATTATCGGGAGAAGTCTACTGGGGGTGTAGGGTCGAACAAAAGGGTGGGTTTGCAGGGTCGCGGAGAAGGCAGTGATTGGCTTGGATCTTACACCTGGCCCCACACCAAGGAAGTGTGGACGAGCATGCATCTCGGATAGGTATCAAGGATAAGGTCTCTTATGGGAAAAGTAACGCACCTCTGCGAGAGGATCTCGAATTGTATTTGTCGCTCCCTGTTCCGGAAGGGAACTACGAACGCGGGCAGGAAAGGAACTCCACGAAGTTCTGTTCAACTTTGTGAAGCGACGGGCATAGTTTTCAGAATAAAATAAACCTTTTGAAGAAATGTTTATGAAAACTTGCATTAGCCTATGACTTTCTGGTCTATGGCTGTAGCTAGTGCATGATACACATATTTCCTAATATGAACTTGCTGAGTACGCTCGTACTCATTCTATCCCATTTGAACCCCCTTCTTAGATCAAGGCACCGATGGAGAAACTACCGTGGAACTCAAAGACAAAGGAGTCAACTGCAACAAGATGAAGAATCCAATCAAAGAAGTCAATGAAGTCAACTTCTGCATCAGCTATTATGGAAACCTAGACTAGTAATAGAAGGGAACCTTTCCCTAATCCTAGCACCTAAGTAGCTGGAATTCTATAGCAAGCCAAGTAGCTCTTAAGCTTGAGTTAGCAATAAGTTAGACTACGAGTCGTTCTTCTGGAGCTTTATTGAAGTTTTACCTCACTGTAAAGTAGGAGGCTGTGTTGATCTCTTGTAAACAGCTTGTGTATCCTTCTATAGACATACCTTGGACTCGCTTATGTTTCTGTTGTACCACTCTGAGAGATGTAATATGAGTGGAACGGTGTTTCACTTGTGTTATGTCAATGACTTGTGTACTACACCATGCAGTGGTACGCTGGGTCATCACAGCTGGTATCAGAGCAAATGCTTTGACCCTAGGATTAAAACCCTTTAAAGGAGACCTATAGGTTTGGTAGTTGATGGCGTGTATTTCACACGTTCGTTGGGCAACCCCAAGAGGAAGGTATGATGCGCACAGCAGCAAGTTTTCCCTCAGAAAGAAACCAACGTTTATCGAACCAGGAGGAGCCAAGAAGCACGTTGAAGGTTGATGGCGGCGGGATGTAGTGCGGCGCAACACTAGGGATTCCGGCGCCAACGTGGAACCTGCACAACACAACCAAAGTACTTTGCCCCAACGAAACAGTGAGGTTGTCAATCTCACCGGCTTGCTGTAACAAAGGATTAACCGAATTGTGTGGAAGATGATTGTTTGCAGAGAAAACAGTAAAACAAGTATTGCAGCAGATTTGTATTTCAGTATTAAAAGAATGGACCGGGGTCCACAGTTCACTAGAGGTGTCTCTCCCATAAGATAAAAGCATGTTGGGTGAACAAATTACAGTCGGGCAATTGACAAATAGAGAGGGCATAACAATGCACATACATGTCATGATAAGTATAGTGAGATTTAATTGGGCATTACGACAAAGTACATAGACCGCCATCCAACTGCATCTATGCCTAAAAAGTCCACCTTCAGGTTATCGTCCGAACCCCTTCCAGTATTAAGTTGCTAACAACAGACAATTGCATTAAGTATGGTGCGTAATGTAATCAATAACTACATCCTCGGACATAGCATCAATGTTTTATCCCTAGTGGCAACAGCACAACACAACCTTAGAACTTTACATCGTCCCAGGTGTCAATGCAGGCATGAACCCACTATCGAGCATAAATACTCCCTCTTGGAGTTACTAGCATCAACTTGGCCAGAGCCTCTACTAATAACGGAGAGCATGCAAGATCATAAACAACACATATGCAATAACTTGATAATTAACATAACATGGTATTCTCTATCCATCGGATCCCGACAAACACAACATAGAGTATTACAGATAGATGATCTTGATCATGTTAGGCAGCTCACAAGATCCAACAATGAAGCACAATGAGGAGAAGACAACCATCTAGCTACTGCTATGGACCCATAGTCCAGGGGTGAACTACTCACTCATCACTCCGGAGGCGACCATGGCGGCGTAGAGTCCTCCGGGAGATGAATCCCCTCTCCGGCAGGGTGCCGGAGGAGATCTCCAGAATCCCCCGAGATGGGATTGGCGGCGGCGGCGTCTCAGTAAGGTTTTCCGTATCGTGGTTTTTCGCATCAGGGGTTTCGCGACGGAGGCTTTAAGTAGGCGGAAGGGCAGAGTCGGAGGGCTGACGAGGGGCCCACACCACAGGGCGGCGCGGGCCCCCCTTGGCCGTGCCGCCTTGTGGTTTGGCCACCTCGTGGCCCCACTTCGTATGCTCTTCGGTCTTCTGGAAGGTTCGTGGCGAAATAGGCCCCTGGGTCTTGATTTCGTCCAATTCCGAGAATATTTCGTTACTAGGATTTCTGAAACCAAAAACAGCAGAAAACAAAGAATCGGCACTTCGGCATCTTGTAAATAGGTTAGTTCCAGAAAATGCACGAATATGACATAAAGTGTGCATAAAACATGTAGGTATCATCAATAATATGGCATGGATCATAAGAAATTATCGATACGTCGGAGACGTATCAAGCATCCCCAAACTTAGTTCTGCTCGTCCCGAGCAGGTAAAACGATAACAAAGATAATTTCTGAAGTGACATGCCATCATAACCTTGATCATACTATTTGTAAACATATGTAGTGGATGCAGCGATCAAAACAATGGTAATGACATGAGTAAACAAGTGAATCATAAAGCAAAGACTTTTCATGAATAGTACTTCAAGACAAGCATTAATAAGTCTTGCATAAGAGTTAACTCATAAAGCAATAAATCAAAGTAAAGGTATTGAAGCAACACAAAGGAAGATTAAGTTTCAGCGGTTGCTTTCAACTTGTAACATGTATATCTCATGGATAATTGTCAACATAGAGTAATATAACAAGTACAATATGCAAGTATGTAGGAATCAATGCACAGTTCACAAGTGTTTGCTTCTTGAGGTGGAGAGAGATAGGTGAACTGACTCAACATAAAAGTAAAAAGAATGGTCCTTCAAAGAGGAAAGCATCGATTGCTATATTTGTGCTAGAGCTTTTATTTTGAAAACATGAAACAATTTTGTCAACGGTAGTAATAAAGCATATGAATTATGAAAATTATATCTTACAAGTTGCAAGTCTCATGCATAGTATACTAATAGTGCCCGCACCTTGTCCTAATTAGCTTGGACTACCGGATCTTTGCAATGCACATGTTTTAACCAAGTGTCACAATGGGGTACCTCCATGTCGCCTGTACAAAGGTCTAAGGAGAAAGCTCGCATTTTGGATTTCTCGCTTTTGATTATTCTCAACTTAGACATCCATACCGGGACAACATGGACAACAGATAATGGACTCCTCTTTAATGCATAAGCATGTGGCAACAATTATTATTCTCATATGAGATTGAGGATGTGTGTCCAAAACTGAAACTTCCACCATGAATCATGGCTTTAGTTAGCGGCCCAATGTTCTTCTCTAACAATATGCATGCTCCAACCATTAAGGTGGTAGATCTCTCTTACTTCAGACAAGACGGACATGCATAGCAACTCACATGATATTCAACAAAGAATAGTTGATGGCGTCCCCAGAAGCATGGTTATCGCACAACAAGCAACTTAATAAGAGATAAAGTGCATAAGTACATATTCAATACCACAATAGTTTTTAAGCTATTTGTCCCATGAGCTATATATTGCAAAGGTGAATGATGGAATTTTAAAGGTAGCACTCAAGCAATTTACTTTGGAATGGCGGATAAATACCATGTAGTAGGTAGGTATAGTGGACACAAATGGCATAGTGGTTGGCTCAAGTATTTTGGATGCATGAGAAGTATTCCCTCTCGATACAAGGTTTAGGCTAGCAAGGTTATTTGAAACAAACACAAGGATGAACGGTGCAGCAAAACTCACATAAAAGACATATTGTAAACATTATAAGACTCTACACCGTCTTCCTTGTTGTTCAAAACTCAATACTAGATATTATCTAGACTCTAGAGAAACCAAATATGCAAACCAAATTAGCAAGCTCTAAGTATTTCTTCATTAATGGGTGCAAAGTATATGATGCAAGAGCTTAAAAATGAGCACAACAATTTCCAAGTATCAAATTATCCAAGACATTTTAGAATTACTACATGTAGCATTTTCCAATTCCAACCATATAACAATTTAACGAAGAAGAAACTTCGCCATGAATACTATGAGTAGAGCCTAAGGACATATTTGTCCATATGCTACAGCGGAGCGTGTCTCTCTCCCACAAAGTGAATGCTAGGATCCATTTTATTCAAACAAAACAAAAAACAAAAACAAACCGACGCTCCAAGCAAAGTGCATAAGATGTGACGGAATAAAAATATAGTTTCAGGGGAGGAACCTGATAATGTTGTCGATGAAGAAGGGGATGCCTTGGGCATCCCCAAGCTTAGACGCTTGAGTCTTCTTAGAATATGCAGGGGTGAACCACCGGGGCATCCCCAAGCCTAGAGCTTTCACTCTCCTTGATCATATTGCATCATACTCCTCTCTTGATCCTTGAAAACTTCCTCCACACCAAACTCGAAACAACTCATTAGAGGGTTAGTGCACAATAAAAATTCACATGTTCAGAGGTGACACAATCATTCTTAACACTTCTGGACATTGCATAAAGCTATTGGACATTAATGGATCAAAGAAATTCATCCAACATAGCAAAAGAGGCAATGCGAAATAAAAGGCAGAATCTGTCAAAACAGAACAGTCCGTAAAGATGGATTTTATTAGGCCACCAGACTTGCTCAAATGAAAATGCTCAAATTGAATGAAAGTTGCGTACATATCTGAGGATCATGCACGTAAATTGGCTTAATTTTCTGAGCTACCTACAGGGAGGTAGACCCAGATTCGTGACAGCAAAGAAATCTGGAACTGCGCAGTAATCCAAATCTAGTACTTACTTTACTATCAAAGACTTTACTTGGCACAACAAAACATAAAACTAAGATAAGGAGAGGTTGCTACAGTAGTAAACAACTTCCAAGACACAAATATAAAACAAAAATACTGTAGTAAAAACATGGGTTGTCTCCCATAAGCGCTTTTCTTTAACGCCTTTCAGCTAGGCGCAGAAAGTGTAACTCAAGTGTTATCAAAGGGTGGTGCACCTACAGCGGGGTTTGGAGTTTTCTCAACCATGCATAGTATATTGGATACATAAGTTTCAGCGTCTCCCTTTTCATTAGTCTTGGGCTTGCTACTCTCATCGAACAAATTTTCAGGAACAAGCCAAGCATAGTTATTTTCTAGTGCATCATTCATAGCTAGGAGTTTACATGGTATTGGTGCTTTGATCTCCCCACCATCATTAATATTATTAGTGTACCTTATTCTATCCATGTCCATTTTTTCAAGGAGACCAACAAAATTAGTATGAGAACCAAGCATATTAAATTTAGCAAAGACCTTTCTAGCCTCTCTTGCTAGACCACCAAATTCTCTAAGAAGGGTTTCTAAAACAAAATCTTTCTTTTCCCCCTCTTCCATATCACCAAGTGTAAGAAACATGTGTTGGATTATAGGATTGATATTAACAAATTTAGTTTCCAACATGCGAACTAAAGCAGCAGCAGCAATTTCATAAGTAGGAGCAAGTTCTACCAAGTGTCTATCTTCAAAATTTTCAACGGTACTAACATGGGTGAAAAATTCTTCTATATTGCTCCTCCCAATTATAGACCCTTGTCCTACCGGTATGTTTTTTGTGGTAAAATTAAAAGGAAACATGATGAATCAAGTAAAGTAAATGCAAGTAACTAATTTTTTTTTGTGTTTTTGATATAGCAAACAAGACAGTAAATAAAGTAAAGCTAGCAACTAATTTTTTTGTGTTTTGATATAATGCAGCAAACAAAGTAGTAAATAAAATAAAGCAAGACAAAAACAAAGTAAAGAGATTGAGAAGTGGAGACTCCCCTTGCAGCGTGTCTTGATCTCCCCGGCAACGGCGCCAGAAAATATGCTTGATGGCGTGTATTTCACACGTTCGTTGGGCAACCCCAAGAGGAAGGTATGATGCGCACAGCAGCAAGTTTTCCCTCAGAAAGAAACCAAGGTTTATCGAACCAGGAGGAGCCAAGAAGCACGTTGAAGGTTGATGGCGGCGGGATGTAGTGCGGCGCAACACCAGGGATTCCGGCGCCAACGTGGAACCTGCACAACACAACCAAAGTACTTTGCCCCAACGAAACAGTGAGGTTGTCAATCTCACCGGCTTGCTGTAACAAAGGATTAGCCGAATTGTGTGGAAGATGATTGTTTGCAGAGAAAACAGTAAAACAAGTATTGCAGCAGATTTGTATTTCAGTATTAAAAGAATGGACCGGGGTCCACAGTTCACTAGAGGTGTCTCTCCCATAAGATAAAATCATGTTGGGTGAACAAATTACAGTCGGGCAATTGACAAATAGAGAGGGCATAACAATGCACATACATGTCATGATAAGTATAGTGAGATTTAATTGGGCATTACGACAAAGTACATAGACCGCCATCCAACTGCATCTATGCCTAAAAAGTCCACCTTCAGGTTATCGTCCGAACCCCTTCCAGTATTAAGTTGCTAACAACAGACAATTGCATTAAGTATGGTGCGTAATGTAATCAATAACTACATCCTCGGACATAGCATCAATGTTTTATCCCTAGTGGCAACAGCACAACACAACCTTAGAACTTTACATCAACTTGTCCCAGTGTCAATGCAGGCATGAACCCACTATCGAGCATAAATACTCCCTCTTGGAGTTACTAGCATCAACTTGGCCAGAGCCTCTACTAATAACGGAGAGCATGCAAGATCATAAACAACACATATGCAATAACTTGATAATTAACATAACATGGTATTCTCTATCCATCGGATCCCGACAAACACAACATAGAGTATTACAGATAGATGATCTTGATCATGTTAGGCAGCTCACAAGATCCAACAATGAAGCACAATAAGGAGAAGACAACCATCTAGCTACTGCTATGGACCCATAGTCCAGGGGTGAACTACTCACTCATCACTCCGGAGGCGACCATGGCGGTGTAGAGTCCTCCGGGAGATGAATCCCCTCTCCGGCAGGGTGCCGGAGGAGATCTCCAGAATCCCCCGAGATGGGATTGGCGGCGGCGGCGTCTCAGTAAGGTTTTCCGTATCGTGGTTTTTCGCATCAGGGGTTTCGCGACGGAGGCTTTAAGTAGGCGGAAGGGCAGAGTCGGAGGGCTGACGAGGGGCCCACACCACAGGGCGGCGCGGGCCCCCCCTTGGCCGCGCCGCCTTATGGTTTGGCCACCTCGTGGCCCCACTTCGTATGCTCTTCGGTCTTCTGGAAGGTTCGTGGCGAAATAGGCCCCTGGGTCTTGATTTCGTCCAATTCCGAGAATATTTCGTTACTAGGATTTCTGAAACCAAAAACAGCAGAAAACAGCAACTGGCGCTTCGGCATCTTGTTAATAGGTTAGTTCCAGAAAATGCATGAATATGACATAAAGTGTGCATAAAACATGTAGGTATCATCAATAATATGGCATGGATCATAAGAAATTATCGATACGTCGGAGACGTATCAGTAGTGTCTATAGGAAGTTGTATTAGCTAAGTCAACTATGCTAAACCAACTATTCTTTTGACTTAAGATGGGTATTCACTTGAGAATAATCCTGACACACTTGAGTCAATCTTTCGTATCTATCTTTCTTAAGTGAAGTTAGTTAGTTATCTTGCTTCATTCCAAATAATTAGAACATCAATGGAGCTTAAGATAATGGGTGGTAGTAGACCACAGTTGGTATACAACACATGGTAGTCCAAAGAGAGGATACAACCATAAGGAAGATATCCTATTGGAAGATGTATACCAAGTATGTTATAGTTAAGTAAGAGTCATTTAAAATGTCAAATGACTGATGTTAAGTAAGGGAGATAAGTTATATAAGGTAGTATATACCTATGATTAGTCAATCATAGGAGGTAAGGAAGAGTGATAGGAGTTATACAAGTTTACTTTTCATGGTAAAGTTGGTAATCATATATGACTCACTTGAGAATCATGATGTGATGAAGTAGAACATCCTAAGTAAGTTAACAGAAGTCTGATAAGGAGTAGGATTTAAGGAATAGTTTGAGAGCTTAGGCCTTAAAATCCTAATAACTGTACCAAGGATGTTAGAACCATAGTCCTTAATTTAAAAAAGGCTTGTTTAGAGCATATCACATAGAGGAATCCTAGAGTTATAGGTGGTATATTCTAAACAATCATGTGTTTAGAGTAGACATGTTAGAACTAATTGTATTATAGGAAGTAGTCCTCAATAACACAGATATTTGGTATACTATTTTATTAGTACTTCCAAAGAAAACTAGGTTAACTTCAACTATCCCAGGCCATTTTGTTTCAAATTGTCTCATTGCAAATGTGCAATTGAGATAAATGTTGAGACAAATAGTAGAAATTCACGTATTTGTGCTAAGTATCTGATGTCTACGGGAGCTTCTATTCTTGTAGACAGTGTTGGGCCTCCAAGAGCAGAGGTTTGTAGAACAGCAGCAAGTTTCCCTTAAGTGGATTACCCAAGGTTTATCGAACTCAGGGAGGAAGAGGTCAAAGATATCCCTCTCATGCAACCCTGCAACCACAAAGCAAGAAGTCTCTTGTGTCCCCAACACACCTAATAGGTGCACTAGTTCGGCGAAGAGATAGTGAAATACAGGTGGTATGAATAAGTAGTAGCAACGGCACCAGAAAAGTGCTTTGCCCAGGACAGTAAACAAGCAGTAGTAATGCAGCAGTAGTAACGCAGTAAAACAGTAAACAAGCAGCGATAGCAGTATTTAGGAACAAGGCCTAGGGATTACACTTTCACTAGTGGACACTCTCAACATTGATCACATAACAGAACAGATAAATGCATACTCTACACTCTTGTTGGATGATGAACACATTGTGTAGGATTACATGAACCCTCAATGCCGGAGTTAACAAGCTCCACAATAATGCTCATATTTTAGTAACCTTTAGTGTAAGATAGATCAAAAGACTAAACCAAGTACTAACATAGCATGCACACTGTCACCTTCATGCATATGTAGGAGGAATAGATCACATCAATATTATCATAGCAATAGTTAACTTCGCAATCTACAAGAGATCATGATCATAGCATAAACCAAGTACTAACACGGTGCACACACTGTCACCTTTGCACACGTGCAGGAGGAATAAAACTACTTTAATAACATTGCTAGAGTAGCACATAGATAAATTGTGATACAAACACATTGCAATCATAAAGAGATATAAATAAGCACCTCACTATGCCATTCAACAGTGAATAAGTATTCTGTGAAATATAGCCTAAGAGACCCACACGGTGCACCTGCGGTCACCTTTACACACGTGGGACAAGGAGTCTCCGGAGATCACATAAGTAAAACTCACTTGACTAGCATAATGACATCTAGATTACAAGCATCATCATATGAATCTCAATCATGTAAGGCAGCTCATGAGATTATTGTATTGAAGCACATAGGAGAGAGATGAACCACATAGCTACCGGTACAGCCCCGAGCCTCGATGGAGAACTACTCCCTCCTCATGGGAGCAGCAGCGGTGATGAAGATGGCGGTGGAGATGGCAGCGGTGTCGATGGAGAAGCCTTCCGGGGGCACTTCCCCGCTCCGGCAGGGTGCCGGAACAGAGACTCCTGTCCCCCAGATCTTGGCTTCGCGATGGCGGCGTCTCTGGAAGGTTTTCCGTATCGTGGTTTTTCGCATCAGGGTTTTCTCGACGGAGGCTTTATATAGGCGAAGAGGCGGCGCAGGAGGGTCGAAGGGGTGGCCACACCATATGGCGGCGCGGCCAGGGCCTGGGCCGCGCCGGCCTATGTTCTGGGGGCCCAGTGCCCCCCCTCTGGTCCTTCCCGGGTGTTCTGGATGCTTCTGGTGAAAATAGGGACCTGGTTCTTGATTTCGTCCGATTCCGAGAATATTTCGTTACTAGGATTTCTGAAACCAAAAACATCAGAAAACAGGAACTGGCACTTCGGCATCTTGTTAATAGGTTAGTTCCAGAAAATGCACGAATATGACATAAAGTGTGCATAAAACATGTAGGTATCATCAATAATATGGCATAGAACATAAGAAATTATCGATACGTCGGAGACGTATCAAGCATCCCCAAGCTTAGTTCTGCTCGTCCCGAGCAGGTAAAACGATAACAAAGATAATTTCTGAAGTTACATGCCATCATAACCTTGATCATACTATTTGTAAACATATGTAGTGGATGCAGCGATCAAAACAATGGTAATGACATGAGTAAACAAGTGAATCATAAAGCAAAGACTTTTCATGAATAGTGCTTCAAGACAAGCATCAATAAGTCTTGCATAAGAGTTAACTCATAAAGCAATAAATCAAAGTAAAGGCATTGAAGCAACACAAAGGAAGATTAAGTTTCAGCGGTTGCTTTCAACTTGTAACATGTATATCTCATGGATAATTGTCAACATAGAGTAATATAACAAGTACAATATGCAAGTATGTAGGAATCAATGCACAGTTCACACAAGTGTTTGCTTCTTGAGGTGGAGAGAGATAGGTGAACTGACTCAACATAAAAGTAAAGAGAATGGTCCTTCAAAGAGGAAAGCATCGATTGCTATATTTGTGCTAGAGCTTTTATTTTGAAAACATGAAACAATTTTGTCAACGGTAGTCATAAAGCATATGAGTTATGTAAATTATATCTTACAAGTTGCAAGCCTCATGCATAGTATACTAATAGTGCCCGCACCTTGTCCTAATTAGCTTGGACTACCGGATCTTTGCAATGCACATGTTTTAACCAAGTGTCACAATGGGGTACCTCCATGCCGCCTGTACAAAGGTCTAAGGAGAAAGCTCGCATTTTGGATTTCTCGCTTTTGATTATTCTCAACTTAGACATCCATACCGGGACAACATGGACAACAGATAATGGACTCCTCTTTAATGCATAAGCATGTGGCAACAATTATTATTCTCATATGAGATTGAGGATGTGTGTCCAAAACTGAAACTTCCACCATGATTCATGGCTTTAGTTAGCGGCCCAATGTTCTTCTCTAAAAATATGCATGCTCCAACCATAAAGGTGGTAGATCTCTCTTACTTCAGACAAGACGGACATGCATAGCAACTCACATGATATTCAACAAAGAATAGTTGATGGCGTCCCCAGAAGCATGGTTATCGCACAACAAGCAACTTAATAAGAGATAAAGTGCATAAGTACATATTCAATACCACAATAGTTTTTAAGCTATTTGTCCCATGAGCTATATATTGCAAAGGTGAATGATGGAATTTTAAAGGTAGCACTCAAGCAATTTACTTTGGAATGGCGGATAAATACCATGTAGTAGGTAGGTATGGTGGACACAAATGGCATAGTGGTTGGCTCAAGTATTTTGGATGCATGAGAAGTATTCCCTCTCGATACAAGGTTTAGGCTAGCAAGGTTATTTGAAACAAACACAAGGATGAACGGTACAGCAAAACTCACATAAAAGACATATTGTAAACATTATAAGACTCTACACCGTCTTCCTTGTTGTTCAAAACTCAATACTAGATATTATCTAGACTCTAGAGAAACCAAATATGCAAACCAAATTAGCAAGCTCTAAGTGTTTCTTCATTAATGGGTGCAAAGCATATGATGCAAGAGCTTAAACATGAGCACAACAATTGCCAAGTATCAAATTATCCAAGACATTTTAGAGTTACTACATGTAGTATTTTCCAATTCCAACCATATAACAATTTAACGAAGAAGAAACTTCGCCATGAATACTATGAGTAGAGCCTAAGGACATATTTGTCCATATGCTACAGCGGAGCGTGTCTCTCTCCCATAAAGTGAATGCTAGGATCCATTTTATTTAAACAAAACAAAAATAAAAACAAACTGACGCTCCAAGCAAAGTGCATAAGATGTGACGGAATAAAAATATAGTTTCAGGGGAGGAACCTGATAATGTTATCGATGAAGAAGGGGATGCCTTGGGCATCCCCAAGCTTAGACGCTTGAGTATTCTTAGAATATGCAGGGGTGAACCACCAGGGCATCCCCAAGCTTAGAGCTTTCACTCTTCTTGATCATAGTATATCATCCTCCTCTCTTGACCCTTGAAAACTTCCTCCACACCAAACTCGAAACAACTCATTAGAGGGTTAGTGGACAATAAAAATTAACATGTTCAGAGGTGACACAATCATTCTTAACACTTCTGGACATTGCATAAAGCTACTGGACATTAATGGATCGAAGAAATTCATCCAACATAGCAAAAGAGGCAATGCGAAATAAAAGGCAGAATCTGTCAAAACAGAACAGTCCGTAAAGATGGATTTTATTAGGCCACCAGACTTGCTCAAATGAAAATGCTCAAACTGAATGAAAGTTGCGTACATATCTGAGGATCATGCACGTAAATTGGTTTAATTTTCTGAGCTACCTGCAGGGAGGTAGACCCAGATTCGTGACAGCAAAGAAATCTGGAACTGCGCAGTAATCCAAATCTGGTACTTACTTTACTATCAAAGACTTTACTTGGCACAACAAAACTCAAAAGTAAGATAAGGAGAGGTTGCTACAGTAGTAAACAACTTCCAAGACACAAATATAAAACAAAGTACTGTAGCAAAATAACACATGGGTTATCTCCCAAGAAGTTCTTTCTTTTTAGCCATTAAGATGGGCTCAGCAGTTTTAATGATGCACTCGCAAGAAATAGTAGTTGAAGCAAAAGAGAGCATCAAAAGGCAAATTCAAAACACATTTAAGTCTAACATGCTTCCTATGCATAGGAATCTTGTAGATAAACAAGTTCATGAAGAGCAAAGTAACAAGCATAGGAAGATAAAATAAGTGTAGCTTCAAAAATTTCAGCACATAGAGAGGTGTTTTAGTAACATGAAAATTTCTACAACCATATTTTCCTCTCTCATAATAACTTTCAGTAGCAACATGAGCAAACTCAACAATATAACTATCACATAAAGCATTCTTATCCTGAGTCTCATGCATAAAATTATTACTCTCCACATAAGCATAATCAATTTTATTAGTTGTAGTGGGAGCAAATTCAACAAAGTAGCTATCATTATTATTCTCATCAAGTGTAGGAGGCATAGTATAATCACAATAAAATTTACTCTCCATAGTAGGTTGTACCAAAAGACCACTATTATAATCATCATAAATAGGAGGCAAAGTATCATCAAAGAAAATTTTCTCCTCAATGCTTGGGGGACTAAAAAGATCATGAAAACCAGCTTCCCCAAGCTTAGAACTTTCTATATTATTATCAACAATGGTGTTCAAAGCGTTCATACTAATATTACTACCAGCATGCAAATAAGATTTCATAGGTTTTTTAATTTTCGCATCAAACAATCCATGTTTTAAATCAGGAAATAGAATAAGAAGCTCATTGTTGTCCATTATGCCAAACTAGTGTAAACAAGAAACAAAAAGATGCAATTGCAGGATCTAAAGGAAATAGCTTCGAGCACACACACAACGGTAATAGAAAAGTACTTATGCCTGGGACCGGAGTATGAGAGCCTTTTACCTTTCCTCCCCGGCAACGGCGCCAGAAAAGTGCTTGATGTCTACGGGAGCTTCTATTCTTGTAGACAGTGTTGGGCCTCCAAGAGCAGAGGTTTGTAGAACAGCAGCAAGTTTCCCTTAAGGGGATTACCCAAGGTTTATCGAACTCAGGGAGGAAGAGGTCAAAGATATCCCTCTCATGCAACCCTGCAACCACAAAGCAAGAAGTCTCTTGTGTCCCCAACACACCTAATAGGTGCACTAGTTCGGCGAAGAGATAGTGAAATACAGGTGGTATGAATAAGTAGTAGCAACGGCACCAGAAAAGTGCTTTGCCCAGGACAGTAAACAAGCAGTAGTAATGCAGCAGTAGTAATTAAAGTAAAACGATGAAACAAGCAGCGATAGCAGTATTTAGGAACAAGGCCTAGGGATTACACTTTCACTAGTGGACACTCTCAACATTGATCACATAACAGAACAGATAAATGCATACTCTACACTCTTGTTGGATGATGAACACATTGCGTAGGATTACACGAACCCTCAATGCCGGAGTTAACAAGCTCCACAATAATGCTCATATTTTAGTAACCTTTAGTGTAAGATAGATCAAAAGACTAAACCAAGTACTAACATAGCATGCACACTGTCACCTTCATGTATATGTAGGAGGAATAGATCACATCAATATTATCATAGCAATAGTTAACTTCGCAATCTACAAGAGATCATGATCATAGCATAAACCAAGTACTAACACGGTGCACACACTGTCACCTTTGCACACGTGCAGGAGGAATAAAACTACTTTAATAACATTGCTAGAGTAGCACATAGATAAATTGTGATACAAACACATTGCAATCATAAAGAGATATAAATAAGCACCTCACTATGCCATTCAACAGTGAATAAGTATTCTGTGAAATATAGCCTAAGAGACCCACACGGTGCACACACTGTCACCTTTACACACGTGGGACAAGGAGTCTCCGGAGATCACATAAGTAAAACTCACTTGACTAGCATAATGACATCTAGATTACAAGCGTCATCATATGAATCTCAATCATGTAAGGCAGCTCATGAGATTATTGTATTGAAGCACATAGGAGAGAGATGAACCACATAGATACCGGTACAGCCCCGAGCCTCGATGGAGAACTACTCCCTCCTCATGGGAGCAGCAGCGGTGATGAAGATGGCGGTGGAGATGGCAGCGGTGTCGATGGAGAAGCCTTCCGGGGGCACTTCCCCGCTCCGGCAGGGTGCCGGAACAGAGACTCCTGTCCCCCAGATCTTGGCTTCGCGATGGCGGCGTCTCTGGAAGGTTTTCCGTATCGTGGTTTTTCGCATCAGGGTTTTCTCGACGGAGGCTTTATATAGGCGAAGAGGCGGCGCAGGAGGGTCGAAGGGGTGGCCACACCATATGGCGGCGCGGCCAGGGCCTGGGCCGCGCCGGCCTATGGTCTGGGGGCCCAGTGCCCCCTACGGTCCTTCCCGGGTGTTACTGGATGCTTCGGTGAAAATAGGGACACGGGTCTTGATTTCGTCCGATTCCGAGAATATTTCGTTACTAGGATTTACGAAACCAAAAAACAGAAAACAGGAACTGGCACTTCGGCATCTTGTTAATAGGTTAGTTCCAGAAAATGCACGAATATGACATAAAGTGTGCATAAAACATGTAGGTATCATCAATAATATGGCATAGAACATAAGAAATTATCGATACGTCGGAGACGTATCAGTATCACGACCTAAACCTATCTTATGTGGTGTTATATACTACACATCTGAACCTGATGTTTAGGGATGTTTTACCCAACTTTTATATTCAGGCAAATAAGGATGTGTATTATAAGCACAAAGCTGGATTTCTTGGATTTTATTGGATTTTCATTGATTGACTAGATCCATACATGAAGTTTGACTTTGATATGCAAATGCATGTTGCAATATCAAGCTCTCAATTGATGTTATAGGTCTAGAGAGTAAAGGTATTCGCGTAAGGAAGTGACGAATTTTGAAGATTTTGAAGATAAGATGATGGTTCACTTGAAGAAGAAAGTAAAATTGTGGGAAGCAACCACAATACTCTAAAGGAAGGACCAATCAAAACTCACTTTTATCCTTAGTCAAGGAGTACTTCAATATGGAAGTATCATGAAAGTGAGAAAAATAGTGAATATGGAGCAGAAGAAGTAGAGCTGTATTCATTATGGAAAAAGGGAATGCAAGTGAAGTCACTTACACTACTATTTTCATAGTATCCACAAGTGGTTATCTTGCAAAACAAACCCTAGAAGAAGGAAAATAGACAAGTGAAGTCGTAGCTGGTATAATAAGACCGCAGCTGATATAGGATAATCATGAAGAGAAAGTATGTGAAGTGAGGTATATCTTAACTAAAACTATAAAAGTAGCCACAGCTGGTAGGTAGATATTGACTAGAACCACATATAGCCCACAGCTGATATCAAGTAAGCCACATCTCGTATTAGATAGTCTGCAGCTGGTAACAGATAGTCCACAGCTTAATCGTTCTTTCACTCTAAAGGAAAGAGGGATTCCACAGCTGGTATCCCGTAGCTGGTAAATATTTAGTTAGAGGATTCACAATGGATATCCACAATTGTGTGGATACACCACAAAGAATTCTTCGTGAGACTCTAGAAAAGTAGAAAGCTAAACCAGACTAAGACCAATCTTCTAACCTTGGAGTTTAATGATTAGAAGAAAGGAAGTTTAAAGATCATTAGTAAACTCCGAGGGGGAGAGGAAGACTGAAGGAGAAGTATTAAAATATGATATTTGGAGTATGATGGACCAAGAAGAAGGTCTGAACTGAGAGGAAGTCCGATCCTATTTTTATAAGGTTGTTGGGAAGTACCCATATAAAAGTACTCTCAGGAGGTTGTCAGACCAGAAGCCGAGGTTCAGATCTCGAGGAAGTAAGGGTTAGACCTTAACTTGAGTAGGTAATTGTAATTACTCAAAATCAAGAGAACTCAAGTAAGTCTAAGATAATAACGTTGGATGAAGAAGATGCCGGAAGACAATCAAGGCTTAAGAAGGCTTAAAGAAGAAGGGTTTGACCATACTAAAACTAATAATTATTAGAAAGATTCCTTTCATGGAACCTAAAGAAACCAAAAGGAAGATAACTAGTACAAACTAGAAGCCATGATTGGATGGACTAAATGAGTCTAATCCATTCGTAGGACTAAACAACCAGGACCATGCCTATCGTAATACCTTACGAAGTACCATTGCTTTCGTTATGGTAGTAAGGGACAATAATACCTTACTTTAAACAAATCCTTTAGACTTAAGGTTTGGGCACCGCAGCTGGATTACCGCAGCTGGTATAACCAAACTTTGAGTACCCAGATAGGAAGCTACCGCCACAACCATTAGTAAAGCCCATTAATACAATCAGATATCCTGAACCAATGATCTTTGAAGAGTGAGACTATAAGCCTAGAGTGTTGGAAGAAATCATAGAATTAAAGAAAGTATCAGTGCCAGACATCAGAAGAAGACAGGAAGGATCTGGACAAGGGATATATCCAATTATATCTAATGAGATCACCATGGAGTTTCAAAGGATTGTGATCTGTTCAAGTCAGCTCCACGTTCCGAAACATGAGAGCGTTCGAACTTCGGGACGAAGTTCAGTTTAAGGGGGAGAGGCTGTAATATCCCGGGTTTAGAGGCAACAAAATGAGAGAACACCAAAGTGTGCATTGCATTCATGCATAGAAAATCCGGGGGATTTTCGCGCTTTCAAATAAAACTTACCACAGTCACTGAAGTTTCACTTGACTTGCTGGAATTGAAGTAGATCACCAAGTCAAGCGCTATAAACTTCACTGTGATCTTTGCGAAACCCTTATTTTGGGTAGACATAATTTGATCCATAGGTTGGATCAAAAAGGAACTAGAACTATTACACAACACTTAAAAGTTAGCAACTACCTTTGTGTGTAATTTAATTCTCTTATAAATAAGGTAAACCACGGGGTCTAAAGTGCATAAAAGCCACACATTCTTATTTAAATCATAACTTATTAAATACATGGAATATCATAAAACTAAATCCATTTACATTACAAATTATAGTTCAAACTATTTGAATAAAACTAACTATGAGTATTTTGAAACTCATATGATCATGCCTTGGTGAAATCAACCCCAACTATCCAAAATTGAGAAATAACCTTCAACCTTAAACTTTTTACCAATATTATAATGTAAATCCAATCAAAGATGGTATGATGACTCATCCACAATAATAAAACCATCCACAAGATATTTAGTAGCAAATGCCACTTGGCTATCCAAAAATAAATCATATGAGAGGATAATCTCTATGCCACATGGGATGAAAATATCTACATGACTTGCTTTCCAAGCTATGCCACCTCATGCTCAAAGGATTGCTATGGATGAGAGCATGACAACCAAGCACCTTACTCATCCCACTAAAACAAGAGTCACCCACCTAGGTGTCATGATACTAGAGCTTGCCCAAGCCTATAAATAGAGCCACACCCTTCATCCATTTGATCCTCAAGTACCATCATACATGGGAACAAACACATAGAGCCACTCCATGTGAATTAGCTAGAATCAAGATGAAGAAGCTAGGAGGTGGAGGCATACCACAAGATGCAGGTTTATCAGATTTCCTGAAGAACAAGCTACATAAGATTGCAAGGTAGAATTCCTAGGCAAACCATATATTTAGAGGATCATATCATCATCTCTTGAGTAGGATCTTAGGATATTCCAAGATATTGAGAAGTGAGAGAAGTTATAATACTAACCATAGTCATGTTCATACAAGAATATTAGGGAAGTACTAATTCTAGTTGTTCAAGTCAACATTTGATCTTGGAGGTGAGAAACCTATTTCATTAGCAATACCGTAGGAAACCAATTCCATAATCATCACAACTTGGTATTAAATATCAACCCTAAGAATCTAGGATGAGTGAGATGAGTAGAATATTAAAGAGGGATTAGTGAGGAATGAGTGGATCTTGTCTAATGCATGATCATAACTTGTAGATATAGATGATAAGTTAAATCATATGATCACTAGATCTCATCTATCACATAAAATAATAAGTATATCACTAGTAGTTAAACCCTGCCATGCCTCATGCCTATTTTATACTTCAATTAGTGAAGCATCACCAAAACTATAAACCTTTCACCTAGGAATCATTTCACATAAAATATTAAACCCTACCTTTCCATCCTAGTAGACCAAATGAAGTAGTGTTCTATAAATTAAACCATCATTAGCAAATGCATTGCTAATTATAAACATAGGATCCATCTTAATTAGTTCAAGCTAATGTTTACTAAAACCAGATTAGTAATTACTAGTCGTCAACCCGTGCGCTGCACGGGGCTCCGGGGCTTGAAATTTCAAATGTAGACTATGCATTGTCCACATTTTTGCAGTGTCGAATTTTCTACTCAACAGTCATAAAATATAATATTTTAGTTAAGTTCTTACTTACTATATGTGTATGTTTCTTGAGTTATACTTCCAGGAAAGCTATAAATGAATGCATTAGTTCATTGAAAGTTAGTGCTGCTTTTGTGAAGTTAGCATTTCTTCACGTCGTTCTTGTTCAACATTGGCTCTTAGATCAGTATTCCAAATCGCAGATGGTCTATATATTTTTTGAGCTAGAGATGGTCTATCTTGCATCTTAGTAAATCTTTGCCATAGTTCAAATCCAGTGTATTTCGTGTATAAACATACCACTTAGTGGTAAATCAAGGGAAGTTATCAAATTTTTCGGAGGATTTGGTAAAATTAGACATAGTTCGAACGACTTGAACTACTAAAACCCTAGACACAATAGATAGTTATCCCTGATCGTTAGTATATGTTTTTAAGCAGGAAAACTTATCATGCACAACGAAGTGTTAAAGGAGTAAAGGTCCAGATTCTGCAAAAAAGAAAAGGAGTAAAGGTCTACTAAAACACATGACATGACATTCCAAACACCTATTACTGAATGTGCTATATTGTGGCTTAGCTCTCATGTACGGCCCCAACCACATTCAAATTTTAGTTTTCTTCATGCAATTTTCTTGCCACAGATTACTGCAGCCCGACACGTGGTTTTTACAGACTAAAACGCAGGTAAAGAAAATTAGTGAACTTACATTGTTATGCTGCCGTGACTAATTGAGCTCACATACCGTCACCCCAGATATTGGAAGGAAGATTATGCCATCTCGTACGCAAGGGAAACCTTAAACAACGGGATGTCGGACGTCAGCACCGGTTGGTCCGATGTGCAGCCTGAGAGGATTCGTCGGCATCCACTGTTGCAGATGACGTGTTGCCTGAGATGATTGGATGTTTGCCACACGCTACTGCCGAGTTGAGGCGATCAGTCGTACGGTGAAGTTATTGCCAACGACGTACTGCCTGAGAGGATCCGCCGACATCTGTTATTGCCGATGATGTGCTGCCAGAGATGATTGGATATCTATCACGCATTGCTTCTGAGTTCAGGCGATTAGTCATGGAGTGAAGTTATTCCAGCGACAGGCTCGGCAGCCTCGTCGATCCGCTTCTGATTTCTTGCCTGTATGTAATCTGCTCTGCTGCACAGTTGTGTACTGACTTACCAATTGATCCACTAAAGTTTAGCATGTTAGATGGTTGCTTGCCTGCGCATTGCGGGGTTTGCAGCTCGGCCGCTCGGGCTCGGCAGCCTCGCCGATGATGTCGGATCATCGGCCAATCAATCTTCTTCAGATACTTTTGCCCGCATCAACCGTATACCTACTTACCAATTGTTTCACCGATCGTTCTGAAGGACATGCTAGATTGGTTGGAAGGTGATCGGTCACCGGAGGGAGGCATCCCACGATGGTAGGCTCGTGTTGTGCATGCGAATCACCACGCTGCTGAATTTGCATGTGCATGCAAAGGTTAAAATTGACATGATATATGATACGGAATACTACTATTTGTCTCGCTAGAGAAAACTAATCTGGACACAGAGAGTTGGGCCAGGACACGCGATCCTAACAATATGTGTTTCTTTCGCTTTTTCACGTAGAATGCTAACGTGTTAGTCACGTCCTACATTAGGAGAGTCCATGCTTTGCACGATGCTGGCTCTATTGTGATTAGAAGTTTAAATCAGGATAGAATGCTTGTTTTTTTTTCCTAATGCGTTTTGTGGATCAACGTGAGTTGTGGTGAAACGTTCTGTCATTATCAGTCGTATAAACAGCAGAAAAACAACTTAACGTGTCAACGTAACCTTTTATGTTACATTATAAATCACGGCTCTCTTAACTAATCCTAACCGTAAATTTTAGATCTAATTGTCTTAATTATTCTAATGATGTGGATTAACGTGGTGGCTCTTATGGTGCCTCCAATTAGTAAATATAAGATAGAGTTTATTCAATCATCTTCTCAAACCCTAAGAACCCACATGAAATCATAAACTCATTCTATTCACAACACCATTTAATTTAAACTTCAACCATAATTAAAATAGATATGAACAATCAATATGGTTTAGCACACTAGCTAAACCTAATAACATGTTCCTCATGCATATATTTCAACCACATAAATGGATTTGGTTCACAAATAAAAAGAATTTAGAGTAATACCTAAACCCATGCCTATTTTAATTATGTCTCCTTAGAATCCCAATCTAATCAAATACTAAATATTTAGTAAACAACAAAACTATGTTGTGAACATGATTTTCAAATTATATTGATGTTAAAATAATTTAGGGCCTGCAAAAACAAACAGAAATCAATTTGAATTCAAATATCAAATTTAAAACAGAAAATAGAAAACAGAAAATAAAATAGAAAAGAGAGAGGGGAAAGGCTTACCTTACCTGGACCGCAGCAGCCCACGTTGAAGCCCAGCACCATCCCAACCCAAGCCAGATACCGTTTCGTTCGCTTTAAAATTCGTGCAAAAGAGAGTCATCGTCGTCGTCTATCTCTCCGAGCTCGACACCGCGGCAGCGCCAGTCGGCCACGACCTCGACGGCGATAAGGACGACCCTGGACGTCGCAGGAATCTCAGAACCACGCCCAACTCCTCTCGCGTCCGAGCCTATCTAAAAGCATCTCGATTCGTGCTCGTTTGCAGTATCAATGTCACCGCCACATCTCGGCCGTTGCCGGCGGTGAACTTCCTAATTTGACCTTGCCGAGCTCTATAAATAGGCCGAGAGCTTCTCCAGGAAACCCTAGTACCTCACCGCCCATCCATTTCTTCCCAGAACCTCTCTATCTCTCGTATTCTTCCCTGTACTGTCACCGGCGTCGATGACAAACCCGACGATACAAGCCATCCCGGAGTCCATTGCGTGGCTCAGTCGACGCGCCTGGCCGTGTAGATCACCCTGGAGGAGCAGAGCATCAAGGGGAGCCAAGTCGAGGAGGAATTTCGGCGTTCCCTTTCCCTCGGGTTCGCCGGGAAATCATCAATCGCCGTCGTCTCCGTCGACCATCGCCGGAGCCGACCACACCTTGAGCTTCACGGTGAGTTAGCGCGTCTGTAGAGCATACTCTCGCTTCCTAGAACCGTCTCTAGCTCGCAATCGATATTTGGCCGGAGCCCGCCGCCGCAGACGTGTTCACCAGCGATGCTCCGGTGACCATTGGGTGGTGGCGTTCACGCTCGTTTGCTCAGCATCGAGTACTGGTTCGAACGCACCTAGGGGATGTCCCTGGAGGTCTCTAGCAGCCGTTCCGTCGCTCGCCGGAGCTTCACCGGCGTTCTCTCCGGCGAGAGCAACGTGTCACCGCCACCTCAGCTCTGTTGACTGGTCGTTGCCCGCGTGGAAATTGACTCAGTCAACAGGCCCACCTGTCTGTCTCTGTAGCTAGGTGTGAACCGGTATGTTTAGTATTAGGTTTAATTTCAAATTACAGAAAAATGTTGAAACTTTGAAAAATCATATAAAATTCATTTCAACTCAGAAAAATTCAAATAATATATCAAAATTCTCACAAAAATAAACTCTACTCAAATAAAATATAAAACAAAAATGTGTGTCAAAATAAAAATTCACTTATTTTTAACCTTATTAATTATGCCATTTCAATTATTTAAAATACAATTTGAATTCAATAATTAGTGAAGCTTCAAAATTAAATTTTAACTATTCAGTAACTAAGTAAAATGTTTAGATTAATTTTATTTATCATATTTGCATTTACTTAATTATTAGTGGTAATTCATAAACCCTAATTTGCAAATTACTATTTTCTATTTTCTTTAAATAGTAATAACTCAAGAAAATATTATAAGTAAATATTATTTTGGTAAATAAAAACTTATTTACTTGAACATCTTTAGTTAACAAGTTAATTATTTTAAACCATAATAACAATTATTAAACCCTGATTCTTAATTAAACCAAAATAGGAGTACTCTAATTATTAAATCTTGTGAAGATTAATAAAATATCAAACCAGCACTAATTTTGATTCAAAGTAATTAGTAACCACAACTCTATTACCAAATATCATTTTAGGAGATATACCATAGCTTAGAAACCCTAGTTTCAATTTGAGTAAGACATTGATCCCATTATTTCATGTGATCATCCTAAATTAGTGGAACCCTGAAACCCTAGGGGTTTAGCCCATACAATTATATCCACCTCACCTTTAGGTGTATAAACTTAATAAGCAACCAATGAATGCATGCTCATGATCCATTAACATAAAACCAATTCACATGAGATTATCATTTCATGCCTTTATTTTTGATTAATACTTATATGATCCATTAGTGCCACCTAGATATAAACCCTAGCTTGTTAGTCACATGTTAACACCATTGATCACCATTCTTAGTATCACATCATTGAAATCAACTTTAACCATCATTACCTAGTAGAACCATGGTGATCAACCCTAACACCAATCTTGTGTAGTAATGCACATCACATGCTCCTATTCCACTAAACCCTACTTAGGAAAGGATAAGTCACTTAGCTTAGAAACCATTAGAAATTACTTAGGAAAGCAATTGTGAAACCATAGTAAACCCTAATAGCTAATTTATAGAACCATCTTGACCATCATCCTTTGATATGATACCATAATCAACCATAGTAATAAACCTACCAATACTTGTTGTATATAGAACCAATTCAACTTAAGAACTCAACTAGTCCCTGATGACCCACAAGTATAGGGGGTGTATCGTAGTATCTTCGATAAGTAAGAATGTCGATCCCAACGAGGAGCAGAAGGTGTTGATAGGCAGTTTTGATGAAGGATTCACTGTAAATGCTCACAGACAAGTATTCAGGGGGTTTTGATGTAACAGATGAATAAAGTACAAGTAAGTAAAATGCGAGAGAAATAATTGCAGCGAGTGGCCCAATCCTTTTTAGCACAAAGGACAAGCCGGTTTGTTTACTTATAATGACCAAACGTTCTCGAGGACACACGGGATTTTAGTCTAGTGCTTTCGCTACATACAGTTGATTAATCTTCATTGTTTTGATAAGTGTTGTGTGGGTGAACCTATGCTAATGTACCGCCCTTCCTAGGACTAATACATACTTGTGATTATACCCCTTGCAAGCATCCGCAACTACAAGAAAGTAATTAAGATAAATCTAACCACAGCCTTAAACTCTGAGATCCTGCGATCCCTCCTGCATCGATATACCAACGGGGGTTTAGGTTTCTGTCACTCCGGCAACCCCGCAATTGGCAAACGAGTACAAGATGCATTCCCCTAGGCCCATAAATGGTGAAGTGTCGTGTAGTCGACGTTCACACGACACCACTAGAAGAATAACACCACAACTTAAATATCATAACATTGAATATTACTCAACCATAGTTCACTACTAGCAATTAGACTTCACCCATGTCCTCAAGAACTAAACGAACTACTCACGAGACATCATATGGAACATGATCAGAGGTGATATGATGATGAATAACAATCTGAACATAGACCTTGGTTCAATGGTTTCACTCAATAGCATCAACAACAAGTAGAAATCAGTATCGGGAGAGTTTCCCCTATCAAACAATCAAGATCAAACCCAAATTGCTACAGCGGTGACGATGTCCAGCGGTGGAGATGGCGGTGATGATGGTGGAGATGATGATGATGGTGATGGAGATGATGTCCAGCTCGATGGCGGTGACGATGGCGTCGATTTCCCCCTCCGGGAGGGAATTTCCCCGGCGGATTCCTGCCCGCCGGAGAGCTCTTTTCTCTCTGGTGTTCTCCGCCCCGCAGAGGCGGCTGTAACCCTTCGTGAGGATTCCTCTGTGGCTTAGGTCTTCGGGACGAAGGGTTTCGCGAAGAAAAGGAGGCGAAAGAGGCCGAGGGGGCTCCACACCACATGGTGACGCGGCCAGGCCATGGGCCGCGCCACCCTATGGTGTGGGCCCACCCTGGGTCCAGCTGGCTCCCCCTTCTGGCTTCCTCCGTCATCTGGAAAAATAGGATTTTTGGTAAAACTTTCTTCCACTGTTGATCTTCCGAAATATTGCATCCTGACGGTGCTTTTTCCAGCAGAATCCTGGCTCCGGTGCTCGATCTCCAAATAATCATGAAACATGCAAAATAGATTAAATAACATAAGTATTGTGTCCCAATATGAAATATATCAATGAATAACAGAAAATTATGATATAAAATAGTGATGCAATTTGGACGTATCAACTCCCCCCAAGCTTAGACTTCGCTTGTCCCCAAGCGAAACTGAACTCGGTAAACAGGTCCACATGTTTATGGAGTGAAGAGTCGATAAATAAAATACGGACAAGAAGCATCATATTCATTCACACAAGACATTATAGTAAACAACTTCCTCATACAACTCAACTTGAAACAAGTATAAGGTAATCACAAATAAAGGTGCATAAGAAATCATAATTGGTGATGGCAAACTTTGTTCTTGGTCAGAGAACAGTTAACAGATTATACTTATCTATTGAGCAGCGCTCTCATATTAAAGCTTATGGTAAATTTGCATATTCAATCATATTAATCATTGATGACTTTCAAGGCTATATTCATTCAGGTAAAACTTGTACTAAACAAGAAAGAGTAAAGACATGATGAAGCAAATCACAATATAATAGTTTGATGACAACAACTCAAATGCTTGCTTGAGATGGAGGGAAATAGGTTTACTGACTCAACATAAAGTAAAAGACAGGCCCTTCGCAGAGGGAAGCAGAGATTAAATCATGTGCTAGAGCTTTTTCAGTTTTGAAATCATATGAAGAGAATAAAAGTAAAGTTTTGAGAGGTGTTTGTTGTTGTCAACGATCGTATGGTACTCTAACCCCCTTGCCAAACAGACCTCCAAAGAGCGGCTCCCATGAAGGATGTTATCTCTACCAGCAAGGTAGATCATCCCTCTTCTCTTTTGTTTACACATGTACTTTAGTTTATTTAAGGATGACACTCCCCCCAACCTTTGCTTACACAAGCCATGGCTAACCGAATCCTCGGGTGCCTTCCAACAATCTCATACCATGGAGGAGTGTCTATTGCAAAATTAAGTTGCTTACTGATGAATCAGAGCAAAACATGTGAAGAGGATTATTAATGAAAGTTGATTAATTGGGGCTGGGAACCCCGTTGCTAGCTCTTATTGCAAAATTATAGGATAAGTGGATGAAGCCACTAGTCCATTAGTGGAGGCTGCCTAACAAGACTGAAAGATAAAACACCACATACTTCCTCATGAGCTATAAAACATTGACACAAATAAGAAGCAATAAGTTTTGAATTGTTTAAAGGTAGCATATGAAGTATTTACTTGGAATGGCAGAAAATACCATGCAGTAGGTAGATATGGTGGACACAATTGGCATAGGTTTGGGTTCAGGTTTGGATGCACGAGAAGTATTCCCTCTCAGTACAGGTCTTTGGCTAGCAAGGTTAAATAGCAAGCATAGGAGTTGAGGGGAAACAAACAAATATACATGTGATAGAAACAATCATGCATCTTACTTGTAAGCACAAACAGTTTTAACTTTAGAATACTAAGCTAAGAACTGATAAGAAAGATAATAATATCTTCTACATGTACTTCCTCTATTCTTCTTGAACTCAAAGTATTGTTGCTATTGACCATTGCTAAGTTTGCCAAAACCAAATAGATTTACTTAATGCTCCCAGAGTGGTACCAATACTAAAATCAAGATCAATCATATAGTAGAAATTGCAAACTAAAATAAGGTGTGCAATATGTAAATGATAAGACTTCTCATTAATATTCCATAACGATAACTCACACCAAGGGATACATAGACAAACTAAAGGAGAGATACTTCCACACTGCAACCCATCTCATACGATAACTTCCCTACTCATGATATGACACTACTTGATAGTAAAAAGTAAAGGGTAATGATAATGTGATACCACGGCACTCCCCCAAGCTTGGAACAAACCAAGGGGATGCCAATACCGAAGATGGATTACTCCTTTGGCGATGGTGGTGATGAATTCCCGTCTTCAGATTTCCAAGATAGTGGCTCTCCATCAACAAATGACATCTTGGTCTCGGGAATCCTGAAACTAGCAGCACGGCTTATATGTTTAAACCTGTTTTCATACTCACAGTTCTGATTATGAATGTCATAGAGTTGAGCTTGGAGTTTGTTGGTGGTGTCGTGAAGTGAGAGGATGTCGCCCCATAGCTTTGCAGTTTCCTTCTCGTGTTCAGCAATGAGTTCAGACCCAATCTTGTGAAAGATATCCACTTCACGCTCGGCCATCTTCTTGTAATTGAAGACCTCTTGTTCTAGCTTCTCCATCCTGTTTTCCAAACTTCCTTCTCCTTTGGGACCCTGAACATCTTTGATCTGCAGTTTTCCCTCGACAAGCATCAACTCCTTTGGGTGCATCCTCAGCTCCTCCATGTACAAGTTGCCAACATCCTTGCAGGAGCTGTTCTTCGGAGTTCCCGACGAAGACATGATGGCTCTAGATCCGAAACAAATCCTGGCAGAAACAGCTTGAAACAAAACACGTCGAGAAAACGATATACGGACCTCCAGGGGTCCGGGGGATTTTATAGTAAAAAATTTCAGAACAAACGGAAAGTACCAGATCGAACAAGAGTCGGAAAGGGGCAACGAGGCAGCCAGACCACAGGGCGGCGCGGCCAGGCTGGGGCCCGCGCCGGCCTGTGGTGTCACGCCCTCGTGCGTCCTTTCCACTCCGTTTCGATCTCCTAATTTTTCTTATTTTCCAAAAACAGCAAAAATAATGTTCGGAAAGTAAATCGCAAACTTTTCATTACCAGTACTGTTACCTATTCAAAGTCGAGTTCTGGCGGACTGTCTATTTGTCCTTTGATGAAAGCCTCCGGTGTCTCCACTTGAATAATATCAACATCAACATTATAAGAATCACCTGAGATATAATGCTTGAGTCTTTGTCCATTCACCACTTGCGTAGCATTGCCTTGGAGAGAGCTAATTTTAATTGCTCCTGAACGATACACCTCCTCAACAACATATGGTCCTTCCCATTTCGAGAGTAATTTCCCTGCAAAGAATCTGAGACGAGACCGATACAATAGGACTTTATCCCCAATATTAAACTCTCTTTTGATGATCCTTCTATCATGCCATTTTTTAACTTTTTCTTTAAAGAGTTTAGCATTTTCATAAGCTTCACTTCTCCATTCATCTAGAGAACTTAATTGTAGCAACCTCTTATCACCGGCAAGTTTAGGATCATTATTTAATTCTCTAACAGCCCGATAAGCTTTGTGTTCTAGTTCTAAAGGTAAATGACAAGCTTTTCCGTAAACCATTTTATAAGGTGACATTCCCATGGGGTTTTTATAAGCAGTTCTATAAGCCCATAGTGCGTCTTTCAATTTACTAGCCCAATTCTTTCTAGATTTATTAACGGTTTTCTGCAAGATAGATTTAATTTCTCTATTTGATAGTTCTACTTGACCACTACTTTGAGGGTGATAAGCGGAAGCAATTCTATGATTAATACCATACTTAGCAAGAGTTTTTCTAAAACCTCCATGAATAAAATGAGAACCTCCATCAGTCATAATATATCTAGGTACTCCAAATCTAGGAAAAATAACATCTAAAAGCATTTTTAAAGAGGTCTCACCATCAGCACTTTTTGTAGGTATGGCTTCCACCCATTTAGTAACATAATCAACAGCAACAAGTATATGAGTGTTACCTTTTGAAGAGGGAAAAGGTCCCATGAAGTCAAATCCCCAACAATCAAACGGTTCAATAACAAGAGTATAATTCATAGGCATTTCATTGCGTCTGGAGATATTACCAACCCTTTGACATTCATCACAAGATAAAATAAACTTCCTTGCATCTTTGAAGAGAGTTGGCCAATAAAAACCTGATTGTAGAACCTTTTGCGCGGTTCTATCTCCGGCGTGATGTCCTCCATAAGCACTGCCATGACATTTACTCAATATCTCTTGTTGTTCATATTCGGGAACACACCTTCGCATAATACCATCCACTCCTTCTTTATATAAGTGTGGGTCATCCCAGAAATAATGCCTCAAGTCATAAAAGAATTTCCTCCTCTGCTGAGCTGAAAAGGTTGGAGGCAAGTACTTGGAAACAATAAAGTTAGCATAATCAGCATACCAAGGACTGTCTCGCGAGCTCACCTTTATTACAGCCAATTGTTCATTTGGAAAACTATCATTAACAGGAACAGGGTCATAAGCAATATTTTCCAATCTAGACAAATTATCAAAACAGGGATTATCAAAGCACCTTTCCTATCTACAATATGTAAATCAAATTCTTGCAAAAGAAGTACCCATCTAATAAGCCTCGGCTTAGCATCTTTCTTTGTCATAAGGTATCTAATTGCAGCATGATCAGTATGAATTGTAACTTTTGAATCAACAATATAAGATCTAAATTTATCACAAGCAAAGACTACAGCTAACAATTCTTTTTCAGTAGTAGCATAATTTCTTTGAGCAGCATCAAGAGTTTTGCTAGCATAATGAATAACATTTAATTTTTTATCTACTCGCTGTCCAAGTACAGCGCCTACAGCAAAATCACTAGCATCACACATAATTTCAAATGGTAAATTCCAATCAGGAGGTTCGACTATAGGAGCAGTTGTTAAGGCTTTCTTTAGAGTTTCAAAAGCTTCCTTACAATCATCATCAAAAACAAAAGGTACATCTTTTTGAAGAAGATTAGTAAGAGGCTTTGAAATCTTGGAGAAATCTTTAATAAATCTCCTATAAAACCCAGCATGACCAAGAACACTACGAATACCTTTAACATCCCTCGGATAGGGCATCTTCTCAATAGCTTCAACTTTAGCTCTATCAACTTCAATACCTCTCTCAGAAATTTTATGTCCCAATACAATTCCTTCATTAACCATAAAGTGGCATTTCTCCCAATTAAGAACAAGGTTAGTTTCTTCACATCTCTGCAAAACTTTATCAAGGTTTCGCAAGCAACTATCAAAAGAATTCCCATAGACAGAAAAATCATCCATGAATACTTCCACAATACTCTCACAAAAGCCATGAAAAATAGAAGACATGCATCTTTGAAAAGTAGCAGGAGCATTACATAAACCAAAAGGCATACGCCTATAAGCATAAGTTCCATAGGGACAAGTAAAAGTGGTTTTCTCTTGATCTTTAGCTTTAACAGCAATTTGTGAAAACCCAGAATAACCATCAAGAAAGCAAAAATGAGTATTTTTAGATAACCTTTCTAGCATTTGATCAATAAATGGTAAAGGGTAATGATCTTTCTTAGTGACTTTATTAACTTTTCGATAATCAATGCACATTCTATACCCTACAACTACTCTTTGAGGTATGAGCTCATCATTATCATTAGGCACAACAGTCATTCCTCCTTTCTTAGGAACGCAATGCACATGACTAACCCATCTACTATCAGCAATAGGATATATAATACCAGCTTCAAGAAGTCGTAATACCTCATTCCTTACCACATCCTTCATCTTGGGAATTAGACGACGCTGAGGTTCAACAACAGGCTTCGCATCATCTTCCATATTAATGGCGTGTTGGCAAATAGAGGGAGAAATCCCCTTCAAGTCATCAAGAGTATAGCCAATAGCACCTCGGTGTTTCTTCAATATTTGCAATAATCTTTCTTCTTCAAACTCTGTAAGCTTAGAACTAATAATAACAGGATATATTTTCTTATCATCAATATGAGCATATTTAAGATTATCAGGCAAAGGCTTTAAATCAAAAACAGGATCTTCCTTTGGTGGCGGTGTTGTACCCAAGTCTTCCACCGGTAAATCATGCTTGAGAATAGGTTGGCGAAGAAAAATCTCCTCAAGCTCATCTCTTTCTTTCCTAAAAACTTCACTCTCACTATCTTCCAAATGTTGCTGTAAAGGATTATTAGGAACAAGAACAATAGATGCACACTGCTCCATTTTAAAATCATTACTAGGCAAATCAGCTTTATAAGGAGTTTTGGTAAATTTAGAGAAGTTAAACTCATAAGATTCACTAGCAAATTTAGTCAAAATTTTCTCTTTCTTGCAATCTATAATAGCTCCACAAGTATTTAGAAAAGGTCTACCAAAAATGATAGGACAATAATCACTAGCAACAGAACCAAGTACCAAAAAGTCAGCATGATATTTAATCTTACCACATAGAACTTCCACATCTCGAACAATACCAATTGGAGAAATAGTTTCTCTATTAGCCAGCTGAATAACCACATCAATATCTTCAAGTTCACAGGAATCAATTTCGTGCATAATCTCCGTGTAAAGCTCATAAGGTATAGCACTAACACTTGCACCAATATCACATAAACCATAATAGCAATGATCACCAATTCTAACAGATATCATAGGAACACTAGCTTGTTTGGGTTTATTAGGATGTGAAACAATATTAGAAGCATCTTCACAGAAAATAATATGACCATCCTCCACATTTTCAGTCACAAGATCTTTAACAATTGCAACAGCAGGTTCAACTTTTATTTGTTCTTCAGGTTCTATAGGTTTCTTTTCACTTTTATGAACCGCACTATTTATAACAGAGTACTCTTTCATTTTAGCAGGAAAAGGAGTTTTTTCAATATAAGCTTCAGGAATAACACGATCAGCAGTTTCAACTACAACACACTTATTAATAGATGAATCAATTTTATCTTTGTACGGTTCATGATACTTATCAAAATTCTTCTTAGGCAATTCATAATGAGAGGCAAAAGCTTTATAAAGGTTTGCAGCAACTTGAGAATCAAGACCATATGTAGCACTCATATTACGAAATGTATCAGTATCCATAAAAGCTTCAATGCATTTATAATCATAAATTATACCTGATTATATTCTCTATCTTTGTCGTTCTCCCAACCTTCAGTATTTTCTTGGATCCGATCAAGAAGGTCCCTTTTAAACTCTTCTTTATTGCGTGTAAATGATCCAGAACAAGAGGTATCCAGCAAGGTCTTGTCTTGAAAAGAAAGTCTTGCATAGAAATTATCAATTATAACATTACCAGGAAGCTCATGAATGGGGCATTTGAGCATTAAAGACTTCAATCTCCCCCAAGCTTGGGCAATACTCTCTCCATCATGAGGCCAGAAATTATATATGCGGTTCCGATCTTTGTGAATTTCATTTGGAGGATAAAATTTGGAATAAAATAAAGGCACAATGTCCTCCCAATCAAGGGAATCACCATTCTTCAGCAATTTATACCAATGCGCCTCTTTACCAGACAGCGATATAGAGAATAGCTTCTTCCTAACTTCATTCATAGCAATACCTGCACATTTGAATAACCCGCATAATTCATGCAAAAACAGTAAATGATCACCAGGATGGACAGTTCCATCCCCTTCATAGCGGTTATCCATAACATGTTCAATAATTTTCGTAGGTATTTTATATGGTATTACTTCCTCACCTGGCGCCTCATCCACTACCGTTGCAGTAGTAGTAGATTTCCCAAATAGAAATTGAAGAGAAGATCTCTCCATAATGACTTATAGCAATGAGTGAAATAAAATCAGCACAAACAGTAAAGATTTTCCTTACCAATTCCGCTTACCAATAGCGCTTCACTCCCCGGCAACGGCGCCAGAAAATAGTCTTGATGACCCACAAGTATAGGGGGTGTATCGTAGTATCTTCGATAAGTAAGAATGTCGATCTCAACGAGGAGCAGAAGGTGTTGACAGGCAGTTTTGATGAAGGATTCACTGTAAATGCTCACAGACAAGTATTCAGGGGGTTTTGATGTAACAGATGAATAAAGTACAAGTAAGTAAAATGCGAGAGAAATAATTGCAGCGAGTGGCCCAATCCTTTTTAGCACAAAGGACAAGCCGGTTTGTTTACTTTAATGACCAAACGTTCTCGAGGACACACGGGATTTTAGTCTAGTGCTTTCGCTACATACAGTTGATTAATCTTCATTGTTTTGATAAGTGTTGTGTGGGTGAACCTATGCTAATGTACCGCCCTTCCTAGGACTAATACATACTTGTGATTATACCCCTTGCAAGCATCCGCAACTACAAGAAAGTAATTAAGATAAATCTAACCACAGCCTTAAACTCTGAGATCCTGCGATCCCTCCTGCATCGATATACCAACGGGGGTTTAGGTTTCTGTCACTCCGGCAACCCCGCAATTGGCAAACGAGTACAAGATGCATTCCCCTAGGCCCATAAATGGTGAAGTGTCGTGTAGTCGATGTTCACACGACACCACTAGAAGAATAACACCACAACTTAAATATCATAACATTGAATATTACTCAACCATAGTTCACTACTAGCAATTAGACTTCACCCATGTCCTCAAGAACTAAACGAACTACTCACGAGACATCATATGGAACATGATCAGAGGTGATATGATGATGAATAACAATCTGAACATAGACCTTGGTTCAATGGTTTCACTCAATAGCATCAACAACAAGTAGAAATCAGTATCGGGAGAGTTTCCCCTATCAAACAATCAAGATCAAACCCAAATTGCTACAGCGGTGACGATGTCCAGCGGTGGAGATGGCGGTGATGATGGTGGAGATGATGATGATGGTGATGGAGATGATGTCCAGCTCGATGGCGGTGACGATGGCGTCGATTTCCCCCTCCGGGAGGGAATTTCCCCGGCGGATTCCTGCCCGCCGGAGAGCTCTTTTCTCTCTGGTGTTCTCCGCCCCGCAGAGGCGGCTGTAACCCTTCGTGAGGATTCCTCTGTGGCTTAGGTCTTCGGGACGAAGGGTTTCGCGAAGAAAAGGAGGCGAAAGAGGCCGAGGGGGCTCCACACCACATGGTGGCGCGGCCAGGCCATGGGCCGCGCCACCCTATGGTGTGGGCCCACCCTGGGTCCAGCTGGCTCCCCCTTCTGGCTTCCTCCGTCATCTGGAAAAATAGGATTTTTGGTAAAACTTTCTTCCACAGTTGATCTTCCGAAATATTGCATCCTGACGGTGCTTTTTCCAGCAGAATCCTGGCTCCGGTGCTCGATCTCCAAATAATCATGAAACATGCAAAATAGATGAAATAACATAAGTATTGTGTCCCAATATGAAATATATCAATGAATAACAGCAAATTATGATATAAAATAGTGATGCAATTTGGACGTATCAGTCCCTATTAGAAAACTAAATGAACCCAATAGTAAACCCTAGAAAGCATAGCTCCTATGTATAGTAGTTCTTGTTCTAATGGAACCTGTTCTTCAAAAGTTATCCTTTTGAAGTACAAATGTCAATTAAACCTTAGAGCCCTAATTCTTCTTTGAAATACTCATAATTTCTTAATCAACATGTTCTTCAAAAATTATTCTTTTGAAGTATAATATAAGTAATCATCAACCATGTCCTGTAGAACTTAAAATTGACAACTGTTCTTTACATATTATTCCATCACTATTCTTTATGTGTATGATTGTTATGATGTCTTATATCACTTAGTTATGATGCTAATATAACCAAACCCTAATAAGAACCTTGTTTGAGAACCAACCCTAAAGAAATCTTTACAACTCATACATCCTAAATCATCGAGGTTAGGTTACGCTTGGGACGATTGCATCTCATACTATGCATTATAGCATTTTTGCCAGTTCTTTAAACATTGTCCTTACCGGACGATGATGGTATTTCAGCATTTGGAGTTCTCACGTATCGAAGTTTTTGCCTGCATAATCTTGCAGTCAAGAAAGGCAAGTTCATCGCTTGCTCATGTCATTTGATTACTTGTATCAAACTATATGCAAAGTACTATACTTATCACTCATGCATTGAAAAGCAAAGTATTATTTTACAATTATGAATATGACTATGTGGTGGGCAATGGAACCATGGTATGTGTTGATATGGTGGAAGTTCCATTGCATGGGTACTACTCATCTAGGACTAAGTACCAACGCCGTCCAGTGATTCTAGCGCCGTACATATCGCGTTGACCATAAGATCTATAACGGCTCTGGGGAAGTCAGCTGTATCTTTTCCCTTCTGCACGCCAACGGATTGGTAGAGCTGGCGGGGTGTTGGAGGCACTGCCGCAATAGGTTGGGATAGCCTTTTAAATCCCCATCCATTAGTGATGATAAGCTCTACGATCTATGATGGATTGTCCGGAGTACACCGTGAGTAAAGCTGTATTATCGGGAGAAGTCTACTGGGGGTGTAGGGTTGGACAAAAGGGTGGGTTTGCAGGGTCGCGGAGAAGGCAGTGATTGGCTTAGATCTTACACCTGGCCCCACACCAAGGAAGTGTGGACGAGCATGCATCTCGGATAGGTATCAAGGATAAGGTCTCTTATGGGAAAAGTAACGCACCTCTGCAGAGGATACTGAATTGTGACTGTCACTCCCTGTTCCGGGAAGGGAACTGCGAACGTGGCAGGAAAGGAACTCCACGAAGTTCTGTTCAACCTGTGAAGACTGACGGGCATAGTTTTCAGAATAAAATAGACCTTTTGAAGAAATGTTTATGAAAACTTGCATTAGCCTATGACTTTCTGGTCTATGGCTGTAGCTAGTGCATGATACACATATTTCCTAATATGAACTTGCTGAGTACGCTCGTACTCATTCTATCCCATTTGAACCCCCTTCTTAGATCAAGGCACCAAAGGAGAAACTACCGTGGAACTCAAAGACAAAGGAGTCAACTGCAACAAGATGAAGAATCCAATCAAAGAAGTCAATGAAGTCAACTTCTGCATCAGCTATTATGGAAACCTAGACTAGTAATAGAAGGGAACCTTTCCCTAATCCTAGCACCTAAGTAGCTAGAATTCTATAGCAATCCAAGTAGCTCTTAAGCTTGAGTTAGCAATAAGTTAGACTACGAGTCGTTTTTCTGGAGCTTTATTGAAGTTTTACCTCACTGTAAAGTAGGAGGCTGTGTTGATCTCTTGTAAACAGCTTGTGTATCCTTCTATAGACATACCTTGGACTCGCATATGTTTCTGTTGTACCACTCTGAGAGATGTAATATGAGTGGAACGGTGTTTCACTTGTGTTATGTCAACGACTTGTGTACTACACCATGCAGTGGTACGCTGGGTCATCACAGTAACACTAATAAATAGTCATCAAAAAGTAAAACTAATTAAAAAAAATATAAGTATTAGATGAAATAAAATAGAAAGAAAAACAAATAAAATTTATGATGGCGCACGGCAAAGAAAGAATCGCACGGCAAATGAGCCTTTGACGTGCAACTTGTCTGGCCGCACGGCAAAGGGAGCGCCACGGCAACGCCCAGACCCTTTGCCGTGCAGCATTTCTTTGCCGTGCAGCGTGTAGGGTCTTTGCCGTCGTAGTTTCTTTGCCGTGCGCTTTGGTTGGACTTTGCCGTGCATAGGATCGTTATCGTGCGCCACTATTGTCTTTACCGTGCAGGGATTCTTTGCCGTGCGCTGCTCTCAGACTTTGCCGTGCAGTTTGTTTTTGTCGTGCGTGCTACTTGCTGCGCACGGCAAAGATGTCTTTGCCATGCAGCGGCGCACGGCAATGATTGGCTGGACGGCAATGCCCTTTTTTCCCGTAGTGCTGAACGTTGGAGAAATGCTGCCAAAGAACTCTTACCGACAGCGTATAATGTTAGCACAAGAACTTGAACATGAAGTAATGTACAATCTATGTAGAAAACTATACTACATTGCAGGAAAGAACCAGGATTTAGGAATTATTATTATATACTGCCTTTCACTTGAATTGTACATTTACAAATTGTTTTAACTTGCTCAGAACTTCAAATACCTATCAGGGAGTACCAATTGCAGACGGTTGGTAATTTATCACTTGTATGGATAGAGCTTTATCACTGGCAATCAAGCCAGCTTGACCAATCCGATTACTACTCATGTTCTGACATGGATAACTTGGAGAATGATTCCTTAGTTCAACATTACTTTATCATCAGATCAAAAAAAAAAAAAAAACATTACTTTATCATCAAGCAAAATCGGTTATATTTTCCAAATTAACCTGGACAATTGTTATGTGATGAATTTCAGCATATAATCTGTGAGACTGTAGATCATTCCTTCCGGGAGTGGTGTTTTGGAACATGGGATCATATGCTCCCTCTATTTTGAAATGCATCTTACACATATTTTGAATTTCAAAAAAATTGAAACCAAAAATTCGAATGTAAATATTCTCGTGCTACACGCTTACAAAGTTGTTTCATAAAAAATCGACTTATCATGTGACGTGTGTAAAAAGACAAAACTCAGTGCTAAAAATAATGCTTTTCACAAGATAAATTTTCTCTTTTTTATATAGATCACAAAAAATATTGGTTTTTCGTGAAACTTAACGAACGAACATATATTATGAAGATGTACATGTAAATTTTTTTGTTAAAATTTTTTGACATTTCGAAATATGATTTTATGATAGAGGGTGCATACGCACCCGGGAGCCGAATTGAATATCCGATTCCTTTACCCTCACAAGTATAATACAGCAGCTTTTAAACAGAACAAGGACTTCCTGCCAGTGCCCACCTCTTGCTTTGCTATGGCTAACACGGTAAGCATTATATCCTTAGATCTCACACTAAGCGACATGCATCAGCTCTGCCTCCAAAGATCTTCAGATCTGGCACGAGTGGTACATTTTCTTTGTATGCAAGGACATGGTCATCACTTATGGCCAAGTGAAAAGTGAAAAACCTCTACTCAAGTTAGGAATATTCTTTCAGACATATAATATACAGGGGAGACAAGATTTTGGAATACTGTTACTCTTCGGTCGACAAATGCGCATAACAAGAATTACAAGTTGCTATCAAAATAAACTGATGTCTAATTATACCATCTTGTCTTACTATCGAAATATATGTTCCTACCCAGTATAAAGATAAATCCACGACTAAATAAACCTCAACTTTATAACCAAGACAGAAGATCTATTTTATCATTACTATACTCAGCAGGGCAACACTAGCAACAGTTAGATAAATAAAAATCAGTGTAGAATATAACAATACCAATCATGCGCTGAATCATATGCAAGACCGCATCATTTGTGGCAGATATACTACTATTTACAAACAAAGGTTGCATCAGGTTTTAGTTAGCTACTCCAAACAAAGATAGGTCCTCACACACAAATAATTGTCTGACCAATCCAATCGGTCTAGCTGCTCACTAAAGAATCGATAGGAAATAGCATTAGTGAACTTTGTAACATAATAATATTACTAGCTACTAAAGCTACCTCCTGACATGCTAAAGCTAGATCACAAACAGTAGATAGCACTACACTGTCCATCTCAATAGAAGCAAACTTTGATTTTTTTTATTTTAAAAACCTATGGTTTCAGCAAACTAATTAGAGCAATCGGTGAGGAAACTAGTTTACTAATTAGGTGCAGATAATGACAATTCAGAAGCTCCAAGACATAAGATGGGTGGCTTATGTGAGAAGTTGGGGAGAAGGCAGCCTGTTTCTTTAAGCCACCAAAAAGAACTGGACCGACCTAATTGAGCCGTAGCTGCTACACAAAGTTGTTCATCCAGATAAACAGAAGAACAAAAAGTTGACCTTTCCATGCCAATGTCGAGGTCGCAGATCCCTGGGGGCGCCAACGTTCTTCAGATCCGGAGCAACCACTGGCTCCTACGAAGAGGCCGGCTATTTAGGAGGGGGCCGGTTTCTTCTGGGCTAAACGGGCTAACCCAGGCCAGAAGCGTTTTGAGATGTTTTCAGGTGTTTTCATCGAGCCTGAAAAAAACACTCCAAAACCAGCTCAAACACCTCAAAAAACACTGGCATCGAACGAGGCCTGAGGAGATAAAGGTGAGATCGTGGGAGTTGTCGCTACAAATCGCCACACGAGCGAGCGAGGTATGTGTGACCAAGGCTCGATTCCAAAGCAAAATCATGAATCTTTTCAGTTTTCGCGGATTTGTTGAATGAATTTATTTGAACGCCACTTCATTACTGGTCACTACGATCACATCCTCGATGTCATTCTTGTTAGATTAAATTCCTATCCGTAGAGCCGATAACATGTCCTCCTCTTTAATTGCTTTGTATTGTTTCAGGTTGTCCACCTTTGATTGCTGAAGTACTTTCTCCATTCCAAAATAAGTCTTGCATATTTATTTAGATGTATTTTAGTGTATAGAACTATAGATACATGAAAATGTAGGCAAATTTGTGATACTTATTTGGAATAGATGAAGAACTAATTTAGTTCTACACCTTTATACTGGCTTGTTGTCCATGGAGTGATTTGGATATAGGAAAAAGAAAAGAAAAAGGATTGGAAGTTAGTCTTAATCAGATAGGTATTTCATTATCTTGCAAAGTGTACCCATATCTTCTTTCCCTGTTGATGAAAAAAAATGGTAATAACAGATCGATCCGTGCTTTGACTTTTTTTGATGTTGCAAGAAACTAATGAAGTCGTCGCTAATAATCTAATATGTGTTGCTTGCACGATTGTTTCAAAATGTTGCGTGGCCTGATCACTTACTAGAACAAGAAATGTAGTAATTGCATTAAAAACTGAAGAAACAAAGGTACTAATTGCATTAAAAACTCAGGAGAGAAAGGTCAATGGCATCCTATCCTATCCTATATTCCTATCTATCTTGAGTGGCCCCGATCCCGTTTGGAAGCGCAGCAAAAAATGGGGGACACCTTTCACTTGTACTGTGTCCCCGTCGGCTTGGCTCTCGTATCGTTGCTTCTTGTGTTTGCGAGGTACAAGCGTTCGGCGGCGCATGGGCTGCGGCTGCCGCCGGGGCCATGGAAGCTGCCCGTCATTGGCAGCTTACACCACCTCGTCGGGAAGAAGCTCCTCCACCGCGCTCTACGTGACCTGGCCCTGCGCCACGGGCCGGTCATGCTGCTCCGGCTAGGCGAGGTACCGACGCTGGTGGTCTCGTCACGGGAGGCGGCCCGCGAGGTGATGAAGTCTCTGGACACGACGTTCGCAACACGGCCGCTGACGAGCCCCACCCTGCGCGTGCTGTCCAGCGACGGCCGGGACATCGTGTTCGCGCCGTACGGGGAGTACTGGCGCCAGCTCCGCAAGATCGCCGTCACGGAGCTCCTCTCAGTGCGCCGCGTCCTCTCCTTCCGCGCCATCCGCGAGGAGGAGGTCGCCGCCATGCTGCGCTCAGTCGAGGCGGCCGCCGCCGACGGCCGCCCCGTGCAGATGCGCGCTCGGCTGTCCGCGCTCATGGCCGACATCACGGTCCGCGCCGTGATTGGCGATACGTGCAAGGACCGCGACGTGTTACTCCGGGAGGTCGACCACGTGGTTGAGCTCGCGACGGGGCTCAACCCAGCCGACCTGTGGCCGTCGTCGTGGCTCGTCGGCCGGCTGTTCGGCGGCTCCGTGCGCCGCACCCAGGAGGTCCATGACACCATGTTCAGAGTCATCGACGGCATCATCCAGGAGCACCTGCTGGAGAGGAAGGGCGAGGAAGAAGCACAGGACCTGCTTGACGTGCTGCTGAAGATACATAAAGATGATGGCGGGCTCGACATGCTTGCCGTTAAAGCCGTCATCTTCGTGAGCACCATGTTTGCCTTGTATTAAGGGAGAGCAAGCACTAGCTTCTGAGTGTTTGATTGATGTGCATGCAGGACATCTTCAGCGCCGGAATGGAGACGTCTTCGACGGCGCTGGAGTGGGCCGTGGCGGAGCTGATCAAGAACCCGAGGGTCATGGCGAAGGCCACGGCCGAGGTACGGCGAGCCTTCGAGGCCGGCGGGACAGTGATGGAGCAGGCGCTCGGGGACCAGCTGCCGTACCTGAGCCTCGTCATCCGCGAGACGCTCCGGCTGCACCCGCCGTTCTCGCTCCTCCTCCCGCGCGAGTGCCGCGAGGCGTGCCAGGTGCTCGGCTACGACGTGCCCCGCGGCACGCAGGTGCTAGTCAACGCCTGGGCGCTGGGCCGCGACAAGCGGTACTGGCCCAACGCGCCGGAGGAATTCCGGCCGGAGCGGTTCGAAGGCGAGGAAGGGTCGGCGGCGGGGAGAGACTTCAGGGGCACCGACTTCGAGCTCCTGCCGTTTGGCGCCGGCCGGAGGATGTGCCCTGGGATCTCCTTCGGCCTCGCCAACGTGGAGCTCCCGCTTGCCAGCCTGCTGCTCCACTTCCAGTGGAACGTCGTCTCCGGCTCGGCTGAGCAGTTCGACATGACTGAGGCGTTCGGCGCCACCACTCGCCTGAAGGCCAACCTCCTCCTGCGCCCCGTCCTGCGCGTGCCTCTTCCCCGACTTTAATGGACGACGACGCGCGCCATTGTTTTTCACAAGATATGTATTCAGTCACCTTGTTGCTTGTGTCATTTGATTCAACTCCTTCACATGTAAATGCCTGCATGACTCACCTTGCTGTAAAATGGATCTGGTCACACGGAATACATAATTCGATCATGCTACTGTTGTCACGGGGAAAACAGCCGTTGCCCAAATGTTTGCCGTGAGCCCTACGGCAAAGATTTCTTTGCCGTGCGCACCGAGCAGAACTCACGGCAAAAAAAGGAACACGGCAACATCTAAAGGGAGCGCACAGCAAAGAAACACTGCAAGGCAAAGTCTGAAGACAGCGCACGGCAAATAAATAGCCACGGCAATGACCCAACACACCGCATGGCAAAGATTCCGTGCACGGCATAGGCGTTTGGCATTGCCGTGCTTCACCCTTTGCCGTGTGTGGAGCTGGGATGCACGGCAATGTAGCCTTTGCCGTGCGTCATATGACATTTCCTTTGTTTTTCTTTCTATTTTATTTCATCTAACACTTATATTTTTTTTATTAGTTTTACTTTTTATGACCATTTATTAGTGTTACTTAAGATAATGTGTATATACCCATACTATTTGCAATACAAAAGTACTCGATCTCCATCTTCATCCCCACATGTATCAGGGTTTCGGAGCAATCCGCGCTTCGGAAAATCTGCTAAGTGTTATTGCCCAAATGTGAGGAAGGTCATGCCGTGGAGCTATTTTTTACACCATTACACCTTCCACCACACTTTCACACATATCATTGGTGCACATGCAAGATTTGGTGGGATTTCGGTGCTCCGGCAGTCATTCTCCCCTCCTCCCCCAAAACAGCGGTATGTGTGACCTGGCGGGTCTACCCCCTAGATTTCTCTGCACGAGGTTCCACCAATGTACTTTTTCATTGTTTTAGGTTTTTTTAGGACCTATACACATGGAAAACCAAGCTTGAGACCCTTTGGCACATGGTAGCCTCCGGCATACCCGCAGCTAGCCATTATCACACGAGGTGCCTTGATCTACTGGTTAGGGTTAGGGTTAGGTTTAGGGTTAGGCTAGGGTTAGGATTTAGGGGTAGGGATAGGGTTTAGGGTCAAGGTTAGGATTTAGGGTTAGGTTTAGGGTTTAGGGTTAGGGTCTAGGATTTAGGCTTTTGCAGCTCCCGCGTCAGCAGGTGCAGTTGCGTTACTCGAAGCCTCCCCGGTTTAAGGGTTTAGGGTTTAGGGGAGCTATTTTCACATCATTACATCTTTCACCACACTTTCACACATACATAAGTCCACATGCAACATTTGGTGGGATTACGGTGCTCAGGCGGTCATTGTCCCCCTCCTCCCCCAAAACATCGGTAAGTGTGCCCCGGCGGGTCTAACCCCCTAGATTTCTCCGCGCGAGATTCCACCAATGTACTTTTTCATTGTTTTAGGTTTTTTGGGACATATACACATGGAAAGCCAAGCTTGGACCCTTTGGCACATGGTAGCCTCCAGTTATATACACGCAGCCATTATCACATGAGCCACCCTTCTCGGTAACTTGTTCTTGAAGACAATCTTCAAAATTTGGCACATATACCAAGCTTCCCATCCAATTCTGGTGGTAAGCAGATATTATCCATCGCGTTGTCTTCAACAAGTTAGTCCACATGCGCTGACAGCACTTAGGGACATTATTCCAAGAAGAACTGCCTTGATCTACTCGTTAGGGTTAGGGTTAGCGTTTAGGGTTAGGGTTAGGATTTAGGGTTAGGGTTTAGAGTTTAGGGTTAGGGTAAGGATTTAGGATTAGAGTTAGGGTTATGGCTAGGGTTTAGGGTTTAGGATTTAAGGTGTTGCAGCTCCTGTGTCAGCAGGTGTATAGTGAATGGTTTAGGGGTTTAGGGCTCGAAGCCTCCCCAGTTTACGGTTTAGGGTTTAGGGGAGCTAGTTTTGTACCATTACACCTTCCAGCACACTTTCCCACATAGCATAGGTCCACATGCAAGATTTGGTGGGATTCCGGTGCTCCGACGATCATTCTCCCCCTCCTCCCCCCAAAACAGTGGTATGTGTGTCCTTGCGGGTCTACCCCCTAGATTTCTCCGCGCAAGGTTCCAACAATGTACTTTTTAATTGTTTTAGGTTTGTTTAGTACATATATATATGGAAAACCAAGCTTGGGACCCTTTGGCACATGGTAGCCTCCAGCATACCCGCAGCTAGGCATTTTCACACGAGGTGCCTTGATCTACTGGTTAGGGTTAGGGTTAGGGTTAGGGTTTAGGGTTAGGATTTAGTGGTAGGGCTAGGGTTTAGGGTCAAGGTTAGGATTTAGGGTTAGGGTTAGGTTTAGGGTTTAGGGTTTAGGGTTTAGGGTTAGGGTTAGGGTTTAGGATTTAGGGTTTTGCAGCTCCCGTGTCATCAGCTGCAGTTGCGTTACTCGAAGCCTCCCCAGTTTTAGGGTTTAGGGTTTAGGGGAGATATTTTCACACCATTACACCTTTCACCACACTTTCACACATAGCATAGGTCCACATGCAAGATTTTGTGGGATTCCGGTGCTCTGGCGGTAATTCTCCCCCTCCTCCCCCAAAACAGCGGTATGTGTGCCCCGGGGGGTCTAACCCCCTAGATTTCTCCGTGCGAGGTTCCACCAATGTACTTTTTCATTGTTTTAGGTTTTTTTGGGACATGTACACATGAAAATCCAAGCTTGGACCCTTTGGCACATGGTAGCCTCCAGTTATATACCCGTAGCCATTATCACATGAACCACTCTTCTCGGTAACTTGTTATTGAAGAAAATCTTCAAAAGTGGGCACATATACCAAGCTTGCCATCCAATTCTGGTGGTAAGCAGATATCATCCATCGCGTGGTCTTCAAAAAGGTAGTCCACATGCGCTGACGGCACTTAGGCACATTATTCCAACAAGAACTGCCTTGATCTACTCCTTAGGGTTAGGGTTCGGGATTAGGGTTTGGGTTAGGATTGAGGGTTAGGGTTAGGGTAAGGATTTAGGGTTAGAGTTAGGGTTTAGGGTTCAGGATTTAAGGTGTTGCAGCTCCCGTGTCAGCAGGTGTATAGTGAATGGTTTAGGGTTTAGGGGTTTATGGCTCGAAGCCTCCCCAGTTTACGGTTTAGAGTTTAGGGGTACTATTTTTGTACCATTACACCTTCCACCAGACTTTCACACATAGCATAGGTCCACATGCAAGATTTGGTGGGATTCCGGTGCTCCAGCGGTCATTCTCCCCCTCCTCCCCCAAAACAGTTGTATGTGTGCCCCGGGGGGTCTAACCCCCTAGATTTCTCCGTGCGAGGTTCCACCAATGTACATTTTCATTGTTTTAGGTTTGTTTGGGACATATACACATGGAAATCCAAGCTTGGACCCTTTGGCACATGGTAGCCTCCAGTTATATACCCGTAGCCATTATCACATGAGCCACCCTTCTCGGTAACTTGTTATTGAAGAAAATCTTCAAAAGTTGGCACATATACCAAGCTTGCCATCCAATTCTGGTGGTAAGCAGATGATACGTCTCTGACGTATCGATAATTTCTTATGTTCTATGCCATATTATTGATGATACCTACATGTTTTATGCACACTTTATGTCATATTTAAAATTCCTCGTTCATGGTTCGATATTCTGGTGTCCTAGGCGTAGAGGAACCACACCAATCCATCCCGAATTTGGTGGTTAAACTCTACTGCGGTGACGATACTGTAGGGGAGGTCCTGCGGCAAAATAGCTCGATGCCAGAATGATAAAAAGCTTAACACCTCTTATTTTACTTTTTCACTATTTTGAAGCCGAAGTGCCAGTTGCTGTTTTCTGCTGTTTTTGGTTTCAGAAACCCTAGTAACGAAATATTCTCGGAATTGGACGAAACGAAGACCCAGGGCCTTATAATTCCCGGAAGCTTCCAGAGCACCGGAGAAGAGTCGGAGGGGTGCCAGGGGGGCCCACACCACCTGGCCGCGCGGCCCAAGGGGGGGGCGCGCCCCCCTATGGTGGCACCACCCCGTGGCCCCTCCGACTCCGATTCTTCGCCTATTTAAGCCGTCGTGACCTAAAAACATCGACAGAAAAGACGAACCTCCAGAAAGACTCCAGGGGCGCCGCCGCATCACGAAACTCCAATTCGGGGGACAGAAGTCTCTGTTCCGGCACCCTGCCGGGACGGGGAATTGCCCCCGGAGCCGTCTCCACCGCCGTCTTCACCGCCATCTTCACCGCCATCGCTGCCTCCATGATGAGGAGGGAGTAATCCACCCCCGAGGCTGAGGGCTCCGCTGTAGCTATGTGGTTCATCTCTCTCCCATGTACCTCAATACAATAATCTCATGAGCTGCTTTACATGATTGAGATTCATATGAGTTTTGTATCACCACTATTCTATGTGCTACTCTAGCAAAGTTATTAAAGTAGTTCTATTCCTCCTGCACATGTGCAAAGGTAACAGTGTGTGCACCGTGTTAGTACTTGGATTATGCTATGATCATGATCTCTTGTAGATTGCGAAGTTAACTATTGCTATGATAATATTGATGTGATCTATTCCTCCTACATATGCATGAAGGTAACAGTGTGCATGCTATGCTAGTACTTGGTTTAGTCTTTTGATCTATCTTACACTAAAGGTTACTAAAATATGAGCATTATTGTGGAGCTTGTTAACTCCGGCATTGAGGGTTCGTGTAATCCTACGCAATGTGTTCATCATCCAACAAAAGTGTAGAGTATGCATTTATCTATTCTGTTATGTGATCAATGTTGAGAGTGTCCACTAGTGAAAGTGTAATCCCTAGGCCTTGTTCCTAAATACTGCTATCGCTGCTTGTTTCTTGTTTCTTTGCGTTACCTCTTTCTTTGCGTTACTATTTGCTTGTTTACTGTCCTGGGCAAAGCACTTTTCTGGTGCTGTTGCTACTACTTATTCATACCACCTGTATTTCACTATCTCTTCGCCGAACTAGTGCACCTATTAGGTGTGTTGGGGACACAAGAGACTTCTTGCTTTGTGGTTGCAGGGTTGCATGAGAGGGATATCTTTGACCTCTTCCTCCCTGAGTTCGATAAACCTTGGGTAATCCACTTAAGGGAAACTTGCTGCTGTTCTACAAACCTCTGCTCTTGGAGGCCCAACACTGTCTACAAGAATAGAAGCTCCCGTAGACATCAAGCACTTTTCTGGCGCCGTTGCCGGGGAGGAAAGGTAAAAAGGCACTCATACTCCGGTTCCAGGTAACAGTACTTTTCTGGCGCCATTGTGTTTGTGCTCGAAGCTATTTCCTTTAGATCCTGCAATTGCATCTTTTTGTTTCTTGTTTTACACTAGTTAGGCATAATGGAAAACAACAAAAAATTTAGTGAACTTTTTAATCTTTTTCCTGATTTAGAATTGTTTGATGCGAAAATTAAAAAACCTATGGAACCTCATTTGCATGCTAGTAGCGATGTTATTAGTATGAATGCAATTACTGCTAATGCTATGGAGAAGTCTAAGCTTGGGGAAGCTAGTTTTTGTGATCTTTTTAGCTTCCCATCTTTAGGGGAGAAAATTTGCTCTGATAATACTTTATCTCCCATATGCGATAACTCTAATGATGCTTGTGATATTTTAAATGCACCTACTGAAAGTACTCCATATAAAATACCTATGAAAATTATTAAACGTGTTATGGATAACCGCTATGAAGGGGATGGAACTGTGCATCCTGGAGATCATTTACTATTTTTGCATGAATTATGCGGGTTATTCAAGTGTGCAGGTATCTCTATGGATGAAGTGAAGAAGAAATTATTCTCTATGTCGTTGTCTGGTAAAGCGGCGCATTGGCATAAACTGCTGAAGGATGAGCATTCTCTTGATTGGAAGGATATTGTGCATCTATTTTATTCTAAATTCTATCCTCCAAGTGAAATTCACAAAGACCGAAACCGAATATATAATTTCTGGCCTCATGATGGAGAGAGTATTGCCCAAGCATGGGAGAGATTGAAGTCTTTAATGCTCAAATGCCCCAATCATGAGCTTCCAGGTAATATCATCATTGATAATTTCTATGCAAGACTTTCTTCTCAAGATAAGACCTTGCTGGATGTTACTTGTTCTGGATCATTCACGCGCAACAAAGAAGAGTTTAAAAGAGACCTTCTTGATCGGATTAAGGAGAACGCTGAAGATTGGGAGAACGACAAAGGTAAAGAGTCAGGTATAAATTATGATTATGAATGCATTGAAGCTTTTATGGATACCGATAAATTTCGAAATATGAGTGCTACTTATGGTCTTGACTCTCAAGTTGCTGCAAATCTTTATAAAGCCTTTGCTTCTCATTTTGAATTGCCCAAAAAGAATTTTGATAAGTATCATGAACCTTTTAAAGAGGCTTGCATGAATAATGAAATTGTTGTTAATTATTGCAATAAGCATGCTCAAACTCCTAAGAATGCTATTTCCTATAAGCATGTTAATTTTTGTGGAATACATAGACCTTGTGGAATTAATCAAATCAAAGATGAATATTGTATCCATCATGCTAATGAAAAAACTAGAAAGTGGTTTAGGGTTCTAGATGATCTTGGTAAAAAAGTTTGTGCCCTCTATCCTTTTATTTGTGAAGTTTGCCATGAAGTGGGTCATTTTAATTTTCAATGCTCCTCCAATGATAATTTGAACCCAATGAGTGCTGCAAATTTGTATTGTGATGATGAAATTACTCCTAATCAGCATGATGAACTTACTTTATTTTTGGGGTGTGAAGAACTGTCGAGAAAAATCTCTTTGTTACATATGAGTGATCTTGATATTGATGATGTCCTGCATGGGTGTTTTTCTTATTGCATTGATAATAGCAATACAAATACTTACATACAAAATATTTTAGAAGATGACACCCTGCCAAAATATGATAGGACCGCTGTGTGTTTTCAACTAATTAATGAAAAGGAGGGATCCTCCCAAGTTTCTTCTATTGTTTCTGAAAGTAAATCAGGTTATGCGGACAAGCCACCCTTCAAGCCTCTTCCTCCCAAAAAAGGGAACGAGGAGAAGGAAGAGAAGAAGAAGAAGGAGGGAACGAAGAAGAAGAAGGAGAAGGAGAATAAAAAGAAAGAGATAACGGCGTATCCCCGCTTGAATGAGATAACGCTAGGTAACCGTAAGTATGTTGCTCCTAATGATTATTGTGACAATGAATCTGAATACGATGATCTTCCTATGCCCTTTACATACATTAGTGATCATGATTTGAATGAGCACACTACTTTTGATATTACAAATCTCTGGGAAACTAATTCTGAAAATGATGATAATAATTGCCATAGTGTCAGTACTATCCATGCTTCCTCCCATAATGATATAGAAAGCTCTAAGCTTGGGGAAGAGGTGTTTGAAAATCCTTTAGCTACTGGTCATTATGTTCTTGATACATCTCCTTCTAATAACAATGATGGTGTGGACACAGATAAACCGACTGTGAAAGATAACTATTCTATTTCCTATGATGACACTGTGCCCCCGATCTCTGATGATTATTATAAAGAATGCTATGATATAGGTTCTAACTATCCTTATGAAACTTGTCATAGTCATGATTGGATTACTAAAAACAATTCCCTTAATATGCAATTTGTTTACCATGTTCAAATTCTTGATAATAATCTTACTCCAATTACTATTAATGAGAATAACTCTTCTTATGCCAAATTTAATGATACTTCTATGCATATGAACCATGATAAGAATGTTTTAAGTGATGGGTATATTGTGGATTTCATCAATGATGCTACTGAAAGTTATTATGAGAGAGGGAAATATGGTTATATGCATTTCAATAATATTAAGTTTCCCCTCTTTATGTTGAGAATCTTGAAGTTACTCGTGTTTTATCCTCTTATGCTTGTCACTTTGTTCTTCATGAATTCATTTGTGTACAAGACTCCTCTTCATAGGAAGCATGTTAGACTTAAATGTGTTTTGGATTTGCTTCTTGATGCTCTCTTTTTGCTCCAGATACTATTTCCTGCGAGCGCAACATTAAAACTGCTGAGCCCATCTTAATGGCTATAAAGAAAGAACTTCTTGGGAGATAACCCATGTGTTATTTTGCTACAGTACTTTGTTTTATATTTGTGTCTTGGAAGTTGTTTACTACTGTAGCAACCTCTCCTTATCTTAGTTTTGTGTTTTGTTGTGCCAAGTAAAGTCTTCGATAGTAAAGTAAGTACTAGATTTGGATTACTGCGCAGTTCCAGATTTCTTTGCTGTCACGAATCTGGGTCTCATTCTCTGTAGGTAACTCAGAAAATTGTACTAATTTACGTGAGTGATTCTCAGATATGTACGCAACTTTCATTCAATTTGGGCATTTTCATTTGAGCAAGTCTGGTGCCCTTTTAAAATTCGTCTTTACGGACTGTTCTGTTTTGACAGATTCTGCCTTTTATTTCGCATTGCTTCTTTCGCTGTGTTGGGTGGATTTCTTTGTTCCATTACCTTCCAGTAGCTTTGAGCAATGTCCAGAAGTGTTAAGAATGATTGTGTCACCTCTGAACATGTGAATTTTTATTATGCACTAACCCTCTAATGAGTTGTTTCGAGTTTGGTGTGGAGGAAGTTTTCAAGGATCAAGAGAGGAGTATGATGCAATATGATCAAGGAGAGTGAAAGCTCTAAGCTTGGGGATGCCCCGGTGGTTCACCCCTACATATTCTAAGAAGACTCAAGCGTCTAAGCTTGGGGATGCCCAAGGCATCCCCTTCTTCATCGACAACATTATCAGGTTCCTCCCCTGAAACTATATTTTTATTCCGTCACATCTTATGCACTTTGCTTGGAGCGTCTGTTTGTTTTTGTTTTTTGTTTTGTTTGAATAAAACGGATCCTAGCATTCACTTTATGGGAGAGAGACACGCTCCGCTATTGCATATGGACAAATATGTCCTTAGGCTCTACTCATAGTATTCTTGGCGAAGTTTCATCTTCGTTAAATTGTTATATGGTTGGAATTGGAAAATGCTACATGTAGTAACTCTAAAATGTCTTGGATAATTTGATACTTGGCAATTGTTGTGCTCATGTTTAAGCTCTTGCATCATATACTTTGCACCCATTAATGAAGAAACACTTAGAGCTTGCTAATTTGGTTTGCATATTTGGTTTCTCTAGAGTCTAGATAACATCTAGTATTGAGTTTTGAACAACAAGGAAGACGGTATGGAGTCTTATAATGTTTACCATATGTCTTTTATGTAAGTTTTGCTGTACCGTTCATCCTTGTGTTTGTTTCAAATAACCTTGCTAGCCTAAACCTTGTATCGAGAGGGAATACTTCTCATGCATCCAAAATCCTTGAGCCAACCACTATGCCATTCGTGTCCACCATACCTACCTACTACATGGTATTTATCCGCCATTCCAAAGTAAATTGCTTGAGTGCTACCTTTAAAATTCCATCATTCACCTTTGCAATATATAGCTCATGGGACAAATAGCTTAAAAACTATTGTGGTATTGAATATGTACTTATGCACTTTATCTCTTATTAAGTTGCTTGTTGTGCGATAACCATGCTTCTGGGGACGCCATCAACTATTCTTTGTTGAATATCATGTGAGTTGATATGCATGTCCGTCTTGTCTGAAGCAAGAGAGATCTACCACCTTCATGGTTGGAGCATGCATATTGTTAGAGAAGAACTTTGGGCCGCTAACTAAAGCCATGATTCATGGTGGAAGTTTCAGTTTGGACATATATCCTCAATCTCATATGAGAATAATAATTGTTGCCACATGCTTATGCATTAAAGAGGAGTCCATTATCTGTTGTCCATGTTGTCCCGGTATGGATGTCTAAGTTGAGAATAATCAAAAGCGAGAAATCCAAAATGCGAGCTTTCTCCTTAGACCTTTGTACAGGCGACATGGAGGTACCCCATTGTGACACTTGGTCAAAACATGTGCATTGCAAAGATCCGGTAGTCCAAGTTAATTAGGACAAGGTGCGGGCACTATTAGTATACTATGCATGAGACTTGCAACTTGTAAGATATAATGTACATAACTCATATGCTTTATTACTACCGTTGACAAAATTGTTTCATGTTTTCAAAATAAAAGCTCTAGCACAAATATAGCAATCGATGCTTTCCTCTTTGAAGGACCATTCTCTTTACTTTTATGTTGAGTCAGTTCACCTATTTCTCTCCACCTCAAGAAGCAAACACTTGTGTGAACTGTGCATTGATTCCTACATACTTGCATATTGTACTTGTTATATTACTCTATGTTGACAATTATCCATGAGATATACATGTTACAAGTTGAAAGCAACCGCTGAAACTTAATCTTCCTTTGTGTTGCTTCAATGCCTTTACTTTGATTTATTGCTTTATGAGTTAACTCTTATGCAAGACTTATTAATACTTGTCTTGAAGTACTATTCATGAAAAGTCTTTGCTATATGATTCACTTGTTTACTCATATCATTACCATTGTTTTGATCGCTGCATCCACTACATATGTTTACAAATAGTATGATCAAAGTTATGATGGCATATCACTTCAGAAATTATCTTTGTTATCGTTTTACCTGCTCGGGACGAGCAGAACTAAGCTTGGGGATGCTTGATACGTCTCTGACGTATCGATAATTTCTTATGTTCTATGCCATATTATTGATGATACCTACATGTTTTATGCACACTTTATGTCATATTCGTGCATTTTCTGGAACTAACCTATTAACAAGATGCCGAAGTGCCAGTTGCTGTTTTCTGCTGTTTTTGGTTTCAGAAATCCTAGTAACGAAATATTCTCGGAATTGGACGAAACGAAGACCCAGGGCCTTATAATTCCCGGAAGCTTCCGGAGCACCGGAGAAGAGTCGGAGGGGTGCCAGGGGGGGCCCACACCACCTGGCCGCGCGGCCCAAGGGGGGGGGTGCGCCCCCCTATGGTGGCACCACCCCGTGGCCCCTCCGACTCCGATTCTTCGCCTATTTAAGCCGTCGTGACCTAAAAACATCGACAGAAAAGACGAACCTCCAGAAAGACTCCAGGGGCGCCGCCGCATCGCGAAACTCCAATTCGGGGGACAGAAGTCTCTGTTCCGGCACCCTGCCGGGACGGGGAATTGCCCCCGGAGCCGTCTCCACCGCCGTCTTCACCGCCATCTTCACCGCCATCGCTGCCTCCATGATGAGGAGGGAGTAATCCACCCCCGAGGCTGAGGGCTCCGCTGTAGCTATGTGGTTCATCTCTCTCCCATGTACCTCAATACAATAATCTCATGAGCTGCTTTACATGATTGAGATTCATATGAGTTTTGTATCACCACTATTCTATGTGCTACTCTAGCAAAGTTATTAAAGTAGTTCTATTCCTCCTGCACATGTGCAAAGGTAACAGTGTGTGCACCGTGTTAGTACTTGGTTTATGCTATGATCATGATCTCTTGTAGATTGCGAAGTTAACTATTGCTATGATAATATTGATGTGATCTATTCCTCCTACATATGCATGAAGGTAACAGTGTGCATGCTATGCTAGTACTTGGTTTAGTCTTTTGATCTATCTTACACTAAAGGTTACTAAAATATGAGCATTATTGTGGAGCTTGTTAACTCCGGCATTGAGGGTTCGTGTAATCCTACGCAATGTGTTCATCATCCAACAAAAGTGTAGAGTATGCATTTATCTATTCTGTTATGTGATCAATGTTGAGAGTGTCCACTAGTGAAAGTGTAATCCCTAGGCCTTGTTCCTAAATACTGCTATCGCTGCTTGTTTACTGTTTTACTGCGTTACTACTGCTGCGTTACTACTGCTTGTTTACTGTCCTGGGCAAAGCACTTTTCTGGTGCTGTTGCTACTACTTATTCATACCACCTGTATTTCACTATCTCTTCACCGAACTAGTGCACCTATTAGGTGTGTTGGGGACACAAGAGACTTCTTGCTTTGTGGTTGCAGGGTTGCATGAGAGGCATATCTTTGACCTCTTCCTCCCTGAGTTCGATAAACCTTGGGTAATCCACTTAAGGGAAACTTGCTGCTGTTCTACAAACCTCTGCTCTTGCAGGCCCAACACTGTCTACAAGAATAGAAGCTCCCGTAGACATCAGCAGATATCATCCATCGCGTTGTCTTCAACAAGGAAGACCACATGCGCTGACGGCACTTAGGCACATTATTCCAAGAAGAACTGCCTTGATCTACTCGTTAGGGTTAGGGTTAGGATTTAGGGTTACAATTAGGATTTAGGGTTATGTTAAGGATTTAGGATTAGAGTTAGGGTTAGGGTTAGGGTTTAGGATTTAAGGTGTTGCAGCTACCGTGTGAGCAGGTGTATAGTGAATGGTTTAGGGTTTAGGGGTTTATGGCTCGAAGCCTCCCAGTTTACGGTTTAGGGTTTACGGGAGCTATTTTTGTACCATTACACCTTCCCCCACACTTTCACACATATAATAGGTCCACATGCAAGATTTGGTGGGATTCCGGAGCTCTGGTGGTCATTATCCCCCTCCTCCCCCCAAAACAGCGGTATGTGTGCCCTGGCGGGTCTACCCCCTAGATTTCTCCGCGCGAGGTTCCGCCACTGTACTTTTTCTTTGGTTTAGGTTTGTTTAGTACATATACACATGGAAAACCAATCTTGGGACCCTTTGGCACATGGTAGCTGATACGTCTCCAACGTATCGATAATTTCTTGTGTTCCATGCCACATTATTGATGTTATCTACATGTTTTATGCACACTTTATGTCATATTCGTGCATTTTCTGGAACTAACCTATTAACAAGATGCCGAAGTGCCAGTTCCTGTTTTCTGCTGTTTTTGGTTTCAGAAATCCTAGTAACGAAATATTCTCGGAATCGGACGAAATCAACGCCAAAGTTCCTATTTTCATCGGAAGCATCCAGAACACCCGGGAAGGACCAGAGGGGGGCCACAGGGCCACCAAACCCTAGGCTGGCGCGGCCAGAGGGGGGGCCGCGCCGCCCTATGGTGTGGCCCCCCTGTCAGCCCTTCTGCGCCGCCTCTTCGCCTATATAAAGCCCCTGGATCAGAAAACCCGATACCAATTGACGAAACCCACAGAAACCTGCCAGAGCCGCCGCCATCGCGAAGCCAAGATCTGGGGGACAGGATCTCTGTTCCGGCACGCTGCCGGAGCGGGGAAGTGCCCCCGGAAGGCTTCTCCATCGACACCGCTGCCATCTCCACCGCCATCTTCATCACCGCTGCTGCTCCCATGAGGAGGGAGTAGTTCTCCATCGAGGCTCGGGGCTGTACCGGTAGCTATGTGGTTCATCTCTCTCCTATGTGTGTCAATACAATAATCTCATGAGCTGCCTTACATGATTGAGATTCATATGATGATGCTTGTAATCTAGATGTCATTATGTTAGTCAAGTGGGTTTTACTTATGTGATCTCCGGAGACTCCTCGTCCCACGTGTGTAAAGGTGACAGTGTGTGCACCGTGTGGGTCTCTTAGGCTAGATTTCACAGAATACTTACTCATTGAATGGTATAGTGAGGTGCTTATTTATATCTCTTTAAGATTGCAGCATGTTGTATCACAATTTATCCATGTGCTACTCTAGTGATTTGTTATTAAAGTAGTTTATTCCTCCTGCATGTGTGCAAAGGTGACAGTGCGTGCACCGTGTTAGTACTTGGTTTATGCTATGATCATGATCTCTTGTAGATTATGGAGTTAACTATTGCTATGATAATATTGATGTGATCTATTCCTCCTACATATGCATGAAGGTGACAGTGTGCATGCTATGCTAGTACTTGGTTTAGTAGCGTTGATCTATCTTACACTAAAGGTTACTTAAACATGAGCATTATTGTGGAGCTTGTTAACTCCGGCATTGAGGGTTCGTGTAATCCTACGCAATGTGTTCATCATCCAACAAAAGTGTAGAGTATGCATTTATCTGTTCTGTTATGTGATCAATGTTGAGAGTGTCCACTAGTGAAAGTGTAATCCCTAGGCCTTGTTCCTAAATACTGCTGAGTTACTACTGCTTGTTACTGTTTTACTGCGTTACTACTGCCGCAATACCACCACCATCAACTACACGCCAAGCACTTTTCTGGCACCGTTGCTACTGCTCATACTTATTTATACCACCTGTATTTCACTATCTCTTCGCCGAACTAGTGCACCTATTTGGTGTGTTGGGGACACAAGAGACTTCTTGCTTTGTGGTTGCAGGGTTGCATGAGAGGGATATCTTTGACCTCTTCCTCCCTGAGTTCGATAAACCTTGGGTATCCACTTAAGGGAAACTTGCTGCTGTTCTACAAACCTCTGCACTTGGAGGCCCAACACTGTCTACAGGAAAGGAGGGGGAACGTAGACATCAAGCACTTTTCTGGCGCCGTTGCCGGGGAGGAAAGGTAAAAAGGCTCTCATACTACGGTCTCAGGTAAAGTATTTTTCTGGCGCCGTTGTGTGTGTGCTCAAAGCTATTTCCTTTAGATCCTGCAATTGCATCTTTTTGTTTCTTGTTTACACTAGTTTGGCATAATGTACAAGAGTGAGCTTCTTATTCTATTTCCTGATTTAAAACATGGATTGTTTGATGCGAAAATTAAAAAACCTATGAAATCTTATTTGCATGCTGGTAGTAATATTAGTATGAACGCTTTGAACACCATTGTTGACAATAATATAGAAAGTTCTAAGCTTGGGGAAGCTGGTTTTCATGATATTTTTAGTCCCCCAAGCATTGAGGAGAAAATTTTCTTTGATGATACTTTGCCACCTATTTCTGATGATTATAATGATAGTGGTCTTTTGATGCCACTTACTGCTGAGAGTAAATTTTGTTGTGATTATACTATGCCTCCTACACTTGATGAGAATAATAATGATAGCTACTTTGTTGAATTTGCTCCCACTACAACTAATAAAATTGATTATGCTTATGTGGAGAGTAATAATTTTATGCATGAGACTCATGATAAGAATGCTTTATGTGATAGTTATATTGTTGAGTTTGCTCATGATGCTACTGAAAGTTATTATGAGAGAGGAAAATATGGTTGTAGAAACTTTCATGTTACTAAAACACCTCTCTATGTGCTGAAATTTTTCAAGCTACACTTGTTTTATCTTCCTATGCTTGTTACTTTGCTCTTCATGAACTTGTTTATTTACAAGATTCCTATGCATAGGAAGCATGTTAGACTTAAATGTGTTTCTAATTTGCCTCTTGATGCTCTCTTTTGCTTCAAATACTATTTCTTGCGAGTGCATCATTAAAACTGCTGAGCCCATCTTAATGGCTAAAAAGAAAGAACTTCTTGGGAGATAACCCATGTGTTATTTTGCTACAGTACTTTGTTTTATATTTGTGTCTTGGAAGTTGTTTACTACTGTAGCAACCTCTCCTTATCTTAGTTTTGTGTTTTGTTGTGCCAAGTAAAGTCGTTGATAGAAAAGTAAGTACTAGATTTGGATTACTGCGCAGTTCCAGATTTCTTTGCTGTCACGAATCTGAGCCCACTGCCCTGCAGGAAGCTCAGAAAATTATGCCAATTTACGTGCATGATCCTCAGATATGTACGCAACTTTCATTCAATTTGAGCATTTTCGTTTGAGCAAGTCTGGTGGCCTAATAAAATCCATCTTTACGGACTGTTCTGTTTTGACAGATTCTACTTTTTATTTCGCATTGCCTCTTTTGCTATGATGGATGAATTTCTTTGATCCACTAATGTCCAGTAGCATTATGCAATGTCCAGAAGTGTTAAGAATGATTGTGTCACCTCTGAACATGTTAATTTTTATTGTCCACTAACCCTCTAATGAGTTGTTTCGAGTTTGGTGTGGAGGAAGTTTTCAAGGGTCAAGAGAGGAGGATGATATACTACGATCAAGGAGAGTGAAAGCTCTAAGCTTGGGGATGCACCCGGTGGTTCATCCCTGCATATATCAAGAAGACTCAAGCGTCTAAGCTTGGGGATGCCCAAGGCATCCCCTTCTTCATCAACAAATTATCAGGTTCCTCCCCTGAAACTACATTTTTATTCGGCCACATCTTATGTGCTTTACTTGGAGCGTCTGTGTGCTTTTGTTTTTGTTTTTGTTTGAATAAATGCTTGTGTGGGAGAGAGACACGCTCCGCTGGTTCATATGAACACATGTGTTCTTAGCTCATAATATTCATGGCGAAGTTTCCTCTTCGTTAAATTGTTATATGGTTGGAATTGGAAAATGATACATGTAGTAATTTGCTATAATGTCTTGGGTAATGTGATACTTGGCAATTGTTGTGCTCATGTTTAAGCTCTTGCATCATATACTTTGCACCTATTAGTGAAGAATACATAGAGCATGCTAAAATTTGGTTTGCATAATTGGTCTCTCTAAGGTCTAGATAATTTCTAGTATTGAGTTTGAACAACAAGGAAGACGGTGTATAGTCTTATAATGTTTACAATATGTCTTTTATGTGAGTTTTGCTGCACCGGTTCATCCTTGTGTTTGTTTCAAATAAGCCTTGCTAGCCTAAACCTTGTATCGAGAGGGAATACTTCTCATGCATCCAAATACTTGAGCCAACACTATGCCATTTGTGTCCACCATACCTACCTACTACATGGTATTTCTCCGCCATTCCAAAGTAAATTGCTTGAGTGCTACCTTTAAACAATTCAAAATTTATTACCTCTTATTTGTGTCAATGTTTTATAGCTCATGAGGAAGTATGTGGTGTTTATCTTTCAATCTTGTTGGGCAACTTTCACCAATGGACTAGTGGCTTCATCCGCTTATCCAATAATTTTGCAAAAAGAGCTGGCAGTGGGATTCCCAGTCCCAAATTAATTAACCAAAAAAAAGGCACTCCTCCATGGTATGTGATTGTTGAACGGCACCCGAAGGATTCGGCTAGCCATGGCTTGTGTAAGCAAAGGTTGGGAGGAGTGTCATCATAATAAAACTAAAATAAAAAGGTACTCCTTCATGGTATGAGATTGTTGGCAGGCACCCGAGGATTCGGTTAGCCATGGTTTGTGAAAGAAAGGTTGGAAGGAGTGCCATCCAAAAATAAAATAAAATGGGAGCCGCTCTTTGAAGGTTTGTCTGGCAAGGGGGTTAGAGTACCCGCTACCATTCGTTGACAACAACATACACCTCTCAAAACTTTACTTTTATGCTCTCTTTATGTTTTTAAAATCAAAGCTCTAGCACAAATATAGCAATCGATGCTTTCCTCTTTGAAGGACCATTCTTTTACTTTCAATGTTGAGTCAGTTCACCTATTTCTCTCCACCTCAAGAAGCAAACACTTGTGTGAACTGTGCATTGATTCCTACATACTTGCTTATTGCACTTATTATATTACTCTATGTTGACAATATCCATGAGATATACATGTTACAAGTTGAAAGCAACCGCTGAAACTTAATCTTCTTTTGTGTTGCTTCAATACCTTTACTTTGAATTATTGCTTTATGAGTTAACTCTTATGCAAGACTTATTGATGCTTGTCTTGAAGTGCTATTCATGAAAAGTCTTTGCTTTATGATTCACTTGTTTACTCATGTCATACACATTGTTTTGATCGCTGCATTCACTACATATGCTGTACAAATAGTATGATCAAGTTTATGATGGCATGTCACTCCAGAAATTATCTTTGTTATCGTTTTACCTGCTCGGGACGAGCAGAACTAAGCTTGGGGATGCTGATACGTCTCCAACGTATCGATAATTTCTTGTGTTCCATGCCACATTATTGATGTTATCTACATGTTTTATGCACACTTTATGTCATATTCGTGCATTTTCTGGAACTAACCTATTAACAAGATGCCGAAGTGCCAGTTCCTGTTTTCTGCTGTTTTTGGTTTCAGAAATCCTAGTAACGAAATATTCTCGGAATCGGACGAAATCAACGCCAAAGTTCCTATTTTCATCGGAAGCATCCAGAACACCCGGGAAGGACCAGAGGGGGGCCACAGGGCCACCAAACCCTAGGCTGGCGCGGCCAGAGGGGGGGCCGCGCCGCCCTATGGTGTGGCCCCCCTGTCAGCCCTTCTGCGCCGCCTCTTCGCCTATATAAAGCCCCTGGATCAGAAAACCCGATACCAATTGACGAAACCCACAGAAACCTGCCAGAGCCGCCGCCATCGCGAAGCCAAGATCTGGGGGACAGGATCTCTGTTCCGGCACGCTGCCGGAGCGGGGAAGTGCCCCCGGAAGGCTTCTCCATCGACACCGCTGCCATCTCCACCGCCATCTTCATCACCGCTGCTGCTCCCATGAGGAGGGAGTAGTTCTCCATCGAGGCTCGGGGCTGTACCGGTAGCTATGTGGTTCATCTCTCTCCTATGTGTGTCAATACAATAATCTCATGAGCTGCCTTACATGATTGAGATTCATATGATGATGCTTGTAATCTAGATGTCATTATGTTAGTCAAGTGGGTTTTACTTATGTGATCTCCGGAGACTCCTCGTCCCACGTGTGTAAAGGTGACAGTGTGTGCACCGTGTGGGTCTCTTAGGCTAGATTTCACAGAATACTTACTCATTGAATGGTATAGTGAGGTGCTTATTTATATCTCTTTAAGATTGCAGCATGTTGTATCACAATTTATCCATGTGCTACTCTAGTGATTTGTTATTAAAGTAGTTTATTCCTCCTGCATGTGTGCAAAGGTGACAGTGCGTGCACCGTGTTAGTACTTGGTTTATGCTATGATCATGATCTCTTGTAGATTATGGAGTTAACTATTGCTATGATAATATTGATGTGATCTATTCCTCCTACATATGCATGAAGGTGACAGTGTGCATGCTATGCTAGTACTTGGTTTAGTAGCGTTGATCTATCTTACACTAAAGGTTACTTAAACATGAGCATTATTGTGGAGCTTGTTAACTCCGGCATTGAGGGTTCGTGTAATCCTACGCAATGTGTTCATCATCCAACAAAAGTGTAGAGTATGCATTTATCTGTTCTGTTATGTGATCAATGTTGAGAGTGTCCACTAGTGAAAGTGTAATCCCTAGGCCTTGTTCCTAAATACTGCTGAGTTACTCTTGCTTATTCTTTTTTACTGCGTTACTACTGCCGCAATACCACCACCATCAACTACACGCCAAGCACTTTTCTGGCACCGTTGCTACTGCTCATACTTATTTATACCACCTGTATTTCACTATCTCTTCGCCGAACTAGTGCACCTATTTGGTGTGTTGGGGACACAAGAGACTTCTTGCTTTGTGGTTGCAGGGTTGCATGAGAGGGATATCTTTGACCTCTTCCTCCCTGAGTTCGATAAACCTTGGGTATCCACTTAAGGGAAACTTGCTGCTGTTCTACAAACCTCTGCACTTGGAGGCCCAACACTGTCTACAGGAAAGGAGGGGGAACGTAGACATCAGTAGCCTCCAGCATACCCGCAGCTAGCCATTATCACACGACGTGCCTTGATCTACTAGTTAGGGTTTATGGTTTAGGGTTAGGCTAGGGTTAGGGTTAGGATTTAGGGGTAGGGCTAGGGTTTAGGGTCAACGTTAGGTTTAGGGTTTAGGGTTAGGGTTAGGGTTTAGGGCAGCTATTTTTCACAACATTACACGTTCCACCACACTTTGTCAACACCCGGATTTTTAAGTCCAGATGCCTATTATGCCATACATCGCAATCCCAGGAATATTGTTTTTGCGAGACATAATAGATTGATATCACAGAACATCATTCATTACAAACCATAATTGTCTTACATCAAAGGATCACATGATCCCGTCTTACAACAAGGGTTGATCTAATGATCAATTACAAAACACACACAACGGAAGAAACGTAGTAGCGGTCCATCTGTTCCACAGGAAACTGTTGACGTCGGGAGTAGTCCTAGTTATCATAGACGTCTTGTTGTCCATCCTCCTGGTACTGGTTCTCCTCTTCATAGTCTGGCCATTTGACTAGTCAGGGACACATCCATGAGTACTTTAAAGTACTCGCAAACTAATACTAGTGTAAGCACTTTTAATTATAGCAGTGGGGTTCTAAGCTCTAGGTTTATTTGCATAAAGACAATTTTATTTCATAAGCACTTATTGATGAAGGACTCCTCATTTGCCTAACTTAACTCAAGTGGGAATATTAGTGTCATTCGCACAACCTTGTTGTGATCAAGTCAAATTCAACTTTCAATTCACCATTCATTATTAGAAAACATCTGACAACGGAACAGTATGGCCATCCAACCGCCCATAACCGTGGACACGGCTATTCGAATAGGTTTACACTCTGCAGGTTGTGCACTTGTGCCACAACTTTTGATTACATCCATCAGGGATAACCCTGAATAATCATACTCAGTATGCGGATCATCAACCATAACCTTTCACTTACATATCCTAGTATAGGCACCTCTCCCCATGAGCTTGGCCTCCCAGTGAAGACAAACCGTCAACCTGGGAACTGCACAGGGCTTGGGTAGGACATTCACCTCATTTCACGTCATTTCACTTTCAACGGAGGCAGCCTCGGCGTAACCCCTATGACGCTTGTTTAGAGGGAACCCATACTAAAATACATAGTTCTTTAAATATTGGCACGATCAATATGGCTAGCCAACTAGCTCCCAATAACTCCTAGCCATCTCAAAGCCCAGATGAGCGTCTAGAGCGGCATAACGCACTTGCTCGTAGCTCAATGGGACATTGGCCCACCCAAAAATCAGTCCATCTTCTTTTTCTTCCGCGGCGTCCTTCTTCTTGTACTTCTTCCTCTTCTTCTTCTCAAGATTTGTCCCAATGATAGAATTTTTCAGATCATTGATACGTCCAAAACGTATCTACTTTCCCGAACACCTTTGCTATTGTTTTGCCTCTAATTTGTGTATTTTGGATACAACTAACACGGACTAACGCTGTTTTCAGCAGAATTACCCTGGTGTCTTATTTTTGTGCAGAAAATCAACTTTCAGGAAAATCCCGGGGAATAATTGCAATGGGCCTATTTTCACAGAAGACTTACGGAGTCAGAAGACGAAACGGAGGGGGGCCACGAGGTGCGCACACCATATGGTGGCGCGGTGGGCCCCTGGGCCGCGCCGCCCTATGGTGACGCCACCTCGGCCAGCCCCCAACGCTCCCCTCTGGACTACTTAAAGCCCTCGACCTAAAAACGCACGGGGGTTCGACCAATCTGCCAGAAGGCATCCAGAACTCCGCCGCCATCGCGAAACCCAATTTCGGGACCAGAAACTCCGTTCTGGCACCTTGCCGGGACGGGGAATTGGAGGAGATCATCGCCATCATCACCACCGACGCCTCTCCATCGACCATCCATGTTTCCCCCATCCATGTGTTAGTAAATCCCTCGCTGTAGGCTGAAGGGGATGGTAGGGCTTGGATGAGATTGTTCATGTAATAGCCATAAGATTGTTAGGGCATAGTGCCTAGTATCCGTTGTTGGTACTTTTATGATATTGTTGCAACTTGTTATGTTTAATGCTTGTCACTAGGGCCCGAGTGCCATGATTTCAGATCTGAACATGTTATTGATTCATGATGATATTCATTGTTTTATGATCTTACCTGCAAGTTGTATACACATATTGCTGTCCGGAACCCGAGGCCCCAAAGTGACAGAAATTGGGACAACCGGAGGGGAAGGCTGTGATATGAGGATCACATGTGTTCACGGAGTGTTAATGCTTTGCTCCGGTACTCTATTAAAAGGAGTACCTTAATTACCAGTAGTTTCCCTAGAGGCCCGGCTGCCACCGGCTGGTAGGACAAAAGATGTTGTGCAAGTTTCTCATTGCGAGCACGTACGACTATATACGGAACACATGCCTATGGTTGTTTAGTACTTGGATACTGTTTTATTATTATCTGCAAATGCCTTGTCTTGATTATTACATGAGTTATCTTATCCATGCAGTGCCCGTTCATCCATCCCTATGCCTACAGTATTTTAATCCTGTTGTTTACTATAATCACTATTGTTGTCCTTATTACACTGCTGCTTATATTTCACTACTGCTACTGCTATAAAACTATTGCTACTGGTAAACTATTGCGAGCAAGTCTGTTTCCAAGTGCAGCTGAATTGACAACTCCGCTGTTAAGGCTTACAAGTATTCTTTGGCTCCCCTTGTGTCGAATCAATAAATTGGGTTTTACTTCCCTCGAAGACTGTTGCGATCCCCTATACTTGTGGGTCATCAAGACTATTTTCTGGCGCCGTTGCCGGGGAGCATAGCTTTATTTGTAAGTTCACCTGGATTGATATTGTTCACTGCAAATTCTCCATCATGGGTAAATCTCGCGATACTAAAGTCGCCATATTACCATCCACTACAAGAAAAGGTACAACTCTGAGTACCTCTGCTGCTCTTGATTCACCATCTGTGATAAGTCAACTTGTTTAACCACCACAAGCTTCACGTGTTGGTACTTCTGCTGAAACTGAAAATTCCTCTGATAATTTTGATGATGCTTCTACCGTGCTTGATGATAATGGTTCATTAGGTCCTTTTCTAGATGCTACAATTGCTAGGTCTAGACAAATTGAAAATACTGAAATTCCTAATGAAAATACTGTTACACCTGTTAATTCACCTGAGTCTGTTGAACACTCTAGTGATGATCTTGATGAAGATTATGTGGAACTTGATGATGATTTTATTGATAAATGTAATGCTACTACTGATGCAAGTAACATTAAAAAGCTTCTTGCACAACGTGCTGTTAGATATAAACTGTCTCCTGATCCTAAATTTGCAACGTCTCCTATAAACATTAAGGATAAGGATTATGATTTTTCTCTTGATTTATCTCATATATCTATTGTTGAGAAAACACCTTTTTGTGGTACTGAAAAAGAAAGTGTTGTAGAGCACATGATTGAGCTTTCTACTTTGAGTAGCTTGTTTTCTGATGATACCAAGAAGCGTACTTATTTTGTTGCTAAATTTTTTCCTTTCTCATTAAAGGATGATGCTAAAACTTGGTATAATAGTTTGCCTCCTGATTCTATTGATAGTCCAAATGGTTTGCTTGATGTTTTCTTTCGAAAATATTTTCCTGCTAGTGCTCAACATATTGCTTTACAAACAAATTATAGTTTTGACCAGGAAGATGGAGAGAAATTGCCTGAAGCTTGGGCAAGGTTTTGCTCTCTTATTACAGCTCGGCCTAGACATGATTTGGAAAAGCATGACTTACTTGATATATTTTATAGTGGACTAACCATTGAGTCTAGGGCATACCTGGATAGTTGTGCTAGTTGTGTTTTCAGGAAAAGAACTCCAGACGAAGCTAAAGAATTGTTGGCTAGAATAAGCCAAAATCATGATGATTCGACTACACCTGAACCAACCCCAACACCAATATTGAAGAAGAGGGGTATGATTGAATTAAATGATGAAGATATGAGGGAAGCCAAGAAATCTCTTAAAGAGAAAGGTATTAAATCTGAAGATGTGAAGAATTTACCCCCCATAGAAGATTTATGTAAGATAACTCCCCCTTCATCCACGATTGAGGTACATTCTCTTCAACGCTTTGATAAAGAAGATATTCCTTACTCAAAACCTCCTGATCAATGTTTAGTTGAGTTTGATAACTATGTTGTTAAGCAAGATAATTTTAATATGAGAGTAGAGAATCACTTAATGGAAAATTCTCAAGCTATTAGTAAATTCCATGATATTGTGGAGAGAACCTCCAATGATGTCAAGATGCTTGTTAAACATTTTCATATGGTTCAAACTCAAATTGATCAACTCACTAAAGTGCAAAATGACTTGTTAAAAAATACTCATAAAGAAAAACATGCTTATGAAGTAACAACTAGAGGTGGTGTTTCCACTCAGGATCCTCTATATCCTAAGGGGCATCCCAAAAGAGTTGAACAAGATTCTCAACGAACTAAAAAAACTAGTGCCCCTTCTAAGAAAAAGAATAAGAAACATAAAACTGTTGTAGAATCTTCTGAACCTGTTAATGATCCTAATAGTATTTCTATTTCTGATGCTGAAACTGAAAGTGGTAATGAACATGATAAAGATAATGATAAGAATGATGTTTCTGATAAAGAAGAGATTGAAGATGAACCCGAAAAGAATGCTAAAAATAAAAAGTACACTAAAGAAGATTTTATTGCTAAGAAACATGCTAATGAAAGAGAACCTTGGGTTCAAAAGCAAATGCCTTTTCCTGTTAAGAAACTAAAATCAAAGGAGGAAGAACACTATAATAAATTTTGTGATTGGATGAAACCTTTGTTTTTGCAAATCCCTTTGACTGATGCTATTAAATTGCCTCCTTATTCAAAGTATATGAAAGATATTGTCTCTAACAAAAGGAAAAGGGATTTCTATTTCCGTGCCCTCGGGTCCTTAGTTGTACTCAGTTTTCCCCAGCTCCTTAGTTTTTCCTCAGTTTTCCCCAATCCCTTGTTCGAAACCCGCAGAAGGAGCTCGGACGGAGGATTTCCGTTTAGTTGACGTTGGTTGGTGCTGGAAAGTGGGGCCGCTGTTGGTGCCCCGCAGTGGACACGTCTCCACTTATCCAGATCATCGTGGGACCCACAACTTGTCCACGTTAGCGCGCCGGACCCACAGCTTACCCAGGTGACCGTTGCAAAATGGGAGCCCGAGCCAGCCCCACGCCCGTGCCCGTGCCATTGCTTCCCCTTTCTTTCTCCACGCCCCATTGTTCTTCTTCTCCGCCAGCGGCAGCCCTTCTCCGGTAGGCGGGTGATGTCTAGTTTCTCTTCGACCTCCCGTTCTTCATGGCCGCAGTATGGACCCGTGCCTTTGACAAGATGCCCTGACTGCTGATACGTCTCCGACGTATCGATAATTTCTTATGTTCCATGCCACATTATTGATGTTATCTACATGTTTTATGCACACTTTATGTCATATTCGTGCATTTTCTGGAACTAACCTATTAACAAGATGCCGAAGTGCCGATTCTTGTTTTCTGCTGTTTTTGGTTTCAGAAATCCTAGTAAGGAAATATTCTCGGAATTGGACGAAATCAACGCCCAGGGGCCTATTTTTCCACGATGCTTCCAGAAGTCCGAAGACGAAACGAAGTGGGGCCACAGGGGAGCCAAACCCTAGGGCGGCGCGGCCCCCCCCTTGGCCGCGCCGCCCTGTCATCTGGGGCCCCTGTGCCCCCTCTCGACTTGCCCTTTCGCCTACTTAAAGCCTCCGTGACGAAACCCCCAGTACCGAGAACCACGATACGGAAAACCTTCCAGAGACGCCGCCAACGCCGATCCCATCTCGGGGGATCCAGGAGATCGCCTCCGGCACCCTGCCGGAGAGGGGAATCATCTCCCGGAGGACTCTACGCCGCCATGGTCGCCTCCAGTGTGATGTGTGAGTAGTCTACCCCTGGACTATGGGTCCATAGCAGTAGCTAGATGGTTGTCTTCTCCCCATTGTGCTATCATTGTCGGATCTTGTGAGCTGCCTATCATGATCAAGATCATCTATCTGTAATTCTATATGTTGCGTTTGTTGGGATCCGATGAATAGAGAATACTTGTTATGTTGATTATCAAAGTTATGCTTATGTGTTGTTTATGATCTTGCATGCTCTCCGTTACTAGTAGATGCTCTGGCCAAGTAGATGCTTGTAACTCCAAGAGGGAGTACTTATGCTCGATAGTGGGTTCATGCCTGCATTGACACAGGACGATGTGACAGAAAGTTCTAAGGTTGTGTTGTGCTGTTGCCACTAGGGATAAAACATTAGTGCTATGTTCAAGGATGTAGTCACTAGTTACATTACGCACCATACTTAATGCAATTGTCTGTTGCTTTGCAACTTAATACGGAGGGTTCGGATGATAACACGAAGGTGGACTTTTTAGGCATAGATGCAGTTGGATGGCGGTCTATGTACTTTGTCGTAATGCCCAATTAAATCTCACTATACTCATCATGATATGTATGTGCATTGTCATGCTCTCTTTATTTGTCAATTGCCCAACTGTAATTTGTTCACCCAACATGCTGTTCGTCTTATGGGAGAGACACCTCTAGTGAACTGTGGACCCCGGTCCAATTCTCTTTACTGAAATACAATCTACTGCAATACTTGTTCTACTGTTTTCTGCAAACAATCATCTTCCACACAATACGGTTAATCCTTTGTTACAGCAAGCCGGTGAGATTGACAACCTCACTGTTTCGTTGGGGCAAAGTACTTTGGTTGTGTTGTGCAGGTTCCACGTTGGCGCCGGAATCCCTGGTGTTGCGCCGCACTACATCTCGCCGCCATCAACCTTCAACGTGCTTCTTGGCTCCTCCTGGTTCGATAAACCTTGGTTTCTTTCTGAGGGAAAACTTGCTGCTGTGCGCATCATACCTTCCTCTTGGGGTTGCCCAACGAACGTGTGAAATACACGCCATCAAGCTCTTTTTCTGGCGCCGTTGCCGGGGAGATCAAGACACGCTGCAAGGGGAGTCTCCACTTCCCAATCTCTTTACTTTGTTTTTGTCTTGCTTTATTTTATTTACTACTTTGTTTGCTGCATTTATATCAAAACACAAAAAAATTAGTTGCTAGCTTTACTTTATTTACTACTTTGTTTGCTATATCAAAAACACAAAAAAATTAGTTACTTGTTTTACTTTACTTAATATCATGCATGTTTTTATTTCACTAGTTAAGCATAATGGAAAACAACAAAAATATGAGAGATCTTTATGAACTTTATCTTGAATTAGGACATGATGTGTTTGAAGAGAGAATTAAAAAACCCATGGAACTTTATATGCACGCTAATGGGAATGTTATTACTATGGATGCTTTGAACACCATTGTTGCTAATGCTATGGAAAATTCTAAGCTTGGGGAAGCTGGCTCTGATGAGCATGATCTTTTTAGTCCCCCAAGCATTGAGGAGAAAATTTTCTTTTATGATTACAATATGCCTCCTATATATGATGATAGCCACTTTGTTGAATTTGCTCCCACTACAACTAATAAAATTGATTATGCTTACGTGGAGAGTGATAATTTTATGCATGAGACTCATGATAAGAATGATTTATGTGATAGTTACATTGTTGAGTTTGCTCATGATGCTACTGAAAATTATTATGAGAGAGGAAAATATGGTTGTAGAAATTTTCATGTTACTAAAACACCTCTCTATGTGCTGAAATTTTTGAAGCTACACTTGTTCTATCTTCCTATGCTTGTTACTTTGCTCTTCATGAACTTGTTTATTTACAAGATTCCTTTGCATAGGAAGCATGTTAGACTTAAATGTGCTTTGAATTTGCCTCTTGATGCTCTCTTTTGCTTCAAATACTATTTCTTGCGAGTGCATCATTAAAACTGCTGAGCCCATCTTAACGGCTATAAAGAAAGAACTTCTTGGGAGATAACCCATGTGTTATTTTGCTACAGTACTTTGTTTTATATTTGAGTCTTGGAAGTTGTTTACTACTGTAGCAACCTCTCCTTATCTTAGTTTTATGTTTTGTTGTGCCAAGTAAAGTCTTTGATAGTAAAGTAAGTACTAGATTTGGATTACTGCGCAGTTACAGATTTCTTTGCTGTCACGAATCTGGGTCCACCTCCCTGTAGGTAACTCAGAAAATTATGCAAATTTACGTGCATGATCCTCAGATATTTATGCAACTTTCATTCAATTTGAGCATTTTCATTTGAGCAAGTCTGGTGCCATTTTAAAATTCGTCAATACGAACTGTTCTGTTTTGACAGATTCTGCCTTTTATTTCGCATTGCCTCTTTCGCTATGTTGGATGAATTTCTTTGATCCACTAATGTCCAGTAGCATTATGCAATGTCCAGAAGTGTTAAGAATGATTGTGTCACCTCTGAATATGTCAATTTATATTGTGCACTAACCCTCTAATGAGTTGTTTCGAGTTTGGTGTGGAGGAAGTTTTCAAGGATCAAGAGAGGAGTATGATGCAACATGATCAAGGAGAGTGAAAGCTCTAAGCTTGGGGATGCACCCGGTGGTTCACCCCTGCATATATCAAGAAGACTCAAGCGTCTAAGCTTGGGGATGCCCAAGGCATCCCCTTCTTCATCGACAACATTATCAGGTTCCTCCCCTGAAACTATATTTTTATTCCATCACATCTTATGTGCTTTTTCTTGGAGCGTCGGTTTGTTTTTGTTTTTGTTTTGTTTGAATAAAATGGATCCTAGCATTCACTTTATGGGAGAGATACACGCTCCGCTGTAGCATATGGACAAGTATGTCCTTGGTTTCTACTCATAGTATTCATGGCGAAGTTTCTCCTTCGTTAAATTGTTATATGGTTGGAATTGGAAAATGATACATGTAGTAATTGCTATAAATGTCTTGGGTAATGTGATACTTGGCAATTGTTGTGCTCATGTTTAAGCTCTTGCATCATATGCTTTGCACCCATTAATGAAGAAATACATAGAGCATGCTAAAATTTGGTTTGCATATTTGGTTTCTCTAAGGTCTAGATAATTTCTAGTATTGAGTTTGAACAACAAGGAAGACGGTGTAGAGTCTTATAATGTTTTCAATATGTCTTTTATGTGAGTTTTGCTGCACCGGTTCATCCTTGTGTTTGTTTCAAATAAGCCTTGCTAGCCTAAACCTTGTATCGAGAGGGAATACTTCTCATGCATCCAAAATACTTGAGCCAACCACTATGCCATTTGTGTCCACCATACCTACCTATACTACATGGTATTTTCCCGCCATTCCAAAGTAAATTGCTTGAGTGCTACCTTTAAAATTCCATCATTCACCTTTGCAATATATAGCTCATGGGACAAATAGCTTAAAAACTATTGTGGTATTGAATATGTAATTATGCACTTTATCTCTTATTAAGTTGCTTGTTGTGCGATAACCATGTTTACTGGGGAACGCCATCAACTCGTTGTTGAATTTCATGTGAGTTGCTATGCATGTTCGTCTTGTCTGAAGTAAGGGCGATCTACACTGAGTTGAATGGTTTGAGCATGCATATTGTGAGAGAAGAACATTGGGCCGCTAACTAAAGCCATGATCCATGGTGGAAGTTTCAGTTTTGGACAAACATCCTCAAATCTCTAATGAGAAAAGAATTAATTGTTGTCAAATGCTTGAAGCATTAAAAGAGGAGTCCATTATCTGTTGTCTATGTTGTCCCGGTATGGATGTCTAAGTTGAGAATAATCAAAAGCGAGAAATCCAAATGCGAGCTTTCTCCTTAGACCTTTGTACAGGCGGCATAGAGGTACCCCTTTGTGAAACTTGGTTAAAGCATATGTATTGCGGTGATAATCCAGGTAGTCCAAGCTAATTAGGACAAGGTGCGGGCACTATTGGTACACTATGCATGAGGCTTGCAACTTATAAGATATAATTTACATGATGCATATGCTTTATTACTACCGTTGACAAAATTGTTTCATGTTTTCAAAATCAAAGCTCTAGCACAAATATAGCAATCGATGCTTTTCCTCTATAAGGACCTTTCTTTTACTTTCAATGTTGAGTCAGTTCACCTATTTCTCTCCACCTCAAGAAGCAAACACTTGTGTGAACTGTGCATTGATTCCTACATACTTGCTTATTGCACTTATTATATTACTCTATGTTGACAATATCCATGAGATATACATGTTACAAGTTGAAAGCAACCGCTGAAACTTAATCTTCTTTTGTGTTGCTTCAATACCTTTACTTTGAATTATTGCTTTATGAGTTAACTCTTATGCAAGACTTATTGATGCTTGTCTTGAAGTGCTATTCATGAAAAGTCTTTGCTATATGATTCACTTGTTTACTCATGTCATACATATTGTTTTGATCGCTGCATTCACTACATATGCTTTACAAATAGTATGATCAAGATTATGATGGCATGTCACTCCAGAAATTATCTGTGTTATCGTTTTACCTGCTCGGGACGAGCAGAACTAAGCTTGGGGATGCTGATACGTCTCCGACGTATCGATAATTTCTTATGTTCCATGCCACATTATTGATGTTATCTACATGTTTTATGCACACTTTATGTCATATTCGTGCATTTTCTGGAACTAACCTATTAACAAGATGCCGAAGTGCGATTCTTGTTTTCTGCTGTTTTTGGTTTCAGAAATCCTAGTAAGGAAATATTCTCGGAATTGGACGAAATCAACGCCCAGGGGCCTATTTTTCCACGAAGCTTCCAGAAGTCCGAAGACGAAACGAAGTGGGGCCACAGGGGAGCCAAACCCTAGGGCGGCGCGGCCCCCCCCTTGGCCGCGCCGCCCTGTCATCTGGGGCCCCTGTGCCCCCTCTCGACTTGCCCTTTCGCCTACTTAAAGCCTCCGTGATGAAACCCCCAGTACCGAGAACCACGATACGGAAAACCTTCCAGAGACGCCGCCAACGCCGATCCCATCTCGGGGATCCAGGAGATCGCCTCCGGCACCCTGCCGGAGAGGGGAATCATCTCCCGGAGGACTCTACGCCGCCATGGTCGCCCCCGGTGTGATGTGTGAGTAGTCTACCCCTGGACTATGGGTCCATAGCAGTAGCTAGATGGTTGTCTTCTCCCCATTGTGCTATCATTGTCGGATCTTGTGAGCTGCCTATCATGATCAAGATCATCTATCTGTAATTCTATATGTTGCGTTTGTTGGGATCCGATGAATAGAGAATACTTGTTATGTTGATTATCAAAGTTATGCTTATGTGTTGTTTATGATCTTGCATGCTCTCCGTTACTAGTAGATGCTCTGGCCAAGTAGATGCTTGTAACTCCAAGAGGGAGTACTTATGCTCGATAGTGGGTTCATGCCTGCATTGACACCTGGGATAGTGACAGAAAGTTCTAAGGTTGTGTTGTGCTGTTGCCACTAGGGATAAAACATTAGTGCTATGTTCAAGGATGTAGTCACTAGTTACATTACGCACCATACTTAATGCAATTGTGCATTGCTTTGCAACTTAATACCGGAGGGGTTCGGATGATAACTTTGAAGGTGGACTTTTTAGGCATAGATGCAGTTGGATGGCGGTCTATGTACTTTGTCGTAATGCCCAATTAAATCTCACTATACTCATCATGATATGTATGTGCATTGTCATGCTCTCTTTATTTGTCAATTGCCCAACTGTAATTTGTTCACCCAACATGCTGTTCGTCTTATGGGAGAGACACCTCTAGTGAACTGTGGACCCCGGTCCAATTCTCTTTACTGAAATACAATCTACTGCAATACTTGTTCTACTGTTTTCTGCAAACAATCATCTTCCACACAATACGGTTAATCCTTTGTTACAGCAAGCCGGTGAGATTGACAACCTCACTGTTTCGTTGGGGCAAAGTACTTTGGTTGTGTTGTGCAGGTTCCACGTTGGCGCCGGAATCCCTGGTGTTGCGCCGCACTACATCTCGCCGCCATCAACCTTCAACGTGCTTCTTGGCTCCTCCTGGTTCGATAAACCTTGGTTTCTTTCTGAGGGAAAACTTGCTGTTGTGCGCATCATACCTTCCTCTTGGGGTTGCCCAACGAACGTGTGAAATACACGCCATCAACTGCCCACGCCAGGAGCCTCTGAAGCGGTCGATCTGTAAGACGGACGAGAACGGCAACCGTGGACGTGAGTTCGTTGCATGCGAGAGCTTGCCATATAGAGAGGGGGATAAGGTTAGATCTCGCTCCAATTTCTCTGTTTTCTCTCGATTTTCTTGTTATTCCCTCGAATTTGGGATTTATGGTTCACGTTGTTGATTTTAGATCTTGAAGAAATGCAGGCATTTCGAGTGGATCGATGTCTACGTTCAGAGGCTTCAGTTGCAGGAATCAATTGGCGCTATTGGGGGAGCAATTTGGGAGGGGGGGGACTTGCTGTAGAGAATGGGGTGGAGAGAGGAGCCGTTCCGATTATGCCTAATGCTCCCAATGCAGAACTGGTGGAAGTGAAGGGAGAACTGAAGAAAATGAACAAGCAGTTAAGGCAGCTGATCGAGTTGAAGAAGCAAGCTAACCTGATGGCTGGTTTTTTTTTGTTGTATAATTACGATCGGATTCTTATCATTGCTCACCAGGCGCTAGAAGTTGTTACAAGGGATACCTTACAAATCCATTATTCAGTTACATGTACTTGTAGTTGTTTTCAAAGTTAGTGTGTGCATTCACCGAAATTACCAACTATATTCCCTAAAAGAAAAGGAAAGCTAAAGATAGTTGATAATTGTTAGAGGGGTGACAAATAATGCAATCACCGAAATCCGCAAATATGTATGCCTCGTGTTTATACCAAAATTATACCACTTTTAGGCCGTTTCAAAATACCAATACCATATCCCAAACTATATTCCCTAAAAGAAAAGGACAGCTAAAGATAGTTGATAATTGTTAGAGGGGTGACAAATAATGCAATCACCGAAATCCGCAAATATGTATGCCTCATGTTTATAACAAAATTATACCACTTTTAGGCCGTTTCAAAATGGGATCCCTTTCAAAATAGGGTCCCTTCAAAATACCAATACAATATCCCAAACTATATTCCCTAAAAGAAAAGGACAGCTAAAGATAGTTGATAATTGTTAGAGGGGTGACAAATAATGCAATCACCGAAATCCGCAAATATGTATGCCTCATGTTTATAACAAAATTATACCACTTTTAGGCCGTTTCAAAATACCAATACTATATCCCAAACTATATTCCCTAAAAGAAAAGGACAGCTAAAGATAGTTGATAGCAATCACCGAAATCCGCAAATATGTATGCCTCATGTTTATAACAAAATTATACCACTTTTAGGCCGTTTCAAAATACCAATACTATATCCCAAACTATATTCCCTAAAAGAAAAGGACAGCTAAAGATAGTTGATAATTGTTAGAGGGGTGACAAATAATGCAATCACCGAAATCCGCAAATATGTATGCCTCATGTTTATACCAATACTATATCCCAAACTATATTAAGTGGCAAACTCGTTATTGCACATAAATAGAGGGGTGGGCATTCTCCACCGACAGAGAGAGAGAGGGGTGGCCACGAAGAGAGAGAGAGAGAGAGAGAGAGAGAGAGAGAGAGAGAGGTTGCCACGAAGAGACGGATAGGGGTATACTGCCCGTTAGATCAGTGGATCAACGGTTCGTGGAGTCGATCCGTGTGACAACGGCTCAACCAATCAGGATAAGTTTGGGCTTCTCGGAGCATTTGTGACAGTACTTGAGGGCAAAACTGAGTAGTACTAAGAATCCAAGGGCACATAAATAGTAAATAGACTAAGGGATTCAAACAAAAGAATTACAAAATGAAAAATGTGTGTTTTGTACAATATAATTCATATTGGGCTACATCAAATTATTTGCAATTCAAATATACATGAGTGTGACAATTATGGCATCATTTAGACAAACTATGTTTTGGGAAAGATGTTTTGCAAAGGGGTTTGGGTGGAAAACCAATCATCTTCATAGCTACACTAGTGATTCTGAGAAGTGGCAATTTGTGGTAAAACTTGATTTATATATGTTTGTTAAGATTTTCTAGGTGGCAGGTTGCGTAGGAAGACTCCATGAGTAGTTGCCACTATGTTTTTATTTTTTTGGATTTTTTTGCGCATGAAATGACTCAATTAGCTATGTTAATCTCATTTGTTGACTCTCTGTTGACCAGCTACTTGAGGGTAAAACTGAGTATATTGCACTTGCCGGCCTAAGTCCTCGAGGGGAAAACTGAGTACAGATAAAATTTCTGTATAAGGCCTGAGGTTATAACTGAGTACACCAAACGTCCCAGGGTTAGACTCGTGTAGCGGTGCACGCTGCAGCCGTGCATAGCGGACGCGTGTTGCGGTACACGCCACCTTCGTCTTTATAGAGCCCCTCTTTCTCTCCCTCGACGCACGTTCTCACTGGCTCACTGCAACCGCCTCTCCTGTCCCATCATCTTCTCCACAACCGAAGAAAAAACCCCGAAGAAAACCGCCGGCGATGGAGAAGAATGAGATGCCCATTGTCGGCACATCAGCCGCCGCCCCCGCCCAGGCCCCTGTCGCTGCTTCCAACGTAGCAGCCGGCGCATCGGCCGCCGCCCCCGTCCAGGCCCCTGTCGCTGCTTCCAACGTAGGAGCCGGCGGATCGGCCGCCGCCCCCGTCCAGGCCCCTGTCCCTGCTTCCAACGTAGCAGCCGGCGGATCGGCCGCCGCCCCCGTCCAGGCCCCTGTCGCTGCTTCCAACGTAGAAGCCGGCGCATCGGCCGCCGCCACCGTACTGTCCCCCGTCGCTTGGGACCCGTACGAACCAGTGCAATACGACGCGCCGGAGAACCCCTACGACACCAGCATCGTCGACAACGAGCCGGAGGTAACCCTTTGTTCCCTTCTTCTTATCTCATTTCAATCATTTTGTGTTAGATCTAGCGTTATTACGGTTCGTCTGTTCCTAGTTCAATCCTTTTGTGTTAGATCTTGCGTTATTATTGTTCGTCTGTTCCTAGTTCGATCCTTTTGTGTTAGATCTTGCGTTATTAGTGTTTGTGATTTGCTTTTGTTTAAGATTTGTGCCGATGATGATGAATATTTGGGCATAAACTGATTCAGGGTTTGGTCAGTAAACAATTGGTGTGTACAAATTTGTTGTGCATGATCTTTGGTTTGCTGACTCAAATCCTGGATATAAGTGTGTCCAATGTAACTGAGGCTACCTCTTTTTTTCGAGCCCATATTATCATGCATGATTTTTTGTTCACTCTCTGTTCCATCATTGTTGCAATTGACACCGTTTTTTTTGCACGGTCTTTGGTGCTACGTGACAGGTGCAGAGCAGCGACGTCGACAGCGACGACGAGTCCTTCCACACCAAGACTCGTCACGTCCTCAGGAGGCTGCAGTCCGGCCATTACGATGGCCCCTTTGCTCGAGGCATTTACAAGTGCCCCTTCTGCAACAGGAAGCTCCGCGCCACCGACTTCAAGTCCCTGGTGAACCATGCTGAATCCATTGGCAGATGTGGCGCTAGAGTTGGAAGGACCGTGAACGTGCATGCGTACATGGCCAAACACAAAGCACTTGGGATTCACCTGCGCAACCTCCAAGCGAGTCACACGCGCTACCTGGAGGCGTTGAACGTGCCTACTGCACTCTCTGTATGTGACTGCTCTATCTGTAGAGCAGCTTAAATTCATGTAAAATGTAGCTTATGTTGGATCTATCGGTACTACTTTTGGATCTGTCCTGAATATATCTATGCTATGTTGGTTGCTGTATGCAGCTTATCCTATATTTTCTCTCTGGATTTGTGCCCTAGATTTCCTACCTGATTGGGTAAAAACGAAGGCATAAAGAAATGAATGGCGTTAAAAAACAGAAGGACAAGCTGCTCTAGATTTGCTACCAATTTGGGCTATCAAATATGAATGAGATCGAGCGAGAGAGAGGAAAAAGGTACATTGAAAACTGCTAATCTGGGCGAAAGAGACAGAAACCACTCGTGCTCCCGTCCCGTACCCACACGGCTCCACACGCTACGGCCCCACAAACATGGTCTCGTCCTGTCCCACGCGGTCCCTTCCTACCAGCCCCACACGACGCGGTCCCACACGACGCGACCCCACAAACGACACGACCCCACTCGTCAGCACGGAACGGTCAACTTAACGGATTCCTTCCGTCCGAGCTCCTTCTGCGGGTTCAGACAAGGGCTTGGGGAAAACTGAGGAAAAACTAAGGAGCTGGGGAAAACTGAGTACAACTAAGGACCCGAGGGCACGAAAATAGAAATCCCAAAGGAAAATTCCTAATGAGGAGATCTCCACTATGCTTGCTAATTACTCTTTCAATGGCAAGGTTCCAAAGAAGCTGGGAGACCCAAGTATACCAACTATCCCTTGTTCCATCAAGAATAATTATGTTAGAACTGCTCTATGTGATTTGGGAGCAGGAGTTAGTGTGATGCCTTTTTTCCCTTTACAAGAGACTTTATTTAGATAAGTTGATACCAACTGATATATCCTTGCAAATGGCTGATAAATCTACTGTTGTTCCTGTTGGTATATGTGAGGATGTTCCTGTTCAAGTTGCTAATAATTGCTTAATATTAACTGATTTTGTTGTGTTGGAAATGCCTGAAGATGATAATATGTCTATTATTCTTGGAAGACCTTTTCTTAACACTGCAGGGGCTGTTATTAATTGCAATAAAGGAAAAGTTACTTTCAATGTTGATGACAAGGAGCATACTGTTTATTTTCCTAAGAAGATTGATAAAGTATATGGAGTTAATACAATTTCTAATTTGAGATCTATCAAAGTGGGAGTTATTGATTGTCCTATATATGAGCCTAAAGAAGGATATCAAAATATTATGATTGGATCCATATCAATACAATATAAGGTAACATGATTGATTTGAGGTTTATTTCTTCTTATGACATGTAAAATTTATTTGGTGGCAAGATTTGATCAACCTTGTTAACAAGTACATTTTATATGCATAGAAGAGCTAAACAACATTTCTTTCTTTCTCCACACTTGTTTACTTTCTGTAGTACTACTTGTTTTGCAAGATGCTTTAGTCGTTTAGAAGTTTGAAAATCTTTTTCTGTCCTGAAATAGTTATTTTAACACCCAGAAATGTGCATTTTTCGAAGTTTTCAAAAATTTACAAAAATTATATCACTGGTCCTATTTTTCAAAATGCAATCTGGGAGTGCCTGGGGCTGACCAGTGGGGCACCCCAGGGCTGCACCCCATGTGCCGGCGCGGCCAGCAAGGGGGGCGCGCCACCCTATGGTGAGGGCCCCACCTGGTGAAAGAGATATGCCCTAGAGGCAATAATAAAAGTGGTTATTATTTATATCTTTATGTTTATGATAAATGTTTATATATCATGCTAGAATTGTATTAACCGAAACATTAGTACATGTGTGATATGTAGACAAACAAGAAGTCCCTAGTATGCCTCTTAAACTAGCTTGTTGATTAATGGATGATTAGTTTCATAATCATGAACATTGGATGTTATTAATAACAAGGTTATATCATTGTATGAATGATGTAATGGACACACCCAATTAAGCGTAGCATAAGATCTCGTCATTTAGTTATTTGCTATAAGCTTTTGATACATAGTTACCTAGTCCTTATGACCATGAGATCATATAAATCACTTATACCGGAAAGGTACTTTGATTACACCAAACACCACTGCGTAAATGGGTGGCTATAAAGGTGGGATTAAGTATCCGGAAAGTATGAGTTGAGGCATATGGATCAACAGTGGGATTTGTCCATCCCGATGACGGATAGATATACTCTGGGCCCTCTCGGTGGAATGTCGTCTAATGTCTTGCAAGCATATGAATAAGTTCATAAGAGACCACATACCACGGTACGAGTAAAGAGCACTTGTCAGGAGACGAGGTTTAACAAGGTATAGAGTGATACCGAAGATCAAACCTCGGACAAGTAAAAATATCGCGAGACAAAGGGAATTGGTAATGTATGTGAATGGTTCATTCGATCACTAAAGTCATCGTTGAATATGTGGGAGCCATTATGGATCTCCAGATCCCGCTATTGGTTATTGGTCGGAGTGAGTACTCAACCATGTCCGCATAGTTCTCGAACCGTAGGGTGACACACTTAAAGTTGGATGTTGAAATGGTAGTACTTGAATTATGGAATGGAGTTCGAATATTTGTTCGAAGTCCCGGATGTGATCCCGGACATCACGAGGAGTTCCGGAATGGTCCGGAGAATAAGATTCATATATAGGATGTCATTTTATGTGAATAAAATGTCGCGGAAGGTTCTATGGAAGGTTCTAGAAGGTTCTAGAAAAGTCCGGAAGAAACCACCAAGGAAGGTGGAGTCCACAAGGGACTCCACCTCCATGGCCGGCCAACCCTAGTGGGGGAGGAGTCCCAAGTGGACTCCCCCTTAGGGGGCCGGCCACCCCCCACATGGGAGGTGGGAATCCCACCTTTGGGTGGGAGTCCTAGTTGGGCTAGGATTGCCCCCTCCTATGGAAGGTTTTGGTTCGGGTCTTATTCGAAGACTTGGACACCACCTCTTGGGGTTCCACCTATATAATGAGGGGCCAAGGGGAGGGGGCCGGCCACCCAAGAACCACCAAGGTGGCCGCACCCCTTAGTGGCCGGCGCCCCCCTCTCCCCAAACCCTAGCCGCCCGCTCCTCCACATCCCGCATAGCTTAGCGAAGCTCCGCCGGACTTCTACACCGCCACCGACACCACGCCGTCGTGCTGTCGGATTCAAGAGGAGCTACTACTTCCGCTGCCCGCTGGAACGGGGAGGTGGACGTCGTCTTCATCAACAACCGAACGTGTGACCGAGTACGGAGGTGCTGCCCGTTCGTGGCGCCGGAACCGATCGTGATCAAGATCTTCTACGCGCTTTTGCAAGCGGCAAGTGAACGTCTACCGCAGCAACAAGAGCCTCATCTTGTAGGCTTTGGAATCTCTTCAAGGGTGAGACTCGATACCCCCTCGTTGCTACCGTCTTCTAGATTGCATCTTGGCTTGGATTGCGTGTTCGCGGTAGGAAAATTTTTGTTTTCTATGCAATGTTATCCTACAGTGGTATCAGAGCCGTGTCTATGCATAGATGGTTGCACGAGTAGAACACAATGGTTTGTGGGCGTTGATGCTCTTGTTATCTTTAGTTGAGTACTTTGCATCTTTATGGCATAGTGGGATGAAGCGGCTCGGACTAACTTTACATGACCGCGTTCATGAGACTTGTTCCTCGTTCGACATGCAACTTGTATTGCATAAGAGGCTTTGCGGGTGTCTGTCTCTCCTACTATAGTAAAGATTCAATTTACTCTTCTATTGACAACATTAGTATCAACGTTGTGGTTCATGTTCGTAGGTAGATTAGATCTATATCGAAAACCCTAAACCACGTAAAATATGCAAACCAAATTAGAGAGCGTCTAACTTGTTTTTGCAGGGTTTGGTGATGTGATATGGCCATAATGTGATGATGAATATGTATGAGATGATCATTATTGTATTGTGGCAACCGGCAGGAGCCTTATGGTTGTCTTTAAATTTCATGTTGAGTAGTATTTCAAAGTAGTTGTAATAGTTGCTACATGGAGGACAATCATGAAGACGGCGCCATTGACCTTGGTGCTTCGCCGACGATGATGGAGATCATGCCCGAAGATGATGGAGATCATGTCCGTGCTTTGGAGATGAAGATCAAAGGCGCAAAGACAAAAGGGCCATATCATATCACATATGAACTGCATGTGATGTTAATCCTTTTATGCATCTTATTTTGCTTAGATCGCGACGGTAGCATTATAAGATGATCCCTCACTAAAATCTCAAGATAATAAAGTGTTCATCCTTAGTAGCACCGTTATCAAGTCTTATCGTTTCGAAGCATCTCGTGATGATCGGGTGTGATAGATTCGATAAGTACTTACAACGGGTGCAAGACAGTTTTTGCACATGCGGATACTAAGGTGACCTTGACGAGCCTAGCATGTACAGACATGGTCTCGGAACACGTGATACCGAAAGGTAGAGCATGAATCATATGATTGATATGATGAACACTTTGAGTGTTCGCCATTGAAATTACACCTTTTCTCGTGATGATCGATTTGAGGTGCAATGGATTTGGTTCGTGTGATCACTAAGACAATGCGAGGGATATTGTTTTGAGTGGGAGTTCACCTAGATTTTTAATTATGTTGAATTAAAATTTGAACTCAATTTGTCATAAACTTAGTCTAAACTATTGCAAATATATGTTGTAGATATGGCGTCCTCAATCAATTTTAACCAGTTCCTAGAGAAAGAAAAACTTAAGAGCAACGGTAGCAACTTCACCGACTGGTTCCGTCATGTGAGGATCTTCCTCTCTGGCGGAAATCTGCAATATGTGCTTGATGCACCGCTAGGTGACCCTCCTGCAGAAACTGAAACCGATGAAGTAAAAGCTGTTTACGAGACTCGGAAAACTCGGTACTCTCAAGTTCGAGTGTGCCATCTGTGCGATCTGGAATCCGATCTTCAAAAACGTTTTGAGCACCACGATCCTCATGAGTTGATGAATGAGCTGAAAGCTATTTTTGAGACTCATGCGGCCGTGGAATGCTATGAAGCATCGAAACATTTCTTCAGCTGTATGATGGAAGAAGGCAGCTCCATTAGTGAGCACATGCTCGCCATGACCGGGCATGCGAAGAAACTCAGTGACTTGGGAATAGTGATTCCTAACAGACTGGGGATTAATCGTGTCCTTCAATCACTGCCACCAAGTTACAAGAACTTTGTGATGAACTACAATATGCAGAACATGAACAAGGAGTTACCTGAACTCTTTGGCATGCTAAAAGCTGCTGAGATTGAGATCAAGAAAGAGCACCAAGTGTTGATGGTCAACAAGACCACCAGTTTCAAGAAACAGGGCAAGTCTAAGGGAAAATTCAAGAAGGGTGGTAAGAAAGCTGCCACGCCTCCTATGAAACCTAAGAACGGCCCTAAGCCTGATGCTGAGTGCTATTACTGCAAGGAGAAGGGACACTGGAAGCGTAATTGCTCCAAGTATTTGGCAGATCTGAAGAGCGGCCTTGTCAAGAAGAAGAAAGAAGGTATATCTGATATACATGTTATAGATGTTTATCTCACTAGTTCTCGTTCTAGTACCTGGGTATTTGATACTGGTTCGGTTGCTCATATTTGTAACTCGAAACAGGAACTAAAGAATAAACGACAACTTCTGAAAGATGAAGTGACGATGCGCGTTGGAAACGGATCCAAGGTCAATGTGATCGCAGTCGGCACACTTCCTCTACATCTACCTTCGGGATTAGTTTTAAGCCTAAATAATTGTTATTATGTACCTGCGTTGAGCATGAACATTATATCTGGATCTTGTTTAATGCAAGACGGTTATTCATTCAAGTCTGAGAATAATGGTTGTTCTATTTTTATGAATAATATCTTTTATGGTCGAGCACCACAAAAGAATGGCTTATTTCTGTTAGATCTCGATAGTAGTGATACGCATATACATAACATCGATGCTAAGCGAATTAAATTGAATGATAATTCTACTTATATGTGGCACTGTCGTCTTGGTCATATTGGAGTGAAACGCATGAAGAAACTCCATACTGATGGATTACTTGAATCACTTGACTTTGAGTCACTTGATAGATGCGAAGCATGTCTAATGGGAAAAATGACTAAGACTCCATTTTCTGGTATGATGGAGCGAGCTACTGACTTATTGGAAATCATACATACCGATGTGTGCGGACCAATGAGTGTAGCATCGCGCGGTGGTTATCGTTATGTTCTAACCTTCACAGATGATCTGAGTAGATATGGGTATATCTATTTCATGAAACATAAATCCGAAACTTTTGAAAAGTTTAAGGAATTCCAAAGTGAAGTAGAAAATCAACGTAACAAGAAGATTAAATTTCTACGATCTGATCGCGGAGGTGAATATCTGAGTTATGAGTTTGGCATGCATTTAAAGAAATGCGGAATACTTTCACAATTGACACCGCCGGGAACACCACAACGAAACGGTGTGTCCGAACGTCGTAATCGAACTCTCTTAGATATGGTTCGTTCTATGATGTCTCTTACTGATTTGCCGTTATCATTTTGGAGTTATGCATTAGAGACAGCCGCATTCACTTTAAATAGAGCACCATCAAAATCCGTAGAAACGACACCGTATGAATTATGGTTTAATAAGAAACCTAAGCTGTCGTTCCTTAAAGTTTGGGGTTGCGAAGCCCATGTAAAAAAGTTACAACCGGACAAGCTAGAACCCAAAGCGGAGAAATGCGTCTTCATAGGATACCCTAAGGAAACTATAGGGTATACTTTCTATCACAGATCCGAAGGCAAAATCTTTGTTGCTAAGAACGGAACCTTTCTTGAGAAAGAATTTCTCACTAAAGAAGTGACTGGAAGAAAAGTAGAACTCGATGAGATTAATGAATCTATACTCGTTGATCAGAGTAGCGCGATCGGAAGATGTACTGTACCGCCTACACCGGCAACAGAGGAAGCTAATGATAATGATCATGAAACTTCGAACGAGGAAACCATCGAACCTCGCAGATCGACAAGGGAACGTGCCACTCCTGATTGGTATGATCCTTGTCTAAATGTCATGATTGTGGATAACAATGATGAGGACCCTGCGACGTATGAAGAAGCGATGATGAGCCCAGATTCCAACAAATGGCAAGAGGCCATGAAATCCGAAATGGGATCCATGTATGATAACAAAGTATGGACTTTGGTAGACTTACCTGATAGCCGAAAGGCTGTCGAGAATAAATGGATCTTCAAGAGAAAAACAGATGCTGATGGTAATATTACTGTCTATAAAGCTCGACTTGTCGCAAAGGGTTTCCGACAAATTCAAGGTATTGACTACGATGAGACTTTCTCACCCGTAGCGAAGCTAAAATCTGTGAGGATTTTGTTAGCAATAGCTGCATTTTTCGATTATGAGATTTGGCAGATGGATGTCAAAACGGCGTTCCTTAATGGAGACATTGAGGAAGAGTTGTATATGGTACAACCCAAAGGTTTTGTCGATCCTAAAAATGCTGACAAAGTATGCAAACTTCAGCGTTCAATCTATGGACTGAAGCAAGCATCGAGAAGTTGGAACCGACGCTTTGATAAGGTGATCAAAGACTTCGGGTTTATACAGTGTCATGGAGAGGCCTGTATTTACAAGAAAGTGAGTGGGAGCTCTGCAGCATTCCTGATATTATATGTAGATGACATATTATTGATTGGGAATGATATAGAACTATTAAGCAGTGTAAAAGGTTATTTGAATAACAGTTTTTCAATGAAAGACCTTGGTGAAGCATCATATATATTAGGCATCAAGATTTATAGAGATAGATCAAAACGCCTAATAGGGCTATCACAGAGTACATACCTGGACAAGATTCTAAAGAAGTTTAGAATGGACGAAAGTAAGAAAGGGTTTTTACCTATGTTACCAGGCAAGGTCTTGAGTAAGACTCAAGGACCGGCTACGGCAGAAGAAAGAGAAAGGATGAATCAAATCCCCTATGCTTCGGCAGTAGGCTCTATTATGTATGCCATGCTATGTACAAGACCGGATATAGCGCATGCTGTTAGTTTGACTAGCAGATATCAAAGTGATCCAGGAATGGAACACTGGACAGCGGTCAAGAATATCCTGAAGTACTTGAAAAGAACTAAGGATATGTTTCTTTGTTATGGAGGTGACCAAGAGCTCGTTGTAACAAGTTACACCGATGCAAGTTGGAACACTGATCCTGATGACTCTACGTCACAATCTGGGTACGTGTTTATATTGAATGGTGCTGCAGTAAGCTGGGCAAGCTCGAAGCAGTGCACGGTGGCGAAGTCTTCAACAGAATCTGAGTACATAGCGGCTTCAGAGGCTTCATAAGAAGCGGTATGGATGAAGAGGTTCATTGTAGAGCTCGGTGTGGTTCCTAGTGCATTGGACCCATTAATCATTTACTGTGATAACATGGGTGCCATCGCCAATGCACAAGAGCCAAGGTCACACAAGAGGCTGAAGCATATCAAGCTGCGTTACCACTCGATTCGCGAGTACATCGAAGATGGAGAAGTAAAGATTTGCAAAGTACACACTGATCTGAATGTAGCAGATCCGTTGACTAAAGCTCTCCCTAGGGCAAAGCATGACCAACACCAGAATGCCATGGGTGTTAGGTATATTACAATGTAATCTAGATTATTGACTCTAGTGCAAGTGGGAGACTGAAAGAGATATGCCCTAGAGGCAATAATAAAAGTGGTTATTATTTATATCTTTATGTTTATGATAAATGTTTATATATCATGCTAGAATTGTATTAACCGAAACATTAGTACATGTGTGATATGTAGACAAACAAGAAGTCCCTAGTATGCCTCTTAAACTAGCTTGTTGATTAATGGATGATTAGTTTCATAATCATGAACATTGGATGTTATTAATAACAAGGTTATATCATTGTATGAATGATGTAATGGACACACCCAATTAAGCGTAGCATAAGATCTCGTCATTTAGTTATTTGCTATAAGCTTTCGATACATAGTTACCTAGTCCTTATGACCATGAGATCATATAAATCACTTATACCGGAAAGGTACTTTGATTACACCAAACACCACTGCGTAAATGGGTGGCTATAAAGGTGGGATTAAGTATCCGGAAAGTATGAGTTGAGGCATATGGATCAACAGTGGGATTTGTCCATCCCGATGACGGATAGATATACTCTGGGCCCTCTCGGTGGAATGGCGACGAATGTCTTGCAAGCATATGAATAAGTTCATAAGAGACCACATACCACGCATTTAGTAAAGAGCACTTGTCAGGAGACGAGGTTGAACAAGGTATAGAGTGATACCGAAGATCAAACCTCGGACAAGTAAAAATATCGCGAGACAAAGGGAATTGGTAATGTATGTGAATGGTTCATTCGATCACTAAAGTCATCGTTGAATATGTGGGAGCCATTATGGATCTCCAGATCCCGCTATTGGTTATTGGTCGGAGTGAGTACTCAACCATGTCCGCATAGTTCTCGAACCGTAGGGTGACACACTTAAAGTTGGATGTTGAAATGGTAGTACTTGAATTATGGAATGGAGTTCGAATATTTGTTCGAAGTCCCGGATGTGATCCCGGACATCACGAGGAGTTCCGGAATGGTCCGGAGAATAAGATTCATATATAGGATGTCATTTTATGTGAATAAAATGTCGCGGAAGGTTCTATGGAAGGTTCTAGAAGGTTCTAGAAAAGTCCGGAAGAAACCACCAAGGAAGGTGGAGTCCACAAGGGACTCCACCTCCATGGCCGGCCAACCCTAGTGGGGGAGGAGTCCCAAGTGGACTCCCCCTTAGGGGGCCGGCCACCCCCCACATGGGAGGTGGGAATCCCACCTTTGGGTGGGAGTCCTAGTTGGGCTAGGATTGCCCCCTCCTATGGAAGGTTTTGGTTCGGGTCTTATTCGAAGACTTGGACACCACCTCTTGGGGTTCCACCTATATAATGAGGGGCCAAGGGGAGGGGGCCGGCCACCCAAGAACCACCAAGGTGGCCGCACCCCTTAGTGGCCGGCGCCCCCCTCTCCCCAAACCCTAGCCGCCCGCTCCTCCACATCCCGCATAGCTTAGCGAAGCTCCGCCGGACTTCTACACCGCCACCGACACCACGCCGTCGTGCTGTCGGATTCAAGAGGAGCTACTACTTCCGCTGCCCGCTGGAACGGGGAGGTGGACGTCGTCTTCATCAACAACCGAACGTGTGACCGAGTACGGAGGTGCTGCCCGTTCGTGGCGCCGGAACCGATCGTGATCAAGATCTTCTACGCGCTTTTGCAAGCGGCAAGTGAACGTCTACCGCAGCAACAAGAGCCTCATCTTGTAGGCTTTGGAATCTCTTCAAGGGTGAGACTCGATACCCCCTCGTTGCTACCGTCTTCTAGATTGCATCTTGGCTTGGATTGCGTGTTCGCGGTAGGAAAATTTTTGTTTTCTATGCAACGTTATCCTACACCTGGCCCTCCACTCACTCATCCACCTACCACTCCACTCTCTTTCACGGGAAAACACACCACCATTGTTCAAACTCGAGTTTCTTGCTGTTCTTGCTCGAAATTTTCGATCTCCTTGCTCAGCCCATCTTTGCTGCTGAGATTTGGAGCATTTGCTCTCCGGTATGTGATTCCTCCGATTATCCAAATAGAACTTTGTATAGTTGAGTATATCTTGAGTAATTTGTTGTTGTAGGTGACATGTTAAGTGAGTTTGCATGCTTGATTCAAGTTGTAAAAATTAGTTTTGATGCATGTTTAGTACTCTATCAAGTTCCTATAGTAGTTTCCCTCATTTATATATCTCAAAATCAACTTTTATAATGATTGTTGAAAAAATTCAGAAAATGGAGTGGAAAGACACCAACTCAACCAACATGAATTGGAGGTGCATGAAGTTATGAGAGTCCACCGTGAAGAGGGGGTATACCCCTCCTACTACCCATGCACCGATTTCATGAAGAGTGCAGGAATTTTTCAGGATGTTCAAAATCTAATTTCTAATGCAGAGTTAGAAGATTTTGTTGTTGGTGAACCTTACCAATATGCAAAACTAACCATGTCAGTGGTGCAGGATTTTGAATTCCATTGGTCCCAACCTAACCCCATGGTTCGATATAAAATCTACAATAAAACTATCAACTTGCCCTTTGATGATTTTTGTGCAGCTATTAAAGTGCCACAATGGGGATCATGTGAGAAGATTAGGGGGCTGCCACGGCAACTCTTGAATCTATACGAGATGATCTGTCAAGGGAGAAGCTTCTCAGATGAGAGTGGTAAAATTCGTAGTATTCAACTCCCATCTATTCGCTATTTTGCTTACTTTATCGCCAAGTGCGTTCTTGCTAGAAAGAATGCAAATAAATTATCCATCCATGATTTGGTTTTCCTAGCTGCTGCATTGCAACGTGATAGAACTTATAATTTGGGTGCTTTGATAGCTTTTAGGCTTGCTACTAACCGTGATAAAGGAGGAATTTGTGGAGGTCTCATTGCCTCTCGTTTGCTAGCTATGCATGGTGTAGAGCCTCACCCTCTTGATGTCCAGCTCTCTATAGAGAAACTTGATATTGTTTTCATGATAAAGCATGACTTTGTTTCTAATCGGTCTAACTTTAATAACCTGTCCTATGAGATAACCTTTTTCAAGAAAAAGTGGAGAGTAATTAAATCTGAAAGGCTAGTTGGATTGCCTGCACCTGCTTTATTTAACCTTGATTCCAGGAACGGTTGGTCGGTCACAGAAGATGAACTTGATGCATACATAGAGAATTGCGGCCATCACGTAGGGGACGGCATGGAGGAGGCCGAGGAACCCCTCGAGTTGTCATCCGACGCAACAAGTTCTTCACATCAGCATTTCGGGCATGTGGAGCCTTCATCCTTTTCTTCGGCACAGGGATCTTATTACGACCACGCCATGTATGATCCATCAGCGTGGAACCCTGACCCTCGCTGGTGTTGATCTCCACTTAGTCCAAAAGCCTATGTTTGGGGGGAGGTACGCCGGTGATACGTCCAAAACGTATCTACTTTCCCGAACACTTTTGCTATTGTTTTGCCTCTAATTTGTGTATTTTGGATACAACTAACACGGACTTACGCTGTTTTCAGCAGAATTGCTCTGGTGTCTCGTTTTTGTGCAGAAATTCAACTTTCAGGAAAATCCTCAGAATTTATGTCGAAGGGCTTATTTTTCAAGAAGAATCACGGAGCCAGAAGGGCAGGCCTGGGGGAGGCCCAGGGCCCCCAGACACTAGGCCGGCGCGGCCTGGAGGGGGGGCGCGCCGCCCTAGTGTGTGGCCCCCTCGGCTGGCCTCCAACGCCCTCCTCTGGACTACTTAAGGGTTTCGATCTAAAAACGCGAGACGAGAAGTCGAAGTCGCGAGAAACCATCCAGTACGCCGCCACCGTCGCGAAACTCCGTCTCGGGACCAGAAACTCCGTTCTGGCACTCCGCCGGGACGGGGAATTGGAGGAGATCATCGCCATCATCACCACCGACGCCTCTCCATCGACCAGCCATGTTTCCCCCATCCATGTGTGAGTAATTCCCCCGCTGTAGGCTGAAGGGGATGGTAGGGATTGGATGAGATTGGTCATGTAATAGCATAAGATTGTTAGGGCATAGTGCCTAGTGTCCGTAATTGGTACTTTTATGATATTGTTGCAACTTGTTATGCTTAATGCTTGTCACTAGGGCCCGAGTGCCATGATCTCAGATCTGAACATGTTATCAATTCATGATGATATTCATTGCTTTATGATCTTACCTACAAGTTGTATACACGTATTGTTGTCCGGAATCCGAGGCCCCAAAGTGACAGAAATTGGGACAACCGAAGGGGAAGGCGATGATATGAGGATCACATGTGTTCACGGAGTGTTAATGCTTTGCTCCGGTGCTCTATTAAAAGGAGTACCTTAATTTCCATTAGATTCCCTAGAGGCCCGGCTGCCACCGGCTGGTAGGACAAAAGATGTTGTGCAAGTTTCTCATTGCGAGCACGTACGACTAAATATGGAACACATGCCTATTGATTGATTAGTACTTGGATACCGTTTTATTATTATCTGCAAATGCCCTACCTTGATTGTTACATGAGTTTCTCTCATCCATGCAACGCCCGTTCATCCATCCCTGTGCCTATAGTATTTTAATCCTGCTGTTTACTATAATCACTACTGCTGTCTTTGTTACACTGCTGCTGATATTTCACCACTGCTACTGCTATAAAACTGTTACTACTGATAAACTCTTGCGAGCAAGTCTGTTTCCAGGTGCATCTGAATTGACAACTCCGTTGTTAAGGCTTACAAGTATTCTTTGTCTCCCCTTGTGTCGAATCAATAAATTGGGTTTTACTTCCGCGAAGACTGTTGCGATCCCCTATACTTGTGGGTCATCAAGATTATTTTCTGGCGCCGTTGCCGGGGAGCATAGCTTTATTTGCAAGTTCACTTGGATTGATATTGTTCGCTGCAAATTCTCCATCATGGGTAAACCTTGCGATACTAAAGTCACCATACTACCATCCACTACAAGAAAAGGTACAACTCTGAGTACCTCTGCTGCTCTTGATTCACCATCTTTGATAAGTAAACTTGTTTCACCACCACAAGCTTCACATGCAGGTACTTCTGCTAGATCTGAAAATTCCTCTTATAATTTAGATGATGCTTCTGCTGTGCTTGATAATGATGGTTCATTGGGATCTTTTCTAGATGCTACAATTGCTAGGTCTAGACAAATTGAAAGTACTGAAACTCCTAATGAAAACACTGCTACACCTGTTAATTCACCTGAGTTTGTTGAATACTCTAGTGATGACCTTGATGAAGATTATGTAGAACTTGATGATGATTTTATTGATAAATGCAATGCTACTACTGATGCAAGAAAAATTAAAAAGTTGCTTGCACAACATACTGTTAGATATAAACTGTCTCCTGATCCTAAATTTGCCACATCTCCTATAAACATTAAGGATAAGGATTATGATTTTTCTCTTGATTTATCTCATATATCTATTGTTGAGAAAACACCTTTTTGTGGTACTGAAAAAGAAAGTGCTGTAGAACACATGATTGAGCTGTCTACTCTGAGTAGCTTGTTTTCTGATGATGTTAAGAAGCGTACTTATTTCGTTGCTAAAATTTTCCCTTTCTCATTAAAGGATGATGCTAAAACTTGGTATAATAGTTTGCCACCTGATTCTATTAATAGTCCAAAAGAATTGCTTGATGTTTTCTTTCAAAAATACTTTCCTGCTAGTGCTCAACATATTGCTTTGCAGAGAATTTATAATTTTGACCAGGAAGATGGAGAGAAATTGCCTGAGGCTTGGGCGAGATTTTGCTCTCTTATTAGAGCTCGTCCTGAACATGATTTGGAAAAGCATGATTTACTTGATATATTTTATAGTGGATTAACTATTGAGTCTAGGGCATACCTGGATAGTTGTGCTGGTTGTGTTTTCAGGAAAAGAACTCCAGACGACGCTGAAGAATTATTGGCTAGAATAGGCCGGAATCATGATGATTGGTCTACACCTGAACCAACCCCGACACCAATATTGAAGAAGAGGGGTATGATTAAATTAAATGATGAAGATATGAGGGAAGCCAAGAAATCTCTTAAAGAGAAGGGTATTAAATCCGAAGATGTGAAGAATTTACCTCCCATAGAAGATTTATGTAAGATCACTGCCCCTTCATCCATGATTGAGGTACACTCTCTTGAACGCTTTACTAGGGAAGATATTCCGTATTCAAAACCTCCTGCTCAATGCTTAGATGAGTTTGATAATTATATTGTTAAGCAAAGTAATTTTAATATGAGAGTAGAGAATCATTTAATAGAAAATTCTCGAGCTATTAGTGAATTGCATGGTATTGTGGAGAGGACCTCCAATGATGTTAAGATGCTTGTTAAACATTTTCATATGATTCAAACTCAAATTGATCAACTCACTAAAGTGCAAAATGACTTGTTAAAAAATAATTCTAAAGAAAAACACGCTTATGAAGGAACAACTAGAGGCGGTGCTTCTACCCAGGATCCTCTATATCCTGAAGGGCATCCCAAAAGAGTTGAACAAGATTCTCAATGAACTGAAACTAGTGCTCCATCTAAGAAAAAGAAAAAGAAACACAAAACTGTTGTAGAATCCTCTGAGCCTGTTAATGATCCTAATAGTATTTCTATTTCTGATGCTGAAACTGAAAGTGGTAATGAACATGATAAAGATAATGATAAGAATGATGCTTCTGATAAAGAAGAGGTTGAAGAAGAACCTGAAAAGCATGCTAAAAATAAAAAGTATACTAAAGAAGATTTTATTGCTAAGAAACATGGTAATGAAAGGGAACCTTGGGTTCAAAAGCAAATGCCTTTTCCTGCTAAGAAACTAAAATCAAAGGAAGAAGAACACTATAATAAATTCTGTGATTGGATGAAACCTTTATTCCTGCAAATCCCTTTGACTGATGCTATTAAATTGCCTCCTTATTCAAAGTATATGAAAGATATTGTCTCTAACAAAAGGAAAATTCCTAATGAGGAGATTTCCGCTATGCTTGCTAATCACTCTTTCAATGGTAAAGTTCCAAAGAAGCTTGGCGACCCAGGTATACCGACTATTCCTTGTTCTATTAAGAATAATTATGTTAGAACTGCTCTATGTGATTTGGGAGTGGGTGTTAGTGTTATGCCTTTCTCTCTTTATAAGAGACATTATTTAGATAAGTTGATACCGACTGATATATCTTTGCAAATGGCTGATAAATCTACTGCTATTCCTATTGGTATATGTGAGGATGTTCCTGTTCAAGTTACTAATAACTGCTTGATATTAACTGATTTTGTTGTGTTGGAAATGCCTGAAGATGATAATATGTCTATTATTCTTGGGAGACCTTTTATTAACACCGCAGGGGCTGTTATTGATTGCAATAAAGGAAAAGTTACTTTCAATGTCGATGACAAGGAGCATACCGTTTATTTTCCCAAGAGGATTGAGAAAGCATGTGGAGTTAATACAATTTCTAATGTGAGAACTATCAAAGTGGGAACTATTGATTGTGCTATATATGAGCCTAAAGAAGAATATCAAACTCTTGTGATTGGATCCATATCAATACAATATAAGGTAACATGATTGATTTGAGGTTTATTTCTTCTTATGCTATGTAAAATCTATTTGGTGGCAAGACTTGATCAACCTTGTTAACAAATTCATTTTATATGCATAGAGGAACTAAACAACATCTCTTTCTTCCTCCACTTGTTTTACTTGCTGTAGCACTTTTGTTTTGCAAAGTTCTTTAGTTAATTAGAGATTTCAAAAAACTTTTCCTGCCCAGTAATAATAATTTTGACACCCAGAAATGTGCATTTTTCAAAGTTTTCAAAAATTCACAAAAATTATACTGTTGATCTTATTTTTCGAAGAGGCACCTGGGATCACCTGGGGATGACCAGTGGGGCACCCCAGGGTGGCACCCCACAGGCCGGCGCGGCCTGGAGGGGGGGCGCGCCACCCTGTTGTGTGGGGCCCTCCTTGCCCCACCACTTCATCTCTTTCTCCCTCTCATTCTCTCTCCCGAAAAACCTCGCACCAGCTTTCTCTCACTCACGTTTCTGCTCAAGAGCTCAAAATTTCTCGATCTCTTTGCTCAGCCCAGATTTCTGTCTGAAATTTGGCACATTTGCTCTCCGGTATGTGACTCCTTCGGTTATCCAAGTAGAATTTTGTTTGGTTGAGTATATCTTGAATATTTTGCTGTTGTAGGTAACATGTTTAGTGAGCTTGCATGCTTGTTCTAAGTGGTAAAAACTAGTTTTGATGCATGTTTAGTACTCTAGCAAGTTCCTATAGTAGTTTCCCTCAATTATATGTCACCAAATCAAATTTTATAATGGTTGTTGAAAAATTTCAGAAAAGGAATATGGATAATTGTAACTTTGGAGAAGTGTTTGAAAGAGAGAAGACAAGCACGGGGAGGCCTTCTAGGACCGCCACCCGATTTAGGCGATCCTATAATGAGGACGTCATCGCACCGAGCTTCGAACCCGAAGAGGACAATGGAGTCCCTAACGCTTCATCTTTCCCATGTTATAACTTTTTGAGTAATGCAGAGTTGCTGGATACTTGTACATACTTGTTTGGCTTCTTAAAGTGGTTTTCTAATAAGAGGGAGATGATATTTGGGGAAGTGCTGCCTGAAAACAGATTCTGGACTGATACCAAAAAAAATTCTCAAAAACAGCCAGAACGTTATTTTGTGAAGCCAATTTTTGTGCATGTTCCCCAGGTTGTTATCTAACTTTCATTAGTTGAACACTTTTCGAGCTGAGCAGCGGAAGAACTTCTTAAAAATCGGTTACTGTACTGCTGTCAAGTTTGACGAATTTCTGCTGCTTTGTGTTTATGTGACTCTTTTAGTTTTCATGTTCTTGTTTTTGCTTTGTTTCTTTCCTAAAACACAAAAAGACCAAAAATATTCCTGTTGTTTCTCTTTACCATTTGTTTATTTTGGTTTCTTGCTTTTATTTTGTTTTATTTGCTATCGTTGGTTTGCTATAAGAAAATCCAAAAAGATTTTGCTTTGTTTGCTTGTTTCCTTTTGTTCTTGTTTCCAATTCGAAAACACCAAAAATATGTGTTGTTCTTCTTTCGTTTTGTAAAGTTCATTATGAGTTCAGTGGTCTTCGGTGGCGGGAGCTTGGTTTTCATTTCATATTATTCAAGCTACACAAGTGAAAAGGCAATAATGACGATCTACGACAATTCGACTGTGGTGAGAGGCTGGTATGAACTCTATTTGTTTTCATTTTTGTACATATACTCATCCATGTGAGCATGCTTAGTCGGTTCATGTGAGGTATATGTCATTTAAGAAAGTCTAGTAGTTCATGATCTCTCATGCTTAGCTCCAATTTATTAATATAAGTAGCATGTCATAAATATTTGCTTGCATTGCTTTATTCATAGATAGGTATGAAATTGTGGTATCCTCCTCTGAATAATTCGCTTGAATCAACTTGGCACATGCTCACGCATGCATATGACTGAACAAGAAGTCAATTAAGCCTCGATGATTTACTTTACCTCACAGTTCTTGTATCACTTTTATGCCTCCGTTAATTTATTTTGTCGCAAGCATGATTATGACAGTTACTGCTCTCTTGATTGTCGCTTCCCAGTCTATTGCTGGCCTTCACTTGTACTGAGCGGGAACGCTGCTCGTGCTTCCAAACCCCTGAAAACCAAGTTATTCCAGAGTGTCCACCATAAATACCTATGCATGGCATTTCAAACCATTCCAAGTAAATTCTCATGTGCTACCTTTAAACCTTCAAAATGCTTCTCAATTTGTGTCAATGTTTTATAGCTCATGAGGAAGTATGTGGTGTTTATCTTTCAATCTTGTCATTTACTCCTGACAGACTTTCATAATGGACTAGTGGCACATCCGCTTATCCAATAATTTTGCAAAAAGATCTGGCAACGGGGTTCCCAGCCCCAATTAATCAACTTTCATTAATAATTCTCTTCAAATGTTTTGCCCTGATTTATCAGTAAGCAACTTAATTGCAAATAGACACTCCTCCATGGTATGTGATTGATGGAAGGCACCCGAGGATTCGGTTAGCCATGGCTTGTGTAAGCAAAGGTTGGGGGGAGTGTCATCCATAATAAAAGTACGTGTGTAAACAAAAGAGAAGAGGGATGATTTACCTTGCTGGTAGAGATAACGTCCTTCATGGGAGCCGCTCTTGAAAGTCTGGTTGACGAGGTAGTTAGAGTACCCACTATCATTCGTTGACAACAACAAACACCTCTCAAAATAATTTTACTCATGTTTTACAAATGAAAAGCTCTAGCACATGTTAATCCCTGCTTCCCTCTGCGAAGGGTCAATCTTTTACTTTTACATTGTGTCTCCATCCTTTGTTTGAGCAGCTTCTTGAGAGCACAACTGTCATTCTTAGTATAATATGATTGTCCCAAAATGTGATTAACTGTGGTATAACTTTGATGCTTTTATCTTTGATAATCTCTACTTCCAATCTCTCCATGAACTTCAAAGGTGCCCGAGCATTTATGTTTTGCTGTACAAATACGGGCAAGCGAGATATCACTTTATCATATCCTTTTATGAACATTGCAATCCTGCTGATAGACATGATTCATGATGCTTATTGTTAATTTGTTGGTACCTTTTCCATGATTGACATAGCTGTTAGATGATTTTATTTGCATGTATCTTATTATGAATTACTTAAGTACTTGCCATATCATGAGAATATTTACATCATATGAACAAATGTGTTCGTGAAAGTTCTTTTATCGCACTCAGTTTTTAACTGAATTGCTTGAGGACAAGCAATAAGCTAAGCTTGGGGGGAGTTGATACGTCCAAAACGTATCTACTTTCCCGAACACTTTTGCTATTGTTTTGCCTCTAATTTGTGTATTTTGGATACAACTAACACGGACTTACGCTGTTTTCAGCAGAATTGCTCTGGTGTCTCGTTTTGTGCAGAAATTCAACTTTCAGGAAAATCCTCTGAATTTATGTCGAAGGGCTTATTTTTCCAGAAGAATCACGGAGCCAGAAGGGCAGGCCTGGGGGAGGCCCAGGGCCCCCAGACACTAGGTCGGCGCGGCCTGGAGGGGGGGCGCGCTGCCCTAGTGTGTGGCCCCCTCGGCTGGCCTCCGACGCCCTCCTCTGGACTACTTAAGGGTTTCGATCTAAAATCGCGAGACGAGAAGTCGAAGTCGCGAGAAACCATCTAGTACGCCGCCACCGTCGCGAAACTCCGTCTCGGGACCAGAAACTCCGTTATGGCACTCCGCCAGGACGGGGAATTGGAGGAGATCATCGCCATCATCACCACCGACACCTCTCCATCGACCAGCCATGTTTCCCCCATCCATGTGTGAGTAATTCCCCCGCTGTAGGCTGAAGGGGATGGTAGGGATTGGATGAGATTGGTCATGTAATAGCATAAGATTGTTAGGGCATAGTACCTAGTGTCCGTAATTGGTACTTTTATGATATTGTTGCAACTTGTTATGCTTAATGCTTGTCACTAGGGCCCGAGTGCCATGATCTCAGATCTGAACATGTTATCAATTCATGATGATATTCATTGCTTTATGATCTTACCTGCAAGTTGTATACACGTATTGTTGTCCGGAACCCGAGGCCCCAAAGTGACAGAAATTGGGACAACCGAAGGGGAAGGCGATGATATGAGGATCACATGTGTTCACGGAGTGTTAATGCTTTGCTCCGGTGCTCTATTAAAATGAGTACCTTAATTTCCAGTAGATTCCCTAGAGGCCCGGCTGCCACCGGCTGGTAGGACAAAAGATGTTGTGCAAGTTTCTCATTGCGAGCACGTACGACTAAATATGGAACACATGCCTATTGATTGATTAGTACTTGGATACCGTTTTATTATTATCTGCAAATGCCATACCTTGATTGTTACATGAGTTTCTCTCATCCATGCAACGCCCGTTCATCCATCCCTGTGCCTACAGTATTTTAATCCTGTTGTTTACTATAATCACTACTGCTGTCTTTGTTACACTGCTGCTGATATTTCACCACTTCTACTGCTATAAAACTATTACTACTGATAAACTCTTGCGAGCAAGTCTGTTTCCAGGTGCAGCTGAATTGATAACTCCATTGTTAAGGCTTGCAAGTATTCTTTGTCTCCCCTTGTGTCGAATCAATAAATTAGGTTTTACTTCCCGCAAAGACTGTTGCGATCCCCTATACTTGTGGGTCATCAGCCGGCATCACTCATTCATTGCATATTATAATTGCCGGTCATTTGTATATACTTGTTTCACTTCTTTTGGTTGTTTCTCTTTCGGTTACTTTTATTTCAGTAGGTTCTTATTTTAGTTTTTGAAGGTTGTTACTACTGTAGTAACCTTTATTTTTACTTTTTATTTCATTTGTGTGCCGATGGTTGCCTCTAATATGAGGAAGATGATATTGGGGAAGTGCTGTCTAAAAAACAGATTCTGGACTGATACTGAAAAAATTCCTGTGCGTAGCCAGAACGTTATTTTGAGCTGCCAATTTTGTGTATGTTCCCCAGGTTATTATCTAACTTTCATTAGTTGAGCACTTTTCGAGTTAAACAGCAGAAGATTTTCGGAAAAAAAAAATTTACTGTACTGCTGTCAAGTTTTGGCAGATTTCTGCCACTTTGCTTTTTGTGATTCTTTTAGTTTTCATTCTCTTGTTTTTGCTTTGTTTCTTTTCTAAAACACAAAAAGACCAAAAATATTTCTGTTGTTTCTCTTCATCATTTGTTTATTTGGTTTCTTGTCCTTATTTTGCTTTATTTACTATCATTGGTTTGCTATGAGAAAATCCAAAAAGATTTTACTTTCGTTCGGCGACTCTAATATCGAAAACGCCAAAAATATTTGTTGTTCTTCTTTGGTTTTGTAAAGTTTATTGTGGAGTTCAGCGGTCTCCGGTGGTTGGAGCTTGGTTTTCATTTCATATTATTCAAGCTACACAAGTGAAAGGCAATAATGACGATCTACGACAACTCAACTGTGGTGAGAGGCTGGTATGAACTCTATTTGTTTTCATTTTTGTACATATACTCATCCATGTGAGCATGCTTAGTTGGTTCATGTGAGGTATATCTCATTTAATGGAAGTCTAGTAGTTCATGATCTCTCATGTTTAGCTCCAATTTATTAATATGAGTAGCATGTCATAAATATCTGCTTGCATTGTTTTATTCATAGATAGGTATGACATTGTGGTATCCTCCTCTGAATAATTCATTTGGATTGACTTGGCACACGCTCACGCATGCATATGACTGAAAAACAAAAGTCAATTAAACCTCGATGATTTACTTTGCTTCGGAGTTCTTGTATCACTTTTATACCTCTGTTAATTCTATTTTGTCGCAAGCATGATTATGACGGTTATTGCTCTCTTGATTGTCGCTTCCCAGTCTATTGCTAGCCTTCATTTGTACTGAGCGGGAATGTTGCTCGTGCTTCCAAACCCCTGAAAACCAAGTTATTCCAAAGTGTTCACCATAAATACTTATGCATGGCATTTCAAACCATTCCAAGTAAATTTTCATGTGCTACCTTTAAAACCTTCAAAGTACTTCTCAATTTGTGTCAATATTTTATAGCTCATGAGGAAGTATGTGGTGTTTTATCTTTCAACCTTGTCATTTACTCCTGACAGACTTTCACCAATGGACTAGTGGCACATCCGTTTATCCAATAATTTTGCAAAAAGAGCTGGCAACGGGGTGCCCAGCCCCAATTAATTAACTTTTATTAATAATTCTCTTCACATGTTTTGCCCTGATTTATCAGTAAGCAACTTAATTTGTAAATAGACACTCCTCCATGGTATGAGAATGTTGGAAGGCACCCGAGGATTCGGTTAGCCATGGCTTGTGTAAGCAAAGGTTGGGGGGAGTGTCATCCATAATGAAACTAAAATACATGTGTAAACAAAAGAGAAGAGGTATGATCTACCTTGCTGGTAGAGATAACGTCCTTCATGGGAGCCGCTCTTGAAAGTCTGGTTGACAAGGTAGTTAGAGTACCCACTATCATTCGTTGACAATAACAAACACTTCTCAAAACAATTTTATTTCTGTTTTAAAATGAAAAGCTCTAGCACATGTTAATCTCTGCTTCCCTCTGCGAAGGGTCAATCTTTTACTTTTATGTTGAGTCACCATCCTTTCTTTGAGCACCTTCTTGAGAGCATAATCATCATTCTTAGTGTATTATGCTTGTCCCAGAATATGGTTAACTGCGGTATAACTTTGATGCTTTTATCTTTGATAATCTTTACTTCTAGTCTTTCCATGAATTTCATAGGTGCCTGGGCATTTATGTTTTGCTGTACAAATACGGGCAAGCGAGATACCACTTTATCAATCTTTTTATGAACATTGCAATCCTGCTGATAGATATGATTCATGATGTTTATTATTAGTTTGTTGGTATCTTTTTCATGATTGACATAACTATTAGATGACTTTATTTGCATTTATCTTATTATGAATTGCCTAAGTACTCGTCCATATAATGAGAATATTTACATCATATGAGCAAATGTGTTCGTGAAAGTTCTTTTATCGCACTCAGTTGTTAACTGAATTGCTTGAGGACAAGCAATAAGCTAAGCTTGGGGGGAGTTGATACGTCCAAAACGCATCTACTTTCCCGAAAACTTTTGCTATTGTTTTGCCTCTAATTTGTGTATTTTGGATACAACTAACACGGACTAACGCTGTTTTCAGCAGAATTACCCTGGTGTCTTATTTTTGTGCAGAAAATCAACTTTCAGGAAAATCCCCGGGAATAATTGCAATGGGCCTATTTTCACAGAAGACTTACGGAGCCAGAAGACGAAACGGATGGGGGCCACGAGGTGCGCACACCATATGGCGGCGCGGTGGGCCCCTGGGCCGCGCCGCCCTATGGTGACGCCACCTCGGCCAGCCCCCAACGCTCCCCTCTGGACTACTTAAAGCCCTTGACCTAAAAACGCACGGGGGTTCGACCAATCTGCCAGAAGACATCCAGAACTCCGCCGCCATCGCGAAACCCAATTTCGGGACCAGAAAATCCGTTCTGGCACCTTGCCGGGACGGGGAATTGGAGGAGATCATCGCCATCATCACCACCGACGCCTCTCCATCGACCATCCATGTTTCCCCCATCCATGTGAGTAAATCCCTCGTTGTAGGCTGAAGGGGATGGTAGGGATTGGATGAGATTGTTCATGTAATAGCCATAAGATTGTTAGGGCATAGTGCCTACTATCCGTTGTTGGTACTTTTATGATATTGTTGCAACTTGTTATGCTTAATGCTTGTCACTAGGGCCCGAGTGCCATGATTTTAGATCTGAACATGTTATTGATTCATGATGATATTCATTATTTTATGATCTTACCTGCAAGTTGTATACACATATTGCTGTCCGGAACCCGAGGCCCCAAAGTGACAGAAATTGGGACAACCGGAGGGGAAGGCTGCGATATGAGGATCACATGTGTTCACGGAGTGTTAATGCTTTGCTCCTGTACTCTATTAAAAGGAGTACCTTAATTACCAGTAGTTTCCCTAGAGGCCCGGCTGCCACCGGCTGGTAGGACAAAAGATGTTATGCAAGTTTCTCATTGCGAGCACGTACGACTATATACGGAACACATGCCTATGGTTGTTTAGTACATGGATACTGTTTTATTATTATCTGCAAATGCCTTGTCTTGATTATTACATGAGTTATCTTATCCATGCAGTGCCCGTTCATCCATCCCTATGCCTATAGTATTTTAATCCTGCTGTTTACTATAATCACTATTGTTTTCCTTATTACACTGCTGCTTATATTTCACTACTACTACTGCTATAAAACTGTTGCTACTGATAAACTATTGCGAGCAACTCTGTTTCCAGGTGCAGCTGAATTGACAACTCCGTTGTTAAGGCTTACAAATATTCTTTGGCTCCCCTTGTGTCGAATCAATAAATTGGGTTTTACTTCCCTCGAAGACTGTTGCGATCCCCTATACTTGTGGGTCATCAATCATATAGACTCCGAATGGGATTTTTTGTGCGATTCGGGAGTATCTTATGAATACCGTAGGAACTCAGCATTTCCACATATTTGCCGATAACCGTGCTGCAGAATCTGATGATCTTCTCCCGCAAGAACTCCTTGAGAACTTGTGGCACTTCATCAGCCCAACAAATCTGGAATACCAAATTCTCGGTCGCCACCGAGAGTTGAAGGATGGCGGACGCTGATCACCCTCACGAGGGTTGGTGAACTCGCAGTCCAAGCCGACGCACTTGATTGGTGCGGTGTCGAGATAGTCCCTCTTGACGGTGTGGATCCACTTCTCCACTCTTGATGCACGAAGAGTGACTGTGATCTTGAAAGACATCCCTTCGGCCATGAGGTAGTATATCCGAGATCGAGGAGCCAGGTCGCGCGCGACGTGCTCCATTAGGGCCGGAACATCGACGGAGAGAGAGCCTTTTGATAGAGGATGATGGAGATGTGAAGAATGTGTGTTCCAATGGTGGAGGAGATGTGAGGCATATAAAGGAAAGGAAGATGAAGATGACCAGGCCATCCACCGGGTGATCAATTCTCGTGCTGGCCGCTGGCGCCGGCGACCCTAATTCTCATGGCCGCGCGGCGCGTGACGATCGATTTCCGCGCCCCAGTAATGGCGACGACGATCGGCTTCCGCAGGAACGAACCGTTCGACTTTATGTCCCGGCTCGTGTCACCAGCCGGGACTAAAGGGGGTGCCGGCAGGCGCAGCGAGCCACAAAACCCTTTAGTCCCGGTTTGGGATACAAACCGGATTCCTACCGAACCGGAATCAATGGGTGCCGTACGCTTGGGCGGATTCGGAGCGACGTGGTCAAACCGTTAGTCTCGGCCCATGACACGGCCGGGACTAAAGGGGCCTAACGAAAGGCCTGTTTTCTACTAGTGTATTTAGTGCAAAGTTTCAGTATAGGCAACACATATTTGTGAGATTGCTAATCAACGGATAAATAACAATCAATTGCAGAATAATCTTAGGGATTATATTTTTTGTAGAGAAAGTTCACAAACAATATCTAAATTGAACAGCAATAGATTAAACTGGAATCGAGAAACATGATTTTACCAATTCTGGAAATGTGAATGGCGTGCAGATATGTTGGGTGCAGAACTGAATCAAGGGCTCAACAACAAAAAATGAAAATTTTATGAGGCATCACACATGGATAGATTATCAGTATATACCATATAAAATTTTGGATTGAACAAAGTGATGTGAACAGAATGCAAAAATAAAAAACTTTATGATATTAGTTGAGAAAGTGCACACTGTAATGATATTATTCAATATGAAATATACACATGGATTGTGGTAAATTTCTTACAAGGGACTTCTGAAGGATAATGAAACACAATTAGCAATTTATCTTATCAGGAAATGAAGAAACATACAGACCGGGCAGCGCCGGTGCTGCCATGTCGTTTTGTTTCTTGAAGGTGCTGCTTTGCCTGCGAGGGGTGTCCCAATGTGGCACTTGGAGGTGGTGGCCTTGCCGGTGTTGGCTACTACTCATTGTGTAAGTCTCTGGGGCACAATGTACGCCATCGCCAACACTCTCTAGTCGTCTCATTCCCAAGTTCGGCCACACCTTTCCACTCGCTCGCTTCATCTTCTAGGCGCATGTAGTGGTACGTTGGTCTGGACAACTTTGGTTGCTGGTTGTGTTGTGTGATTCTTGGGCGTTGGCTGCGACGTGGTCTGGAGAGTTTGTTCCTCGCCTCCTCTCCATTCTCGGGTTAAGGTTGGGCAAGGCGAGCTTGTCGTTGTTGTAGGAGTGCGTTGTAAGCCGAAAGACATGTGTGGTGTTGTAGCCATTCTATGGCGTTTCATATCAGCTTAATACACTCCCTTGCGGGTTCTCGAAAAAAAGATACATGTGTAAGCTTGTTTTGGAACACACCTCTGACTGAGTCTTTCAGAATTCTTATTGCTTGCCGACGATTTCCATATACGGGATCACAGAAAAGCACTTGGTTGCTTAAAAATTGATCGGTCCTGTTAAGAATTTCAGAAACCTGGCGGTTTCCCTTCTAACGATTACTGTATCAAGAAAAAGAAAACGAAAAGTGTTCTTAGATAGAACTACTACAAACGATATGGTTAAAAGGTGTATCTTGAAATGTTAGGTTTGGTGAAAAAGGAAATTTCCTACAAAAATGAGTATAGCTTTCTTGTATTTCTACCTCTCTAAAAAGTACATAAGTGGACATCTCGTTAATTTCTTCCCTTGTGTTGCATATGTGCAACACTTCCTCTGAAAAGCTGCTCTATGCAGTAATCTTAATATAACGGAAGAAACAAGAAAAATGAAGAGCCAGATGGCAAGCAAGAGGAAAAAAATAGCCACAAGTCCAGATCATTTAGCACCTGAAGGGCAACCTAGCTAAGAGCTGACCTGACCGCGTTGCAAATACTCAGGTGTAGAATCCTATAATCAAAGAAACCCAACCAGAGTCCAGATTTAACTGAATGGAATGAGCGGAACCAGGGTGACACAACCTGCAAAAAACTAATTTCAGATATTAAAAACATATTTGCTAGGTATCAGTCTGACCTTGAGGTTTTGCTCGCGTGAGAAGGGGTATGGAGAGGTTGAAGCAACACATAAGAATTTATAGGAAAGGCGAGACATGTGTATAGTAACCTACCATCATCAGCCGCCCAGCAGCATGCAAGCAAATAGTGTTGGCTGGAACTTAAAATTAACACGGGATTCAAGCACACGAGCGACGTGTCAAATGGAGAGGCGCACTCGATGTCGCTTCAGCTCACCACCAAGCCGCCCCAAAACAGATTTGGGGCGCGTCGGACAGAAAAACGTTTCTAGCTGTGTTCCAAAGTCTTTTTTGTCCGGTGCGGTCTAATACGGTGTCCGGCGTCCCGAGCCCGTCCCCGCTACACAGGGGACGCTCCGGACGCGCCGGACACAACGAAAAGCGAGGCGAGGAGTGGCAGGACCGACCCATCAGCGGCACAGGAAAAATTCGTTTCCCTCTCCCTCCAAATCGCGCCTCTCCCTCCATATCGCGCCGGGCCTGCGTCGACTCAGGATGCGTCGTCGGCGTCGCCGTCGCCCAATCCCTTCCCCTTCTTCTAATTTTTATGTCGGCCTGTAATATGATCGCGCGTCCAATACTTTGATCGCAGCTACTCTAATCGCGATGAATTCGGCAGGAACGATGTCTTTTAAATACAAACTATTTAAATTTTTATTTTGAAACGATGTTTGGGGGACGCGGCTGGGAAGCGACGTTTCCTAAATGCGACACGAAGGAAACACGTCTCTCAAACGCTCGATCCGACACCATCTGAGGACGCGACTGGAGAGATGCTCTAATCGATGGTCCATGTTCGATTGGAGGCACATGTCGCCGGTCGCCCGTGGTAGGCCGCACGACCACCCCGCGCTGTACTCGTATATGGGATCAGCAGAATCGGGTGCCTTCTCCTGCCCTACCGAATCTTGTCGTCCACAAGCCCCCAACCGCCAGATTGCCTCGTGTCTCCTCCTCTGTCGAATCATGCATACTCGAAGCCCCAATCCTCTCTTGCTGTTTTTTCTTTCCTTTGCTAGCACAGAATTTGCATGGAGTCTGACCCTTGTTCGAGTTTCCTGTCCAGTAAACGAAATATGTGCTCTAATAGGCATTCTCGGCCCAATGCACCACAGTTAAGGTTATTTGATCGGCAGAGTAGCGTTCCTAACCCAAACGGAACAAAACTTTATCCGACGGATAGAAACAGGAAATAATATAATGGGACAGCCAAATTTAGATATTGCGGGGACAGCGGGAGCAGCGCCGCCTTCTTGCGGGAGCAGCGCCGCCTTCTTGCGGGGACAGCGCTCACGGAACACCGCAAGCGCGCAGCTGGTGTCCACGGAATCCGAGCCCACCGGGGTCGAGGGCACCACCGGCATGGAGGGCAGCGGCGGCTGCAGCTCCGGTTGCGCCTCCTCCACTATCTCGCCGTCTTCGACCTCCACCACCTGCGACTCCTGCACCTGACTCATCACTGACGGCGAGGCCCGGGAGAGCTCCACGGTGAACATCGACATGGGAGATTGCAGCCACCGCCCTCTCCCCTCGAAGGAGTCGTGGAAACAAGAAGAGCTCGAGGGGGAGAGCGGGCCTGTAGGCGAGAGCACCCCATCCCCCTTGCCTTTCGGCCACCACCACGGGTCGTCGTCTTGGATCGAAGCAGAGCTCAAGGGACTTGGGCGCGACCGCACAGCCGCAGCGCCCAACTGGATCGTGGCCAAAGCCGCGTCGACCTCCACCGAAGAAGGGTCATCACGATCGACACGGGGGGGCAGCGGCGGGCTCGCCACGACCGCGGCAGCATCAACCTGCGCCTGGGTCGGCGTCATGTGCGGGGCCTCCAACCGGTCAGGAGGCTGCCCCAACATGGGCCAAGGCCGGACATCCACGGTGTGGCCCAGCGCGACCCTCCGCTCCGGCCCGCCCCTCCACCTGCGCGGCGGCTCGTCTTGATCACGAGCGCCCGCAGCAGAGGCACCAGGCGGTTGGGCGCCACGCTGGGCCGAGCCGCCGCGGCCACCATCATCTTGCCCCGGCGCAGAATCATCATGGCGATCATCGCGCCCGCCACTGGCCTCGGAGCGGCTAGCCGGGCGAGCCTCTCCTTCTACCCGCACGATGTGCACGGTGGCCTCGTACTCAAGTAGGGCCACCTCCTCAGGCACCAGCGCCTCCACCGGGAGGAGCAGATCATCCTCATCCTCATCAAACACCAACGGCTCGGCAAGCCACAGCTTCTTGCTCTTCGGGATAGATGCGGGATCATCGGTCCAAGCCGTGATGGAAAAGCTCCCCATGTCGGACCTGCTAGCTGTGTCCGTGCCTAGGCGCTCTGCCCAAGCCGACGAGCCCAACAAAAGCCTCGCCGTGGCCATGCTCCACGCCAGCGGCGGCACACCCACCACCTCCAGGTGGACTCGGTACCTGAACACCCGCCTCCTCGCTTGAAGCTGGCGGTTCCATAGTCCGAACCTCAGGGAGAAGTCCCTGCCATCAAAAGGGTTCGCCGCAAGCACCACATCCCGTGAAGCGCGAGAGTCGAAGACGAAGAGAAGGTCTGCTGGCCAGAAACCGTGGACAGAGAAGTGGCCTTGAAGCTCCGGGAACCTCTCAAGGACCGCCGCTGAAGCCGCCGAGCAGCTCACGGTACGCCTAGTCCCGGAGACGAAGGCCACAAGGCCCCAACGAAGCGCCCGCTCCGCTGCCTCCACCTCCTCCGTGCGGTAGATAATGCAGCGCTCCACCTCCGGACGCGACGCCTCAACCTCCGCCGCACGCTCCGCGGAGGAGAGCGCCGCATCGCGCAGGGCCTGCTCCCGGCGAAGCACACGATCATACGTAGAGATACCAGCATCCACGTCCGCCTGCCTCCTAGGAGAGGCATCACGAATCTCACGCTCACGGTGGAGTCCACGCTCGAACGGCGACTCTGCAGCCGGAGCCACCACCTCACGCCCACGCGGCTCGGGCTCCACCCTCGTCTCCCGGTCACCAAGTCTCTCCTTGACGGATGGCCAGCCAGCCCCCTGCCGGTCGGCCACCACCGCCGCCTCGCCGCCGAGCCCAAGGCGTTGATGCGCAGGGATCCTGTACGGGCCGGTTGGAGCCCTGGCCGCCGCAAGGTCCCGGCTTGAGCCTGCCGGAGGTCGCGCAAGGGGTGGCGGCGGCCTTGGAGAGGGCGCAGGCGCCAGGTTCACCTGCTGCGGTGGCGGAGCAGCACTCGAGCGCAGCGGAGGAGGAGGGGCGCCGAGCGCCACAGCACCAGCCACCGGCGCCGTGCACTGACGAGCCACATGGAACTCGCTCTTGCAGAGCAGACAACGGCGCTTACCCTGGCACATGCCGGCGACATGGCCCGGCTCTGCGCAGTTGAAGCAGAGCCCGGCGAGGCCCGCCGGCACCCCATCCGGCACCGCCAGCGACGGGAGCGGGCCACGGTAGCGCTGGCGCTTCGGCTGCGGTCCCCGGCGGTCGCCGAGCCCGAGCCGCGAGCCAGCCGCCAAACCCCGCGACGACTCCGGGCGCCTCACCACTGAAGCCAACTGACGAACAGCTTGCGGGCGCTGGTTCACCGAGCCACCACGATGCGGATCCACGGGGGAGGGCTCACGCAGCGGACTGGGCGAGCCATCCCTGACCACGTCAGAGTAGGAGCGCCTCGAGGAGGACTCCGAGGAGGCCAGCTCCTCCTCCTCCTCCTCCACCATATCTGACCACCGGCGGGATATGGGTGCACTTTCCTCTCCCATGGGGAAGGCCAGGAGGGAAGGGGAAGAGCCGGGAGGGCGGCATCGGGGAGGTGGGCCGCGGGGAAGGGTGGCCGCCGCTGCCGGGGTGGCGGGCGACGGGCGAGCGGAAGGAATCTATATACTATAGAATGTCTAGATACATCTAAATTTAAATAAACTTGCGACATCCTTTTATGGATAGAGGTAGTATTTCAGTTGTAACCTCACAACTGAAAATATCTCAGTTGCAACCCAATCTGCAATTCTAGTGCACAAATCACGATGCAAATCTAGCGTTGTTCGTGTTCAAAAAACTAATCTAACGTTGCACGAGTCTAATAAGCCTGAACTTTGTTCTCCAACTACTGAGAAGTGAGAACTAGCAATTCCATATTGCAGGTGCAGGGTCAGCGACGCAATGAAAAGAATAACCCTTTTTTTGAAAAAAGTGGATGCGGCCCTCTCGTCAACTTTTTTTTGCAAATAATAATCCAAATTGTAGCAAGTGCAGTTGCACATTTAGCCGTCCCCGATCCGACCTGAGTTTTGCTCACACTAGGGACTAACTTAGACTACTAGATATATCTGATACTAGTCTATAAAATCTTTCGTATCCATGGACCATGGTGTCTCGCTAATTAAGATGTTGCTGATAAATTATCTAACCTCCAACTCGCCGTGTGCGTGCGGTCACGTGCGATGAGATCTGAACCACCGGCACAATGCAAGGCGCCTGTGCGTTGGCTCGCATGACATGCTAACAATTGCGAAGTTCATCTTTTTTAAACAGAGGCGCAGTTCATTGTAGTTGCAAGTTGTAGCTTCAAGAGTTAACTGATAATGCACTTTACCCACCTCCAATCTCTCCTTAAGAGACAAGTGCTGAGCGTTGTAAATGATGGTTTTGATCTTCTGAAAGAAAAGAGTGACAATGACCAGGAGCACTCCTCGACAATTAATACCAGTGAGGCAGTGACAGTGATAACTACTAACAGTCAGCACCACGATGGTAAGTTTTGGCCTCCGTGAGCGACTTTGGACCAAAATGATCTGTTCTTCTGTAAGTTAAGGGATCCAATTTAACTCAAGCTGATGTTCTACCTGCCGAGTTTAAGGACCAATGGTGCATTTTAATCTATTTTCTTTGTGTTCCTACAGTGCACTTGAGCATGTGTAGTTATATGCTTGGACCCATACATTCGTACTGGTACATGTTCTTTTGAATTGTACTATTCTATTTTTGAAAAATACAAGTACCTATACTAAAATGGTTTGATATGGCCTTAGGTAGATCCGTGCATAGTTTCATTTACCGTATAGATGGGCATGCACATTTATTGCCCAAAATTCCGCACGGTGTAACATGGCCAATGCCCTGTTGCTCCTATCAACCAAAAGCATGAATGGGATATATATTACACGCAAAGAATTAATCCTTGGGTCCAAGGAAACTGAAATCTGGTCAATAGCCCAATATGGTATCAACTCGTTTCTTCCTCAGTACAAGTTACAATTTGCAATCCTTGATGGACATACAAATCCAATAAACTTAAATAGAAACCAAGGGAGCTTCCTGCACGACATTCGATTGGCCCACTAGCTCACCTGCCTCACCATTGCGTTCTGTAAAATATTACAAATCACAAAGCGCAAGGTGCCATAGAAGGGAAGACGATGCACGTCATTCTAGTTGAAGCTAGATTTCTGACTTGATATTGATCATCCAAAATGTTGATATGGAGCTGTTGTTCACACCAACAAATGTGTAGCAACCTGCTCACCTTGGAGAATCAGGCTCCATGCTGGGGTTGTCTGTGTCACTACTTGTAGGTGCATAAACCCAGTCTTTACTGGGCTTGCGAGGTCTCTGGGGAGGCCTGCTTGTTCCAGGGCTTTTGGGTTCACCCTTGCGTTTTCCTCCAAGGAACCCCAGGGCAACCGCTTCCAGAGCTTTTGCTGTGGGAGGCCTATTTCTGGTTCCGTGCCTACGAGAATCCGCCTGCGAAGCCAGATCAGCTTGTGGGTTAGCAGGTCCTCCTGTTACCTCTGGATCACGGACCTGATTGCCATTCGATATGGAGGGAACTTCCTCAGCCTTCATGTGACCATGATCGTCTGATGGCATGGCACGCACTCTTGCGCTTGTCTTGCCATCTAGTGGTGCCTCCTGTTTAACCTGACCAGCCAAGCTACTAACTTGAGCCCCTTTGCCAAATTTTGCCTCTGTGATGGTGATCTGTGAATAAACTTCAGGCACCATGTCAACCTTGCACTCAAATGACTTGTCATTTAAGTTCTTCACATTCACCTTCTTGTGCTCATTTAAGTTCTTTACTTTCATCTTCTCATTCCACCTGTCACTGGTAAGAGCGTTTGATGCATCTCTTATCTGCTCACGTGGCTTCTCTGTGGAACATCCTGCAGTTGTTTTGATCCGAAAATTACCACAAACATCACGGACAGTTGGTTTCGATGAGGTTGATGGTGCCTTTATTTTCTCTTTCGCTGAACCGTCTCCCTTGGAAAAATTAAAGCTGCGCCGACTTGTCTGATCAGTGTTACAGCTAGATAATCTTCTTCGCTTCGACACTGGGGATAAATACTTGCGCCTTTCAGTTTTTCTTTTGGGGTCAAATAAGCATGTTAAATCAATTTTGTTACTACTGCCATTAGAAGAATGGCCATTGACTGGAAAATCTGAGCAGGATGCAGCCATCATGTTTTGCAACGAATCATCTTGTGTTTCTTTGCCTACATTGTACGCCCAAACCATTTCAGTGTCGTTCACATCAGCTGCAACTTGTCCACAGTATTCCTGGTCAACTAACAATCGATTATTCACATCTTGCTCCTCTGATGAACTGACATTCACAATATTGCGTGAATGACGTGAAGTGCCAGGACGAATTTTTGCATCAGCAGGTAGTCTCCTCAGTTCCCTGACTCTTAAAGGCTCTGCTCCCTGTACCAAGGTAGTATCAATAATTGTGTACCTTGGAAGCTCCTGATTACCATCCAAAGGATCATCTTGGTTCAGGTTCAAGTCTGTGGCATCGCCATTTTGCTCAGCCGTAACACCATAGTCCATTCCACCAACCTCTATGTCTAGAAGGACAGGATCCGCTGCCACTTGTTTAAGCACATCACTGACAGAATCAAAATAATGAGTGCCTCTAGTGAGGTCACCTCTTGAGAATCTTTTTATACCCGGCACAAGAAAAACAAGGCTATTCTTAGTTGTGCTGACATCTTTTGGCTGCTCCGAATGCCACCCTCTTGCAAGCAAACGGGGCCAGACAGCTTCCCAGAAAAGATCGTTTGATCTTGTCTTGCTTCTTCTGAAATCACCTGTTAAGAACTTAATTATATCTTCCGAAGCGAGGGAGGAACAATCTTTGCCTGTAGGCATGTCAGGATGACCAGAAAGAGCTTGATTTGGTTTGGATGGGTCCAGGACAAATCCAGTCAAATCATGCTTCTCTTTACCAATTCCAACAGCCTCCACAACAGCTTCTATTCCAACAGTGGATTTCAGAGCAAATACAAAATCTTCTAAAGATGTTTGTCCGTCATTGAAAGATTTGAAAATCTGCAACATGCGAAAGAATTACAGTTCATATGGAAAAGGACATCAATTTCAAATGTTGATGACACATGAAAAAAATTCATCGAAGGATTATATGCAAGGGTATTATATTGCATGAAAAAAAATAGTGGTTCTTCGATGAAATTAAACTAGGAAAAACAATTAAGTAAAAAAAGAAAACATCTGTCCTTGGATCATCACAGATCTGACTCATATTTATCCTGGGACCAATATCTTAACAATCGAAGTGCTTCTCACAAAACTAGCAAAGAACCTAGAAAACCATGATACCCAAATGCAGTATACCTATAATGTTTTCTGTTATCAGGTTAAAGGTTCATATTCATAACTGGACAGCTATATTCATACACCAGATTAGTTAGATCTACTTATATATACAAGAGCGCCAGAGCATCATATGGAGCAAAATAAAGATCAATAGTGTTATTTTGAACAGCACAAGTGATTCCTATAGTGAACCATAACAATGTGTAGGGTGTCATATAACATGAAAGTGTATCACATCCTAAGCTGAGTACAAAAAGCTCAGACCAGAGAGCATAGTTTTAAACCCAGATCACAGTCTTTGAACTGGGTAAAAAAGAATCAGTGAATTCAAGAGATTTGTTTTCCTCCAGGACTTACATGCATAAAGATAACCATGTGCGTAACACCAACAAGAACTCGTCTACATTAACAGAGAGAAGCAAGAAAATGCAACCAGCCTAAATACTCAACCAATTGACACACACCAGTGTTCAAGAAGTAGCTGGAATGACCACTCCTATTAGCATCCAAATACTGGTCATACAAGGAGGCAGCAACAAGCAGTGACCCTACACAGCAATGGCAAAGGCTTGCCCATGGCCACAGTCACCGACAGTTGGGTGATAGTGATGTGGGGATGGCAGCAGAGAATATTGGGCGTGCAAAACTGTGAGTCCAACTTAGGGCCCTGATATCATGCAGATAAATTACGGGGAATAATCATGTTTGTCCCTGAAGACGCCATACGCTATTTTATTAGCTTCCAAATAGCTCCTTAGAAATACACAAATAGGTTGTGTTGACAATACAAAGAGCATAATATTAAGTTGAATATAGTGCTGTTGTTGAATCTTAGTGGCGATTGGACCACCAAATCGGTGAACACAACGACACGGCTGGTCAACAATCAGTTCGATAAGAAATTACACGCTAAGCGTTCAACATAAAATATAGACTAGTATTGGCCATGTTTCCATAATAAAAAAAATACTGTGTATTATACAGATACACATAGAAGTAGCACAACAATACAAAATTTCGAGTACTCCAATCAAACAAGTGTAAATCGCCTTCGGTAAGGCACCTACAGGCTCGCCATATTAGAGATGTTATGTCATAAATACTGTAATATTAAATACCATTCCTTTGAACCATTCATGCTAAGTTACAAAGGAAACCTTAGATAAAAAATATCTTGCGCAGAAAAACAACTAATTCTAGTACTATACAAAAATAATGATATTGGAAGTGAATTCAGACTAAGAGAACCTCAGCTGATAATGGGGATAATTTCATGCTGAGTCATTTAATAATTAACAAGCAAAAGACAACCAAAGGCAAACAAGATCAAATTCTTTGTATACGCTATAGTTGCAACGTACCTCTGCCAATGAATCATGAGCTTCTTTGAGTGCTAGAGATTTCAGACGAGAGATAATCTCCTGCTGCCGCCAACTTGTAAAAATGCGTTCCCCAAGAATGCATCTCCTAGTTCGTGCTTTTCTGCAGTCCGACCATCTTTTATATGCATCTCTTTTGTAGAACTTTCCATAGTAGTAGCAAAGCACATCCCCAATGGTTTTATTCCCAACAAACCTGCTCAACAGACTTAGGTTTTTACCGAAAATGTAGAGCCCGAGCAGAAAACATTCTGCCTCAATACCACTCCAAAGGGAAGTGGATGAATAAGGCAGTGGAGTAAATTGATCGACTTCCACTTGCTTCGTCATTGGATTATTAGCAAAATCGGGGTCTTCTCGAGTAGAACATGGAGCCAAATTTCCATCCTGTGCTCGATTACCATCAAATTCTATATGATCAACAGGCACTACAGGATCTGGATCCTGATATGTTGAATCATGGTCACTTATACTATTGCTGGTTGGACAAACTGAGGTTACCCGGCCATCCTCGTCCTGGCAGCTGGCTCTTGCTTCAGTTTCTGAAGAATGATGTATTCCTAATCCCTCCTCCTTATGGACTTCAGTTGGTCCCCACACAATTGGTACAGCTAACCCAATCGTGACAGGGAAATCAAAACCAGGTAGCATGCTTTCAAGCGGGCTGGCCATGAGCTGATGGCGCTCATCCTCTGTGCACAGATTCGGGATTTCTGCCTGGTGCTCAATTCCAATGCACGGACATACAGGCGCGTCTTCATATATGACATCTGAAGCAAGAGAAGCTTCCAAAGGTTGTTGGTGCTCACCACTGTCTTCGAGCTCAACTGCCTCCATCTGCCAGAATCAGAACAAAAAGTAATTTATAGAGAGGTACTGCATATTCAAATTGATAAAAAGAACATGCATATGAGCAACATTAGTTAGTACTAAGTTGGCATTTTCTTGGAAGTATGAACCCTTTAGGTTTTGTTGTTAACTTCGCTACTTAGCTACTTTGATGAGAGAAAACAGGTATTGGGATAATTCCAACACATGAAAAGCTTCAGGCCTGAGTACCACCGGTAGAATTCTTACAGCACTCACAATCATCCTAGCATGCATCATCTCCGTACCTTCTGAGACAGACTGTGTGCAACAGGGTAGTAACGAACATTTATGTAGTTCACTACTTACACGGTGAGCAAAAAACTTCAGAAGAAATGTAGTAACACATGCCCAAAGTTCCACATCAGACTGAGGAGAAAATGCTTTGAGGAAAGAAAAAAAAGACGTTAACATTTCCCAGGGCTTGTTCGTGGCGCAGTTTCGAGCCATGCACAACCACCCCCCAGCAAGAACAACGGTGACCATCAAGCGGATACCTTCGAAGCTCAACGAAACGCTCAGGGACTACTAGGATTCGTGACAAGATGACGAAACAATGCTGACCGACCAATTACCGCTAACCACCACCCCCCAAAAGTAATAGCCTATGCTACGATGGGATGGGCAAGCAGGAGGCGGAGCTCTGACCTTACGAGAGCGGGTGGACGCAGAGCGGACGGAGGAGGAGGACGGCGACCGGGGCGGGGGGAGGCTGGAGAGGGAGCCCCGGCTTGGGATCTGTCGCCGGCGCCTGTGCCCGCGAGAGGACACGAACGTACGGGCCGGCACGCGGGAGAGGACGTGCGGGCGCGAAGGGCGCCGGCGCCGCTGCTGGCTGGGCGGAGGGGAGGAGGATGTACGTGCGGTGGAGGCGAGCGCCGGCGCTGGTGGTGGTGGTGGTCGCTGCTGCAGAGACGAGACGAGACGAGAGGAGAAGGGGATCGCCAAATCGGCTACCGAGAAGTCGCGCGTGGCGTGGCCGGGGACGAGGCGACGCGCGGCCCACGATGCCGATGCGCCGGTCGGTTCAGTTCAGTGGAGGCTGAGGCCCAGTTAGGAATTTAAACCACCTCACTCGGATTACTTTTTTAAGTGTTTTGAACACACTGTCTGTGTATGCAGCTTTGGATGAGGAGAAAGAAAGAGATAAGGCAAAGAGAATGTCAGGCCTTGAGTTGGCTCCGACGAGATCGGCAGAAGGATAGCCGGAGGAGGAGGGGGGCGAGCGACACCCAGAACCGTCGGAAGCTCGACAAGATATGAAATTGAACAGGAAAAGATAAATTTTGTTTATTTGCTGATCCTCCCAACGTCCCCACCTGTCCCTTATATCACATGAAAGGCTCAGCATTTTACATTTAGTCCTCAAATTCAAAAAGGTGTTACAATTTAGTCCTTGCTACTCATTATCTGAACCAAGCCACTGTGTGTCTGGCGGTGTCGATGCAACTCTAGGCCTGACAGAGCCCCCCTCTGAAGCCCATACCTCAGGGCTGGAATTCTGGAAACGTTTCCTGGATAAAGCTTGCATCTTCCCAAGTCGCTTCGTCAGTTGTCATCGCCTCCCAATGGATCAACCACTGCGGAACTGCTACATCATATTCTCCAGCTGAACGAGGGACAATTCTGCGTTGTAACACAGCCAGGGGAGCCACTTTTAGTTTCCCATCGTCAGTAACCGGCGGAAGTGTCGGATTGGGCACATCATTTGGTCCCTGATGTTTCTTCAGGTGGCTGACATGGAAAACATCATGCAATCTGTATTTGTCGGGAAGCTTTATCTGATATGAAACAGTGCCCACTCTCTTGAGAACCTCAAAAGGTCCATACCACCTGGGTGTAAACTTAGGAGGATTGTTCATCCCTAAAGCTGTTTCCCTGTAGGATTTTGACTTGAGGTACACAAAGTCTCCCACTTCAAATGTTATGTCAGTCCTCCTTGCATCTGCATATTTCTTCATTCTAGTTTGTGCGTTAAGGAGATTCTGCTGTAGGAGAGACACCGTGTTCTCCCTCTCTGTTGTGACTGCCATTGTTTTTTGGGCCTCCTTCAAAGGAACTGGAATGTTCTGGAGCAAAGGAGGAGAATACTCATACAAGGCCTGGAAGGGTGACATATGAATTGCTGAATGATAGGAGTAGTTGTACCACCACTCAGCTGTTGCTAGCCAGTCACACCACTTCTTGGGTTGTTGAAACACCATGCAACGCAAGTACTGCTCCAAACACTGGTTCAGTCGTTCGGTCTGGTCATCCGATTCTGGATGAGAAGCTGTTGTAATTGAGTTGTGTCTTGAATTTGGAGAAGAGTTGCTTCCACAAGTGGCTGGTGAATATAGAATCTCGATCACTGACTATACTTGCAAGAGAGCCATGGAGCTTGATTAGGGTGTTCATGAACACATCAGCAACTATCTGCACGGAATAGGGATGTGCCAGAGGAATGAAGTCAGCATATTTGGTTAAGTGCTCCACGACCACCATAATCACTTCTTTTCCCCGTGATTTGGGTAATCCTTCGATAAAATCCATGCTTATATCTACCCATTTTTTTAGTTGGTATTGGGAGAGGATGTAGTAATCCAGGGTAGGACACATGTTATGACTAAGAGATTTGGCAGATTGGACAAGTTGCAATTTTCTCGGTGATGAACTGGGACAACTTGGGCCAGTAAAATGATTGTTGAATCTTCTTTAGAGTCACTTTGACTCCTGAGTGTCCACCAAACAGTGAGGAATGAAATGTACCAAATATTTGTCCCTTAGGCCAGTAGTGCTGCCAATATAAATTTTCCATTTGAAGCGCAAAATTCCTGCTTGCAAGGTAAAATTGTTGTGACTGTTCTCAGTAATTGCCAGCTCTTGCTACAGTTTCAGGCAATGTTCATCCTCCTCATAAGAATTCTGGACCTCTTGCAGCCAAGTTGGTAAGGTGATCAATGTTTGTTGATTGCAGTATAGGGCCTATTCTTTGTCCTCTTCTTTGTTGTCTTCTTGGAGTTTCCTGGATAAGGCATCAGCCACTTTATTTTCCTTGCCTTTGTTATACTCAATCTCATAAGTGAACTCTAATAGTTTCAGCATCAGTTTGTGTTGTATGCCCTCAAGCAGTCTGTGGTTTGCCACATTTTTTAGTGTGTGTTGATATGTTTTATAATCACTTTGTTTGACAAGAAATAATGTCACCATTTCTTGAGTGCATGCAAAATGGACAATGCGTCTTTCTCATAAACTGACAGAGCATTTGATCTTGGACCCAAGCATTGACTGTAAAATGCTATAGGCCGACCTTCTTGCATTAAGACCACTCCTAGTACAGTATTGCATGCATCTGTTTCCAATACAAATGGAATATTGAAATTTGGCAATCGTAACAGGGGAGGAGATGTCATAATCTGCTTCAGTTTGTTGAATGCTTCCTCTTGTGCTTTTTCCCAATGGAAATTGTCTTTCTTGAGTGCTTGATATAATGGCTGGCAAACCATTGCATATCCTTTAATGAGTCGTCTGTAGTACCCTGTGAGACCCAAGAAACCCCTTAATTTCTTGAGAGATTTTGGTTTTTCCCACTCCAATATATCCTTGATTTTTGCTGGATCCGTGGAGACTCCATTTCCTGAAATGATGATATGGCCTAGGTATTCCACCGATACTTGGCCAAATACACATTTTGGGAGCTTTTCCTTCAAGTGATTCACTTGTAGGATTTCTAGCACCACTGACCGATGGTATTTGTGTTGTTCCACATTCTGGCTGTAAACCAATATGTTGTCAAAGAACACCAGAACAAATTTCTGAGTTGCTTGGAGAATAGAGAATTCATCAAGCTCTGAAATGTTGCTGGTGCAGTGCTAAGCCCAAACGGCATTACTCTGTACTCATAATGCCCTAGATGTGTGGAAAATGTTGATTTGTAAATATCTTCAGGTTTCATGCGAATTTGGTGATATCCTTATCTCAGGTCTAGCTTGAAAAATATTGTTGCACCATGTAGTTCAACCAACAAGTCTTCAATTACTGGAATAGGAAAACGATTCTTTATTGTTTGTTCATTTAGTCCACGGAAGTCCACACACAACCTCCAACTCTTGTCTTTCTTGCGAACCAAAATGACTGGTGATGAGAAAGGACTATTGCGAATTAATCTCTTTGTTTTTCAACATCTGTGCAATAATTGTTTCAATGGTATTCTTCTGGTTGTGTGACATCCTGTATGAGCGAAAATTAGGTGGTTTCGATCCAGGAATCAGAGGAATAGCGTGGTCATATACTGTGAGGTGGCAATCCCTCTAGTTCTTGAAACACGTCAGCAAAAGCCTGTAGTATTCCCTAAAATTCACTGGGTGTTGGTGCCTGTTCAAGTTCAGTCAGAGTTGATATGACATCTTCCATGTTGTACAGAATATAGCCGGTTGCATCTTCTTTAAGCAATTGCTCACATTCTGCTGCAGAAACAATTAAGTCATCCACAGGAACTAGGTGATCGTTGAATGTATAAGTGTTTGCACCAGATCCAACTGTGAGTGTTCTTTCAATGAAATCAAAAGTTACTGGGTTGTGTATTTTGAACCAATTGACTCCCAGTATGGCATCTGACCCTTTGAGTTCTAGTATGCGGAAATCAGCATAAAAGGTTGTCCCTTGCACCATGAACTGGTGGTTGTATGCTATTGCATTTGAAATTTGCATGTGTCAATTCTATTTCATGATCCATAAATAATTGGAGATCCAAGAACGTGTTTGTACTTCATGTATCTGCCAATGCTATTGCTGGGACTCCCTTAAGATTGATGAGCAAGGAAATTGTTGCTTCATCGACTGCACTGGTATAGGCTGCTGCTGATATTTCCATCATGTTCACCTCATCATCGACTGCTTTGTGCTGCCGCTGCTGCCGGTTGTGCAATATTTGTTGGTTCTTCTGCTACAGGAGTTGCTTCCATCAACAGGTGTTCCACCTCCTCTGCTTCCTCGTCTGGATAGCCTTGCATGATCATCATGTTGATCTCTCTGTTCATATTAGGACAGCGGTGTCCGGGCACATAAAGTTTCTGGACAGTGCCAGCATTGATGAGGGCCTCTAGCATTGCGCCCCAAATTGTCTCTCGGTGGACCATTGCGTATTGGTGCATTCCTAGGAGCAGTTGGCAGGTTTCTTCTTATTGCTACTGTCTGGCAGTTGTTGGTTTTATTTATCTGTCTAGCAAACCAATAGGCCTTTAATAGAGAAGTTAGACAATGACATTGGACTAAATGTTTGATGTTGTCACTTAACCCGCTGATAAATTTGTCAATGAAGAAATCATCAGGCAGGTATTGGCGACCTATTTTCTTGATTTGCATCGATGATTCATACTCTATAATATAACTGTCAACCGATGTTCTCTGCTTTAACTGATGTAGCTGTTGCATTGAATCCACTGTCACTGCATCTGGAAACCTAGCAATAAGAGACTGGCACAATTGTGCCCAAGTAACCTACTGCAAATCAATCCCAGAGCTACTCAACCAGATTTTTGACGGGCCACGGATATGCGCTATTCTCCACTTCACCCTGCTCTCTCCTGTAATACCAACCAACTTGAAGATATCTTCCACTTCCAAAATCCAAGTTCGAACATTGTCACTGTGAAAGCTTGGCAATTCCGCGTGTGGTGTTCGCAGTTGTGGCTCCGTTTGGAAGGTGGTGTTGTTGGAGTAGGTGAGAGGAACATGTTGTTCATTGGATTGTCTAGGATAGGGAGCTTCTGTGGAGTTGGTGCGGTTTGTAGGTGTTGGCTGTCTCGGTTGTTGTTGGATGTTGGTGACCATGATGTCGTGCGAAGAATTGTGGTGTTGGGGTTGATAAGCCCTTGGATATTGTTGTTCATGTGGTACTGGCAGATGTGGTTGTTCCTGCGGCTGTGGGCGAGGTGAGTGGGTTTGGTAGTATTGTGTGGCTGGGTCATGGGAGTGGTGTGCTGCGTGTATTGATGGTGGGAAGACGATGGCACGTTCACATCAGGTTGTGGAGCGGCATAAGTGACCATGGCGACATTCTGTCGAACACCTATGGTGCTAGGTGGGATAGGGAGCTGCTCCGGTGCGAACTTGCCCAGTCTTGGTGGAAAAGGTGCGGAATTTGTGGTGGGTGGTGTGGGATTTGGTGTAGAACCTTCCGGGATGGGTGAAAGGATGGTGTTTGCGCGTGTCGGAGGGGTGTAGAGGGTGTGGCCAGTGCTGGGGTTTGGAGAAGTAGTGGGTATGGGTATACCATCCTCGGGAACAAGACGATCCATGCTTCGTTACATCTTCTGCATTATGGATGTGTTGCTGTCAGAAACCCACCGGCGAGCAGCGACGGGCAACACCGTAGAGCCGGGAGGCTCCCAGGACTGCGGTGGATCCTGGTCCCTCGGGCGACGGCCCGCAATGCCTTCTGGCGCACGTCCCGGCTGATCCAAGAGCGTGCCACCTGACCTATACCTGGTCAGGAAGGTGATGGATTGCTTCGACTAGTTTCCTGCATGGCAAACACGTAAACATTAAATACGAGCCCCGATCGGCTCTTAAGTTGTTCTGTGGATCGGCTCAAAGAGCCGATTGCCCCATGGTTCACGTTAGATTTATAATGACATGGGGATCATGCTTAATCAATATCAAGCTAAACTAATCTACGATAGTCTAGGGTTTTCACCGCATAACCGGAACATCCTATTCGTGATTGAGCCTAGCAGATACGTAAGATCATGGAAAACCAGCCCTAACGAGGCCTAAAAACCAACATGAAGTTGATTCCCGGAACAATCCCTTTAGGGCTTAATAAACCACACCTTACGCACTCCCGGATCGTTCAACCCGTTTGTAAGGCCTAACCATGCAGATAACAAACTAATCCTTGAAGAACAAGGAACGACTATAACGGATTAGATCTACTAAATAAAGAACAAGCAAGATGCTGCCCTTACGCCTAAAATAGGCGTAAGGACAGCTAGATATTGAGGGGCAGTGTAGCTAAGCAAGTACATTGTGAAAGCATCGACGTCAGCCCCAAAACACCTAAGATAAGGGTGTTGCTCGCCATCAAAAAGGCTTCAGCACGAAACAACACCAATGACGAATAAACTGATACTGCCTAGATCGCAAGATGCGATCTAGGCAGCATGTTGCTTACCCGGGAGAAACCCTCGAAACAAGGGGTGGCGATGCGCCTAGATTGATTTATTGTGAACGTGATCGTCCTCCTTCCCAATAACCCTAGATACATATTTATAGTCCGTAGACTTTCTAACTTGGGAATAAACCCAACCGTGTACGAGCTAAACTCTATCTCTTAATTCTAACCGACACGTAACCTACTATAATTTACAGATACACATGCAATCTAGCCCAATTTCTCGCACAAGGCCGGTTCAGAGACACTTCAATATACACGTCTTCTAAGCCCATCTTCGGTCACGGCCCACCTCCTGCTCTGGCTAAATTCCGGTGGTAACACATGCCCCCCTGGTTTTGGCAATGATAATTTCAAAACCACTCTGTTTTTTCTTCGTAGGGTCACGTCGTGGCAGAGCAGAACCGTCGCAGTATCCTTCATCATGATGCCTTGCCTTCTCAACTTCTCTGCACGATTTGACAGATTTGGCACCATGTCCTCGGAAACTGCCACAACATTAAATCTCCACTATATCCCCTTTTATTTAACCACATCGTGCAGTTCACTTCCTCATCGCCTCCTCATCCTCTGTTCCACACTATCCATCGGCAAAAAACCCATCCCGTCCGCCATGGATTCCTCTTCCTCCTCTGTCTCCTCAGGCCTTTCTTTCCAATCCTCCTCCTCTAGTGAGCTAGAGCCGGAGGTCAACCTGATGGCGATATACGAGGCCCTCGCCCCCGAGTATTGGGACGCGAGGGATTGGGACTCTTCCATCGAGTCAGAGGGCGACGAGCCCCTCACCGATGGAGAAGAAGACCTCCAGTTCCTCGTTGACGGGGAGCTGGAGGCGGCAAGCGACGATGACCTCTTCTCATGGGAGGCGGACCTCTCCTCCGACGAGGAGGAAGAAGAAGCGGAGGAGGACTCCTCCTCCGAGGAGTACCCACCGGCCAAGCGCTTCCGCGCCGGGTCGGATGACGATGAAGACGGCGATGATGAGGAGGAAGAAGCCCCCGTTGAGGGCTACGGCAGCAGCGACGAGGAGCTCGCCAGCAGCAGCTCCGACGGCGGCTACACCGGCGACGACGAGGGCAGCGACGGCCCTTAGATTAGGGAGTAGTGCAGGGCTAGTAGTAGTAGTGCATTAGGCATCGGATGATCCTTTTGAGAGCCATTAGCTCTTCCTTGTAAAATCTCTCTGTTAATCAATGAAGAATGTTCCTCCAATTTGATTTTCCAATTGTCCAATTTCAAATCTTCCGATTGTCAAAGTAAGTCAACGCACCAAGAACCGATAGCAGCGTATCGGTCTTTCACCACCAAACGCCCACAAGGCTAACCCGATAACCAAATTAGATAGGTTCAAGTAGACCTTCCACAAATTCAGATGATAACTTGATACCTGCTCACAATATTTTGTAGCTCTAGAGTCGATGGCTGCGCATCGGCTGTTCTATTCTCAAGTCGATGTCTGTACATCGGCTGTCCCTAGCATCCTGTTGCTTTGCACATATATTTCCTTTTATCGGCCGATTTCCTACATCGGCCCCCATATTCCACTGCTCATCACCCCATACTTGGGAAAAAAAAAATTACCGGCCGATTTCATGCATCGGCCTCCATATTTCACTGCTCATCATCCCACATACTTGGGAAATACTTCTTGAGATGCTGGCCATTGACGGCCACTGGGAACTTCGCACCACTCAGCTCCTCAAGCATGTATGCATTGCCCTTTAGGACTTGGTCGACTCTGTACGGCCCGTGCCAATTTGGAGACCATTTACCATACGCCTTGTTCTTAGTCCCCAACGGCAATACAGCTTCCCATACCAGATCACCAACATGGAACTCCTTTGGCTTCACCTTCTTATTATATGCACGAGCCACCTTGGCCTTGTTCTCCTTAATTTTCTCAAGTGACCAAAGTCCAAGTTCCGTCAGATCCTCAACACTATCACTCATCAGGGCTGCATACTCTTCAGTTGTTAAGTCATTCTGAAACGTGACACGTCTCGACCCAGCCGTGATCTCCCAGGGTAACACGGCTTCTTGTCCATAGACCAGATGGTATGGCGAGGTTTTCACTGTTCCATGACATGACATGTGATAAGCCCACAAAGCCTCCGATAATACCTCGTGCCAACGTCTAGGATACTCGTCGATTTTCCTCTTAATCAGCTTGATAAGGCTCTTGTTGGACGCTTCAGCCTGCCCATTTGCCTGAGCATAGTATGGGGACGATCGGATCAGCTTAATTCCCATGTCGTCGCAGAACTTTCTGAACTCTTTAGAAATGAAGACCGAACCTCCATCGGTCGTGATAGTCTGGGGAATCCCGAATCTATGAATGACATGTTCTTTCACACAGTTGATAACATCTTCTGATTTTACTGACTTCATAGGGACGGCTTCCACCCATTTAGTAAAATAATCTGTGATGGCCAAAATCCACTCGTGGCCTTTGCTCGATGCAGGATGGATTTTGCCAATCATATCCATGCCCCATCCTCGAAATGGCCAAGGCTTGATGATAGGGTTCATTGCTGACGCAGGTACCATCTGAATGCTCCCAAACTTCTGACATGCTTGACACCTTTTATAGTAATTGAAACAGTCCTCCAGCATGGTGGGCCAATAAAACCCTGATCGCCTGATCAACCACTTCATCTTATGAGCCGATTGATGAGTTCCACAGGCGCCTTCATGTACCTCGTGTAAGAGCCGATTTGCCTCGGCTGTTCCCAAACATTTGAGAAGTAACCCTTCCAAGGTCATGTAGAACATGTCATCTCCGATAAGGACATACTTCATGGTCATGTAGAACATGTCATCTCCGATAAGGACATACTTCATGTAGAACATGAAAATTTCTACAACCATATTTTCCTCTCTCATAATAACTTTCAGTAGCAACATGAGCAAACTCAACAATATAACTATCACATAAAGCATTCTTATCATGAGTCTCATGCATAAAATTATTACTCTCCACATAAGCATAATCAATTTTATTAGTAATAGTGGGAGCAAATTCAACAAAGTAGCTATCATTATTATTCTCATCATCAAATATAGGAGGCAAAGTATCATCAAAGAAAATTTTCTCCTCAATGCTTGGGGGACTAAAAAGATCATGCTCATCAAAACCAGCTTCCCCAAGCTTAGAACTTTCTATATCATTAGTAACAATGGTATTCAAAGTGTTCATACTAATATTTTCCATGGGTTTTTTAATTTTCGCATCAAACCATCCATGTCTTAAATCAGGAAATAGAATAAGAAGCTCATTGTTGTCCATTATGCCAAACTAGTGTAAACAAGAAACAAAAAGATGCAATTGCAGGATCTAAAGGAAATAGCTTCGAGCACACACACAACGGCAACAGAAAAGTACTTTACATGGGACCGGAGTATGAGTGCCTTTTACCTTTCCTCCCCGGCAACGACGCCAGAAAAGTGGCTAGTTGCCGGGGTCCGGTGTGTGTGTGCTTTTTACCTTTCCTCCCCGGCAACGGCGCCAGAAAAGTGCTTGATGTCTACGGGAGCTTCTATTCTTGTAGACAGTGTTGGGCCTCCAAGAGCAGAGGTTTGTAGAACAGCAGCAAGTTTCCCTTAAGTGGATCACCCAAGGTTTATCGAACTCAGGGAGGAAGAGGTCAAAGATATCCCTCTCAAGCAACCCTGCAAGGCTGCAATCACGATACAAGAAGTCTCTTGTGTCCCCAACACACCTAATACACTTGTCAGATGTAAAGGTGCACTAGTTCGGCGAAGAGATAGTGAGATGCAAGTAATATGGATGAGTATGAGTGGTAATATCAATCTGAATAAAATATGGCAGCGAGTAAACATGCAACAAAACAGTAAACAAACGGAGATTCGATGCTTGGAAGCAGGGCCTAGGGATCCCGCTTTCACTAGTGGACACTCTCAACAATGATCACATAATAGGACTACTCTACACCCTCTCGTTGGATGATGAACACCACTAACTGTGTAGGATTACACGAACCCTCAATGCCGGAGTTAACAAGCTCCACAATATTCAATGTTCATATTTAAATAACCTTAGAGTGCAAGATAGATCAACACAATTACACCAAGAACTAACATAGCATGCACACTGTCACCATCACACTATGAAGGAGGCATAGATCACATCAATTCTTATCATAGCAATAGTTAACTTCATAATCTACAAGAGATTACAATCATAACCCACGCCAAGTACTACACGATGCACACACTGTCACCATTACACCGTGCAGGAGGAATAGACTACTTTAATAACATCACTAGAGTAGCACATAGATGATATTCAACTAGATCACATAAAGAGAGAGATGAACCACATAGCTACAGCGGAGCCCTCAGCCCCGGGGGTGAATTACTCCCTCCTCATCATGGAGGCAGCGATGGCGGTGAAGATGGCGGTGGAGACGGCGGTGGAGATGACTCCGGGGGCAATTCCCCGTCCCGGCAGGGTGCCGGAACAGAGACTTCTGTCCCCCGAATTGGAGTTTCGCGATGGCGGCGGCTCTGGATGGTTTTCTCTGGTTTCGTCGAACGTGTCGAGGTTTTTAGGTCAGGGACCTTTATATAGGCGAAGAGGCGGAGTCGGAAGGTCAACGAGGCGACGACACAACAGGGGGGCGCGGGCCCCCCTTGGCCGCGCCAGGGTGTCATCTGGTGGGCCTGTGGCCCCCCTCTGGCCTCTCTCGGGTGTTCTGGAAGCTTCGCGTGATCCTAAGATGATGGGCGTTGATTTCGTCCGATTCCGAGAATATTTCCTTACTAGGATTTCTGAAATCAAAAACAGCAGAAAACAGCAACTGGCCCTTTGGCATCTCGTCAATAGGTTAGTTCCGGAAAACGCATAAATATGACATAAAGTATGCATAAAACATGTAGATATCATCAATAATGTGGCATGGAACATAAGAAATTATCGATACGTCGGAGACGTATCAGCATCCCCAAGCTTAGTTCCTGCTCGTCCCGAGCAGGTAAACGATAACAAAGATAATTTCTGGAGTGACATGCCATCATAACCTTGATCATACTATTGTAAACATATGTAATGAATGCAGCGATCAAAACAATGGTAATGACATGAGTAAACAAATGAATCATAAAGCAAAGACTTTTCATGAATAGTACTTTCAAGACAAGCATCAATAAGTCTTGCATAAGAGTTAACTCATAAAGCAATAAATCAAAGTAAAGGTATTGAAGCAACACAAAGGAAGATTAAGTTTCAGCGGTTGCTTTCAACTTGTAACATGTATATTTCATGGATATTGTCAATGTAGAGTAATATAACAAGTGCAATATGCAAGTATGTAGGAATCAATGCACAGTTCACACAAGTGTTTGCTTCTTGAGGCGGAGAGAGATAGGTGAACTGACTCAACATAAAAGTAAAAGAATGGCCCTTCGCAGAGGGAAGCATTGATTGCTATATTTGTGCTAGAGCTTTGGTTTTGAAAACATAAAGAGAGCATAAAAGTAAAATTTTGAGAGGTGTTTGTTGTTGTCAACGAATGGTAGTGGGCACTCTAACCCCCTTGCCAGACAAACCTTCAAAGAGCGGCTCCCATGAATTATTTTTATTTTTGGGTGGCACTCCTTCCAACCTTTCTTTCACAAACCATGGCTAACCGAATCCTCGGGTGCCTGCCAACAATCTCATACCATGAAGGAGTGCCTTTTTATTTTAGTTTTATTATGATGACACTCCTCCCCACCTTTGCTTTCTCAAGCCATGGCTAACCGAATCCTTCGGGTGCCGTCCAACAATCACATACCATGGAGGAGTGTCTATTTAGGTTAATTAATTTGGGTCTGGGAATCCCATTGCCAGCTCTTTTTGCAAAATTATTGGATAAGCGGATGAAGCCACTAGTCCATTGGTGAAAGTTGCCCAACAAGAATGAAAGATAAACACCACATACTTCCTCATGAGCTATAAAACATTGACACAAATCAGAGGTGATAAATTTTGAATTATTTAAAGGTAGCACTCAAGCAATTTACTTTGGAATGGCGGAGAAATACCATGTAGTAGGTAGGTATGGTGGACACAAATGGCATAGTGGTTGGCTCAAGGATTTTGGATGCATGAGAAGTATTCCCTCTCGATACAAGGCTTAGGCTAGCAAGGTTATTTGAAACAAACACAAGGATGAACCGGTGCAGCAAAACTCACATAAAAGACATATTGTAAACATTATAAGACTCTACACCGTCTTCCTTGTTGTTCAAACTCAATACTAGAAATTATCTAGACTTTAGAGAGACCAATTATGCAAACCAAATTTTAGCAAGCTCTATGTATTTCTTCATTAATAGGTGCAAAGTATATGATACAAGAGCTTAAACATGAGCACAACAATTGCCAAGTATCACATTATCCAAGACATTTTAGCAATTACTACATGTATCATTTTCCGATTCCAACCATATAACAATTAACGAAGCAGTTTCAACCTTCGCCATGAACACTAAAAGATAAAGCGAAGAACACATGTGTTCATATGAAACAGCGGAGCGTGTCTCTCTCCCACACAAGCATGTATTTATTCAGAGAATGAAAATAACAAAACGAAAATAAAAGCACACAGACGCTCCAAGTAAAGAACATAAGATGTGACCGAATAAAAATATAGTTTCAAGAGAAATGACCTGATAATTTGTCGATGAAGAAGGGGATGCCTTGGGCATCCCCAAGCTTAGACGCTTGAGTCTTCTTAAAATATGCAGGGATGAACCACGGGGGCATCCCCAAGCTTAGACTCTTCACTCTTCTTGATCATAGTATATCATCCTCCTCTCTTGACCCTTGAAAACTTCCTCCACACCAAACTCGAAACAAACTCATTAGAGGGTTAGTGCATAATTAAAAATTCACATGTTCAGAGGTGACACAATCATTCTTAACACTTCTGGACATTGCACAAAGCTACTGGAAGGTAATGAAACAAATAAATCCATCCAACACAGCGAAAGAGGCAATGCGAAATAAAAGGCAGAATCTGTCAAAACAGAACAGTCCGTAAAGACGAATTTTAAAGAGGCGCCAGACTTGCTCAGATGAAAATGCTCAAATTGAATGAAAGTTGCGTACATATCTGAGGATCACTCACGTAAATTGGCATAATTTTCTGAGTTACCTACAGAGAATTAGGCCCAGATTCGTGACAGCGAGAAATCTGTTTCTGCGCAGTAATCCAAATCTAGTATGAACCTTACTATCAAAGACTTTACTTGGCACAAAAAATGCAATAAAAAATAAGATAAGGAGAGGTTGCTATAGTAGTAACAACTTCCAAGACACAAATACAAAATAAAAATACTGTAGCAAAATAAACACATGGGTTATCTCCCAAGAAGTTCTTTCTTTATAGCCATTAAGATGGGCTCAGCAGTTTTAATGATGCACTCGCAAGAAATAGTAGTTGAAGCAAAAGAGGGCATCAACAAGCAAATTCAAAACACATTTAAGTCTAACATGCTTCCTATGCATAGGAGTCTTGTAAATAAACAAGTTCATGAAGAGCAAAGTAACAAGCATAGCAAGATAGAACAAGTGTAGCTTCAAAAATTTCAGCACATAGAGAGGCATTTTAGTAACATGAAAATTTCTACAACCATATTTTCCTCTCTCATAATAACTTTCAGTAGCAACATGAGCAAACTCAACAATATAACTATCACATAAAGCATTCTTATCATGAGTCTCATGCATAAAATTATTACTCTCCACATAAGCATAATCAATTTTATTAGTAATAGTGGGAGCAAATTCAACAAAGTAGCTATCATTATTATTCTCATCATCAAATTGAAGGAGATATGCCCTAGAGGCAATAATAAAGTGGTTATTATTTATATCTTTATGTTTATGATAAATGTTTATATATCATGCTATAATTGTATTAACCGAAACATTAGTACATGTGTGATATGTAGACAAACAAAGAGTCCCTAGTATGCCTCTTAACTAGCTTGTTGATTAATGGATGATTAGTTTCATAATCATGAACATTGGATGTTATTAATAACAAGGTTATATAATTGTATGAATGATGTAATGGACACACCCAATTAAGCGTAGCATAAGATCTCGTCATTAAGTTATTTGCTATAAGTTTTCGATACATAGTTACCTAGTCCTTATGACCATGAGATCATGTAAATCACTTATACCGGAAAGGTACTTTGATTACATCAAACGCCACTGCGTAAATGGGTGGTTATAAAGGTGGGATTAAGTATCCGGAAAGTATGAGTTGAGACATATGGATCAACAGTGGGATTTGTCCATCCCGATGACGGATAGATATACTCTGGGCCCTCTCGGTGGAATGTCGTCTAATGTCTTGCAAGCATATGAATAAGTTCATAAGAGACCACATACCACGGTACGAGTAAAGAGTACTTGTCAGGAGACGAGGATGAACAAGGTATAGAGTGATACCGAAGATCAAACCTCGGACAAGTAAAATATCGCGTGATAAAGGGAATTGGTATCGTATGTGAATGGTTCATTCGATCACTAAAGTCATCGTTGAATATGTGGGAGCCATTATGGATCTCCAGATCCCGCTATTGGTTATTGGTCGGAGTGAGTACTCAACCATGTCCGCATAGTTCACGAACCGTAGGGTGACACACTTAAAGTTGGATGTTGAAATGGTAGAACTTGAATATGGAATGGAGTTCGAATATTTGTTCAGAGTCCCGGATGAGATCCCGGACATCACGAGGAGTTCCGGAATGGTCCGGAGAATAAGATTCATATATAGGAAGTCATATTCCAAGTTTGGAAATGATCCGGTGCATTTATGACAGGTTCTAGAAGGTTCTAGAAAAGTCCGGAAGAAATCACCATGGAAAGTAGAGTCCCGGAGGGACTCCACATTGCATGGCCAGCCAACCCTAAAGGGGAGGAGTCCAAGGTGGACTCCTCTAGGGTGGCCGGCCAACCCACCTCAAGGAAAGGTGGGAGTCCCACCTTGGGTAGGACTCCCTCCTTGAGTAGGTTTCCCACATATGGGAGGTTTTAGTGTTGGGGTCTTATTCGAAGACTTGGACTAGAACTCTTGGGGCTTCCACCTATATAATGAGGGGCATAGGAGAGGGGGCTGGCCACTTCAAGCCTCAGCCTTGGCCGCACCCCTTAGAGGGCCGGCGCCCAACCCCCCTCTCTCCCCAAACCCTAGCGGTCTCTCTCCTCCACCACATCCCGCACGCTTAAGCGAAGCTCCGCCGGATTTCTCCACCACCACCGACACCACGCCGTCGTGTTGTCGAATTCAAGAGGAGCTACTACTTCCGCTGCCCGCTGGAACGGGGAGGTGGACGTCGTCTTCATCAACAACCGAACGTGTGACCGAGTACGGAGGTGCTGCCCGTTCGTGGCGCCGGAAGCGATCGTGATCAAGATCTTCTACGCGCTTTTGCAAGCGGCAAGTGAACGTCTACCGCAGCAACAAGAGCCTCATCTTGTAGGCTTTGGAATCTCTTCAAGGGTGAGACTCGATACCCCCTCGTTGCTACCGTCTTCTAGATTGCATCTTGGCTTGGATTGCGTGTTCGCGGTAGGAAATTTTTTGTTTTCTATGCAACGTTATCCTACAGTGGTATCAGAGCCGTGTCTATGCATAGATGGTTGCACGAGTAGAACACAATGGTTTTGTGGGCATTGATGCTCTTGTTATCTTTAGTTTGAGTACTTTGCATCTTTGTGGCATAGTAGGATGAAGCGGCTCGGACTAACTTTACATGACCGCGTTCATGAGACTTGTTCCTCGTTCGACATGCAACTTGTATTGCATAAGAGGCTTTGCGGGTGTCTGTCTCTCCTACTATAGTGAAGATTCAATTTACTCTTCTATTGACAACACTAGTATCACCGTTGTGGTTCATGTTCGTAGGTAGATTAGATCTTACTCGAAAACCCTAAATCACGTAAAATATGCAAACCAAATTAGAGACGTCTAACTTGTTTTTGCAGGGTTTGGTGATGTGATATGGCCATAATGTGATGATGAATATGTATGAGATGATCATTATTGTATTGTGGCAACCGGCATGAGCCTTATGGTTGTCTTTAATTTCATGTTGAGTAGTATTTCAAAGTAGTTGTAATAGTTGCTACATGAGGTGAACAACCATGAAGACGGCGCCATGAACCTTGACGCTACGTCGACGATGATGGAGATCATGCCCGTTGATGATGGAGATCATGTCCGTGCTTTAGAGATGAAGATCGAAGGCGCAAAGACAAAAGGGCCATATCATATCACATATGAACTGCATGTGATGTTAATCCTTTTATGCATCTTATTTTGCTTAGATCGCGACGGTAGCATTATAAGATGATCCCTCACATTAATATCAAGATAATAAAGTGTTCTCCCCTAGTATGCACCGTTGTACAGTTCGTCGTTTCGAAGCATCTCGTGATGATCGGATGTGATAGACTCAACGTTCACATACAACGGGTGTAAGCCATGTTGCATATGCGGAATACTTGGGTTTGCTTGACGAGCCTAGCATGTACAGACATGGCCTCGGGACAACGGAAACCGAAAGGTTGAACACGAGTCATATGGATGATATGATAAACATTTTGATGTTCACTATTGAAGCTACATCATCTCACGTGATGATCGGTTTTGGTGTAGTGGATTTGGATCGTGTACCACTTAACAACTATGAGGGATGTTGTATTAAGTGGGAGTTCATTAGTAATTAGATTAAAACATGAACTAATTATCATAAATATAGTCTGAGTAGTATTTTGAATTAATTTTGTAGTATTGGCATCCGTTTTCTACAATGCGCTAGTCTTGTAATTGAGATAGAAATACTGTTAAAATCTGACAAGAAACTTTACGGATTGGTACCGTATTGTTAAAGAATCAAGAATTGATTAAGTCCTATTGCAAATTTTTAGTAAACCTCACATTGTTGATTCAAAGAGCTATGGTTTCAATTAGTACCTAAAGTTATCTTGTCTCCGTGAAACTTGAAGTTCAAATCTGTTTGAAAAGTAAGGAGCTGAAAATTTAGTTTTCAGAAATAATCAAGGTATGAGATATATGTGATATCTAAGACCTTATTGCAAGATGATAGAATATAATTTGGTGAGACTACATGAACTCATAAGTTTTATGGGAATGTACGAAGGTTGAAGACGCAAGGCGTCACAATCCTCCAACTATTGGGGCACTAACGATATTCGCATATCCATGAAGTGACCATCCTTAATATGCACAGTTGCTAAGACTCGTCGTTTCGAAGCATCACGTGATGATCGGGTGTGATAGATTCTACGTGTGCATACAACGGGTGCAAGCTAGATTTGCACATGCAAATACCAAGGTTAAAACTTTACAAGCCTAGCATGTACAGACATGGTCTCGGAAAGTCATCATGATATGATGGATAAAATTATGAGTGAAATTGTTCATCCTATTACAAGGTTACTAATAGTGAAATCCGGAACACTTGTCATATGATGATCAACTTCAAAATAAGAACCTCAAGGTTATTGGTATCGGACCAACAAACCTAGAAGTTATTAATGTTGAAGTGTTTTTCTGAATAATGAGGAAAGCTAAAAGAGAAACTGCAAAAGATGTTTTGGCAGAAAGAAAGAAAAGACTAGAAAGTCTAGCTCAGGTGTATATAAATGATATACATGTTATGATTGTATTCCTAGTTAGGTCACACTATGAAATTCTTGGGTATTAGTACTATATTGGTTGGTATGAAGTGTCATACAAAAACAACGCAATACAAGAATTCAATGGCCTAAGTGACTGACAAGGAATATGATAGGAATGCACGCCTGGAACAAAAATAAAGTGTTGTTATGTTCATCGTTGGCATTCTATCTAGCCCTTAGAATTTATAATAAAGAACTTAATAATTGTTATTTTGCTCTGGTCAAATGAAAACAATGAGTTGTTTAAATTATGACATTACTCCATGTACGATGGATAAGTTATTATAAATCTTAATGGTGAAACACACATACATAACACTGACGCTAAAATGCCATAAGGCAAATGATTTGAATTCCACTTATTTGTGGAACCGCCATTTAGGTCATGTTGGAAAGGAACGCATGAAGAAACTCCATGCAAATGGATTTTTGGAGTCATTTGATTTTTTGAATCGTTTGGCGCTTGCAAATCTTTTCTAAAAGAGAATGACTAAAATACCGTTCATAGGCCAAATTTTGAACGGGCAACTAACTTAGTGGAAACATACATGATGATGTATATGGATCACTGGGCATAGTTGTGTGCGGGAGATTCTTATACTTCATGAAAACTTCAAACAATGAATTGAGTATATAAATGTGGATATATTCGATAAGAAAGAAGTTTGAAACATTTGAATGGATTCAAATAAATTTCAGCATGAAGTAGAAATCATCGTAATAGAAAAGTCAAATATCTATGATTTGATCATAGTGAAAATATTTGAATTACTAGTTTTAGCGAACATCTAAGAGAGTTATGAAATTGTTCTACAACTCACATTTCTTGGAGTATCATAGTGATGATGAAGTATCCGAGAGATGTATCCAAACCTAGTTGGGTCAATGATGAGATAAAATATTAATGCCATTATATTTTTGTGAATTATGCTTTAGAGACTACCGCTTTACACTGAATAGAGCATCATCATGATCCGTTGAAATGACATCATACGAGTTATGACATGGGTATAAACCCTAATAGTCTTTTCTTAAATTTTGGTATGCATAGCATAAGTAAATAAGTTTACAACCAAAATCGGATGAATGTCTTTGTTGGTTATCCCAGAGAATTGATTGGGAATTCTTCCCACAATGGAGACAAAGACAAAAGTGTTTGTCAATGTTTCTTATTTCCAAGAAATTGTTTCTAGCGAAGTTTTTGAGTGGGAGGACAATAGAACTTGATAAGGTTTATGAACCTGAGCATAATGATCAGAGTAGCGCAGCATCGGAATTGGTTCCGGAAGCGGCCACGACGATCATGGCTCCTATGACTACAAAGTGTTTTAGCCATGGAGATCGAAGTACATATTGAACCTTGTAGGTATGGTTTACTTTGTGATCAAATAAATGATTTGTGAACAATGGATTAATTTTGAACAATGATAAACCAACTACAAGCAAAGAAGTTATGATGGGCCCTGACTCCGTTAAAATGGCCATGCACCATGAAATCCATAATAGATGAATACTTTTTGAAAGTAAATGGATCTATAGACTTGGATGAAATATCTTTGAAGAAGCTCGACTTGTTGAAAAATTGTTTACGATAAAGTTCAAAGAGTTGACTACGATAAGATTAGATCTTCCGTAGCAATGCTTATAGTCTATGTGGATTATTCTAGTAATCACTACATATTTCTTTTATGAGATATGCTAGTAGGATGGCAAAATACATTACTTATCAGAAGTATGTATTAAAGGTGTATACAAGATACAACCAAGAGTTTTGCTGGTCCGTGGAATACTAGATAGGTATAAGAACTTCAATTGGATGAAGTAAGTATTGCGGAGTTGGAATCTTCACCAGATGAAATAGTCAAAGAGTTTTTGATTTCATCGGAGACGATGAAGAGGCTTGCATTTGCAAGAAATTAAGTGGGAGCGCTAAGACACATTTATAATACTTTATGTAGGTGACATATAGTTAGTTATAAATGATATAATTATATACTTGATTAAAAGGTTTCATTGAGAAATTAATTTCAATGAAAGGATATGGACTGAAACATATCTAGTGTCAAGATCTATGAAGATAGATTAAAACACAAAATAAGTTTAAGTCAAAGTACATAGAATGGATATTGAAAATAGTTCAATATAGAAATATTAAGAAAATATTCTTGTCATGTGAAGTTTTAACAAGACTTGAGTGTATCTGACACTCAATGAGTAAAAACACATGAGTGATTATAGATCACGAATAATATGTACACAATCAGATATCATGTGCTATAAAGTGTTATGAGCATATATCAGAATGATTCATATGATGATCATTGGACGACAGTAAGAATATCCTTGAGTACTTTAGAAGAACTAAGGATATATATATTTTTTTTTGTATGAAGAAATGACAAACAAATCGCTGTAAGGTGTTACACAGATATTGGTTTTGTCACATATAAAATATAATTTCAATCTCAAATTAGATTAAGTGTTGTTTAAAAGGTAGCACAATGAGCTAGAAGTTGTCTATGCTAGATTTAGAAGAGTTCTAACTATTGTGACGGATTCTACAAAAGAAGGCAGAGTATGTCATTGTTTTGACAATGACAAAGGATGTTAAGTCAAGAGGTTCTTTGAGAACTTGGTGTATTTCCGACAGAGTCAGAACTTTGAAGCTATATTGTGTGTGACAATATTAGTGACATATTTCAGACCGCGGAATTAAGGTTCCACCAAAAGACCAAACATATTTAATGCCGACTCATTTGGAAATGAGTGATGCGTTGAGACGCAAATGAATTACAAAATACATACGTTTCTGAGCGTGTCAGATCCGTTGACTAAAAACCTCTCCCGTGAGCAATACATGATAAAGCACCATAAGGCCAAGGTGTTATATCTTTACAAATGTAAACTAGATTATTGACTCTAGTGCAAGTGGGAGACTGAAGGAGATATGCCCTAGAGGCAATAATAAAGTGGTTATTATTTATATCTTTATGTTTATGATAAATGTTTATATATCATGCTATAATTGTATTAACCGAAACATTAGTACATGTGTGATATGTAGACAAACAAAGAGTCCCTAGTATGCCTCTTAACTAGCTTGTTGATTAATGGATGATTAGTTTCATAATCATGAACATTGGATGTTATTAATAACAAGGTTATATAATTGTATGAATGATGTAATGGACACACCCAATTAAGCGTAGCATAAGATCTCGTCATTAAGTTATTTGCTATAAGTTTTCGATACATAGTTACCTAGTCCTTATGACCATGAGATCATGTAAATCACTTATACCGGAAAGGTACTTTGATTACATCAAACGCCACTGCGTAAATGGGTGGTTATAAAGGTGGGATTAAGTATCCGGAAAGTATGAGTTGAGACATATGGATCAACAGTGGGATTTGTCCATCCCGATGACGGATAGATATACTGGGCCCTCTCGGTGGAATGTCGTCTAATGTCTTGCAAGCATATGAATAAGTTCATAAGAGACCACATACCACGGTACGAGTAAAGAGTACTTGTCAGGAGACGAGGATGAACAAGGTATAGAGTGATACCGAAGATCAAACCTCGGACAAGTAAAATATCGCGTGATAAAGGGAATTGGTATCGTATGTGAATGGTTCATTCGATCACTAAAGTCATCGTTGAATATGTGGGAGCCATTATGGATCTCCAGATCCCGCTATTGGTTATTGGTCGGAGTGAGTACTCAACCATGTCCGCATAGTTCACGAACCGTAGGGTGACACACTTAAAGTTGGATGTTGAAATGGTAGAACTTGAATATGGAATGGAGTTCGAATATTTGTTCAGAGTCCCGGATGAGATCCCGGACATCACGAGGAGTTCCGGAATGGTCCGGAGAATAAGATTCATATATAGGAAGTCATATTCCAAGTTTGGAAATGATCCGGTGCATTTATGACAGGTTCTAGAAGGTTCTAGAAAAGTCCGGAAGAAATCACCATGGAAAGTAGAGTCCCGGAGGGACTCCACATTGCATGGCCAGCCAACCCTAAAGGGGAGGAGTCCAAGGTGGACTCCTCTAGGGTGGCCGGCCAACCCACCTCAAGGAAAGGTGGGAGTCCCACCTTGGGTAGGACTCCCTCCTTGAGTAGGTTTCCCACATATGGGAGGTTTTAGTGTTGGGGTCTTATTCGAAGACTTGGACTAGAACTCTTGGGGCTTCCACCTATATAATGAGGGGCATAGGAGAGGGGGCTGGCCACTTCAAGCCTCAGCCTTGGCCGCACCCCTTAGAGGGCCGGCGCCCAACCCCCCTCTCTCCCCAAACCCTAGCGGTCTCTCTCCTCCACCACATCCCGCACGCTTGCCGAAGCTCCGCCGGATTTCTCCACCACCACCGACACCACGCCGTCGTGTTGTCGAATTCAAGAGGAGCTACTACTTCCGCTGCCCGCTGGAACGGGGAGGTGGACGTCGTCTTCATCAACAACCGAACGTGTGACCGAGTACGGAGGTGCTGCCCGTTCGTGGCGCCGGAAGCGATCGTGATCAAGATCTTCTACGCGCTTTTGCAAGCGGCAAGTGAACGTCTACCGCAGCAACAAGAGCCTCATCTTGTAGGCTTTGGAATCTCTTCAAGGGTGAGACTCGATACCCCCTCGTTGCTACCGTCTTCTAGATTGCATCTTGGCTTGGATTGCGTGTTCGCGGTAGGAAATTTTTTGTTTTCTATGCAACGTTATCCTACACAAATATAGGAGGCAAAGTATCATCAAAGAAAATTTTCTCCTCAATGCTTGGGGGACTAAAAAGATCATGCTCATCAAAACCAGCTTCCCCAAGCTTAGAACTTTCTATATCATTAGTAACAATGGTATTCAAAGTGTTCATACTAATATTTTCCATGGGTTTTTTAATTTTCGCATCAAACCATCCATGTCTTAAATCAGGAAATAGAATAAGAAGCTCATTGTTGTCCATTATGCCAAACTAGTGTAAACAAGAAACAAAAAGATGCAATTGCAGGATCTAAAGGAAATAGCTTCGAGCACACACACAACGGCAACAGAAAAGTACTTTACATGGGACCGGAGTATGAGTGCCTTTTACCTTTCCTCCCCGGCAACGGCGCCAGAAAAGTGGCTAGTTGCCGGGGTCCGGTGTGTGTGTGCTTTTTACCTTTCCTCCCCGGCAACGGCGCCAGAAAAGTGCTTGATGTCTACGGGAGCTTCTATTCTTGTAGACAGTGTTGGGCCTCCAAGAGCAGAGGTTTGTAGAACAGCAGCAAGTTTCCCTTAAGTGGATCACCCAAGGTTTATCGAACTCAGGGAGGAAGAGGTCAAAGATATCCCTCTCAAGCAACCCTGCAAGGCTGCAATCACGATACAAGAAGTCTCTTGTGTCCCCAACACACCTAATACACTTGTCAGATGTAAAGGTGCACTAGTTCGGCGAAGAGATAGTGAGATGCAAGTAATATGGATGAGTATGAGTGGTAATAGCAATCTGAATAAAATATGGCAGCGAGTAAACATGCAACAAAACAGTAAACAAACGGAGATTCGATGCTTGGAAGCAGGGCCTAGGGATCCCGCTTTCACTAGTGGACACTCTCAACAATGATCACATAATAGGACTACTCTACACCCTCTCGTTGGATGATGAACACCACTAACTGTGTAGGATTACACGAACCCTCAATGCCGGAGTTAACAAGCTCCACAATATTCAATGTTCATATTTAAATAACCTTAGAGTGCAAGATAGATCAACACAATTACACCAAGAACTAACATAGCATGCACACTGTCACCATCACACTATGAAGGAGGCATAGATCACATCAATTCTTATCATAGCAATAGTTAACTTCATAATCTACAAGAGATTACAATCATAACCCACGCCAAGTACTACACGATGCACACACTGTCACCATTACACCGTGCAGGAGGAATAGACTACTTTAATAACATCACTAGAGTAGCACATAGATGATATTCAACTAGATCACATAAAGAGAGAGATGAACCACATAGCTACAGCGGAGCCCTCAGCCCCGGGGGTGAATTACTCCCTCCTCATCATGGAGGCAGCGATGGCGGTGAAGATGGCGGTGGAGACGGCGGTGGAGATGACTCCGGGGGCAATTCCCCGTCCCGGCAGGGTGCCGGAACAGAGACTTCTATCCCCCGAATTGGAGTTTCGCGATGGCGGCGGCTCTGGATGGTTTTCTCTGGTTTCGTCGAACGTGTCGAGGTTTTTAGGTCAGGGACCTTTATATAGGCGAAGAGGCGGAGTCGGAAGGTCAACGAGGCGACGACACAACAGGGGGCGCGGGCCCCCGTTGGCCGCGCCAGGGTGTCATCTGGTGGGCCTGTGGCCCCCTCTGGCCTCTCTCGGGTGTTCTGGAAGCTTCGCGTGATCCTAAGATGCTGGGCGTTGATTTCGTCCGATTCCGAGAATATTTCCTTACTAGGATTTCTGAAACCAAAAACAGCAGAAAACAAAGAATCGGCCCTTTGGCATCTCGTCAATAGGTTAGTTCCGGAAAACGCATAAATATGACATAAAGTATGCATAAAACATGTAGATATCATAAATAATGTGGCATGGAACATAAGAAATTATCGATACGTCGGAGACGTATCACCCGGCTTCAATTAGCAACTCCATCCCTTTTACGTACCGCTTCATACTCAGCAACATTATTGGTGCAAGGGGTAGATAGCCTGATGGAGAAGGTGTAGGTTGCCCCCCAGTGAAACTCCTCATCAGGTTTGATTTTTACCAATCCCATGAACGGCTCAATTCGTCCTGACAGATTAGAGATGAACCTTCTGACGAAATTGATTTTGCCGATGAGACTTTGGAGTTCCTTCTTGGTGGTAGGTGGCTTCATTGTTCGCACTGCCTCTTGACTCTTCAGGCCGATCTCAATTCCACGTTCATGTACTAGGAAGCCCAGGAATTGACCGGCCGTCACACCAAAGGCATACTTCTTTGGATTCATTCTTAATCCGAACTTTGTAGTTCGGTCCAGGATGCGTCGCAAATCCTCCAGGTGTCCCTCCACTGAGATAGACTTGACCACCACGTCATCAATGTAGATCTTCACCAACTTGCCGATCAGATCATGAAAGATGTAATTCATGGCTCGTTGGTACGTTGCACCGGCATTCTTCAACCCAAATGTCATGACCACATACTCGAACAAGCCCACCGAACCTGGTACTCTGAAGGCAGTCTTGTGTATATCTTCTGGAGCCATGAAAATCTGGTTGTAACCGGCATTGCCATCCATGAAGCTTAAAACCTTATGATCAGCCGCTGCATTGATCAACGTCTCGGCTACCGGCATAGGGTACTCATCCTTCGGAGTGGCTCTGTTGAGATCGCGAAAATCTATAGCGACGCGCCATCGGCCGTCCTTCTTCTCTACAGGTACGATGCTAGATATCCACTCAGCATACCTGCATGGACTGATGAACCCGGCGCTCAACATCTTCTCAATCTCCTTCTTGACTTCTTCTAGAATTTCGGCCTTCATCTGCCGTACTCGCTGCTGGAACGGCCGAAATCCTTTCTTAAGAGGGAGCTGATGCTCAATGATGCTCCTGTCCAACCCGGGCATCTCCGTATAATCCCAGGCAAAACAGTCTGGGTATTCTTTCAACAAAGCTATCATCAGGCCCCTCAGATGCGGATCCAACTTTTTGCTGATAAATGTAGGTCGTGGCTTATCCCCAGGATCAATGCCAATCTCTTCTAGCTCATCAGCTGACGTAAACCCATACCCTAGCTTCCCGTCGCCTGCTAGATCGACGTTGAACACAGGCAGAACGTATGGCGAGGATAATTTTGGCCGATTGCTGGAATCGGCCTCCATGTTGATTGAATTTCTCAATGAAGGTTTACAACTTGTATGTGCTCCCTTACACGAGGGAGTCTTCCTACCACGACTACGTGACATGCTTGAGGTGAGATCCTCGCTTTTTATTTTTTGGGGCCGATCGCAGGGATCGGCCTTACCACCTGTGTCGATGGATGTTGCTCTTGCTACTCTATCAGGCCGGTGGATAAGACCAACCTCACCCCGTTTTTTGTCACTTCGATGCGATCACAGCCATCCAAACTGATTCCAGAGAGCGGCTCTTGGTCTTCCGAGTCCCAAATGTTCATGCCGGCTATTGAGACCTCGATCGAGTCATCTGCATGCACGACTTCCACGTCGTCTCCATCCCATTGTATCAGGCATTGGTGCATTGTAGATGGAATGCAGCAGTTGGCGTGAATCCAATCCCTTCCCAGCAGGACAGCGTAGGTGCTCTTGCTGTCGACGATGAAGAACGTTGTTGGGATGGTCTTTCGGCCTACGGTTCGATCCACGTTCAGGACACCTTGCTTCCCTGATGCTTGGCCGTTGAAGTCGTTTAGTGTGACGTTGGTCTTGATCAGATCGGCACTGGAGCGTCCCAAACGCCATAGCATGGAATATGGCATTATATTGACCGCCGCTCCCGTGTCAACCAACATCCTGCCGACGGGCTGCCCATTGATATAACCTTTTAAGTACAGGGCCTTCATGTGTTTGTAGCCCTTCTCCCGTGGCTTTTCAAAGATGACTGGCCGTGGACCGCAGTCAAACTGTGCTATCGGCACTTCTTCGATTCCTGGCGGACGGAACTCCGATGGGAGTATGAACACCATGTTTTTGCCAGCCGATGTACTCACATCGGCTTTTACTTGCTTGGGACGCCAAACTTTCTTGGGTGGACGACTCTCCTCGTCTAACGTCTGCTGAATTTTCACGGCCAGATCGGGCCGCGCTTTCCTCAACGTGTGCAAGTATTGCGCTTCGGCTTGCTCCAAGCTACGTAGCCGCTGAACCCTACGCTTTTGGGAGTGGCTGAGTCCATCGGGGCACCACCTTGGCCGGTGGTACCTATCCTCTTCTTCATCTTCTGACTCTTCAAAGTCTTCATCTTGAGAGGACCCAGCTCGTTTACTCTGTGGCGGGAGAGGCCCTAGACGCTTGAAAACTGAAACTTCCCCTGCATCCTTCTTCCGGCGTCTATACTCCGGGCAGTTGTCGATTGTAGGCAATCGGCTCATTCCTGAATCCCAGCAGTGTTTAAAGAAAGGACAGTCCCAGTGTCTATCCATGTCCTCCTGCTCACTTGGCCTCCCTTTAGCGCGGTGCTCATATCCATCGTCGTCTCTACCTTGCCGACGGTACCTTCCTTTATCTTCATCAGACCGATTGTATCTCTCGTCATTTCTATCGTACTGCCGACGTCGGTCATACTGATATTCATATTTGTTGAGGAGATGCGCGGAGAGTGGTTTTTGGTATCGCACGCTTCTCACTTGTTCCTCGGTGAGGTACCGCTTGTCATCATATCGGGGCCGGTCGCGTGGATCGGCCTCCTCTTTCTCCTTGCTGCGGGAGTGACTACTTTCCTCTTTATCCTTGCCATGGTGGCGCACAGGCCCCGCCATGTTAATATCGAACGAGAAATCCAGTCGACGCCTCGCGGAGTGGTTGGGTTCCACCATGTTGACGCCAAGGAACGGATGTGTGTCCACTTTCATGGCAAACTGCCCAAAGAGCAATCGGCCTTGTTCTATCGCCATCTGGATCTGCTGACGAAACCCTTTGCAGTCATTGGTGGTATGGGTGAACGAGTGATGCCATTTGCAGTACGGCCTCCCGTTCATTTCTTGTGCTGTAGGGATTTTATGGCCTTCGGGTAACTTCAGCTGTTTTTCCTTAAGCAATAGATCGAAAATCTGCTCGGCTTTGCTCAAATCGAAGTCAAACCCTCTTGCAGGCCCTTGTGGTTTTACCCATTTGCAGGACACAGGATTTGCCCCCCGAGTCCATTCAGCTACAGCCACCTCCAGGTCTGGTGCAGGATCTTCAGCTTCTTCCATCTCGACCAGGCCTACCAAACGCTTAAACTTGTCTTGGTATAATTCAGGGTGCCGCTGCTCATACAATGTGAGTTTCTGCACCATGTGCGACAGTGAACTGTACTCTGCTTGGGAAGCCAGATCCTTGATCGGCGTTGCGAGGCCCAATGCTGCCAGCTCGATTGCTTCTTTCTCAGACAAACGAACCGAATAACATCGGTTCCTAACGGTTCTGAAACGTTGAATATACTCTGCCACCGTTTCTCCCCGCTTCTGCCGCACCTGCGCTAGATCGGCAATGCCAGCTTCGGTGGCTTCTGAGTGATATTGCACATGAAACTGCTCCTCCATTTGCTTCCACGTCCGGACTGAGTTTGGTGGCAATGACGTGTACCATCCAAAGGCTGATCCCGTAAGAGATTGTGCGAAAAACCTCACACGTGACGGGTCTGACGCTGAAATCATGCCCAGCTGTGCCAAATATCGGCTTACGTGCTCTATTGAGCTAGACCCTTCTGCTCCATTGAATTTTGAGAATTCAGGGAGCCGATATTTGGGTGGCAGCGGGATCAGATCGTACTCGTCGGGGTACGGCTTGGAATAGCCGATTGTTTTCCTCTTCGGCAAGATGCCGAACTGGTCTCTCAAGATGGTGTTGATCTGTTCCATGGTATTAGCTGTAGGGACCGAGCCCTCATGACTCGTTCCAGTAGCATATTTAGCTAGCCATGCTTGTTTGTCAGCGTCTGCTCCAGAAATCCCTGTTGGTGCAAACTGGTTCGTGCGCGCCAAGGCATTGCAGTCCGGCACGTATGAGCACACGTATCCATGTGGGATCTCCTTAGGCGGCTCATATAGGAATTGGCAATCGCTAGGATCGCCTCCAACCTTGCAGACAACGTACGCCGGTGAACCCGGCGGCTCTGGCGCTGCAAGCGCGAATGGCAGCGGCGGTCTAATCTGGAGCGGTATCTCTCCCTGGTGAGTCCCCAAGGTAGGTCCTGACGGAGAGTACTGATGCTTCATGATCTCTTGCACCACTCGGACCGCAACGCGCTCGAAAGCGTTCACCAAGCTCTCAGAATGGCGGTGTAGAGAATGAGCCACCATGTAATTAATCTTCTGGCGTAGAGCTCTGGTGCGTTCCTCTGAAGAGGTAGAGAGGTCTACTTCATCGAGAGCACCTTCAGGGGAGAACCCTTTCAATCTGATGCCATGTGAACGGGTCTTCATGAAAGAGCCGATGAGATCGGCTTCCAAGATGGCTTTCATCTCATCGTACTTCTTCTTGTGCTCCTCCGGCAGATCTGCGTACGTGACTGGTTCGCCCACCACCTCATCGGCGGCTTTTGACATGGTTGCTGCAGATGTCGACGTAGTGGTTGTTGTAGAGTGTCCCACCGGGCGTGCCAGAATGTGTTGCTGTCAGAAACCCACCGGCGAGCAGCGACGGGCAACACCGTAGAGCCAGGAGGCTCCCAGGACTGCGGTGGATCCTGGTCCCTCGGGCGACGGCCCGCAATGCCTTCTGGCGCACGTCCCGGCTGATGCAAGGGCGTGCCACCTGACCTATACCTGGTCAGGAAGGTGATGGATTGCTTCGACTAGTTTCCTGCATGGCAAACACGTAAACATTAAATACGAGCCCCGATCGGCTCTTAAGTTGTTCTGTGGATCGGCTCAAAGAGCCGATTGCCCCATGGTTCACGTTAGATTTATAATGACATGGGGATCATGCTTAATCAATATCAAGCTAAACTAATCTACGATAGTCTAGGGTTTTCACCGCATAACCAGAACATCCTACTCGTGATTGAGCCTAGCAGATTCGTAAGATGATGGAAAACCAGCCCTAACGAGGCCTAAAAACCAACATGAAGTTGATTCCCGGAACAATCCCTTTAGGGCTTAATAAACCACACCTTACGCACTCCCGGATCGTTCAACCCGTTTGTAAGGCCTAACCATGCAGATAACAAACTAATCCTTGAAGAACAAGGAACGACTATAATGGATTAGATCTACTAAATAAAGAACAAGCAAGATGCTGCCCTTACGCCTAAAATAGGCGTAAGGACAGCTAGATATCGAGGGGCAGCGTAGCTAAGCAAGTACATTGTGAAAGCATCGACGTCAGCCCCAAAACACCTAAGATAAGGGTGTTGCTCGCCATCAAAAAGGCTTCAGCACGAAACAACACCAATGACGAATAAACTGATACTGCCTAGATCGCAAGATGCGATCTAGGCAGCATGTTGCTTACCCGGGAGAAACCCTCGAAACAAGGGGTGGCGATGCGCTTAGATTGATTTGTTGTGAATGTGATCGTCCTCCTTCTCAATAACCCTAGATACATATTTATAGTCCGTAGACTTTCTAACTTGGGAATAAACCCAACCGTGTACGAGCTAAACTCTATCTCTTAATTCTAACCGACACGTAACCTACTATAATTTACAGATACACAGGCAATCTAGCCCAATTTCTCGCACAAGGCCAGTTCAGAGACACTTCAATATACACGTCTTCTAAGCCCATCTTCGGTCACGGCCCACCTCCTGCTCTGGCTAAATTCCGGTGGTAACAGGATGCCATCTGCATCTGCACCAGATTCATTGCCTCGATCCGGCCATGCATCATCCCCAGAGTTGATGCCGTCTCGACTTGGTGTTGGCGCAGATGACGGACGACCGAGCGTGAGTCGCGTTACGCTCGTTGATGTGCTCACAACGCCGCTAGTTCTGCGTCGGTGGAGGAAGCGGAGCGCAACACCGCACCATCACGGCTGGCGCGCGATGCCGATCTGGATCGGTGAGACATGGCGCGACATCAGCGTCGTGGAAGGCGACGTGTTTTTGGTGGTGTGGTTGTCGACTGGTTTCACTTCGCTAGAGCGAAGGAGGGGACGTGATGGAGGGATACACCGCTGGGGTGGTTGAGCGGTCGGGGGATCACCGCTCTGATACCACCTTGTCAGGCCTTGAGTTGGCTCCGACGAGATCGGTAGAAGGATAGCCGGAGGAGGAGGGGGCGAGCGACACCCAGAACCTCCGAAAGCTCGACAAGATATGAAATTGAACAGGAAAAGATAAATTTTGTTTATTTGTTGATCCTCCCAACCTCCCCACCTGTCCCTTGTATCACAGGACAAGCTCCCATTTTACATTTAGTCCTGAAATTAAAAAAGGTGTTACAGTTTGGTCCTTGCTACTCATTATCTGAACCAAGCTATTGTGTGTCTGACGGTGTCGATGCAACTCTAGGCCTGATAGAGAAGAAGACTGCTCCCACTAAGGGGGATGTTCCGCAAGGCCTGGACCATCCCCCCTATCAGGGCGCCCCAGAAGTTGTCTAGAAGATGCCTGCTCCCGAATTGCGGCATGGATCATTCGGGCCAGAAGATATCAAAATGTCCGGCACAATGTTCGGTCCCCACCAAGATGTTGCCATCTCTAGTAGAGGGGGAGAGAGATAGGGGCTACCCATCTACTTCGCTAGGCCTGGATTATCCGCCCCTGAATGATCCGGCCATACATAACTCCGGCCACAAGGGCGTTGGAACACTCTCTTGGTCTTGGAACACTAGATCTCCTTTTGTGGAGGTCCTTGCTTTTTTTGTGGAGGTTCTTGCTGAGCGTGGATCTAGAGGCTAGCTTGGTGTTGTACTAGCTCTAGATGATGTTAGGAGCCTTTAAGTTGTATGTGCAGTCTTGCCCCAACCTTGTGTGAAGGTTAGCCACCTAGAACAACCTTGCTTAGTGGATAAGTGAGTACACCTTCGTAGTGTGCTCACCGGGGAAGAAGGTGACACCATTGTGGCGGTTGGTGGCCTTCGTGGCACCACACCTCCCCAACGTAGACGTACTTCTCTTAGGAAGGAACTACGGGAAACATCCCACCCGTCTCGTCTCGATTTGGTCCGCCTGTATCGCTTCTTTTACCTTGCACTGTTTTCCTGTTGTTTTGTTGTTGCTTGTGTCTTGTTGCATCATATAGGATCATCTATTTGTTCAATTCTCTCACTTTACTTTCTTGCATAGCCTGAAATTGAAAAGGACTAAAAACTGAGTACCGCCTATCCACCCGCCACTAGTCGCTCAAACTACCCATTCACGAAATAAAAGGAAGAAGTAGGTTGAGCGAAAGGAGAATTTTTGAAACTATGGAGATTGGAGACTAAGAGAAGAGAGTCTTCACTCCTTAGATAAATCTACCCAGAGAGAACCTCAACCCGCCTATCTCGGGAATTCGAGTTTGCTACTATAATCTAGCAAAACTATCGATCAATTCAGACAAGCAGGGCGTAAGGCCTTTTGCTCACAAGAGCAGCCTCAACCTGGGTAAAAATCACTCGTGTGCTTGCGGTGTTCTGTGAGATCTTCTTTATCGCCTTGCCGCCCCATACCGAACCAAAAGGGTTGGTCGCACCCCGAGTGCACGTGAACGCTCCCGCAACAAATAATTCAGAAACTAGAAACGGTGATTGATTCAGAAGACGTTTCCCTTCCTTATGATCAACCTACTATAATATACCAAGTTTTGTGAGGTTAACATGTTGATGGACGGATAGAAGACTATGTTTATTTTGTTTTTTCCTTCTGCACCTGGAGTGGCGATGTGATAAGTAGCAGTTCTAGCTCTTTATGCTTCACTACAGTTTGTCTGTTGTAGACATGTTTTCTTTTCTTTCTTTGAATCTTTGTAAATTGTTGACGGTTTCTTTAATAGAAAGCAATGAGGGAAGCTCGTGGGTAAGAAAATTTATATGATATCAAACTTTGGAAAATTAATTATAGAAAATAAACATCACAATAAATGCAAGAAAAAGATATACAATGTGAGGGGAATTTCTTTTCAGAATAAAAATAGGACCTAACGAAATTCATAAAAAATCCCAATTATACGGAAATTACTTTGGGTTTTTGTTGTTAAAAATTTAAAAAGATTGACACATATTTGTTTCTTATTTGAATATTTACGAATATAGTCCTATAAGTCAGTATAATTTCATTCTAGCACCACCAAAATTACCGAAATTTCTTGAAATCTTGCTCCCCGTGGAGCCTCCTCGACGAGGCGACTTAAGGGCTTGTTCAGTGGGAGGCGACGTTCCCGTCGACAGCGAGGCGCCTATGGTGACTTCGTCAATTTCAAGATCCAATCCGCCAGCTCAGTCTTCTGGAGGTGCTCATAGGGGTAGGGTGTGCGTGTGTGCGTTCATAGGGGTGAGTGTATGCGCGTGTATATGAGCGTCTACCTTTATACTGTGTTTCTCAACAAAAAAAAACACCTAGATCCTAGCAAGACTAAAACCTTGAGGCCTTGTTTACTTCTAAGGTATTTATGAGGATGGGAGGGGATTATTTCGTATCCCGAAAAATCCCCACTAGTCCGTTTACTTCTCTGGTTTTGAACGACATAATCCCGAGATATCCCCTCCCATCCCCACATTTTTTGCCTAAATCAAAAACTCTCCATCATACTAGTGTATTTTTGGGGAGGGGTATTTGAGAGGATTGGGTGAACACCAAATCCCCTCCCATCCCCATACCTATTGGGAAGAAAAATACGAGAGAAGTAAACAAGGCTTGATGAAGGTCTTCTATGTTTGTGGGTTATCAGGCGTCTCGTGCTTGATTTAAATCCCTAGTTCCCTACACACTTGAGCACACGGTCCGTATAAGATTTGGCATATGTCGGGTTAATTGTGATTGACAGATTGGTAACTATCGGTACTATCACACGGATCCTGTTTGGTCTGTCAGCGTCAGTGACGGAGGGTGTGCTGTGCCGCTTCCGCACCGCATATACACGAGCATGTGGTTTCTTCGGCAGGCGACGTGGGTGAACCAACACTGGCCACCGCGAAGAAGTTTCCGGCAAGCAGAAACCAAGATCCACCGAAGTTTCCGTAAGCGGTCCTAGCGGGCGATATACATTCTCTCCGGGATTGTTGTTTAGTGCTGCATATTTTGAAAAGTTGATCACACGCAACGGTGGCATACATTTCAGATTTACAGGACATAGTTAACCAGTACTCTGATCTGAAGATAATCGGTGGCATACATTCCAGATTTCCAGAACATAGTTAAGCGTACTCTGAAGATAATCGGTGGATTTCAGAACATAATTAAGCAGTACACTGAGCTGAAGATAATCGGTGGCATACATTCCACATTTCCGGAGCAGAATTAAGCAGTACTCTGAACTCTGAAGACAATCGGTGCCATACATAGAGGCAAGAAGATAATAGCAGACACCAGAAACTATCTTCTTGCAAGAGCACGCAACAGTGATGGGTCATCGTCGCAGGTTACTGACATGCGAAAGCAGAGAAGAGGGGACAGGCCGGGGGAGAGATACGGCCGGAGCTCGCTCAAACCCAGTTCTTGACGTAGCTGCTGTAGTGGTTGCCGTTCTGCTCGTCGTTGTAGCGGTCCCACAGCATGACGCCGCCGTAGTTGTCCGGCTTCTGCACGATCGGCATCACGATGTCGAACACCGCCTTGCGCTCCAGGTAGCACGCATCCGTGTACGACGCCGTCAGGCCCAGGAAGATCTTGCTGCCCGGGTACGCCGCCGTCCACTGGCCCCACGCGTCCTCGATCCACGCCGTGCAGTTGGGGTAGTCGTAGAACCTCACGTGGATGCGCTCGAACACCCCAGTCGCGAGCGCCCGCCCCACGAGTGCGCGCCCGTCCGGGAACGCGCACCGCGGAGTCGCCGTCAGCCGCAGCGGCTTGTCGCGCTTGGCCAGCTCCCTGGCCAGTACCTCGTAGTGTTCCCCGACGCCGCCGCGCTCGAAGAAGAAGTCGATGCCGTCCAGCCGCGCGTCGCCGAAAGGCCGGGGCACGCCCGCGCGGGTGCCGCCCAGGTACGAGTACCAGAGGTGGTCGGCGAGGTCGACCGCGGACTGGTTCGTCGGGAGCCCGTAGTCGCCGCCGAAGCCGCCGACGGAGAGGAAGACCGGGATGCCCAGGGACTGGCAGTGCTTGATGTCGTCGCCCACGCCGGCGAGCGGGTGGCCCGAGAGGTCCAGCTGGTACTTGCCGTGGCCGTACACGTTCAGGAAGGCCATGACGACCGTGGTGTAGATGCCGTCGAAGTTGCAGGCGTCTCCCAGAGTGCCCTCGTCCGCGTGCCGGCCCCAGAACACGGTGATCTGCCCGGTCTTCTCCGCTGCCCCGGCCCGGCAGATGAGGACGGAGAGAAGGGCGGCCAGGACTAGGAGGACGGAGCTCAGCCTCGCCATTGATAGTTTCCTTCTTTTTTTTCTTGCTAGCTTATTGGTCTGAATAGTGAATAATGAACTACTAGCTGGAGTGTGCCATATATATAGACGGATTATAGTGACTGGCGATCGAGATCGATGTAGAAACAATGCAGCTACGTAACTTTCAGCTCCTTCTGGTATATGCCGTGTCAAGAAGCGAGCAAAGCTAGATTGCCGGTGTTCATGAGGAACTTCTTCCATATGTGGATAGCCCACTGAGCTTCATCCAGCTGGTAGGAGGAGGAGGATAACATGGGCTATGCAAATAAGCGGAACATCGGAACTGAAAGTTCATCAAGCAGGGTTAGGAGGAGGAGAAACGAATCACAACTGTAGATAGCATGATTAATGTTGACGATGCAAACAAGCCAACAAGGCAACGTGGGGTAGGTCCAGGCATGCATATATGTGCTTTACCTTCCTTTTCCCCTACATACTACAATTATTTATGTACATACTTTGCTTAGAGATGCACGTTAGAATCCCATGCAATTAATACTCCTACACTCTTCTGTCTTGGTAAAGCGGTTTAATATCCTTTCAGTGGGCGACGATGTTACTGTCGATAGCGGGTTGTGTTATTCGCGGTGTTTGTCAAAAAGGAACGTGCTAAATGCGATAAGACTAATAAGTTTTTTGAATTAAGGTTTCCATGTATGAGCAAATTTGTAGTTTTTTTTTGCGAAATGAGCAAATTCATAATAGCTAGGTCTTCGCAGACTTATATTTAAGTAGGTGGAGCATGTCATCCCAATCTCTGAAGTTGGTACCAAATCAAAAGGGTTTGTATACCTTAATGCAAATGAACTATCAACATATAGTTTTCTAATAGGACCAAGGATGCGTAAGTTTTTCTAACTTGTTTTATTTATTTTGATTATTTTTAGGGTTTTCATCCTTTCCTAACATCTTCTCATACTAGTTTTATTGGTGGAAAGAGCTAGCTTTTGGCATATAGTCCCTTTTAATCAAAAGGGTTTTTAATTTTATACCTTAATGCAAATGAACTATCACCACCTAGTTTTCCAATAGGACCAATGATGTGTATGTTTTTCTAACTTGTTTAATTTATTGTTGACTATTTCTAGGGTTTTCGTTCTTTCCTAACGCCGTCTCATACTAGTTTTGTTGGAGGAAAGAGCTAGCTTCCAGCACATAGTCCCTATTAAAACCTAATTACTTAATTTTAGAACATTCCTATTTCTCTTAAAATCTTCGAGACAAACCATTTGCCATCTTCTATGTTTCAATAAGATCTTTCAAATTATATTCCAATTAGTTTTTTTGGCAACTTGTTGTAATATCTATTTTACAAGTGTTGATTTCTGGCTCTAGTGATCATATAATTTAAGAAGTTGGAAAATACTATTTAAAAGATTCAAGAAAATTTTAAATTATACCCCACAAACATGAAAAAAATGAATTTCAAATACTTTTTATTCTCAGATACACAAAAATGACAAAAGTGCGCGGTCTCGGGACCGGTGTGGAAGCCGGAGCGGCGGCTCTGGGAACCCTTCTACATTCGAGGTGTTGCCTCTCGTCGCTTGGGTGGCAAAGGCGTCGACTCGGCTGGTGCGTGGACTTGGGGTTAGCGTGGAAACTGGAGCAATGGCTCCAAATTTCATCTGTTTTTGTGTGGTTGCCTCTAGCTGCTTGGCTTACAGTGTCGTCGGCCTCGCTGGGCCACGGTTTTGGGACCAGTGTGTGGGTTGCAGATGCTTGGATGTCAGAGCGGCGGCTCCAGAAGCTAGGTCGTGGTTTTTGGCTAGTTTCCCTTATTAACTGATCATTTTCCTTCTTCTTAATGAAAAAGCAGAGCTCCTTCCGGTTGCTCCAAAAAAATGACAAAAGTGTGGATATAAGTAAACATATTTTTCCCTCAAAAAAATTATGAAATCATTGAAATTTTCCATGCGGGTAGGATACATCAGTGGCAATGTCCAGATTTTTGTCCCTTTTTTTTTGAAACCTGTAAATATTTTTCAATGTTTGCTAAAAGAAGAGATCACTCCAACTCAGGAGCCAAAGACATTTCTGTTGTTTTACACTAGTGTCATGTATGTGTATTCTAGTGTTACTGCACATTTTTTAATGGTGTGCAATAAATCTTAACACTATATAATAGTATATCTTTGACAGGTCCACTCCACGCTTGGAATACTGCATACATTAATTCTTTTCAACGGAATGTACCTTATCAATAGATAGAGTGTACTTTATCTTTTTACATAATCTAGGGTTCTAGGTCTAAGGATTAGGGTCTAGATTCTAAATCTAGGGTTCAGGGTGTAGGATTTAGATCTATACATGGACTATTAAAAATCAAACCTATATATAGCCTAGCCTCGTCGCAACCGGGTCAAGCCACGCTGGAGCCAAAAAGAGTCGGACGATACAAGCTATTGTACAAGGTAGATGTCAACGTAGGTGAGGCCGGGGTGCGAGAAAGTCCGAGGTGCTACAAAGAGTTGGAGGATACCCGCTATTGTACGACGCAGATGTCAATGTAGGAGAGGCCGAGGTGGGGATGAGAGTTTTATTTATTTTCTAGCACCTTCTCACACTATCTTTATTGGTAGAAAGAGCTAGCTTCCAACATATAATTCACTTAAAACCTAATTACTAAACTTCAAAACACTAGGGGAAAACAGGGCTTTAGTCCCGGTTCGTTTGGGGCTTTAGTCTCGGTTGCGCAATCGGGACTGCGCAATAGAACTAAAGCCCCCCTCCTTTAGTCCCGGTTGAAATACAAACCAGGGCTGGGCCGCTGGATTGAAGCCGCGGCAAATTAGAGCATCTCCACTCGCCTCCCCAAACGGTTCCCAAAGCTATTTGGGATGTGCTGGACAAAAAACCGTTTCAGCCGCCGCGGTCTTCCAAAATCGATTTTTGTCCGGCGCGGTCCGATACGCACCGGGCACGCCGGACACAACGAAAAGCGGGGTGAAGCGACGCAGGCCTAACGCGTCAGCGACTCATTCAAGTTTAGACCTAGGACTAAAAAGTCCTTCACGTGGTGCGTCCAGGGAGCTCAGGGTGAGGAGTTTTAGTCCCGGTTCGTAATACAAACCGGGACTAAAGGTCAATCGCAGGGCACCAGCCCGTTTCTCTGCTGCGACTGAGGTTTAGGATTTTATGTTTTTCATTCAAATCGATGATGATGCACGCATGCATCATTCAAGGAACCATTACACAACATCGTCATGAAATACAGTACACGTAATGCATATTAGAATATAAAGGCCTATTTACGATCTCTATTGTCTATCCCTAATGTCTATATATAAAGTCATGATGGTATTCTCCATTTGGAGCTATGACCTCCCTAACTAAGAATCCTCCCAATTCCTCTTAAATTGCTCGTACGCGATCCTTTGATAGGAGAGTGTCCCGCACGCGTTGCATCTAATTTAAAAAAAGGAGATCAATATATATGAATGGAACTCAACACAATTGATGACAATAAAATAAGATTGTGAATATTGTTTACGTACATGAAGGGAAGAGATAATTTTCCGGTCCCCGACGACAGGCCATCTCGCGAATGAACTCGTAGACGTAGTATCCACATAAATTATTCCCCGCTTCGTGCTTCAAACACTTTACAGAAATATTGTTCGATCAAACTAATAATCAAGTATGATAATGCATGGTATTGAAACAATAATCAAAGAGATTCGCGGATATAGCTATACTAATACTTACATCGGGATCTCGAAATGTAAGCTCCATTTTCCACTCACCTTTAGTAGTCTTGATGAACCGTTTCCAAACCCTACCTGGCAAAGAAAAAATGATTAAAGGAGTTATTAATTAGTTGATATCATGAAATGAACAGAAGATGCTGATATAGGGCGATAATGATTGAAATTACCTCTGAAGCATTGCACTCAGGTCCGCCCGTTGACCAAGGTCTTTACGTTTCGAGTCCATGACAAGTACTACTCCTTTGTCAAGCTAAATGATTAGCAGAATATAGTGAAAGCTGCGCACGCATAACTCGAAGGATTAGTTAGACTTAACATCGAGTAAGCGAAATCGAATGTGTATAAGACCGTAATACTCACTCGAAGTTATAAGGAAAGAATATTTCCGATTTGGTTTCTTGTTTTACAAAAAACATTAGCAAGTTATCCTCTGTGTTCTTGGGGCATTGTTGTACTGTAACTTGATGAACGGTATTTGAGTGAATGAACCCAATGTCATAGAGTAATCCTCTTTTGCATGGCTTGTTTCTCTTAAAAAAATTCCAAACCGAATTTTTCGCCATCTTTTTTTTTGCAAGATCTTTTAAACTAGATTCTAGTTACTTTTTTGACAAATTTTTCTTCCTAGTGTACTACGTTTTTTTAATGTTGTGAAATAAATCATAACAATACTCTGCAGTATATTTTTGGCACAGTCCACTTCGGTGTTGGTGTAATTATAGACTTTATTTTTCTCCAATATAATGTACCTTATTAGTGGATATATATAGAGTGTACTTTTTTTGATAGAACATACAACATTGTAGGAAGATCTTACATGGAGTTTAATGTACTTCTACTTTAAGAATGAAAAATATGAAAAGCCATAGAAAATACCAAGAAAATTAAAAATAAAGAGAGAAAACTGAAAAAGTAATTGGACAGGTAATCTCGTGCTTAACTGCAGCAGCCCAATCTCATACACTTTTTTTTATTGTGATTTTGTGTTCTAAAGAAATTGTAAAAGGCCTATGAAATGAAGTAGATAAACTTTTGTTTAGAAGCCAAGAACCTTCCTCAAACCTAGTTTCGCCCCCATTTCTTACCTGCAATATATACATCAAGAAAGGAAAACGTATTTGATCTCCATGGATATTTTTTCTTTCTATTTGACCTAAAGCGCAAGTAATTAAGTACTCTTGCCAAGCCTCCTTTTCATTTAAAAGCTTCCCGAGTCATTTTGATAATAGCGCATTGTTCATGTAATCCAATATAAAATTCCTATCCCCCTTCGTTTTTTTGAAAACACCTTCCTCATGCTCACAAGATTATAAAAAAAAATGCATCCCCGCTCCACAGAAATCTGCCTCTAATCATATCAAATTTCTTTCTAACACTTGTGGGTGACAAAGGCAGTGCACAAGTGGTAGGATAAACTTATCAAAATAGTCCATTACTCTGCTACAGTACCCAGAGGCGAAAGGAGAGGCGATTGCGGGGTCGAGTTTTTTCCGTCGGCGGATCTGCTGCTCCCCTCTGCCTCCGGCCGCCGTTTTGGCGCCGCGAGGTGGGGGGGGGGGGGGGGGGCTCGGCTCTGGCTGTGCGGGTAGTTTAGGTTCCTAATGTTAGGTGTGTGTGCCCAGATGGCGTCTCCGAAGATGGGGGCGGTGGCGCTGGTGTATAGGGCTTCTTCGTCCTCCCCCTCCTTTCCCCGTTCCGGCCTCGGCGCCGGGGAGGTTGTGGAGGTTCGTCGGGCTTGGATCTTCGTCTCTGCTTCTCCGGCCGGCCTTGGAGGCGAGGGGAGGAGCGGGTGGAGGTCGGCGTTCCTTTTTGGTTACGGGTGGTTCTGGTGGTCTTCTTCGTTGACGTTGCAGTTCCGGCCGGCCGTGGTGGCGAGGGGAGCTGCGTCCAGAGGTGGTGCGGGGCTCGTGGTGGTGGACCTAGGTGGCGCGGCGCCGACTGGAAGATGTGTGGTGGCGGGGAGCGGCTGCTGTGCCCGTGCTCGTTCAGCGAGGCTCGGATCCATCCTTTAGAGGCGGACAGCTTCTGCGGCCATCTACAAGTTGTGGTGGCGTCTTCTTCCCGGCGGCAAGAGGTACGGCGGCGCCGCCGTCGCCTAGGTGTTTGGGGCAAGTGTTGGATCTGATTGTGTTTTCTTCAGGCAATTCGGGGTGCTCTGTGCAAATTTCTGGGTTCTTGTGTTTTCTTTGTTTCGTTTTGGACCTAGCTGTAATTTGTACTGAGTATACTGATTTATGAATCGGATCCTTCCTCAGAAAAAAAAGTCCATTACTCCTATAGATAAAATTTTGCCTTGCCAACATCCTATGTTTTCTTCATTTTCTTAGTTTCGTCCTCTTATCCCCGTTCATTATCCCTTTTATGAGTTTGAACATTCAAATATTTTATTGGCAATTCTACATTTTACAACCGAACATTTCACCAATCACTATTTTAACGCTTTGGTATAGAGATATAACAAGAACGATATGTCAAAATAAGGAGACTCAAATGTAAGCCAAAGACAAAGAAATGGTGGCTCTAAACTAAAAGACACTCCCTCTGTTTCTTGATATAAGTACTATTGAATAAATCCATAAGTAAAGGCAAATCGGTTACTGAGGAGTCGGCGTGTGGCCGCCAAATCCTGATATGTTTTTTAGATTCTCAGGGAGGCATTCTCCCCGGTTCCATTTCATTGCCGAAAAGAAACCAGTGTCATCAGATTACAGAAATAAACGCACCCAGTGAAAACACTGCTACACTTTGCAACCTAAACAGCAACCTAGTTCAGAAACATCAACATCAACTCCTCCAGGAGCGACCGAACCGACCAAGAACCAGCTCAGCGCATACAAAAGCGCACCCACAAAAACTACCACCATATTCCTAACAGACAGTAAACAGCTAAACCAGCAAGGAAAACACAAACTACTGCACCACAAAAGCAGCAATCTCCTACTCTTTTCTGGCGATTTTTGCTCACAGTACCACATGCACCGAGGCTTCCTCTTCCGGATGTTCCTTCAGGAAATCAAGCGAAGCTCTCCCGCCATGTGACATCTTGGAAGCAGGAGCCCAGGAAGTGATCCAATCGAAAGAGGAACACTTCAGGTTTGTGCCAGCCTCAGCGGAGCTTTGATTCTTCTCACCAGTAACTCCATGAACAAATCCACTTCCTTCCACACCTGATCCTTGAAAGGAACTTTCCAATTCCTTAGGTATGACAAGATCACACTCCACACCTGCTTTAAATTCAACCAAGTGAGTCTATTAAACACTAAACTATTCCTAGAATTCCAAATCCCCCAAAGAACAGCAGAGGAAATGAAATTAAACTGCAGGAATTTCTTATTACAAAGCCATCTACTAGCTATGTCCATGTATTTATCTACTCTATATCTAAACACCTCCTCAACCAGACTCCATATTTGTTTTGCCACAAGACAATCAAAAAAGAGATGATGAACACTTTCAAACTCTTTACAGAAAGAGCATTCCATAGGTTTTGGAATGCCTCTCCTCCTCAGATTATCCCTAGTCATGATTTTATTTTGTGACAACAGCCATAGGAAGATCTGGATTCTTGGAGGGATTTTTAGATCCCAAACAGCAGGTAAGTAAATTGGAGTCACACCTCTAAAATTAACTATAGCATACATAGACTTTGAAGAATAAACCCCATTTGTTTCATAGGACCAGATCATCTGATCCTCATCTTCACTGAAAACTATAGTCTCAGCAATAGCTAACACTTCTTGCCATTGAGACATCATGTCATCCGAGAAGGTTCTCCTAAAATCACATCTCAAATTTGCACCATCCCAAATATCCCTAACAGTTTTAGTTTGCTGATTACACACAAAGTAAATGTCCCAAAATTGAGTAGCTAGGTTAGAATTACCAAACCAAATGTCCTCCCAAAACCTCACACTCCTACCATTCCCTATTTTCCACTTATAGCCCAGCCTAACAGCCTCTGCAGCTCCCATTACCCCTTTCCAGAAGGTAGAAGGGTGAGCATCATGGCAGCAGAGGATGTTTGGGTCCCTAGTATTATACTTACTATCAATTATTTTCCTCCACAAAGTTCCTTCCCCTTGTATGTATCTTTTAATCCAGGACCCTAGAAGGCACAGGTTTAAATCTTGCAGGTTGGGGATACCCATGCCACCAAACTCTTTTTTCATACACACAGACTGCCAATTAGCTAAATGAATTTTATTATTTCCTTCCTCATCATTCCACATACAATTAGCTAATTGAGTGTTAATCAATTTTAGAGCCCATTTAGGGAACTTAAAGAAAGAAAGCAAATAGATAGGAATACTAGCTAATACTGATCTAACTAGTTCCCTTTTGGCTGCAGAGGACAACAACTTCCCCCTCTAACCAGCTAGTCTACTCAAGAGAGAATCAATTAAAGGTTGTAAATCCTTCCTTTTTAACTTGTCATAGTGCAAAGGAATTCCTAAGTACTTAATTGGGAAAGATCCCAAAACACACCCAAAAGTTTCCAGGAAAGTAGTACATTCCTCTACCTCCACATTAATAGGAATCAACTCACTCTTATGATAGTTAATACGCATACCAGATATTTGTTCAAAACAAGTTAAGATCCACTTCAAATTAGTTGCAATCCTATTACTTTTCTCTAAGAAAAGTAAAGTATCATCAACATATTGCAAGCAAACAACTCCACCAGGAACAAATTCAGGACACAAACCCCTAACCAATCCCTCATTGCCCCCTTTGAGGAGCATTTTTGAGAACACATCTACCACAAAATTAAAAAGACCAGGAGACAGGGGATCTCCTTGTCTTAAGCCTTTACCAGTAAGGAAAAAATCACTTTCAACCTCATTAATTTTCACACCCACTGATCCACCAGAAGTTAGCTGTTTAATCAACCTAATCCAGAAAGGACTGAAACCCCTAAGATGCAAGATCTCATAAAGGAAATCTAAATTAACCCTGTCATATGCCTTTTCATAATCAATTTTAAAGACAAACCCCTCTTTCTTCCTCCTATGAACCTCATGCACAATTTCATGTGCAGTAACCACACTCTCTAAAATATATCTGCCCTTGATAAAAGCAGATTGATTATAAGAGATTAACCTCCCTATTATTTTAGCTAATCTATTTGTTAAAACTTTACAGAAAATCTTGAAGCTACAATTCAAGAGACTTATAGGCCTAAACTTCCTCATAGTCCTAGTATCATTTTCCTTTGGAATCAAAGTAATCATAGCAAAATTTAGCCTAAAGATATCCAACTTATCTTCAAACCAAGCATCAAATAAATTCATCAAATCTTGTGCAATAACATCCCAGTACTTCTGGTAAAAGAAAAAAGATAAGCCATCAGGTCCAGGTGCACCATCAGCATAAGAACCAAAAACAGCCTCTTTCACCTCATCTAAAGTAAAACGACTCCCTAACATCTCATTTTCCTCTATAGTTACTTTTTCTTCAGGAAGGAAAAAATTATCTAGCAGCCTAATGTCAGGTCTATCTTCAGCACCAAATAAATCCTTATAATAGTGTTTGGCTATTTCTAACATATCTTTAGTTTCAGTGACAGGACCATCAGGTCCATCTAACACAGCAATCATTTTCTTCCTTCTCCTTTGATTAGCTAAAGCATGAAAATAAGCAGTATTCCTATCTCCTTCACATATATCTTTATCTCTGGAACGCTGCTTAGCTTTAATCTCCTCAATGAGCCAAAAAGAACTTAGCTCTTCAAGAATTAGATTAAATCTTTCAGCTTCCCCATCTGACAACTCTTGAGATTCAGCTTTAATATCTAGTCTATCATACTCCTCCATAAGATTTTTCTTTTTCTTCCTAATTTCAGCATCAATATTTGCACTCCACCCTTTAGCAGAACACCTAAAGCACCTAACCTTAGATTGCCAAATATCCAAAGGGTTATTACTAAATACCTGGGTAGACCAAGCTTTAATAACCACCTCTCTAAAATCTATTCTAGTGCTCCACCATTTCTCAAATTTAAAGCTACTCTTTCTAGGCACCCCATTTTCCCCAGAATCCTAGAAAATGGGAGTATGATCACTACCTAATCTAGGTAAAGCTCTTGCATTTCCTAGAGGAAACAAAGCTTCAAAACCAGTAGTACAAAAAATCCTATCAATTCTACTCATAATTCTATTACTTTGATTATTACTCCAAGTAAAGGATCTACCAGCTAGACCAATTTCCACTAGGGCCCACAAATCAATCCAAGCATTGAATTTATCAGCCCATTTAAAATCTATCACTCCATTACTTTTATCACACTGTGACCTGACCAGATTGAAATCACCTCCAATCATAGCAGGCCCATCCCAACACAAACACAACTCATGTAACTCTGAAATAAAAGCATCTTTACCCTCTTCATAAGGAGAGCCATACACTGTGGTAAGCCTAATTACCACACCAGAACTTTTAACCCTAACAACTGTGCTCACAGAGAAGGTTCTAATGTCCCAAGAAATTATCTCAAAGACATCACTATTAACCCCAACTAAGATCCCACCAGCTGAACCAACTGCAGGACTGAAATTCCACTCAAAATTTCTATTTCCTAGAAGGTTTTTCAAGAAGGATCTAGAGAACTTCTCTTTTTTTGTTTCCTGAAAACCAATGTAATCAACTTTCAAAGGTATGACAGTGTCCTCTAAACACTTCTTCCTACCAGGATCAGTAATCCCTCTAATATTAAAAAAGGAAATTAACATTGCACTCTCTTCCTAGGGTGCTTGCCCCGTGATTTCCTAATGACCTCTATCCATTTTTCACCTTCATCCTCATAATCATCTACATCTTGCCTATTATAAGTAACAGGAGTTGTCACACATCTTCTCACCCTAGAAGCTAGAGGAGATCCATTGCCACTTTTCCCATTTATGATCTCTAAATCTACCTTATCAAAGGAAGCTAAAGGAGATCCATGAGTGTTATTCTCACTAGGGATCTCAATATCTACTACCACATCCCTATTATGAACCACCTTGCTCACTGGACACCTAGACTGAGGAGACCCATGAGTGTTATTCTCCCTAGGGATCTCAATATCTACTACCACATTCCTATTATGAACCACACTGCTCACTTGACACCTAGACTGAACAGCCTGATCTTCCTCTTTTTCACAACTACCACTAACAGCAGATATATCAACACCTACATTCCTAGCTAGAGATTCAAGATAATCAACATCTAAGGACTGAAAAGCATTAGAATGCATTATACCTTTCATCTTTTTGTTTGGCTCTTCTAGGTTATTCTTCTTCTTGTACTCAATAGCCTTCTTCATCACATTCATCGATCTATCCACCCCGGAACTCTGTCTTGTAGCCTGAACAGGACCCCAGGCTTTCTTCTTCCTTGTCTTCTTTTGTTGGTCAGTGTCCACCACTCCTTTTGTATCAGGCCTCTCAAAGCTAGGCAGAATATCCTCTGGAAGAGTAAACTCCAAGCCTTCAGTCACCTCCCTGCTGCCCAGATCAATCCCATTCTTGCAAGCCAAGATTTCCTGATCTTCCAAAAGGAAGTTTTGTATTTCTTCACTCACCTCCTCATCAATCTTGCTAGGCCCACTCCTCCAGATGAATCTTCCTTCCTCATCTACCTCACCATTCTTGAGCAGCAAATCATACACTTCTTCCCCACTAACATATTCTTTCACCTCTCCACCATCAGTAACCAGCCTCCTCCCTACAGAACCAGAACAAGTTGCATTAGTGTTCACCACCACAGAATTTGTAGAAACATTCCCTGCAGCACTGCCTCTGTCTGTATCCATTCCATCCTGTCTTTCACTGTTTTGCTCCTCATTTTCATGTTCATCATTCCCATCAGAAGGTGGAGGTGGTGGTGGGACATGTGGATCATCTGCTACCCCAGTAGCAAGTTCACCCTCAGCCTCAAACAACAACTGATGGAATTTCCCTTGGAAATGGAAGAGCCTGCCAGCAGGAATCTTGGTAGCATCCCTGCACTTTATCTTCACCCTTACCACCTCAGCACAATCCTTGAACACACTCATCCAGTCTATTTCTTCAAGAATACCACACACAGATACAGCTTGAGCTATTACATTCCACTCACACCATGGAGGTTGCAGACCATGTATCTTCATCCATGTCACCTGCATCACTGCCACAGGGTCTGGGTCATCATCCCAAGCCTCAACTTTGACCCACACTCCAGGCTTTGTCAGTCCAAACCTAGGGTACCCAATCACCTGGTCCACTGGAAGATGAGGAGGGAACTTTACCAGGTATGACCATTGGGTAAGTTCTCTGATCTGCCATGGCCAGTTTGTCCTATAGATCCCTGCAAACTCCTTAGCTAGCTCAGCTTTAGATATATTTCCCTCTTCTATCAGCACCAGCCCACAGTTCTTTGTAGTGGTCACAGGATTTACAACTACCTCAGGAATCTCAATATGGAAGAAACCTAAGCCATTAGCTGCACTTCCTATGTATTTGGCCACTTGAGGAGGTCTTTTGATGACAGGGCAACCTTCCACACCATGATTAGTAGCCTTGCAAATGAAGCAAAAGGCTTTCTTGTCACAAGATTGCTTGAAGTGTCCAGGCTCACCACACCCAAGACAGATAGTTGATACGTCTCCGACGTATCGATAATTTCTTATGTTCCATGCCACATTATTGATGTTATCTACATGTTTTATGCACACTTTATGTCATATTCGTGCATTTTCTGGAACTAACCTATTAACAAGATGCCGAAGTGCCAGTTCCTGTTTTCTGCTGTTTTTGGTTTCAGAAATCCTAGTAACGAAATATTCTCGGAATCGGACGAAATCAACGCCCAAGTTCCTATTTTCACCGGAAGCATCCAGAACACCCGGGAAGGACCAGAGGGGGGCACTGGGCCCCCAGACCATAGGCCGGCGCAGCCCAGGCCCTGGCCGCGCCGCCCTATGGTGTCGTCGCCCCTTCGACCCTCCTGCGCCGCCTCTTCGCCTATTTAAAGCCCCTGGATCGAAAACCCTGATGCGTACGACGAAACCCACAGAAACCTTCCAGAGCCGCCGCCATCGCGAAGCCAAGATCTGGGGGACAGGAGTCTCTGTTCCGGCACGCTGCCGGAGCGGGGAAGTGCCCCCGGAAGGCTTCTCCATCGACACCGCTGCCATCTTCACCGCCATCTTCATCACCGCTGCTGCTCCCATGAGGAGGGAGTAGTTCTCCATCGAGGCTCGGGGCTGTACCGGTAGCTATGTGGTTCATCTCTCTTCCATGTACCTCAATACAATAATCTCATGAGCTGCTTTACATGATTGAGATTCATATGAGTTTTGTATCACTACTATCTATGTGCTACTCTAGCAAAGTTATTAAAGTAGTTCTATTCCTCCTGCACGTGTGTAAAGGTGACAGTGTGTGCACCGTGTTAGTACTTGGTTTATGCTATGATCATGATCTCTTGTAGATTGCGAAGTTAACTATTGCTATGATAATATTGATGTGATCTATGCCTCCTACATATGCATGAAGGTGACAGTGTGCATGCTATGCTAGTACTTGGTTTAGTCTTTTGATATATCTTACACTAAAGGTTACTAAAATATGAGCATTATTGTGGAGCTTGTTAACTCCGGCATTGAGGGTTCGTGTAATCCTACGCAATGTGTTCATCATCCAACAAAAGTGTAGAGTATGCATTTATCTATTCTGTTATGTGATCAATGTTGAGAGTGTCCACTAGTGAAAGTGTAATCCCTAGGCCTTGTTCCTAAATACTGCTATCGCTGCTTGTTTCTTGTTTCTTTGCGTTACTACTGCTGCAATACTACCACCATCAACTACACGCCAGCAAGCTATTTTCTGGCACCGTTGCTACTGCTCATATATATTCATACCACCTGTATTTCACTATCTCTTCGCCGAACTAGTGCACCTATTCGGTGTGTTGGGGACACAAGAGACTTCTTGCTTTGTGGTTGCAGGGTTGCATGAGAGGGATATCTTTGACCTCTTCCTCCCTGAGTTCGATAAACCTTGGGTGATCCACTTAAGGGAAAACTTGCTGCTGTTCTACAAACCTCTGCTCTTGGAGGCCCAACACTGTCTACAGGAAAGGAGGGGGAACGTAGACATCAAGCTAATTTTCTGGCGCCGTTGCCGGGGAGGAAAGGTAAAAGGTACTCACACTCCGTATCTCGGCTACTAAGCTATTTCCCGGCGCCGTAAGTACTCGAAGCTATTTCCTTTAGATCCTGCAATTGCAACTTTTTGTTTCTTGTTTACACTAGTAAGGCATAATGGACAACATCTGTGAGCTTTTTATTCTATTTCCTGAGTCAAGACATGAATGGTTTAATGCGAAAATTAAAAAACCTATGGAATCTCATTTGCATGCTAGTAGCAATGATATTAGTATGAACGCTTTGAACACCATTATTGCTAATGATATGGAAAATTCTAAGCTTGGGGAAGCTGGTTTTGATGAGCATGATCTTTTTTGTCCCCCAAGCATTGAGGAGAAAATTTTCTTTGATGATACTTTGCCTCCTATTTATGATGATTATAATGATATTGGTCTTTTGGTGCCACCTACTATGGAGAGTGAATTTGATTATGATTACAATATGCCTCCTATATTTGATGATGAGAATAATAATGATAGCTACTTTGTTGAATTTGCTCCCACTACATCTAATAAAATTGATTATGCTTATGTGGAGAGTAATAATTTTATGCATGAGACTCATGATAAGAATGCTTTATGTGATAGTTATATTGTTGAGTTTGCTCATGATACTACTGAAAGTTATTATGAGAGAGGAAAATATGGTTGTAGAAATTTTCATGTTACTAAAACACCTCTCTATGTGCTGAAATTTTTGAAGCTATACTTGTTTTATCTTCCTATGCTTGTTACTTTGCTCTTCATGAATTCATTTGTGTACAAGAGTCCTCTTCATAGGAAGCATGTTAGGCTTAAATGTGTTTTGAATTTGCCTCTTGAAGCTCTCTTTTGCTTCAAATACTATTTCTTGCGAGTGCATCACCAAAACTACTGAGCCCATCTTAATGGCTATAAAGAAAGAACTTCTTGGGAGATGACCCATGTGTTATTTTGCTACAGTACTTTGTTTTATATTTGTGTCTTGGAAGTTGTTTACTACTGTAGCAACCTCTCCTTATCTTAGTTTTGTGTTTTGTTGTGCCAAGTAAAGTCTTTGATAGTAAAGTCAATACTAGATTTGGATTACTGCGCAGAAACTGTTTTCTTGCTGTCACGAATCTGGGCAAAATTCTCTGTAGGTAACTCAGAAAATTATGCCAATTTACGTGAGTGATCCTCAGATATGTACGCAACTTTCATTCAATTTGAGCATTTTCATCTGAGCAAGTCTGGTGCCATTTTAAAATTCGTCAATACGAACTGTTCTGTTTTGACAGATTCTGCCTTTTATTTCGCATTGCCTCTTTTGCTATGTTGGATGAATTTCTTTGATCCACTAATGTCCAGTAGCATTATGCAATGTCCAGAAGTGTTAAGAATGATTGTGTCACCTCTGAATATGTCAATTTATATTGTGCACTAACCCTCTAATGAGTTGTTTCGAGTTTGGTGTGGAGGAAGTTTTCAAGGGTCAAGAGAGGAGGATGATATACTATGATCAAGAAGAGTGAAAAGTCTAAGCTTGGGGATGCCCCGGTGGTTCATCCCTGCATATTTCAAGAAGACTCAAGCGTCTAAGCTTGGGGATGCCCAAGGCATCCCCTTCTTCATCGACAAATTATCAGGTTCCTTCTCTTGAAACTATATTTTTATTCGGTCACATCTTATGTACTTTACCTGGAGCGTCTGTATGTTTCTTGTTTTTGTTTTGTTTGAATAAATGCTTGTGTGGGAGAGAGACACGCTCCGCTGGTTCGTATGAACACATGTGTTCTTAGCTCATAATATTCATGGCGAAGGTTGAAACTGCTTCGTTAATTATTATATGGTTGGAATTGGAAAATGCTACATGTAGTAATTGGTATGATGCCTTGAATAACTTGATTCTTGGCAATTGTTGTGCTCTTGTTTAAGCTCTTGCATCATATACCTTGCACCCATTAGTGAAGAAATACATAGAGCTTGTTAAAATTTGGTTTGCATGAGTGGTTTCTCTAGAGTCTAGATATTTTCTAGTAAGATGTTTGAACAACAAGGAAGACGATGTATAGTTTTATAATGCTTGTAATATGTCTTTTATGTGAGTTTTGCTGTACTAGTTCGTGCTTGTGTTTGCTTCAAACAACCTTGCTAGCCTAAGCCTTGTATCGAGAGGGAATACTTCTCATGCATCCAAAATACTTGAGCCAACCACTATGCCATTTGTGTCCACCATACCTACCTACTACATGGTATTTTCCGCCATTCCAAAGTAAATTGCTTGAGTGCTACCTTTAAAATTCCATCATTCACCTTTACAATATATAGCTCATGGGACAAATAGCTTAAAAACTATTGTGGTATTGAATATGTACTTATGCACTTTATCTCTTATTAAGTTGCTTGTTGTGCGATAACCATGTTCCTGGGGACGCCATCAACTATTTCTTTGTTGAATATCATGTGAGTTGCTATGCATGTTCGTCTTGTCTGAAGTAAGGGTGATTTATCATGATCAAATGGTTTGAGTATGCATATTGTTAGAGAAGAACATTGGGCCGCTAACTAAAGCCATGATCCATGGTGGAAGTTTCAGTGTGGACAACAAACCTCACTCTCTTATGAGAATATTATCTGTTGTTGAATGCTTATGCATTAAAGAGGAGTCCATTATCTGTTGTCTATGTTGTCCTGGTATGGATGTCTAAGTTGAGAATAATCAAAAGCGAGAAATCCAATGCGAGCTTTCTCCTTAGACCTTTGTACAGGCGGCATAGAGGTACCCCATTGTGACACTTGGTTGAAACATGTGCTATGCTATGATAATCCATGTAAATCCAAGCTAACTAGGACAAGGTGCGGGCACTATTAGTATACTATGCATGAGGCTTGCAACTTATAAGATATAATTTACATGATTCATATGCTTTATTACTACCGTTGACAAAATTGTTTCATGTTTTCAAAATCAAAGCTCTAGCACAAATATAGCAATCGATGCTTTTCCTCTATGGAGGACCATTCTTCTACTTTCAATGTTGAGTCAGTTCACCTATTTCTCTCCACCTCAAGAAGCAAACACTTGTGTGAACTGTGCATTGATTCCTACATACTTGCTTATTGCACTTATTATATTACTCTATGTTGACAATATCCATGAGATATACATGTTACAAGTTGAAAGCAACCGCTGAAACTTCATCTTCTTTTGTGTTGCTTCAATACCTTTACTTTGAATTATTGCTTTATGAGTTAACTCTTATGCAAGACTTATTGATGCTTGTCTTTAAGTACTATTCATGAAAAGTCTTTGCTTTATGATTCAGTTGTTTACTCATGTCATATACATTGTTTTGATTGCTGCATTCACTACATATGCTTTACAAATAGTTTGATCAAGGTTATGATGGCATGTCACTCCAGAAATTATCTGTGTTATCGTTTTACCTGCTCGGGACGAGCAGAACTAAGCTTGGGGATGCTGATACGTCTCCGACGTATCGATAATTTCTTATGTTCCATGCCACATTATTGATGTTATCTACATGTTTTATGCACACTTTATGTCATATTCGTGCATTTTCTGGAACTAACCTATTAACAAGATGCCGAAGTGCCAGTTCCTGTTTTCTGCTGTTTTTGGTTTCAGAAATCCTAGTAATGAAATATTCTCGGAATCGGACGAAATCAACGCCCAAGTTCCTATTTTCACCGGAAGCATCCAGAACACCCGGGAAGGACCAGAGGGGGGGCACTGGGCCCCCAGACCATAGGCCGGCGCAGCCCAGGCCCTGGCCGCGCCGCCCTATGGTGTCGTCGCCCCTTCGACCCTCCTGCGCCGCCTCTTCGCCTATTTAAAGCCCCTGGATCGAAAACCCTGATGCGTACGACGAAACCCACAGAAACCTTCCAGAGCCGCCGCCATCGCGAAGCCAAGATCTGGGGGACAGGAGTCTCTGTTCCGGCACGCTGCCGGAGCGGGGAAGTGCCCCCAGAAGGCTTCTCCATCGACACCGCTGCCATCTTCACCGCCATCTTCATCACCGCTGCTGCTCCCATGAGGAGGGAGTAGTTCTCCATCGAGGCTCGGGGCTGTACCGGTAGCTATGTGGTTCATCTCTCTTCCATGTACCTCAATACAATAATCTCATGAGCTGCTTTACATGATTGAGATTCATATGAGTTTTGTATCACTACTATCTATGTGCTACTCTAGCAAAGTTATTAAAGTAGTTCTATTCCTCCTGCACGTGTGTAAAGGTGACAGTGTGTGCACCGTGTTAGTACTTGGTTTATGCTATGATCATGATCTCTTGTAGATTGCGAAGTTAACTATTGCTATGATAATATTGATGTGATCTATGCCTCCTACATATGCATGAAGGTGACAGTGTGCATGCTATGCTAGTACTTGGTTTAGTCTTTTGATATATCTTACACTAAAGGTTACTAAAATATGAGCATTATTGTGGAGCTTGTTAACTCCGGCATTGAGGGTTCGTGTAATCCTACGCAATGTGTTCATCATCCAACAAAAGTGTAGAGTATGCATTTATCTATTCTGTTATGTGATCAATGTTGAGAGTGTCCACTAGTGAAAGTGTAATCCCTAGGCCTTGTTCCTAAATACTGCTATCGCTGCTTGTTTACTGTTTCTTGCGTTACTATTATCTGCAATACTACCACCATCAACTACACGCCAGCAAGCTATTTTCTGGCACCGTTGCTACTGCTCATATATATTCATACCACCTGTATTTCACTATCTCTTCGCTGAACTAGTGCACCTATTCGGTGTGTTGGGGACACAAGAGACTTCTTGCTTTGTGGTTGCAGGGTTGCATGAGAGGGATATCTTTGACCTCTTCCTTCCTGAGTTCGATAAACCTTGGGTGATCCACTTAAGGGAAAACTTGCTGCTGTTCTACAAACCTCTGCTCTTGGAGGCCCAACACTGTCTACAGGAAAGGAGGGGGAACGTAGACATCAATAGTGTCTACATAAGACATCTGATTTGGAATCACCTGTACTTCACCTCCTCCACCATTCTTCTTCTTCTGCATCTGCTTTGCCATCCCACTCTTAGTTTTAGCAACATTTTCTTCCACATGACCTTGAGAACTCTGTGGATTTTCTTCAGTACTTGGAGCAATCCATTGGTTGGACTGATAGCCAAACTGCTGTGGATTGAACTGGGGGTAGGGACCTTGAAAAGCCCAAGGAGGAGGTATGCCACCAGGAACAAATCCATAAGACTGTGGAGGGAATTGAGGATATGGACCTTGATTCTGCTGAAAGGGCTGCTGTTGTTGCTGAGGACCCTGTTGAAATTGATTGCTGTTGAATTGCTGTCGATTCCAATTGTCACCTCTTCCCCCTCCAGATCCCCTTCCTCTGTTTCTTCCTCCACGTCCTCGGTCAGCCATGATCACCACCTCAGACTCCAGGTCAGTGATTTCAACCTCTTCAACCCCCAAGTAGCATAGGCTTGGTCTCTCTGGTGGTAATGGCGGCGGAGGAGGGGAGCTCCGAACCCTAGAGCGTGGTGGGCTTATATATGGAGCCACCCTTGTGGGAGGGTTGTCTAGATGCTTGGGAATATCCCACAGCTGTCCAAAAAGCGCTTCTAGCTCCTTATCCTCCATGTCCACGACCGGCACATGGTTTCCACCACCTTTTGACCTGGTCCACGACGCCATGGACGAGCTCCTGGAACCCACCAACACCTCCTTCGCCTTTCCGCTCCCGCCAAAACCAAGCGCAGCTGCTCCAATCAAGTCTCTGTACTTTCTACCACCTCTGTCGACTTGTTCAGCAACCGATTGTGTTGCCGCAGAATCATCAGAGCCAACGCCGCCTTCAGCTCCGGCACAGCAAGCCCCAGCGGAAATGGCCTCCTGTTCCACCTCGGAGGAAGCAGCGCAAAAGCTTTCTCCCTCGCCAAAACGAACAGCGAAGGATGGTCGCTCACCTCTAAACTCTGTTCCGACCTCCCAATCTCCTCCACTCGCAGACTCTGAGCGGTGTCCTGCAGCTCTAGATCTCGCTGGAAGACCTCCTGCGCCTGCACAGCTCTCGGACCAGGCTTCCGCCCCTGAACTGGCGCCTGGAGCGCCATTATCGCTCCGAAGACGAACTTGGTCTCCGGCTCCACCTGTTCCCTCGAACTCCGCTGCCGCTCCGAGGTAGGCGAGCTCGGGACCAACGGCGATTGGCCCAAACGAGCCCACGCAGAAACTGAAGCCGCTGCTCCCAGGCGAAGTAGTTCGGTCCTCCGCTGGATCTCTGAGCGACGACCTCGACCCCGCCATTGCCGATCCAGCTTCCTCACTCGCAACGCCTTCGCGAGCTCCCATCTCCCCTTCCTCGCCTCCCGCACCAGACCGCCACCACCACGACCGCTCCCCCGCCTCCGCTCCGTCCTCATCCGTGCAGATCGCCAGCGTCAGCCTTCGATTCGCCTTGGATTGCGGTAGGAACCTAGCTAATGGCGGCGAGCTCGGTGTGAGTGACTGTGGAGTTCGGGGGAAGGCAAGTGGCAAGGGCAGGCTCTCGCGCGACGCGTGGAGAGGCATACACCATGCTCCTGGCCCGCCATGGACGCGGATCGAGGAGATCCCGCCATGAACAGGACCTTGGGTCGGACTCGTGGTGGAGTCGCCGAGGAGTCGCGAGAGCAGCGTCATCTTTTCGTGGCAGCTATCCTCTATCTTGTTTCGTTTTCCAAATCCTGATATGTGGGGTGTACTCACTCCCTTTTTTTATTTATCTCGGGTTCTAGGTATAGTTAAAATTAAGATTTGTAAAGTTTGACCTAGAATAAAAAAAAGAAATATCGACATTCGTTATACAAAATATACGAGAAAAACTTAATTTTTTTTTTTTTTTTTGAGGAAGGATCTGATTAATAAAACAGGAAAACTCAGTACAAATTACAGCTAGGTCCAACAGAAACAAAGGAAAAAGCACAAGAACCCAGAAATTTGCACAGAGCACCCTGAGCTTCCAGAAAAGATCACAATCAGATCCACAACTTGCCCCAAGAAACCTAGGCGACGGCGCCGCCGCCGTACCCCTCGCCGCCGGGAAGAAGTCGCCGCCCCACCTTGTAGAAGGCCGCAGGAGCTGTCCGCCTCTGGAGGACGGATCCGAGCGTCGCTGAACGAACACGGCCACAGCAGACACTCCCCGCAACCACCCTTCTTCCAGCCGGCGACGCGCCACCTAGGTCCACCACCACGGACCCCTCACCACCTCCGAACGCAGCTCCCCTCGCCACCAAGGCCGGCCAGAGCTGAAGCGTCGAAGAAGAAACCCACTAGAACCACCTGCCAGCAAACATGGACGCCGACCTCCACCCGCTCCTCCCCTCGCCACCGAGGCCGGCCGGAGAAGCAGAGGCGCAGAACCACGCCCGACGAACCTCCACTACCTCCCCGGCACCAAGGCCAGAACGGGGAAAGGAGGGGGAGGACAAACTCCAACACGACGAAGCCGCCGCCACCGTCTTCAGCAGCATCGCCTGGAGACCAAAACAGAAACCTACCCCTACCTATCTACACGCAGGACGAGATCCCGGAGCTCCCCTCCACCTCACGGCGCCAGAACGGCAACCGGAGGCGAAGGGGAGCGGCGGATCCTCCGGCGAGAGCTGGAAACTTTAGTCGCCCTTGGTTCTGTGGAACAAGTGTTTCTACGAGAAAAACTTAATGATGATTCTAATACAATAAATTTATATTACGAATGCTGGTATTTTTTTCTAAATAGTCAGTCAAACTTTATAAAGTTTAATTTTAACTAAAAATGATGAATGGAGGGAGTATACGACCTGTTACGGAAGCTGCACGGGCTGAAACTGCACGGGCCTTGCTCACTGTACGTCTCTCTTTTCTCTCTCCGGGTTTGAATCCATGTCGGTGTCGGGGAGTCCGAGTAACACTCAGCTGTGGATTAAATACTCCGACTCTCCAAGACTGTAAATTCGAATCGGTCTGATCAGTTGTCAAATCAATATATAATCACAGAATCATGCTTGCGTTAATGCACAAATAAACCAGTCGAAGAGCGGAGAAGAGATCTCTTGACGAGGAGGACCGGAGACGAAGATATCGATTGATACCCTCCGTGTCGATTGATCATGGCCATGGATCAACAGCGATTCGTTGATGTCAAGAGCGGCCAATCCTGGAGCTCCGATTCTGTCCTGAAGGATGGCCAGCGCGTCTGCCTCACCAGCGTTTCCCTCGTCGACCCGGCGAGTGCCGCCGGCCAAGGCGTCGTGGTCGCCCGCGTCAAGAGCAACGCCTTGAACCTCGCGATCGGACACCTGTCGGCGTCGAGTGCCGCCTGGGAGCTGCTGCCGGAGCTGGTGATGGACGGAGAGTTCTTCTTGTACGTGAACCAGCTGGAGGACGGGGACTCAGCCGCCGTCGACGTCCGCTTCGATTTCTTCGTTCTTCCCCCGCCGGTGCCGGAGACTCTGGACCAGCAGTTGTCCCGCCGGCCCTGGTCCATGGATCTCGCGATCGGACTCACGCACAGGGTCTTCATGAAGGGCCGCGACCGCGTCTGCCTCACCCGCGTCTCCCTCGTCGATCCGGGGAGCGCTGCCCGTCAGGGCGTCGTCGGCGCCTGCGTCCACACCGTCACCCTAGACCGAGCGCTTGCGCAGCTGTCGGCGGAGAGGCCCAGCGTGGATCTGCGGCCCGGGATGGTGTTGGAAAAGGAGGTTTACTTCTACTTGGTGCGGCTTGGGTGCCTCCCCGCCGCCGGCGAGGTCGTCGTCCGGTTCGAGGGTTACGTTCTTCCTATGTCCCTTCCGGAGACGACGGAGGAGGAGTTTGAGGACGATACCGGCGAGGAGGTGGAGGTGGAGGGGGGCGATGGATACGAAGAGCCGGTGAACTCCGACTCCGAGTACGACATTGAAGGCAGCGAAGAGGAAGAAGAGGAGGACGACGGGAGCATGGCCGGCATCATGCGGGTGGGCGCCGTGGAGAGCCAAGACGAGGAAAATGACAAGAAGATCTTGGTGCGCTACCGCTACACCCGCTTCCGGACGGCCTGGGATGGCGCCTTGGAAGAGCGCGGGCGCACGAAGGAGAGCCAGCTCCGATTCATCGTTCCGCACACCGGCGACATGGCAAGGTCGCTGCCGTGGGCCGGCGCTTCGCTTGCCTATTTGGTATACCCCGGAAGCCACCTCCGGAAGCAGCTCCAGGAGTTATGGTCGAGCCTGATCGCCGAGCTGAGCATCCCGCCGCGTGCCACGCGCGTCGAGATGTTCGTCGACGTCGGCATCCTTCGGCAGGAGGACTGCACGTCGGATAGTATGCAGCGGATGTGCGCCACGCTGGAGAGCATGGTGGCGCACTCGTTGCCCGAGTGGCACATCGGCATGGAGCTGCGCATGCCGGAGCCGGTGCGGTGCCACCATGATGAAGATGAAGCCGCCAACGACGACACGGACGGCGACGAACGACCTGCGAAGCGAAGGAGGGTAGTCGACGGGGAAGAGGATTGCCCCGTCTGTTTGCAGCTGCTGGAGGGTGACGACCTCGCCGCGTGGCCAGGGTGCGGCAAGCCGCACGTCTTCCATGGCAGGTGCTTGGAGCTGGTTCTCAGGGAGAGCGACATGTGTCCGATCTGCAGGCGCTTGCTGTACATCGAGCCCGAGCCGATAGACGAATATGAGTAAGATCAGTGCATCAGTTGTAGAAGATTGTGCAATGTGTCAATTCTCCCGATTGATTTTTTCTTTTCTTTTTGAGAGGAAATTCTACCGATTGATGAGGTACTCATGAATGGCGACAGCTGTATTTGATTTCGGAGATATACCATTGTAAATTTGTAACTATTCAATGGGTGTCAAGAGAAATTTGTTTGCGTGCAGACCGAATTCTCGTTGTATTTTTTTTTTTTTTGAACAAGGAGTGCCCCGAAGGGGTAGGAAGCTTTTCATTAAAGGAAAAATCTACATGAAAGCGTCGCACGCCTGTCTAACCGTGCGGCGGTTGCGTTAAGATTTGCGCGTTTTTATCTAAAGGAAGCCGCACAAAGGACGACGTGACCAGCCTTATCTCTTCCCTCTTATCCACTCGCGGCTCTCCTGTCCCACTCGTTTCCTCCTCTCTCTGTGTCTCAAATCACCACCGAGTGCTCTGCCAATCCACCGCCGACGAGCGCAGCGCCGCCGCCGCATGAGCGTGACGTGGAGGCTTCCGCTCCTAGCTAGCCTGGGCAGCCGCCATCTATCTATCCCCCACAAAATTGCCCGCCCCAGCCTGCTCGACGCCGGCGGCTTCGACCCCATCGCCGAGGAGCCGCATCCTCCCCACGTCGCCAATGGCCGCGACCCCACCGCCCTCGCCTGCGCCATCTCCGCCGAGGCCAGCGTCGTGCTCGCCATCATGCGCTGCAGCCTCAGCCGCTGCCGCTGAGCACCCGCTCATCTCCTGCCTCGTGACACTGCGCCGCCACATCTTCTCCTCGGCCGCTGTCGCTTCGCCCTGTTAAACTATAAGTGGATTGTCTAGCTCTTTCCATCAGATCGGTCTTTTGGAATAGTTGGTTAGTGCATGAAGCTTAACATGGTATCAGAGCCAGGGTCTCAAGTTCGAGTCCTGGTTTTCACAATTTATTCTATAAATTGTTGTTACTCCCCTCTTGTCTACGTACAAGTGGATTGCCTAACTCTTTCCATCAGATCGGTCTTTTGGAATAGTTGGTTAGTGCATGAAGCTTAACACGTCCTTACTCCCAGACGCCACGCTGCGGCCCTTCTCACGGGGCACTCCCTCAATACGGCCGGGCTACGCGCTATGGGAGGTCGTCGACGCCGTCACCAGCTGTTGATTCGAGGACGAGGCGGAGGCCAACGCTGAGGAGTCCATGCTGATGCGGATGCCAACGCTGGGGAGTCTGTGCTGATGCGGATGCTGCAGCCGCTGCTCGCCTGCCTGCGCACCCGGCCGCCCCTGCGCTGGGAAATTAACCAGCACGTATGCACCTTCGTCAACACCTACTTCTGCGTCCTTCATCAGTTCATGGGTCCGACAGCCAGCATGATATTTGCCTGAATTCTCCTCTCTCCGTCCATCTCCACCTGGTGTTTTATTAGTGCAGATTTTACTGGATATTTTCATGTGAACTATCTGGAGTATCCCCTGAATTGCATGTGTCTCCCATCTTTTTAGAGGACGAAGTTTCATCGCAATTTTTAGTACAAAATCTGCTTTGAATTTGGCAGCTAGAAATTTTGAATTTGGCAACACCGTGTACTTGTTCAATAAACTGGATGTTATTGCTAATTAACCTGATAGTTGCTGCAAAATAATCTGGTGATAGCTACTAGAACTTTTGCATCTAGTGACAGGCAAAACCGTATAGTTTTTTTTTTTTTTTTTTTTTTTGAGGCCCCTCGATCTGTGTTACAGCTGTAGTATCTGAACTTATGCACTAACTCAACACCACACTCACACCACACACACGCACACCACTAGTGCACAAGTTAGACCCTAGAACTATACATACAGCACACATAATTTGGGTGTCCCTAGGAGCTAGTAGTTGTGGCACATATGTGTGGAGGGGATTTTATTTGGGACTCAGAGCGCCGGTGAGACACCCGCAAATTCGCTCCCCCTAGGAGTCGAACACGGGCGGGCTGGCTGGCCACTGCCGAGCACAGCCACTGCGCTGTCATGCGCGTCTCAGCAAAACCGTATAGTTGTTAAATAAACTGGTAGTTCTCGCTAAATAACCAGATAGTTACTGAATATAATCTGGTAGCTACTGGGATTTAGGCATGTAGTCACAGGCAAAATCGTGTAGTTGTTAAATAAACTGATAATTATCGCGAATTAGCCGGGTAGTTGCTGCAAAATAATCTGGTAGCTACTAGAATTTTATAATCTAGTCAGAAGGCAACACTATATAGTTGTAAAATAACGTGGTATTATTGCTAATTAAGCTAGTAGTTATTGCAAAATAATCTGATAGCTACTACTAAATAATTTGATAACTATAGAGAAAGTGGCATTTGTTTCAAAAATCTGCTAGCCTCTACCAAATAACCTGGAAACTGTTATCATATAAATGGTAGCTGTCTCAAACGAAAAGTTAGATTTTTGTGGTACAAAAGATTTTGTGAAAACTGCTCGCCCATGCAAAACTAATTACAAGCAAAAAAGGTGGGGCAAAAAGTGACACTCTAGCCACAGCAAACATGGATTATCGGTTGGACCAGCGGGACAAGTGGTGCATGTGCTAGCTGCCATGCATGCGTGCTCGCTCTCCCAGCTCAAGCCGCACGCGACGCGCTCAAACAGAAATTGACTTTTGGCTGCCATTTCACGTGGTGGGGTTGGGGGAATCCGCCGCACGGAACATGCATTTGTGCGGCGCCGCCGGGTAGTACTGTCCTTCATTAAACGCAAACGGTGGCGGTACAAAATGTTACAAAGGACCCCATAAGATCAAAAATTACATATAGATCCCTAGCATTTGCAGAAAAGACCTCACTAAAAGATGAAGAAAAGCAATCAGATCCTTCTCTTTCGCCACCGTCGAGCCAGAGAGCTGCTACGCCGCCGTCATGCGAAGAGGCGGGGACAAAACCACTTGCCTCCACGCAGCCGTAGTATGCGACTGCAACCCTCAGGAAGAACCTCACAACGGAGGTTGAAACGCCGGAGTCCATCGCCGGCAATTGGATAGGCCATGGAGTGGCCTTGGAGCTGCTCAAGAAAGTAACTTCCCACCTCCGGAAAGCAAAGAAAACACCGTCGTCACCATCTTCATCTTCCACCTCGCCTCCACGGTCGGCCAGGTCGATGTCGAGGATGTCAAGGGCACACCTTTGCAACCCGCAGTGCTTATTGCAGGGGGGCTTGGCAGGAGTAGCAAACGATTCCATCCCCCGCCTTGGGGACTTGACATCGCCGCTGCTCGGCAATCCACCGGTGCCGCACCAACACACCAGGGACAGAGAGCCCCTGCTCATCTCCAACGATCCACCGTCCTCCATCCGTCTTCCCCACCCCTCACCACCATGGCCGGCCAGTGGGAGAAGAACGAATAGAACAAACATGGAGATCGAAGAGGGAGAGCAAACCTTGGGCTTATTGACGGAGATCCTTGGGGGAAGGTCGAGCGGCGCCATCTCCGACCGCCGGAGCTCCTTGCCGCGCCGCCTCCACCACCAAACACACCGGATCTTGCCCAAAAGATCAGGTGCTAGACTCCCAAACGATGGCATCCAGCCGAAAATACAAGATCTGAACCTATCTACAGAACCGGCGCCTCTCCCTCCCCATCTCCGGCCGGCAGCGCCGCCGGAGAAGGGACGGGTTCGGCCCGGCCGCCCTCGTCAACGGGCAGAAGAAAGGATGGGGGCAGAGAGGGAGGAAGAAGGAGAGAGGAGCGGTCCGTAGCAAACTAGCTTACTCATAATTCTCGTTGTATTAAGTGGGCTCAAATTTTCTCATGTCCATGTAACCATGACGTTCTCAAGATGAATAGTAATTCAATGGAAAATCATTCCACGTTCTTTTCAAAATCCCAGAACACGATTTTATTACTCGCATCTAAATGGAATGGCCATCAAAATCCCAGAGAACTCTGTTTTGCTGACCTGAACTGTTACCTCTTGCTTGAGTTCAGCTTAGACAGTTCAGGTAAATTTTTTTTTTGAACAGGAGAGGTCCCGAAGGACCTAGAGCTTCAGTGCAATATCAGCGGTGGAGTTACATTTTACATAAAAGGTCATGAAGAAAGAGAAATTACAAGCCGACCCAAACTTTTTGCACTAAGGACCTTTGACCGGTGAAAGAAAACTCGATCCAGGCCAGCTCCAGATCCACCACCGTCGAACTCGCCGGAGCCAACCTCCATGCCGCCGGGGACAGAACCACTTGGGGCATGGAGGCGGGAGCTAACTCCAACGAAGCTGTTGAGCCTCCGCCTAGATGATTGGAGGTTGAAGAAGGCCTGAGGACAACGAACGAGCACCGTCTCAGGATGGAGGGGCCGCCCTACGGCCAAGGAATACGGCGACAGTGGCGCCGTGGTAAACCTTCAAGGGTGGAGGGGCCGCCCTTCGGCCATAAGATACGGCGACAGCGGCGCCGTGAGAAGCCTCCGACGAGAAGCCTGCAAACTCCCCTGCTGCGGACGCGGCGAGCAGGCACGAACAACACGCGACTCAACCTCTCCTCTGCCACCAGCACGATGACGAGAGAGGAGGGAGCCACCACTGCATCGGCTGCCGCCAGATCCACCCGACCTCCACATCGTCGATGCCGTAGACGAAGCCCAACGGAGCTTCTCCCCCTCGCCTCCACGGCCGTCCAGGAGAAACTCCATGGAACTGCAGCCCTCAACCCGGCGCCCCTCCTCCTCGCCACCACGGCCGGCCAGGAGGAGCTCCGCTTCGAAGATCTCGCGCATCTGGATGTGGTAGACGACCATAACATTATTCAAGGAGACTGTGGTCTCCTCCTGCGCCGCCAGCTCCGACCGGAGGAGCACAAGCAGCAGAGAAAGACACCCTACGAAGCTCCAGATCTGGCCGCCATGATCCCAAGCTCTGCTCCGACTACCGGGCATAGAGCCCAAAACTAACCTACTACTAAACCTATCTACTCCGGCGCCCCTCCTGGCCCAGCTCCGGCCAGCTAATCCGGCGGAGAGGGCATCGGAGAGGCCCGGGCGGCGGTGAGAGCCACTCAGGTATTGTTCACACGTGAGAGCTGAGAGGGGGGGAGGGGGGGGGGGGAATGATATCGAGATACAGTTCAGGTAAATAAAAGGTATATATTCTCTAACCTGTACAGAAAAGATATACACATATATTGTTGCATTTTGAGAATGGACTTTTGTAGCCCAAGCTATATGTAGGCCACTTTATGAACATATGAAAATGTTAATTAAATATGTCTAAAAAATTCCAAAAAAAATTAATGTGATGTAGACAATATTGTAATCTTCAAGTGTGTAAATTTGCAGATTGAAATATGTTGTATTTTGAGCTTAGCAAAAATAACAAATCTTGATTTCAGGATTGGTGAATAGTAATGAACAATACACTACAGTCTAGATTTTGTCATCTTGTGAGAATTTGTTATTTTTGCTAAAGGCAATATATGATGTATTTCAATCTAAAAATTTACACACCGATAGATTTCAATATTCTCTATGTCTACATATTTTTTTGAAATGTTCTGAAACTTTTATGTCAAAATTTTTGAAGTTTGAAAAAGTAAAAGTAAAACCAGGCTACATGTAGCCCGGGCTACATTTGAGGTTTCCCCGTTTTATTTCATTGAAGAGGAAAGGTGTACCTAGATAACGTACAGTTGAGGAGTACATCTATACGGTAAGAAAGAAGAAACAGAGAGCTACAGACTGGCACAAATAGATTGTAGGGGTCAACCACTAATAATGCTACTTTTACGGGTACCTTCTGCTGGTCATAAAAAGTGAGCAGTATCAATTTACCGCACGGTTCATATTGACAGAAGCAGATTAAGCCCAGAAAGCAGTAATTGTTGAGATTCTTTTTTGTCTATAAGCAGCCCCCAAAGCATGTACACGCCCAACATCTCCCCTCCTCTGGGATGCTATCTTGTGGCATGGTTGCTTCCCTGCTGAGCTGCGGCCCTCCGTCGATGCTTGGCAATTGTGCCTGGGAGGCACGTAGCCGTAGTTGTTCGCATATCCCTCTGATACTCTACCTCTCTATCCCACTGATGTACCTGGGGTTTGCCCCTTTTTTCAATACTAGTACAAATGCCCGTGCGTTGCTACGGGACAATAATACATATAAACAAATCAGAAATATAGTTAAAATACAAACATTATGTCATTGACCTATGTTATTGTTTTTTACCACACATGATCATGTCATAGCACAGAATGGAGTAGTAGGCCAATTTATGCTTGAAAGAGGTGAAACTTTTATGCTTGTGGAGTAGTAGGCCAATTTATGCTTGAAAGAGGTGAAACTTTTATGCACAAGCGAAAGCACGGACACTCAAGGCTCCATTACAAGTCCACAACTTTTTGGAAAATATAAACACTGATACGCAAAAAAATTATCTAGGAAGGGATTATAAAAATATCATTTTGAATTATATTCTTGGGTCAAAAATTTAATTGTTTGAAGTGCATTTATGGAACATACACATAAAAATGAAGAGCTTATTTGTACAGTTTAATATAAATCCAAAAAAATCATAGAGAACTTTCCATATTCATTGCACCATGTCCTACCAGATTCTCAAAAAAACTACCAATAAACACCATAAGTCTTCCGAGCCCAAGTCCGGATACAACCTGTTCCGCATACATCTACAATTTTTTAAATAGAAAAAATGTGTAGGGAAAATTAGTTGTATGGATAAAAAATGGGCTTAAATGTGGCTAAACAACATGAAAACAACAAAACTGGGTCAGTGCCTCATCCCACAACATATCTTTGATTTTCCCTTGAACTATAGTTCTTTCTTCATTTATTTGTGACAAAAAAATCGAAATTGAAAATAAGTTGCAACATGGAGACCCAAAATTTGATGACGCTGCAGAGTATAGTCACCTCACTGGATAGAAAACATGTGCACCCATGCTGTGAAAGAAAAGCTTAACATCCTCTTGGTATGAAAACTAATGCCTATTTATGCAATACCACAAACACGTAAGGTGCATAAAAAACTGAAGCCATTCTTATTATCTATCCTATGACCAATAAAACAAATCTCAAGCCCTATAAATGTTGGTCCAATTGATCCCCTGGAGCAGAATACATATTCACACTCAGATGAATAGTATGCAGATAAGTTACCCAATGGCGTTCAAATATTTTGACTCTATCTCATAGATATTCTCCATTCTTTTTGGACAAATGAATAAATTGCATCTGCATCAAAAATCTAAGAAAATCTTCAAACTTCGAGGCTTCAATAACTTACAATATCATCAAACATGTTCAGTATAATTATTCTCTTGTCTGCAGGTATACCATGCTGAAATGTTACACTCTGTTTTATACTTGGCAATATGCAGCTCTAACTGCCCGCTTGGAACATCCGTGTGTATCATGGCAACAATCTCTTCCAGCATAATGCCCACAAAAGGATCCTTTCAACAAAATATTTATGCCACATAAAAAGGGATCAAGAGAACAACGATTATTGAAATGTTGAACCGCAGATGCAGAGGTAATAACAATGTCCGAACAGTAATAATTACTCTCTACAAACATAAAAAACAACCAAGTACTTATGCGGTACCAAGACAGTCAAATAATTTCCTTGAACTAAGAGGTGTTCAAGTTTTCTCCACGGAAGCACTTCTATATACTAAGCCAACATAATATAAAAGTAATCTAGTGCAAGAAGCAAGGGCTATACTCAAAAGTCAAATATGAGCACCAGATATATGTTTCCCCATGGAAACGAGAAAATGATGTACTTTCTATTTCAAAATAGATAAAACATGCAATTGGAGGAACAAAACTATCTCTGAAATTTATGCACCATTCAACTGATATACTGAGTTTAATAAGCCAAATTCAAGAGATCCGGATATATTAACTAAAATTAATGGTTAGTATAAAAAAGGAAACCTTTTGCAAGTTTCGTTCGTGAAAAAACAGTGTAAGTGAACACCCTTGGTTGTACCTGGTATCTACATAATAGAACTTCACCAGAGTATCCTATACATGTGTGGGGACAGTTATTGAACGGGATAAAATATTTGATGCATGAACTGAATTAAACACAGCAGAATTCAGAATCACAATAACAACTGAAAGGGTCATGTAAAAGGGAACCTTGCTGCAAAATGACAGCTCCATGGCACTGGGGTCAGCATACGTTCGCATTGTCCCACTACGCATCGCCCCTTGAAAATCGAAGCAAAAAAACATTTATAACATAGCATTAACATGACCAGTTAACACTAAAGCATTGTGTCAAATAAATCATTAGATGTGGATGATCCCATCCTTTGACTGGAAGTGTAAGTGCCAAAAGGAAGACAAGCACCTCCACTAACGATAAATCTCTACTGGACCAGGATCCAGTTACTACATAATTTTTCTGACCTGAGTACAAAAATAAGCCATATGATCTTATGCTCATACTGTACACTTGCAGAAGCGCTACAACTTGCAACCAAAAACTATGGTGGACCATGTCAAGTATCTAGCAGCCACCATAATTTACGGCCTGAACCAAGCATGATCGAGGCTTTAAATGCAATCTATTTTTCTCGGGAGTGTAACTGCAGGCCATGTCAGCTGTCTTGACCTATCACATAAACGCAAGGCCAACATCGAGGCATCAACCAGTTTTGCATTGCTCTCAGACTGGCCGCTGGTTGTTGATTATATGACTAACAGATGCCTACAGTTCTTTTTTCTGCAGCAAATCTGCAACCCTATTAGCAAGTGAAAATAGGAGAAATAATATTCCCTGCTCTCAACTCTCTCAATTCCCTCACATCCCTATCTCTTCCACCTCCATCTACCAGCTCTTTCAATCCTTCTCGATCCTCTGAATCTCTCATCCTCATCTGCACGACCTCATCGCTGCCTCCTGCGACACTCGTCCTGTCCACCTCAGCTGTGGCCCCTGGAGCTCTCGCCGACTCTGCTCCTCATCCTCACTTGCAACACGTTGTTGAAGATAAGATTTCCCAGCAAAGTAGTTGACCATAGAATCAAACCAACATATAGATGGGATAATACCAAAGAGTGTGTTTCATACTCAATTATTTAGGAAACATTAACTCCATTAATTAACAATAGAAATAGAACAAATCATCTCCTTCTGAAAAATATGCATTCTCAAACAGTCAATAGGTAATTACTGCAAAACTTGCAAAACCAGGATTATTTACTTCAAGCCATGCATCATGGTAAGCTATTTCTAGCATGTCGTACCTCGACTTATCATGGGCACTCCAGTCCATCGAGCACATGACGTACGCGGTACGCCTAAATTTAGCATTTGAAGTATTGAACTCACTTTTCTTCCCTAGAATGAACATATATGCTGATCAGTTTTAGGCAAACTAAATCAGATCACATACACTGAGAATGGATAAACGTGGCGAAATAGATAAACGTGGCGAAATATTAAACTTCTTGCAAACAATATTACACCTGGTATGCAAACCCAGAGCGCCAAAATACATACAAATTCTGCAAACCCGAAACTATTTTTTTGTGCATCAACCGATATAACTCAATTTATATACACTGAAAACAATTACATGTAGTAAAAAAAGGACTCTTGTTACACAACAGCAGGCATCCTATCAACGAGTCGCCTCACTTGCTAACATGTCCAAAAGGAGTGAGACGCCAACAATAAAGAACCGCTTTCAAGTAATAAAGCAACAGAAAGAAAGAGCTCCTGCTTTTCAGCAGCCCAGCAATCATAATCGAAGAATTGGAGCTAATTGGAACTAAACACTATAAAAATTTAGAGCAGCTATATATTATTCATTCATTAGATCATGCCAAGAAAATATACCTGAAAATTGTTCATCGTTCACAACTAACCAAAGTGCCCCTCACCTGCTTTTCAACAGCCCTGCAATCATAATCGAAGAATCCCATCAGGCACAACTAACCAAAGTGCCCCTCACCTGCTTTTCAACAGCCCTGCAATCACCTGCTTTTCAACAGCCCTGCAATCAATGCTTGTTGGAACTCAAGAGGCTCAGAGCTACTACTAATTTATGAAATTTAAAGATGTCATTTTCATATATCCCATGTTCTGATATAATAGTCTACATTTAGGCATGAAAAGGCATGGACGTAACAGGCTGTTACTTTCCAAGGGCAGACAAAAGCAAATCAGGAGGATGTAATTGAACAAGCTCCACCAAATGCACACAAGAACTGAAAATTTAACAAATAGTTAGTTAAAAGAACGGGACACTTACCTTGCAGGATATCAAATTACGCGAAGCACAGTGGCCCCAACAATTCATCATCTGGACCATCGGAGAAGATGAGTAAATGGACTATCAATCACATGATGCCTTGGCACCAACGTGGCCAAGGAATGCGTAGAGGTCCATCCGACGGGGTAGCTGCGCTTGGCGAAGAGCTTCTCGAACTGGTAGACCTTAAAGAAGTCGGAGATGATCTGTTGCGCATCTTCTCCTGTGATTCCTTGAGCTTCACAGCCACGTCAATACGTCAAGGTCGTCGGTATCAACAGCTCTAGCGTGCCCACGATCAGCACCGCCGCCCCCGTCAGCAGCAACACAGTTAGCACGATCTTGTTCCGTCTCTTCTGCTGCATCTCCACCGGGAAAGGTTCGGCGAGATTGGTTCAATATGGATCTCGCTTCTTGATCCCTCTTTCGCTTGTGGTGGTGGCAAATCGGGCGCGGCGAGTTCCCGCACACAGCAGAGGAGGCCAGGGCGGCGACGCTCGTGCAGTGGAGGACGGCAGTGGCAGGGGCGCTTCCGTGATTGCCGGGAGGGCGGCTGCGAGGGAGAGGGAGCAAGAAAGGGATCACGAGGGCAAGGGCAGGCGTCAGAGGGATTGGAACCGTGCGGTAGTGAAGGAGGAGCGCAATTAGGGAAGGAGTCAAGGAGAGGAATTAGTGGGCTTCCACAGACGTTCATTCTGGGGCGAGATTTCTGGCCCATGCGGAAGTGTCCTAGGTGTTTTGGTGCGGCCCATGTGGCGCGGGTGGAAGGTTACGACGACCAAATCTTTTGTAGTAGTGGTAGTTGGTGGCAGAATAGGGAACATGTTCCTCCTTTTTAAGTAGTGTAGATATACTTCTGGCAGATCTCCCCCCAACGCCTCACCGCCCACACGCCGGAGAACGCGGCCGTGGCATCTCCACACGACACGCCGGATTTTAGGTAAGCTGGACATTATATTTGCTTTGTATGCTATGTTTGAAATCTAACGCTGTGAGCAATTCACTGTTCTCTGTAATTTTGTATATTTACTGTCCCATCCAAATAACTCATATTTTATGTTCAGTGTACTGGTGTCTTACAGTGAAGTGGACACTTCTTATCAGTTAAAAAGAGTGTTTACTAAATTTAGCTTGTTGGTTTTAACTATTACATATGGTTTACTAAATTTAACTATTAGTGATTTTGGTCTGGTATATGTGCCGTAAAGCTTTTTTTCGATAAAGGAGCATAGCCCCAGCCTGCATCAATAGATGCACACGGCTTGCTTTATTAAAAAACAAAGTATCAAGTCACAGTAGATCCATCATCACTTATTACAATCACGGAAAGGCTAAGGTCGATACATGAATCAACCAATTGAAAATATGGCAAACAGAAAAGCTATGCATTTGCTATTCTATTAAGATGCCGCCACCCAGTAGCCTGGAAAAAGAAGTCCTGAGCAACCACTAGCATCCGGTTGCATCCAATAACCATAACCTCCCGCTGCTCCACTGGGAGAAGTAAAACCCATAGCTGAATTGAATGAGCAGCTCGCTAGATAACCTGCAAAAAAATTAGTTCCACTTTATTTGTTAAAGATAATATCATTTCTAGTCCTCCAAATAGCCCAACAAGGGGCCAAAACACCAATTCGAATTTTTTGTTTATCCTCTTTCCTCACACCATTCAGCCATCTACCAAACATATTATTAATATTAGCTGGTGGAGGAATGTTATAAGTAAGGTACATCATACACCATATTATCTTCGCAAAAGGGCAATCAATAAACAGATGATTAACGGTTTCCATGGAATCACAAAAACAACATTTTTGACATCCCTTCCACGCCCGTTTAGCTAAATTATCCTTAGTTAGAAGCACCTTATTATTAAGGAACCACATAATTTTTTTAATTTTCAAAGTAATCTTTAACTTCCATAGATATCTGCGAAGATAAATAGTATGTTCATTCATCCAATCAAGGTACATAGACTTAACTGAAAAAATACCCGAATTAGTAAGCTTCCAAATAAACTTGTCAGATTTAGATGTTAAGTTAATTGTAATTAACCGTTGGCATAGATGTAACCATTGCACCCACTTATTATCGTTCAAACCTCTTCTAAAAAAAATATTAATAGGTTCAGTAGCAAACACAGTCGATACTAACACATTTTTATGTTGAACGATATTAAACAATGCCGGATATTGATGAGATAATGGCGTATCTCCCAACCACACATCCTCCCAGAACCTAACAGATGTTCCATCCCCCACTCTGAAAAAACCTCTCTAGAAGAAATCCTCTTTAACATGCATGAGACCCTTCCAAAAAGGTGAATCAGTCTGTTTAACCTCTACTTATGCTAATGTTTTATTTTTAAGGTATTTGTTACATAAGAGCTGCTGCCACATACCCTCCTTTGAAAGAAGTTAAACAGTCATTTGCTTAGTAAACATTTGTTCTTTAATTCCAATACATCGATTCCCAACCCACCTTGATCCTTCGTTCTACACAAAATATTTCATTTAGATAATCTATATTTCTTCTTGTGTTAATCAGATTGCCAGAAAAAATTTGATCTATAATATTCTAACCTCTTCCTCACCCCAATTGGGATTTCCAAGAAGGAGAGCATAAACATAGGAAGACTTGTAAGAACCGAATTAATCAGAACCAACCTATCACCATAAGACAACAATTTACTACGCCAGCACCCCAATTTGGAGGTAAACCGAGTTTCAATAGGGTTCCACTCCGCATTCCGCAATGTCCTATAATGTACCGGAATCCCCAAGTATTTTAAAGGTAAGTTCCAGACTCACACCCAAAAATGTGTCTATATTGGTCCTCCATATCCTTTGCCTTACCAAAGGTAAAAATTCACTCTTGTGAAAGTTAATTTTTAAACCCGGTAGTTGTTCAAAAATGCATAGGTTTAGTTTCATATTAACAACCTTAGCAATATCATGTTCCAAAAACAAAATTGTATCATCCGCATACTGCAAAATGGAGATTCTCCTGTCAATCAGATGAGGCAACAAACTCCCCACTTTACCTTCATTCGTAGCCCTAGCAATAAGAATCGCTAACATATCAGCGACAATATTAAAAATAATTGGGAATAAAGGGTCTCCCTGGCGTAATCCTTTCCTAGTTTGAAAATTATGCCCAATAACATCATTCACTCTTATACCAACACTCCCACCTTGCACAAATTGCTTTATTCTATCGCACCAAATGGAATCAAATCCCTTCATACGAAGAACTTGTTGCAGAAAGGGCCATTTAGCTTTATCATACGCCTTTTCAAAGACAATTTTAAAAATCACCCCATCGAATTTCCTTCTCTGCATTTCATGTATTGTCTCATGGAGAACTACCACTCCTTCTAGAATGTGTCTTCCAGGGATAAACGCTATCTGTTTAGGTCTAATCACTTTTTGAGCTACCTCATAAATACGGTTTGTCGCAACTTTAGTAAATATTTTAAAACTCACATTGAGCAAGCATATTGGCCTATATTGTTGAATCTGAGTTGCATTTTTCTTTTTAGGCAGTAAAGTAATCACCCCAAAATTTAACTTATACAGAGGAAAATCCCCTTTCTAAAAGCTGTCAAATAAAGCGATCAGATCATTTTTAATAACCCCCCCCCCCCCCCAAATGTTGAGAAAACTCCGAGGGAAGCCATCTGGTCCAGGTGATTTATTATGTTCCATCTGAAAAATAGCATCATGAACCTCCTCCATCGAGAAGTTCTCAATTAACACTCGATTCTCCTCCACCGACAATTGCGGGATATCTCAGTTCTGTTTTCATCCAACGTGACCGAACTAGGCTCTGGATTACAAAATAACTTTTTGTAATACTCTGAAATGTATACCCTTAGATTATCATCCCCGACAATGGTACCCTCATCTTGTTCAAGTTGATAATTTTTTATTTTTTTCTATATTTACCATTGGCTATGAGGTGGAAATATTTGGTATTATCGCCCCCTTCCTGAATGTACTTTACTTTAGCACTTTGCGCTCACTTAATCTCTTCCTCTCATCGGAGCTTATTTAAATTTTCATTGGCTAGTTTTAATTCATTGCGCTCCACAAGTGATAGCGGCATCGTTTCCGTCTTAATATCCAACGTGTCTATAACATTCAAAAGCCGTTCCTTCTCCCTCTTATATTTTCCGCTTACATTCTTTGCCCAACCACGTAAAAATTGACGCAAATGCCTAATCTTATTTTGCCTAGTTTGGATCGGAGTTTTTCCAACGGGGCCGGCCGCCCATTCAGTTGCTATGAGCTCATAAAACCCCTCTTGTTGTAACCAAGACAACTCAAACGAGAAACGCGGCTTATTACTTACATGTGCCTGAATCCCCGCATCAATCAAAAGTGGAGTGTGATCAGATCCAGAGCGAGGCAAAGCCCGGACAGTGACCAAAGGGAATTTCTGTTCCCATTCGACACTCGCAAGCGCCCTATCTAATTTTTCGTATGTGGGAGTTTCTCTTCTACTTGCCCAAGTATATTGCCGCCCCGACAAAGCAATTTCTCATAAATTAAGATTCTCAATGATCGCATTCAAAATAAATGGCCAACAGGGATTAAAGTTATCATTACTTTTATTCTCTGGTTTTCTCAAAATATTGAAATCCCCGGCTAATAACAAGCCACTGAAAATCATCTATTTTAGAAATGATAGACAACTTCACACAGTAGTCTCCACTATCTACCCTATTAACCACCAAAGTGGTCGTGTTAATCTAGACCTCCCTTGTGGCGGCAAATAGAACCATGCAAAATCTTTACCCGCTGCTAAATCTCGTAACAAATGTACCTCAAAATTAGACCGTCCTATCTCTAGCAAAGCAATAAAATCGAGGTCATACTCCCTTATCGATTCCTTCACAAACAAATGTTTTCCCGGATCTTTAAACCCTTCACTATTCCACGTCATACCTTTAAGATTTGTCATTGTAATTTTGATGGTTTGATTCTAGTACGGTTACTCCTCCTAACATTTTTCTTGTCATACGACTTTTTTTGCGAACTTTTCTCTCCCTGGTAATAACCTAAGGAATCTCGACATCATCATCTCTCAGAAAATCCTCCTCCGCTTCCAAATCATCACATAAGTCAGACGCACGTGAAACCGCCATACAAAGAGAAGCATTTTCATGGTTTTGTGGCAATTGATCAATACATTTTAACATAGTGATTGATCTATGTAACTCATAATCTTTTATTAACTTAGCTGACTTAATGCAATCAGAATGAGAAGTGCCCAAAGAAACCCCCAACGACAACAGAGCATCGTCAATAATTTGATCATCCGAAAAAGAAGTAATGGAAGTTGGTTTCGGTATAGACATACCTATCACTGGCGTCTCCGCACGTTTCTTTGCGATCATCATCGCCCTCTCCATTTGCGTCATATCGGCATTAGGCTGAGTCCGGAGTCTTCCACTCGAGCGCACCTCGCGCCTCGCCTCCTCCTGAATCCCCCAAAAGCAACAATTTTCTCTTGAGTACACTGCACTGTCTTCGGCACCTCCTTGTTCATACCAACCGGAGTAGAAACAGGTACATAACCTCCCTGTAAAACATACTTTGTTTGCTCAAAATTTATATCACAATTATTTTTAGCAATACATACATACGATGATTTTTTCACCTTATATTGCGTGATCGACGTGATCGTCGTGGAAATCGGCCGCATGGCCTTTGGTGGCGAGCCATGCATGGCAGGCCGAGCCCCTGATGGGCCAGTATGCTGGCCTTTAGGCGCCAGGCTTGATGCGTTCGCGGGAGCCGTAGCTCGGACCCACGACGCCGGCGCGGTCTGGCCCGCCCCTGCATGCCTCGAACCAGCCGCCGCATGTAGGATCGACGTCGACTCCCTGATTAACGTGAGTGCAGCCGACCCACTGCCCTTCTCAATTTCTTTGCTCCTCATCAGGTTTGCTTGAGTAGAAGGTTGCAAGTTAGGTGACCCTAAAACAGTAGTCGGCATACACTCGCCTACCCTGTCCGCCACCTCACTTTGCGGCCTTATAATGCAATCTCATTCTCTGGTCCAATTGCGGTTTTTGTTTCTGTATTCCTTATTTATCCACTGGGGCAATCTGGTTGGTTCTTTGCGCCGAGTTTTGGCGTAGCAGCAATATTTCGATTCATCATTTTCTTCCAAGGATTTCATAATTGGACGTTGAACCCATTTCATATGATGGGAGTTGCCGGAGTATTAGGCGCGGCTCTGCTATGCGCTATTCATGGAGCGACCGTAGAAAACACTCTATTTGAGGACGGTGATGGTGCAAATACCAAGATTGATATAAGAACTTAGGACTTAAGCACAAATCATTTGTATCATATAAATTATTGTTAAAACCACACGGATTATCATACCTAGTTGCTTGTGAAGATTCATTGCATTCATCCCCACTCCATTGGCACCCAAATTTGGTGATGAATTAGCACCACCCTTGTCTTCATCATTTTCCCCCACATTTTTAATCCTCTTAATATTTCTGTCTATTCATCTCTCTTATGGTGATCATGAGCCTGAGGATCATCATCTCCACCATCAACAGGAGCCTCTGACATAGTAACATCTGAAGGTACAGAAGGCTGCACCCTCTCCACTTCAAATCTCAATCTGAAGAATTCATTCTTAATCTTAAGATCCCAAGTATCTGGTATAATAGCAATGTCCAAACAAGTAATAAGCATGCGAAGGACATTGTTCTCTCGAGTAAAAGCTATGTCAATCTCCCTAGTTTTTCCAAACACATCCCCTAGAGCCCAAAGAGCAAGAGAGTCATCCAAAGCAACTGGTGGTAATCCATAGACCCTTACCTAGACATCCTTCGGCGCTGATGTCTACGGGTGCTTCTATTCTTGTAGACAGTGTTGGGCCTCCAAGAGCAGAGGTTTGTAGAACAGCAGCAAGTTTCCCTTAAGTGGATCACCCAAGATTTATCGAACTCAGGGAGGAAGAGGTCAAAGATATCCCTCTCATGCAACCCTGCAACCACAAAGCAAGAAGTCTCTTGTGTCCCCAACACACCTAATAGGTGCACTAGTTCGGCGAAGAGATAGTGAAATACAAGTGGTATGAATGAATATGAGCAGTAGTATGGCACCAGAAAAGTGCTTGCTGGCGTGCAGTTGATGGTAGTAATATTGCAGGAAGTAAACATGCAGTAGAACAGTAAACAAGCAGTGATAACAGTATTTAGGAACAAGGCCTAGGGATCATACTTTCACTAGTGGACACTCTCAACATTGATCACATAACAGAATAAATAGATAGATGCTAGACTCTACACCCTCTTGTTGGATGATGAACACCACTAACCGTGTAGGATTACACGAACCCTCAATGCCGGAGTTAACAAGCTCCACAATATTCAATGTTCATATTTAAATAACCTTAGAGTGCATAACAGATCAACATAACCAAACCAAGTACTAACATAGCATGCACACTGTCACCTTCACACTACGAAAGGAGGAAAAGATCACATCAATACTATCATAGCAATAGTTAACTTCATAATCTACAAGAGATCACAATCATAGCCTACGCCAAGTACTACACGATGCACACACTGTCACCATTACACCGTGCAGGAGGAATAAACTACTTTAATAACATCACTAGAGTAGCACACACATAAATTGTGATACAAAACACATTGCAATCATAAAGAGATATAAATAAGCACTTCACTATGCCATTCATAACAGTGAATAAGTATTCTGTGAAATATAGCCTAAGATACCCACACGGTGCACACACTGTCACCTTTACACACGTGGGACAAGGAGTCTCCGGAGATCACATAAGTAAAACCCACTTGACTAGCATAATGACATCTAGATTACAAGCATCATCATATGAATCTCAATCATGTAAGGCAGCTCATGAGATTATTGTATTGAAACACATAGGAGAGAGATTAACCACATAGCTACCGGTACAGCCCCGAGCCTCGATGCAGAACTACTCCCTCCTCATGGGAGACAGCAGCGTTGATGAAGATGGCGGTGATGTCGATGGAGAAGCCTTCCGGGGGCACTTCCCCGTCCCGGCGGCGTGCCGGAACAGAGACTCCTGTCCCCCAGATCTTGGCTTCGCGATGGCGGCGTCTCTGGAAGGTTTCTCGTACCGTGGCTTTTCCATATCGAGGTTTTAGGTCAGGGACCTTTATATAGGCGAAGAGGCGGAGTTGGAAGGTCGACGAGGCGACGACACAACAGGGGGGGCGCGGGCCCCCCTTGGCCGCGCCGGCCTGTCGTCTGGTGGGCCTGTGGCCCCCCTCTGGCCTCTCTCGGGTGTTCTGGAAGCTTCGCGTGATCCTAAGATGCTGGGCGTTGATTTCGTCCGATTCCGAGAATATTTCCTTACTAGGATTTCTGAAACCAAAAACAGCAGAAAACAAAGAATCGGCCCTTCGGCATCTCGTCAATAGGTTAGTTCCGGAAAACGCATAATAATGACATATAATGTGTATAAAACATGTAGGTATCATCAATAAAGTAGCATGGAACATAAGAAATTATAGATACGTTTGAGACGTATCAAGCATCCCCAAGCTTAGTTCCTACTCGCCCTCGAGTAGGTAAACGATAACAATGATAATTTCTTACATGCTACCAACATAATCTTGATCAACATTATTGTAAGCATATGTAATGAATGCAGTGACAAAACAATGGTAATGACATGAGTAAACAAATGAATCATAAAGCAGAGACTTTTCATGAATAGTACTTCAAGACAAGCATCAATAAGTCTTGCATAAGAGTTAGCTCGTAAAGCAATAATTCAAAGTAGAGGTATGGAAGCAACACAAAGGAAGATTAAGTTTCAGCTGTTGCTTTCAACTTATAACATGTATATCTCATGGATATTGTCAATGTAAAGTAATATAACAAGTGCAATATGCAAGTATGTAGGAATCAATGCACAGTTCACACAAGTGTTTGCTTCTTGAGGTGGAGAGAGATAGGTGAACTGACTCAACATAAAAGTAAAACAAAGGCCCTTCGCAGAGGGAAGCATTGATTGCTATATTTGTGCTAGAGCTTTGGTTTTGAAAACATAAAGAGAGCATAAAAAAGTAAAGTTTTGAGCGGTGTTTGTTGTTGTCAACGAATGGTAGTGGGCACTCTAACCCCCTTGTCAGACAGACTTTCAAAGAGCGGCTCCCATGAAATTTTATTTTTGGGTGGCACTCCTTCCAACCTTGCTTTCACAAACCATGGCTAACTGAATCCTCGGGTGCCTGCCAACATTCTCATACCATGAAGGAGTGCCTTTTTATTTTAGTTTTATTTAGATGACACTCCTCCCCACCTTTGCTTTCTCAAGCCATGGCTAACCGAATCCTCGGGTGCCGACCAACAATCACATACCATGGAGGAGTGTCTATTTGTAACTTTATGAAAGTTAATTAATTCGGGGCTGGGAACCCCATTGCCAGCTCTTTTTGCAAAATTATTGGATAAGCGGATGAAGCCACTAGTCCATTGGTGAAAGTTGCCCAACAAGATTGAAAGATAAACACCACATACTTCCTCATGAGCTATAAAACATTGACACAAATAAGAAGTAATAACTTTTGAATTGTTTAAAGATAGCACTCAAGCAATTTACTTTTGGAATGGCGGAGAAATACCATGTAGTAGGTAGGTATGGTGGACACAAATGGCATAGTGGTTGTCTCAAGGATTTTGGATGCATGAGAAGTATTCCCTCTCGATACAAGGTTTAGGCTAGCAAGGTTATTTGAAACAAACACAAGGATGAACCGGTGCAGCAAAACTCACATAAAAGACATATTGTAAACATTATAAGGCTCTACACCGCCTTCCTTGTTGTTCAAACTCTTTACTAGAAATTATCTAGACCTTAGAGAGACCAATTATGCAAACCAAATTTTAGCAAGCTCTATGTATTTCTTCATTAATGGGTGCAAAGTATATGATGCAAGAGCTTAAACATGAGCACAACAATTGCCAAGTATCAAATTATCCAAGACATTTTATCAATTACTACATGTAGCATTTCCCGATTCCAACCATATAACAATTAACGAAGCAGTTTCAACCTTCGCCATGAACATTAAAAGCTAAGAACACATGTGTTCATATGAACCAGCGGAGCGTGTCTCTCTCCCACACAAGCATTTATTCAAACAAAAACAAAAATAAAAACAAACAGACGCTCCAAGTAAAGTACATAAGATGTGACCGAATAAAAATATAGTTTCAAGAGAAGGAACCTGATAAATTGTCGATGAAGAAGGGGATGCCTTGGGCATCCCCAAGCTTAGATGCTTGAGTCTTCTTGAAATATGCAGGGATGAACCACGGGGGCATCCCCAAGCTTAGGCTTTTCACTCTTCTTGATCATAGTATATCATCCTCCTCTCTTGACCCTTGAAAACTTCCTCCACACCAAACTTTAAGCAAACTCATTAGAGGGTTAGTGCACAATCAAAAATTCACATGTTCAGAGGTGACACAATCATTCTTAACACTTCTGGACATTGCACAAAACTTCTGAAAGTTAATGGAACAAAGAAACTCATTCAACTTAACAAAAGCGACAATGCGAAATAAAAGGCAGAATCTGTCAAAAACAGAACAGTCCGTAAAGACGAACCTGGAAGGGGCACTTAACTTGCTCAAACAGAAAAACTCAAAAATAATGAAAGTTGCGTACATATCTGAGGATCACACACGTAAATTTGCAGATTTTTTTGATTTTTTTACAGAGACTTCTGCGCGAATTCGTGACAGACAGCAATGCTGTTTCTGCGCAGCAATCCAAATCTAGCATCAACTTTACCATAGAGACTTTACTTGGCACAAAAACATGATAAGGAGAGGTTGCTACAGTAGTAAACAACTTCCAAGACTCAACAAAAAAAAATTACTGTAGCAAAATATGTTGGAGATATGCCCAAGAGGCAATAATAAATTAGTTATTGTTATATCTTGGTGTTCATGATAAATGTTTACATCCCATGCTATAATTGTATTAACCGAAACATTGATACATGTGTGTTATGTAAACAACAAGGAGTCCCTAGTAAGCCTCTTGTATAACTAGCTTGTTGATTAACATATGATCATGGTTTCGTGATCATGAACATTGGATGTTGTTAATAACAAGGTTATGTCATTGGATGAATGATATAATGGACATACACCCAAATAAGCGTAGCATGAGATCAAGTCATTAAGTTCAACTTGCTATAAGCTTTCGATACATAGTTACCTAGTCCTTCGACCATGAGATCATGTAAATCACTTACACCGGAAGGGTACTTTGATTACATCAAACGCCATTGCATAAATGGGTGGTTATAAAGATGGGATTAAGTATTCGGAAAGTGTGAGTTGAGGCATATGGATCAACAGTGGGATTTGTCCATCCCGATGACGGATAGATATACTCTGGGCCCTCTCGGTGGAATGTCGTCTGATTAGCTTGCAAGCATGTGATTGGATCACAAGAGATGACATACCACGGTAACGAGTAAAGAGTACTTGTCGGTAACGAGGTTGAACAAGGTATGGAGATACCGATGATCGAACCTCGGACAAGTAAAGTATCGCGTGACAAAAGGAATCGGTATCGTATGTAAATGGTTCAATCGATCACTAAGTTATCGTTGAATATGTGGGAGCCATTATGGATCTCCAGATCCCGCTATTGGTTATTGGTCGGAGATGAGTCTCGACCATGTCTGCATAGTTCACGAACCGTAGGGTGACGCGCTTAAGGTTCGATGTCGCATAAGTAGATTCGGAATATGAGATGGAGACCGAAGTTTGTTCAGAGTCTCGGATGGGATCCGGGACATCACGAGGAGGTCCGGAATGGTCCGGAGAATAAGATTCATATATGGGAAGTCATTTTCAGGGTTACCGGAAAAGTTCAGGATTTTTCGGTATTGTACCGGAGGTTCTAGAAGGTTCCGGAGGGTACCATAGTGGGGCCCACCTATCCCGGACGGCCAACATGGACCGGAGGGGTCGCATAGGCCCACATGGGCCATGCACACCAGCCCCCCAAGGCCCATGTGGCTGTACCAAGTGGATAAGATCAAATCCCTTGAAAATAGGGACTTAACTTGGGGGGAAGTCCCCCCCCCCTTGTTTTGGCCGACCCAAAGGCTTGGAGGAGGGGCCAAGGCAGCCCCCCACGCCTATATAAGAGGGAGGGGAGGGCTGGGGCGCAGAACATCATCCCCCCAAGCCCTAGCCGCCCCTCTCTCCCTCCTCCTTCTTCCTGCGCAGGCTTGGCGAAGCCCTGCAGGAATTTCTCCTCCACCTCCACCACCACGCCGTCGTGCTGCTGGGATTCCGAGGGGATCTACCACACCTCCGTTGCCCGCTGGAATGGGGAGAGGATGGGCTTCATCGACACCGTACGCACGACCGAGTACGGAAGTGCTGCCGGATTGCAGCACAGGACGATCGACTACATCAACAACGAGATCTAATCTCGTAGGCTTTGGAATCTTCGAGGGTTAGTCTCACATGATCTTATCATTGCTTCGATCTTGGTAGATTAGATCTTGGATGTTCCATAGATTAGATCTTGGATTTATTCGTCTTGCGGTAGGAAATTTTTTGTTTTCTATGCTACGAACCACATCAGTGGTATCAGAGCCATGTCTATGCATAGATCTGTTGCACGAGTAGAACACAATGGTTTTGTGGGCGTTGATGCTTTTGTTGCTTTAGTTTGTGTACTTTGCATCTTGCGGGATGGTAGGATAAAGCGGCCCGGGCTAACTTTACATGACCGCGTCTCATGAGACTTGCTCCACGCTTGACATGCAACTTGTATTGCATAAGTGGCTTTGCGGGTGTCTGTCTCTCCCACCGTAGTGAAGATTCCAATTTGCACTTTCTATTATCAACACTAGTATCACCGTTGTGGTTCATGTTCGTAGGTAGATTGGATCTTACTCGAAAACCCTAAACCACGTAAAATATGCAAACCAAATTAGAGGCGTCTAACTTGTTTTTGCAGGGTTTGGTGATGTGATATGGCCATGATGTGATGATGATTATATTTGATGTATGAGATGTTCATTGTTGTATTATGGCAACCGGCAGGAGCCTAATGGTTGTCTTTAAATTTGTTAAGACCTGCGTGTCTATTCATCATGTAATAGCTTTATTTCAAGTAGTTGTTATAGTAGCTATAAGTGATGGACAACCATGAAGCGGTGCCATGGACCTTGGTGCAATGCTGGTGATGATGGAGATCATGCTCATGTGCTTTGGAGATGGAGATCAAAAGCACAAGAAGAAATGTCATATCATATCACATATTATGAATTGCATGTGATGTTAATCCTTTATGCATCTTATCTTGCTTAGATCGCGACGGTAGCATTATAAGATGATCCCTCACATTAATATCAAGATAATAAAGTGTTCTCCCCTCGTATGCACCGTTGCTACAGTTCGTCGTCTCGAAACATCTCGTGATGATCGGATGTGATAGATTCTACGTTCACATACAACGGGTGTAAGACATGTTGCACACGCGGAAATACTTGGGTTTGCTTGGCGAGCCTAGCATGTACAGATATGGCCTCGGGACACAAGAAACCGAAAGGTTGAACACGAGTCATATGGATGATATGATCAACATGTTGATGTTCACCATTGAAGCTACATCATCTCACGTGATGATCGGTTTTGGTGTAGTGGATTTGGATCGTGTACCACTTAACAACCATGAGGGATGTTGTATTAAGTGGGAGTTCATTAGTAATTAGATTAAAACATGAACTAATTATCATGAACATAGTCTGAATAGTATTTTGAATTAAAGTTTGTAGAATTGGCATCTGTTTTCTACCATGCGCTAGTCTTGTAATTGAGATAGAAATACTGTTAAGTCTGACAAGTAACTTTACGGACTGGTACCGTATTGTTAAAGAATCAAGATATGATTAAGTCCTAATGAAAACTTTTAGTAAACCTCACATTGCTGATTCAAAGAGCAATGTTTTCAATTAGTACAAAATCATCTTGTCTCCATGAAACTTGAAGTTCAAATCCGTTTGAAAAGTAAGGAGCTGAAAATTTTGTTTTCAGAAATAAGCGAGGTATGAGATATATGTGATATCTAAGACCTTATTGCAAGATGATAGAATATAATCTAGTGAGACTACATAAACTCATAAGTTTTATGGGAATGTACGAAGGTTGAAGACGCCACGCGTCCCAATCCTCCAACTAAGTTGGGCACTAACGATATTCGCATATCCATGAAGTGATCGTCCTTAGTATGCACCGTTGCTAAGACTCGTCGTTTCGAAGCATCACGTGATGATCGGGTGTGATAGATTCTACGTGTGCATACAACGGGTGTAAGCCAGATTTGCACATGCGAATACTAAGGTTAAACTTTACGAGACTAGCATGTACAGACATGGTCTCGGAAAGTCGTCATGATTTGATGGATAAAATTATGAGTGAAATTGTTCATCATATTACAAAGTTACTAATAGTGAAGTCTGGAACACTTGTCATATGATGATCAACTTCAAAGTAAGAACCTCAAGGTTATTGATATTTGACCAATGGACCTAGAAGTTATTGAAGGTGAAGTGTTTTCTGAGAATGGGGAAAGCTAAAAGAGAAACCACAAAGATATTTTGGCAGAAAGAAAGAAAAAGACTAGAAAGTCTAGCTCAGGTGTATATAGATGATATACATGTTATGGATGTATTCCTTGTTTGGTCACATAATAAAATTCTTAGGTATTTGTACCATATTGGTTGGTATGAGATGTCATACAATACAACGCAATACAAGAATACGATGGCCTAAGTGACTGATAAGGAATATGGTAATAATGCACGTCTGGAACATAATAAAGTGTTATTATGTTTGTCGTTGGCATTCTACCTAGCCCTTAGAATTTATAATAAAGAACTTAATAAATTGTTATTTTGCTCTGGTCAAATGAAAACAATGAGTTGTTCAAATTATGACATTACTCCATGGACGATGGATAAGTTATTATAAATCTTAATGGTGAAGCACACATACATAACACTGACGCTAAAATGCCATAAGGCAAATGATTTGAATTCCACTTATTTCTGGAACCGCCATTTAGGTCATGTTAGAGAGGAACGCATGAAGGAACTCCATGCAAATGGATTTTTGTAGTCATTTGATTTTTGAATCGTTTGGCGCTTGCAAATCTTTTCTAAAGAGAATGTCTGAAATACCGTTCATAGGCCAAGAGTTGAACGGGCAACTAACTTAGTGGAAACATACATGGTGATGTATATGGTTCACTGGGCATAGTTGTGTGCGGAAGATTCTTCTACTTCATGAAAACTTCTAACAATGAATTGAGTATATATATGTGGATATATTCGGTAAGGAAGAAGTTTGAAACATTTGAATGGATTCAAATAAATTTCAGCATGAGGTGGAAATCATCGTAATAGAAAAATCAAATATCTATGATTGGATCATGGTGGAAATATTTGAATTACGAGTTTTAGCAAATATCTAAGAGAGTTATGAAATCGTTCTACAACCTCACGTTTCTTGGAGTATCATAGTGATGATGGAGTATCCGAGAAACGTATCCAAACCTTGTTGGATTAATGATGAGATAATATAAAATGACGCCATTATATTTTTGTGGATTATGCTTTAGAGACTACCGCTTTTACACTAAATAGAGCATCATCATAATCCGTTGAAATGACACCATACAAGTTATGGCATGGGTATAAAACCTAATAGTCCTTTCTTAAATTTTGGTATGCATAGCATAAGTAAATAAGTTTACAACCAAAATCGGATGAATGTCTTTGTTGTTACCCCAGAATTGGGAATTCTTTCCACTATGAAGTAAAAGACAAAAGTGTTTATTAATGTTACTTGCTTATTTCCAAGAAATTGTTTTCTAGCGAAGTATTTGAGTGGGAGGACAATAGAACTTGATAAGGTTTATGAACCTGAGCATAATGATCAGAGTAGCGCAGCATCGGAAATGGTTCTGGAAGCGGCCACGACGATCATGGCTCCCATGACTACAAAGTGTTTTAGCCATGGAGATCGAAGTACCTATTGAACCTTGTAGGTATGGTTTACTTTGTGATCAAATAAATGATTTGTGGACAAAGGATTGATTTTGAACAATGATAAACCAACTACATACAAAGAAGTTATGATGGGCCCTGACTCCATTAAAATGGCTATGTGCCATGAAATCCAAGATAGGTGAATACTTTTTGAAAGTAAAAAGATCTATAAAATTGATGGACTTGGATGCAATATCCTTGAAGAAGCTCGACTTGTCAAAAAGTTGTTTACGATAAAGTTCAAAGAGTTGACTACGATAAGATTAGATCTTCCGTAGCAATGCTTATAGTCTATGTGGATTATTCTAGTAATCGCTACATATTTCTTTTATGAGATATGATAGTAGGATGGCAGAAATACATTCCTTACCAGAAGTGTGTATGAAGGATGTATACTAGATACAAACCAAAGAGTTTTGCTAGTCCGTGGAATACTAGATAGGTATACGAACTTCAATTGGATGAAGTGAGTATCGCGGAGTTGGAATCTTCACCGGATGAAATAGTCAAAGAGTTTTGATTTCATCAGAAACGATGAAGATGCTTGCATTTGCAAGAAATTAAGTGGGAGCGCTGAGACATATTTATAATACTTTGTGTAGATGACATATCATTGATTATAAATAATGTAATCATGTACTTGATGTGATTAGAAGATTTCATTGAGAATTAACTTCAATGAAAGGATATGAACTGAAACATATTTAGTGTCAAGATCTATGAAGATAGATTGAAACACATAATAAGTTTAAGTTAAAGTACATAGAATGAATATTGAAGTAGTTCAATATAAAAGTATTAAGAAGTTTTTTTTTCATGTGAAGGTTTAAACAAGACTTGAGTGTATTTGACACTCAATGAGTAAAAACACATGAGTGATTTTAGATCACAAATAATATGTACACAATCAGATGTCCTGTGCTCTAAAGAGTTAGGAACATATACCAGAATGATTCATGTGATGATCATTGGACAACAGTAAGAATATCCCTGAGTGCTTTAGAAGAACCAAGGATATATATAGTTTTGTATGGGGTAATGACAAACAAATCGCTGTAAGGTGTTGTATCGATATTAGTTTGCTCTCATATAAAAATAAAAATTGCAATCTCAATTAGGCTAAGTGTTGTTTAAAAGGTAGCACAATAAGCTAGAATAAGTCTATGCTAGATTTAGATGAGTTCTAAATGTTGTGACGGATTCTACAAACAAAGGCAGAGTATGTCATTGTTTTGACAATGACTGAGGATGTTTAAGTCGAGGAGTTCTTTGAGAACTTGGTGTAGTTCCGATAGTGTCAGAACTTTGAAGCTATATTGTGTGTGACAATATTAGTGACATATTTCAGACCACGGAATTAAGGTTCCACCAGAGGACTAAGCATATATGCCGACTCATTTGGAAAATGAGTGATGCGTTGAGACGAAAATGAATTGCAAAATACATACGTTTCTGAGCATGTCAGATCCGTTGACTAAAACCTCTCCCGTGAGCAAAACATGATAAGCACCAGAAGGCCAAGGTGTTATATCTTTATAAATGTAAACTAGATTATTGACTCTAGTGCAAGTGGGAGACTGTTGGAGATATGCCCAAGAGGCAATAATAAATTAGTTATTGTTATATCTTGGTGTTCATGATAAATGTTTACATCCCATGCTATAATTGTATTAACCGAAACATTGATACATGTGTGTTATGTAAACAACAAGGAGTCCCTAGTAAGCCTCTTGTATAACTAGCTTGTTGATTAACATATGATCATGGTTTCGTGATCATGAACATTGGATGTTGTTAATAACAAGGTTATGTCATTGGATGAATGATATAATGGACATACACCCAAATAAGCGTAGCATGAGATCAAGTCATTAAGTTCAACTTGCTATAAGCTTTCGATACATAGTTACCTAGTCCTTCGACCATGAGATCATGTAAATCACTTACACCGGAAGGGTACTTTGATTACATCAAACGCCATTGCATAAATGGGTGGTTATAAAGATGGGATTAAGTATTCGGAAAGTGTGAGTTGAGGCATATGGATCAACAGTGGGATTTGTCCATCCCGATGACGGATAGATATACTCTGGGCCCTCTCGGTGGAATGTCGTCTGATTAGCTTGCAAGCATGTGATTGGATCACAAGAGATGACATACCACGGTAACGAGTAAAGAGTACTTGTCGGTAACGAGGTTGAACAAGGTATGGAGATACCGATGATCGAACCTCGGACAAGTAAAGTATCGCGTGACAAAAGGAATCGGTATCGTATGTAAATGGTTCAATCGATCACTAAGTTATCGTTGAATATGTGGGAGCCATTATGGATCTCCAGATCCCGCTATTGGTTATTGGTCGGAGATGAGTCTCGACCATGTCTGCATAGTTCACGAACCGTAGGGTGACGCGCTTAAGGTTCGATGTCGCATAAGTAGATTCGGAATATGAGATGGAGACCGAAGTTTGTTCGGAGTCTCGGATGGGATCCGGGACATCACGAGGAGGTCCGGAATGGTCCGGAGAATAAGATTCATATATGGGAAGTCATTTTCAGGGTTACCGGAAAAGTTCAGGATTTTTCGGTATTGTACCGGAGGTTCTAGAAGGTTCCGGAGGGTACCATAGTGGGGCCCACCTATCCCGGACGACCAACATGGACCGGAGGGGTCGCATAGGCCCACATGGGCCATGCACACCAGCCCCCCAAGGCCCATGTGGCTGTACCAAGTGGATAAGATCAAATCCCTTGAAAATAGGGACTTAACTTGGGGGGAAGTCCCCTCCCCTTGTTTTGGCCGACCCAAAGGCTTGGAGGAGGGGCCAAGGCAGCCCCCCACGCCTATATAAGAGGGAGGGGAGGGCTGGGGCGCAGAACATCATCCCCCCAAGCCCTAGCCGCCCCTCTCTCCCTCCTCCTTCTTCCTGCGCAGGCTTGGCGAAGCCCTGCAGGAATTTCTCCTCCACCTCCACCACCACGCCGTCGTGCTGCTGGGATTCCGAGGGGATCTACCACACCTCCGCTGCCCGCTGGAACGGGGAGAGGATGGGCTTCATCGACACCGTACGCACGACCGAGTACGGAAGTGCTGCCGGATTGCAGCACAGGACGATCGACTACATCAACAACGAGATCTAATCTTGTAGGCTTTGGAATCTTCGAGGGTTAGTCTCACATGATCTTATCATTGCTTCGATCTTGGTAGATTAGATCTTGGGTGTTCCATAGATTAGATCTTGGATTTATTCGTCTTGCGGTAGGAAATTTTTTGTTTTCTATGCTACGAACCACATCAAAATAAACACATGGGTTATCTCCCAAGAAGTTCTTTCTTTATAGCCATTAAGATGGGCTCAGCAGTTTTAATGATGTACTCGCAAGAAATAAGAGTTGAAGCAAAAGAGAGCATCAAAAAGCAAATTCAAAACACATTTAAGTCTAACATGCTTCCTATGCATAGGAATCTTGTAAATAAACAAGTTCATGAAGAGCAAAGTAACAAGCATAGGAAGATAAAACCAGTGTAGCTTCAAAAATTTCAGCATATAGAGAGGTGTTTTAGTAACATGAAAATTTCTACAACCATATTTTCCTCTCTCATAATAATTTTCAGAGGCATCATGAACAAACTTAACAATATAAGTATCACATAAAGCATTCTTATTCACATGCATAAAAGTATCATTACTCTCCACATAAGAATAATCAATTTTATTAGTTGTAGTGGGAGCAAATTCAACAAAGTAGCTATCATTATTATTCTCATCATCAAATATAGGAGGTATAGTATCATCATAATAAAATTTATCCTCCATAGTAGGCGGCACCAAAAGATCACTATCATTATAATCATCATAAATAGGAGGCAAAGTATCATCAAAGTAAATTTTCTCCTCAATGCTTGGGGGACTAAAAATATCATGCTCATCAAATCCAGCTTCCCCAAGCTTAGAATTTTCCATATCATTAGCAACAATGGTGTTCAAAGCGTTCATACTAATATGTTCCATAGGTTTTTTAATTTTCGCATCAAACCATCCATGTCTTAAATCAGGAAATAGAATAAGAAGCTCACTGTTGTCCATTATGCCAAACTAGTGTAAACAAGAAACAAAAAGATGCAATTGCAGGATCTAAAGGAAATAGCTTTGAGCACACACACAACGGCAACAGAAAAGTACTTTACCTGGGACCGGAGTATGAGAGCCTTTTACCTTTCCTCCCTAACGACGCCTTGAAAAGTGCTTGATGTCTACGGGTGCTTCTATTCTTGTAGACAGTGTTGGGCCTCCAAGAGCAGAGGTTTGTAGAACAGCAGCAAGTTTCCCTTAAGTGGATCACCCAAGGTTTATCGAACTCAGGGAGGAAGAGGTCAAAGATATCCCTCTCATGCAACCCTGCAACCACAAAGCAAGAAGTCTCTTGTGTCCCCAACACACCTAATAGGTGCACTAGTTCGGCAAAGAGATATTGAAATACAAGTGGTATGAATGAATATGAGCAGTAGTACGGCGCCAGAAAAGTGCTTGCCGGCGTGCAGTTGATGGTAGTAATATTGCAGGAAGTAAACATGCAGTAGAACAGTAAACAAGCAGTGATAACAGTATTTAGGAACAAGGCCTAGGGATCATACTTTCACTAGTGGACACTCTCAACATTGATCACATAACAGAATAAATAGATAGATGCTAGACTCTACACCCTCTTGTTGGATGATGAACACCACTAACTGTGTAGGATTACACGAACCCTCAATGCCAGAGTTAACAAGCTCCACAATATTCAATGTTCATATTTAAATAACCTTAGAGTGCATAACAGATCAACATAACCAAACCAAGTACTAACATAGCATGCACACTGTCACCTTCACACTACGAAAGGAGGAAAAGATCACATCAATACTATCATAGCAATAGTTAACTTCATAATCTACAAGAGATCACAATCATAGCCTACGCCAAGTACTACACGATGCACACACTGTTACCATTACACCGTGCAGGAGGAATAAACTACTTTAATAACATCACTAGAGTAGCACACAGATAAATTGTGATACAAAACACATTGCAATCATAAAGAGATATAAATAAGCACTTCACTATGCCATTCATAACAGTGAATAAGTATTCTGTGAAATATAGCCTAAGAGACTCACACGGTGCACACACTGTCACCTTTACACACGTGGGACAAGGAGTTTCCGGAGATCACATAAGTAAAACCCACTTGACTAGCATAATGACATCTAGATTACAAGCATCATCATATGAATCTCAATCATGTAAGGCAGCTCATGAGATTATTGTATTGAAGCACATAGGAGAGATATTAACCACATAGCTACCGGTACAGCCCCGAGCCTCGATGGAGAACTACTCCCTCCTCATGGGAGATAGCAGCGTTGATGAAGATGGCGGTGATGTCGATGGAGAAGCCTTCCGGGGGCACTTCCCCGTCCCGGCGGCGTGCCGGAACAGAGACTCCTGTCCCCCAGATCTTGGCTTCGCGATGGCGGCGGCTCTGGAAGGTTTCTCGTACCGTGGCTTTTCCGTATCGAGGTTTTAGGTCAGGGACCTTTATATAGGCGAAGAGGCGGAGTCGGAAGGTCGACGAGGCGACGACACAACAGGGGGGCGCGGGCCCCCCCTTGGCCGCACCGGCCTGTCGTCTGGTGGGCCTGTGGCCCCCCTCTGGCCTCTCTCGGGTGTTCTGGAAGCTTCGCGTGATCCTAAGATGCTGGGCGTTGATTTCGTCCGATTCCGAGAATATTTCCTTACTAGGATTTCTGAAACCAAAAACAGCATAAAACAGCAACTGGCCCTTCGGCATCTCGTCAATAGGTTAGTTCCGGAAAACGCATAATAATGACATATAATGTGTATAAAACATGTAGGTATCATCAATAAAGTAGCATGGAACATAAGAAATTATAGATACGTTTGAGACGTATCAGGCGCCCAAACTGGCTGGACTTCTTTCTTCCAGAAATCAAAAGACAGAATTATTCTCGAATCAGGCACATGAAAACGCCCAAAGTGTTGTACTCACACTAATTCAACCTTATTCGGAAAATTCACCTTGAACACATTTTCTTGCACTTGTTGTACTTCCCATTGATAGGTACTATCTTGTACAACCCACTGCAGGTGTGTAATAAGATGTACTGACGATAAACTACCACCAGACACCTCCACTCGACCCAAGCGAGTATTCTCGACCCTAGGCCGAACCGAGGTAGATAAAGGAAGCTCCCAAAAGGCTAGATCGGGATGACCGAAGCCATACATTGCTAGCCTTGGGCGAGGTGCCTTGTGCAAAGGGCAGTCCTTAGTGGCATGATCAGGTCTCTGACAACAATCACACAGAACAACCTCACAATCATTCAAAAAATGTCCATTCTTTCTGCACCTAAAGCAACTCGGCCCCTTCTTTTTATTCGCAGCAACAAATTCAGCTTCAGACATAACTTCAAAATCAGTGGCATGGTCCTTAGACCCTATCCCTGCAACAACTAGCAATACATCCTCTGCCCTATGTGTTTGTGGTATCGCATGCATCGGATTGGGCTGCACCGTTTGCACCCTCGCAATCCCTGGTTGCCGAACAACAGGAGGTGCCGGCTGGGTATTATTGTTTCTGTTCGCCATCTGCTGCTTAGCTCCCTGGAGCTCACAGGCCGGCCGACGAGTTGCCTTGCAAAAGCTTCCGCCTCCTCATTCACTAGTTTCTGTTGAAAATCAGACAGCCCAGGCACCGTAGCAGCATACCTGCCATTGGTATTCCTAGCAGCAGCATTGTTATTCAGAACGAAATGGCGAGAATTATAGTTATTGTACCCATAGTTTCGTCGCCCATCATGTTGATTGTTGAAACCGTTGTGATACCAGCGGTCACCACCATTGTTTCGGCGACCCGGACATGTACGAAAGACTCCATCTCCGAAAACATTGCTTTGGTTGAAGGCAGCATCACCTTCATCACCACCATTGCCGGCCGTGCCGCTAGGTCCTCCGTCAAAAAAAATTCCCGCACGGCCAGCACCGAAGCCCTCTTGCCACCCCGATCCTCCGCGGCCACCCGGTGGTCTTCCCCGATTGGGATTACCCCCGCCACGATTCGCCACTGCCGCTTGCGAGATCGGTTGAGACGACGGCGTAACGAGGCACCTGTGTGTTGCGACTGCGGTGTTGAACGCTAGCCGAAACCGAACCCCACGGGCAAATTGTGGAATCTGATCCCTAACAACACATGTGGTCGAACGATCCAGGCCCATACGACCATTAGGATTTCGCTCTGACTTTGCACCGCTAAAACCCGAGCCCATACGGCCCAAAGTCATGGAATTTGAATTTCGAGCACATGCCGTAATCCGTTGTCTGGGCAGTTGATCAGATCTCACCGGCGGCCATACTCGACACCGGAGAGACATCTCGGCTCTCCTACAACATCGCTGCACAAAAACCCATTCTGCAGCGTCGAAGCAATCGAGCGTAAAAGTCATCGGTGAGAGCACCGGCGTATTGAGCTTGATCATCGTAGACAGAACATCTGTCGACAGAACCTTAGAACGAAACGGAGAAGATGATGGTGGCGTACCTGGTCTAAGATGTAGTGCCGCCGCACGCTGCAGTTGTCTCTTTTGTTCCCTCCTGAGGCCGGCAGACGGTGTCGCCGACGATAGATCCCGGCTATTGTCTTCCACCGGCGTCCTACAGTACGATGCCGGGGAAGGAAGGCTTTCCGAAGCCGGTGACTCGTCGTCAGAGTCCTCATCCGGCGAGATCGCCTAGAATCCCCCCCCCCCCCCCCCCCGTCGACGTGAGGGCAGAGAAAAGATGTACTGTAAAGCTGCCTACAGCAAAGCTCATAACTTTTGAAGCGGACTAGTCTCTTCTGCTTTGTTGAACGGCCTAATGATCTGAATCATGAAAAAACAATTCATTACCCAAATTAATAAATAATTGGCTATTATTAAGGATAACTTTCAGTAACTAGGAATGGTTACTTATTTCAATTAAATACATCCCCGGGCTGGTTTGAGAAAGAAACCATGAACGGTATCTTTTGTTAGACCAAGAAACCGTTAAATACTTTTGAGTTTACAAGTATGCGCTTAGACTTCTTTGGATTGACAGTTAGTGATGCAACCATCTATATATTTTCCTGATTTGACATGTTTTAGTTTGAACTGTACTGTCATGTTACCTTCTTGCAGTTACCCTCTCAGTGACACTTGTGATTGGGGATATAACCCACAGGTACCATCACTAGAACTCGCCGGGGACGATTGGGCTGTATGTGTGACTCGCCTGGAGTGACTAGATCTGGACGAAGCATGCAAGTTGCTAACCAACTCGCCGTTGTTGAACTTCTTTACGTTTCGAATCTGTATTATTTGCTCTCCCGCTGTAATGGTTCGAGACCCCTTCGTATGGTGTAGTACCCCACCGATCGGTCTCACGATGTAATGTCACGATGGAGCCTCTTTCCATCATCTATAAGTAACACACAACTGGGGCCTAACAAGGTGTCCCGTTCCCTGGAAATTAACATGATATCAAATTCAAGAGGTCTCAAGTTTAAAACCCTGCTCGCACAGTATTACTACATCTTAAGCTCAAACTAAATTAACAACTACATCACCGTCTTTGTCCACCACGACCTCGCCGTCAGAGTTGCAGTCTATTTTTTGTTTGCACGCTCGTACTAAAATTTCTTATTAAAGCTATTTCGTCTACTCCGACACATCGACGGACAACTTCTACGCACCGGCCGTTCACGGAGATCTACTCTGCTACTCCATCCAACTCTGGAGCGCATGACTCATGGTGGTCGATGTCTTCGCACGTTCTGTGCTAGCAACACTGACGCGCTCCCGAGTCCGGCAAGTTCGGAAGCGTGTCGCCTACTGCTTCTACCACAACTACAACTACAAATACGTCTTCCTCCTTTCGAGCGTCTTTCCGGGCACCAAAACAATATCTACCTCAAGTACGTTTTCCAAGGCGAATACATCAAACACGGCTCCATCGACCACGACTACATCGACATCGGCATCAAGGGCTACACCACGTCTTCTCCTTCTTCTCTAGTCGGAGGAGTTCAAGATTGTCTAGGTTTCTCAATCTCCAATTCTTTACTACTCCCTCCGGTTCATATTAATTAACTCTAATATGGATGTATCTAGAACTAAAATGTGTCTAGATACATCCATATTGAAGTGAATCGGAGTACTATCTAAACAGCCCAAGAGGCTCCCAACGTAACATCAATTATGACCGAATAATACAATGACTATTCCGCAATTCTATACACATCACATATGATAATTTGGAATAATTTTCGCAATTTATTCAGCCATGTTCACCTATTTTGTGAAATCTGGGTCCACCAATTGCTGGCGTGGTTTTGCGGAGACCATGGATTAGCTTAGTTTTAATCAGCAGATAGTACCATCGTGACAATGTTAAGGATGTATTTATGTGAGATGGGGAATTATTTGTGTAGACACCACAATGTTTTTAGCGTGTAGATAAATAGAAATCTAGATAAATCTATGACATCTAATTAAGGAGAGAGGAAGTAGGGAAATTAAAAAAATTAATATAATGTAATGTTTGGTAATAGCATAAATCAGGCAACCCTCCGAAAAGAAAAAGTCCAGTCAAATTGAAATCGTCCAAAATTTATAAAACGGGCGTGGATCTATTTTTCCTGGAAATGGGTAAGGAGATCGATGGGGAAAAAATATGGCAGGGTCTAGCGGGCGGCCGCGTGCTCATTTACAGCAGCATACCCTCTATATTAGGAAAGTGTTTGTCCCCACTGATAAAAACGGAAAGACTCCACGATTAATTCGCTGCTTTGCACACGCTGGTATGCTTTTTCTTTCCTGAAAACGTGCATGCAAGGCGTAGGCCAGCTAGATATTGTAAATCTACATTAAAAAGCTATAATTTTTAAACCGTGTATCGAAATTATGATTCGTTTTCACATTTGGAATCCACGTGACAAAATCTTCAAAACTAGATCTCGCTTGCATATATTTCGACAAAAAAAATTAAGAAGCAACTTTAGTGTGCTGCAAAGCAACTTAGGTGAGCGACTAAGTAATTTTTGTACGCGACGAAAAAGATTTAAAACAATGGTAGATAACTTCGCAACAATAGTAGACATTGTTACAACAACTAAATGCAACTTCGCATGTTCACAAATAACGGTAGATTGCAGTGGCATGCAACTATACAAAAACGTTACACAACTTAGAAAACAAGCACAAAAGCAACGAGCAAGTTCATGATAGTAGTAAGAAACTTTCGTGCAGTTTTAGGTACCTTCACTCTGCAGTGGTAGGCAACTTGACAAATAAAAAGGTAGCCAACTTTCGTGCACCATAGTAGTGTAGTCGAACATCAAAATTGCCATTTGGGCATTGTCAACACTAGAGTTGCACACTAAGTCACCAAAGTTACTCTGTTAGACACCAAGAATGTGCCGCAACCACCAAAGTTACTCTGTTCGGCAGCAAAGTTGCTCTGGTGGACAGCAAAGTTGTTCCATCAGATTCCAAAGTTGCTTTGTTCGGCAGCAAAGTTGCTCCGTCGGGTTCCGAAGTTGCTCTGCTGGGCAGCAAAGTTGCTCTGTCGGGTTCCAAAGTTGCTCCGTCGGATCCCAAAATTGCTCTGCTGGGCAACAAAGTTGCTCGGTCGGATTCCAAAGTTGCTCCATCAGGTTCTGAAGTTGCTCTGCTGGGCAGCAAAGTTGCAAAGCAGGCTTGAGATTACCTCCCTAGAAGTTGCTGACCTGAAATGAACGCCACAGCGTGGCATGGCGCGATGGTTTGGATGGCAAGGTCACCCCTGATGTGGGAGATAGGGCCGAATCGGATGGCCTCCGGCTGAACCCGCTGGGCCTTGAACTGCTCGCACTTGTTTCCTATGATTTTGGAGGCACACACCTGGCGACCGCCGATGGAGCTCATGGAGGAAGGCTGGCGATGGTCGACAGGGGTGGATGGAGGACTACGACTACCGTCTACTGCAGTGTTACCCATGTCCAAGGCAGCCCCAGCTCTGAATCAATCTGGCCTGAAGGACCACGGTGGCGGGAGCAGCGTCGTGAAGGCCTTCACGGCCGCCGCCTCTCACCCGCTCACGCCTAAGCTATTCCCCCTCTCCTCCTCCGCCTTGCACTAACGATAAGCATTATAGGCAACTTAGCAACAACGAAAAGGAACTATTGCAACAAAGTTGCTAGGATGACTCGGCCGGCATGAGCGGGGGAACGACTGACTCGACCGACGTGAGGGGTGTTTCGAAAAGCAAAGCTCGCTATGCCAGAGCCACCAATGTGGGGCGATGATACTTACAACTATGCTCGTTAGTGGCGAGGCCTCGGGTGGCTTGATCGGCAACATTGTTACCGCAACCGACTAGGGCCAAACCTTGTGAACTACATCATGGGTGCGGCCAACGATCTAGAGTTGGCCGTATCATTTTTTCTAGTGCATTAGGTGTTGTTGCTGCAGCTGTTGTGAAGCCTACCATCGTTGTGAATTAAGTGTTTTCGTTGCACACCAAAGTTGCTTTGCCGCACATTAAAGTTGTTTTGTTGCACAATAAAGTTGCTCCGTCGCGAATAGAAGTTGCTTGTTAAAAAAATCCATCGAAACATATGAAAATGTGGTCTAGTTTCGAAGCTCTCGTTGTGGGGATTCTAGAAGTGAAAACAGATTATAATTTTGTCGCACGGTTTAAAAGTTATAGTTTTTTTTTAAAAAAAAGCACGTGTTATCAGCTAGCAGCCTACCATTTCTTGAGAACCCACGGTTTGTGTAGTACGTCCGCCCGGATTTCGGTTTGGCACGCGCCCGCCTCCAAGAATTCAGGAAAAAACATTGTGTCGGGCCGAATCCAGGCTGCTCTGTACTGCCCCATGTGCTGCCGTTCCCCCGATCAAGTCAACCAGCCCCGCAGCGAGTACCGGTCTTTGTTTGTGCGCGCAAAAAGACGACGCGTCTTTTATTTCTCCACAGCCTGCTGCATGCCCAAATTGCTTGCCCATTACGCATTACTTATCCAAAGCACGTCTCGGTGGCCGATCGATCGAGTCCGACTCTCAACCCGGCTAGCTGGCTGTGTCAGCAACTTGAACTGGGAATCGATTTGGAGTCCGACTGTGTTTGCACTTCACTCTCACACGGCGATATAAGCACAACACCCATGCATGCATGAATCCCTCCCTCCCTGTGATAGCAATTAGCAAACGCACCAAACCCTAGCCATCTCCCTCTCTAGCTACCACACGAGCGCAGGAGAAGATCGACAAGGGGATCCATCGGGCACGCGTATGGCGGAGAGGCCCGTCGCGCCGGTGCGCTCCATGGACGACGGCTTCTGGCTGGAAAGGGACAACCACGACGACTCCGCCGCCGCCGCCGCCTCCGACGACGCCGTCGTCTCTGCTTTCCTCGTCTGCGACGGTGACCTTCAGGCAATACGGGACCTGCTGATGGGGTACCAGGACCAGCACGGACAAGATCAGCATGCGCTTCTTCTTCACGACGACCATCACGACGACTCCGCCGCCGCCGCCGAAGCGGTCGTCTCTACTTACCTCGTCAGCGACGATGACGTTCAGGCAATAAATGACCTGCTGATGGGGTACCAGGACCAGCACGGAGAGGATCAACAGGCGCTTCTTCTTCACGACAACCATGGAGACGACGCGCAGATGGTCACCCACCGGGAGGATGATGATGATGATGATGATGATTCGGACGACGAAAAGGAAAGCGACGGCGAGTTTGAAGCGCTCTCGTTACAGATGCTACACCCCACGAGGCACATCCCGCGGTTTCTTGGAGGTTCGGCCCCGCACTTCGTCGCCGCAGGGACGACGGGCGGCTTCATGCGGGTCGCCGCCGCGGACGCTCCGCACCAAGAACAAGAAGGAGGAGGCGAGAGGCACATCCTGGTGCACTACCGCTACACCCGCTTCTCGGCCGCATCGTCGTCGGACGGCAGCATGGAAGCGCGCGGCAGCACGAGAGAGCATCAGCTCCGGTTCATCACCGCCGCCGGCCACGGGGCCAGGTCGCTGGACTGGGCCGGCGCGTCGCTGGCGCACCTCATATACCCTGACGGCTGCAGCAAGCGGCTCCGCGAGCTATGGACGAGCCTCGCGTCTCAGGTGAGCCTCCCGCCGGGCGCCGTGCGCATCGAGGTGTTCGTCGATGTCGGCATCCTCCGGCGGGACAACAGCACGGACAGCATGGACCACATGCGCGCAGCCCTGGAGGACATGATGGAGAAGCCGTGGCCCACCCGCTTCACCGGCATGGAGCTCAACCTGCCGGAACCGGTGCGGTGCGGCCACGACGACAACGACACGGATGGCGAACAGAGGCCGGCGAAGCGAAGGAGGGTGGTGGCCACCGAGGACGAGGACAGCTGCAGCGTCTGCTACGAGCTTCTCAAGGGCGACGACCTCGCGGCGTGGCCGGGATGCGGCAAGCCCCACGTCCTCCATGGCGCGTGCATGCAGGCCGTCCTCGAGAGCAACCCGCTGTGCCCTATGTGCAGGCGCGATCTCTACATCAAGCCCAAATTCTAAGTCCGACCAGTTGTGCAAATGTAACTTGTGTATGAAACTAGCTATTCTTCAGATATTATTTGTTTTCTGAAGCATAGCTTTCTTCACAGACTGATGAATTCAGCTGTATTATTTGATTTGAACAATGTTCTGTAACAGCGCCCTCGGGCTTAATGGAATGGAAATCTGTTTGTTCAATTATGCGTGGTGAGTTTGAAGAGGAGGAATCAATCAATAGGTTGTACTTACTATGCAACTAGCTATTCTTCAGAAATTATTTGCTGCTGAAGTATATAGCGTTCGTTTAGAAGGATAGATTGTATGAACAGATGAATCAATCAATAGATTGTACTATGCAACTAGTCATTCTTTAGAAATTATTTGCTGCTGGAGTATATAGCGTTTGTTCAGATTAATGGTTGATCAGGTGTATTTGATTTCAACAATGCTATGTAACAGCGCCCTCGGGCTTAATGGAATGGAAATGTTTATTTTTCAACTACTTTTGGGGTGAAACGATATACATCAATTGAACTTTTCATTGACATGTAGTTCTAGGTGGAGAAAAAATTCTACACAGATCCCCCGGAAGTGGTAACAAATAATTATGTATAAAATTTACAATCAGGGCCTTAAAGGATACATTGTAGTAATACCAAAGGAATTAATTAAGCTATGCACAATCGCCTGTAGTCTATAATATAAGCTCTACACATATTATGGGTGAGAGGATTTTCCCACAGGTCATAGTGTGGGAAGGTGGCCTTAGGGAGTCCAGTTCGTGTCTGGTGAGTGATCATCACATCCTCCACAAAGGTTGCCCATGGCATGTATGGGGGTCGCCGAAGAACTTCGACATGATCCCCTTGTCTGGCTTGATAGACTTCAGCCTATGGCGCCCCATGTACTGGCGGAAGCCGACGATCAGCTTAGCGAAATTGCCGCCATGGGTCATGACAAACACGTCCGACTTCAGGCAAACCAGAAAGTCAAGTGCAGCAAAGCTGGTTACATGCTTCTTGAAATGCTCTATTTCCTACTTGCTTGCAAGATCTTCTTTGGTCACCTGCAATCAACAATGAAAATAGATCAGTTGTCTCTTGAAAGAGTACACCTGCCTCTGGGCACAACTACAAGTAAATTATCTTAACCATACTTACTGTTTTCCATTCTGAATTGGTAGTTTGCATTATGTCCATATGAAGGCAACAAACAGGATTTGCGGTAAAGCACGTACCAAATTGGGGAACATATTACTCAGTGGCGCCATTCTATTGTTTCCACCATAAACTTGCCCTGATGCAACATATATATGAGTCTCCTTTGTATACCCCATAGCACGCAGACCTAGAGGGGGGGGGGGGGTGAATAGGTTTCTACAGATTTTAATTCTTTCTTTGCAATATTAGGCTTTGCGGAATATAAAGGTGAGCCTAATGCAAACTAGGTGAAGCAACCTATATGAGGATACAACTAACTCGAGCACGAAGGCTCTCACAGGCAGTTAAATCACAAGTAAGGAGTTCGGTTAGAGATAACCGATAGCACGCGGAGACGAGGATGTATTCCCGTGTTCCCTTGCTTTGCAACAAGGTACGTCACGTTTGGAGGAGTGGAGGTCCCACGAAGGATTCCCCGCGCCACGAAGGCTCACCCTATTCTCCGGAGCCTATCCCACGAAGGAATAGCTCACTCACTTGTGGTAGACTTTGAGGTAGCCTCCAAACCTTCACAATCTTGCCCGGAGCAAATCCACAGCCCGGATGCTTTCGGACTCCTCTTGCCCACCTAGGGTTTTCAAGGAACCCTATGAAGCAAGCTTCTCGATGAATACAAGGGGGAATGAGATTTGGCTTGGTAGAATGGTAGATCGGGTCCTCCTCTAACGATTCCCCGGAGGGATTTGAGTTTGGGTGAAGGAGGAGGGAGATCTGAGGCTTTTGGTGTTTCTAGCAATGGAGTAAGAGAGAGAGAGCTCAAGAACAGCTTGTAGTGTAGTGCCTAACAGTTCAGAGGTAGGAGAAGGCCTATTTATAGTGTTCTTCGAAATATGGCCGTTGGTCACTTGCCACCTCAGCTTTTCTCTCGACAAACCCGGTTGACCGGACCACAGACCGGACTGCCCGGTGGTGAGGCCGGTCGGACCGGGCCAGCGACCGGATGCCCTTTGCGTCGTCCTGGAGCTCCTCCGGTTGGCGCCCGCTTGGCGACCGGTCGACCGGGCCGTGCGCCGGACTCTCCGGTTGGTAGGCCGGTTGACCGGGCGGCAACCGGATCTGTTGGTTCTTCGTATGGAGCCCGGTTGGCGACCGGTCGACCGGGCCGTGCGTCGGACTCGCCCCGGTTGGCGACCGGTTGGCCGGGCAGCACGCCGGACTGGTCGGTCTGTAGTCCGGTTGGACCGGGCTGCAGACCGGATTTCTGCTGTAGACCCCTTTTCGATTGTTGTTGAAGTGGGGGGTCTCCTTTAGCCTTCTTGTTCCTTTGATACACCATTTATGCCTCATTGCCTAATACCTGAGATTATCCTTATAAACATATTAGGCCAAGTACTCTAGCACGGTGTCATTGTTACCAAAATAATGGATAAGGGTAAAATACCCTTACAATCTCCCCCTTTTTGGTATACGATGACAAACCGAGCTAGAGTCACAAATAGATATTATGATAAGTTCTAAACCTTGATTCTATATAAGATATTACGACAGCTCCCCCATAATGTGTGCACTTGGAGAATTTGCGTTTGAATGCAAAGTGCACCATTTGTGGAACATGAGAAGCTCCCCCAATATCTTTAGTAAACAAGCATGGTATGGAGATGTGCATATCAAGATATATAAGCATAGCACACATAATCATCCTATCATAGAGTAGCATACATAATAGTCGTCCATACACATCCATACATGAATTATTCCAAGTAGCAAATGGTTCTTGAGAAATCAAAGCAAATACGCACAAGCCATATAAAATCCAAATAAAGCAACTCCCATGGCTTGTGACAATCAAAGAACCCCGTGGTCCTAGACTCTACTCTCTTCTCCCCCTTTGGCATCGGAACACCAAAAAGGCGAAGAAAAAAGTAGAGATGCTATCGCACCCATCAATAGAACTCATGCCCGGCAGAGTAGGAGCTCTCGCCATCATCGCGCGTAGCCGCATCACCTTCATCTTCATCACCATCATCATCATCAGTAGGAGTAGGAGCACGAGCAGTCCTAGGAGGAAGGCCACCATGAGCATACATGGAGAAGTCGAAATTCTGGATCATCTCATCGGTAAGGAGAGGCATTTCCCACTGAGGTGCAACCACAGGCTCCATCTCTGGTCCAAAAGGAGGAACAGGGTGGTTCCGTGAAGCCATGAACTCATTCTGTCGCCTCCGTGTCTCCTGGTTCACAGTAAGGCTCTGATGTGCAACATCATTGGTGTTCTTGCACATTTGCCACATGCTGGAGAAAAAGCGAGCGGCACCATGCTTGGGGCGCCGAGAGTAGCTGGAGCTAGCATCATGATCATGGTGTTCCTTGGAACGGCGCTCAGTGGAGGGCATCATGGAGGGAACGTCCGGACGAGTGGCCTCCTGAGTGGGGATCCTGAATGGGTCCATGATAACTCTTTCACCAAGAGTGTTGAGAGGAGCGGGAACAATGTAGTTGATGAGCCGCTGAACATACTGAGCATAGTTGGGAGTCATGCGGTCCATAACTGCATGCTTCAGTTCACAGTGAATAAGATCACAGCCATCGATCTTCCTTACCCTATCAGGATGACAATAGTACATCAGATTTAGGTGATAGTTCCTGACTTCACTGGTGTCGCCAGACTTGCTGATGAGGCTCTGACGGAACATCTTGGCAAGGACAAGATATGAGTAGTACATCCCAGAGATAGTGGGAGGTACAGGTGTAGGGTTCGCAGGATAGCAGAAGGAGATGTCACCCTTAGTAAGCTTAGACCGTGAATGAATCTTGTACCCTGGAGCACTGTCACCATCACAACCCATGGCTGCACGGAACTGAGAGTAGGTGCATGAGTACTTCTCCTTGCCAGTCATCCAGGTGATGGTGTGGTCTGCATCATCATGGAAGAAAATGGTGCAGTGGAACTGACGGACTAGGAGAGGACAAAAGGTAGGATCCTCTTGTTCATCATCGGGCTTTAGGCACACAAGGTCATATAGTCCCATACCCTTCAAGGTTTCAACCACAAAGCGATACTTTGTGGCTTCATGCAAGGCAAGCTCGTCAGGATTGATGGCCTTGGGCATCACAAGATCACCATTCTTCATAAACTCATGAGAATCATAGAAACCATCCCATAGGGCTGCTTGTGTCTTGGTCCAGAAGAACTTGTCCCCACGAGTGTAAGTCCGTTGCTCAAAGCGATACGGATTCACCGTCCTCATTTCCTGCCACTCAACACGGTTTGCATTCCCAACATTGAAAGTTGGCACTATTTCATCATCCTCTTGGGCAGCATGCTTATCCTTTTTCTTGCCACCAACTGACTTGGTCCTACCCCCAGCTGAGCTGCCAATGTCAGTACCTTGATGAGCTTGAGGAGGTTCGCGACCACTAGAACGACGGGGAGGAATGTCACCAGTCCGTCCTCTCTTGGCAACAGTGCCACGTCCCTCACCACTCCAACTACCTGTGAATGCGAAAATAGAGCGAGAATAGCAGTGGGGTAAGTTACATGTCATCAATAAGAGGGAAGCCAAAAAGCATAGCATATATCCAAGTGTATTGATGAAATTGTGCGAAAACTGGGCGATCCGGCGCACAGGCCGGTCCAACCGGGCAGCAGACCGGACGAGCCGGTTGGCGACCGGTTGACCGGGCCGCACGCCGGGCCGGCCGGTTGAGCGGCCGGTTGACCGGGCTGGTGACCGGATCTGTCGATTTGTGAAGTTGTGCCCAGATTTTCTACCACAAAATCATGCAAAAACTCATAAACTTGAATATAGACTATAGCAATAGAGTGGAGTAAGTGCATTGTGTTGTGAGACTCTCTAAAGGCATGAGGACTTACAAACCCTAACCCTAACCCTAAAATTTCCTCAAATCATGTCAAGAAATTGCAATGGGTGATGAGGACTAGAGAATAGGGAGAGAGGGAGAGCACATTACCCGAAGACATGGTCCTCCTTGATCAAGAGAGCAAGAAGAACACTAGAGAGGGCTTGAAACCCAACAACTCCAAAAATTTCCAAAATAGCTTGAAAGGGACCAAATCCTTCGGTGGAGATGTTCCAAGGGGCCTGGTCTATGGTTTGGTGAAGTTTGGGAGGATTCTTGTGGTGGGAAGGGCCTAGACCATGGTGGAGGTGGTGGAGGCGGCGGCCATGGAGGTGTGGGAGTTGGGGGGTAATGAGGAAGAAGACCCCAAGGGGTATCCTCTGTAAGATAACGTTGCATAGAAAACAAAAAAATTCCTACCGCGAACACGCAATCCAAGCCAAGATGCAATCTAGAAGACGGTAGCAACGAGGGGTTTATCGAGTCTCACCCTTGAAGAGATTCCAAAGCCTACAAGAGTAGGCTCTTGTTGCTGCGGTAGACGTTCACTTGCCGCTTGCAAAAGCGCGTAGAAGATCTTGATCACGATCGCTTCCGGCGCCACGAACGGGCAGCACCTCCGTACTCGGTCACACGTTCGGTTGTTGATGAAGACGACGTCCACCTCCCCGTTCCAGCGGGCAGCGGAAGTAGTAGCTCCTCTTGAATCCGACAGCACGATGGCGTGGTGTCGGTGGTGGTGGAGAAATCCGGCGGAGCTTCGCTTAAGCGTGTGGGATGTGGTGGAGGAGAGAGACCGCTAGGGTTTGGGGAGAGAGGGGGGTTGGGCGCCGGCCCTCTAAGGGGTGCGGCCAAGGCTGAGGCTTGAAGTGGTCAGCCCCCTCTCCTATGCCCCTCATTATATAGGTGGAAGCCCCAAGAGTTCTAGTCCAAGTCTTCGAATAAGACCCCAACACTAAAACCTCCCATATGTGGGAAACCTACTCAAGGAGGGAGTCCTACCCAAGGTGGGACTCCCACCTTTCCTTGAGGTGGGTTGGCCGGCCACCCTAGGGGAGTCCACTTTGGACTCCTCCCCTTTAGGGTTGGCTGGTCATGCATGGTGGAGTCCCTCCGGGACTCTACTTTCCATGGTGATTTCTTCCGGACTATTCTAGAACCTTCTAGAACCTGCCATAAATGCACCGGATCATTTCCAAACTTGGAATATGACTTCCTATATATGAATCTTATTCTCCGGACCATTCCGGAACTCCTCGTGATGTCTGGGATCTCATCCGGGACTCCGAACAAATATTCGAACTCCATTCCATATTCAAGTTCTACCATTTCAACATCAAACCTTAAGTGTGTCACCCTACGGTTCGCGAACTATGCGGACATGGTTGAGTACTCACTCCGACCAATAACCAATAGCGGGATCTGGAGATCCATAATGGCTCCCACATATTCAACGATGACTTCAGTGATCGAATGAACCATTCACATACGATACCAATTCCCTTTGTCACGCGATATTTTACTTGTCCGAGGTTTGATCATCGGTATCACTCTATACCTTGTTCAACCTCGTCTCCTGACAAGTACTCTTTACTCGTACCGTGGTATGTGGTCTCTTATGAACTTATTCATATGCTTGCAAGACATTAGACGACATTCCACCGAGAGGGCCCAGAGTATATCTATCCGTCATCGGGATGGACAAATCCCACTGTTGATCCATATGCTTCAACTCATACTTTCCGGATACTTAATCCCACCTTTATAACCACCCATTTACGCAGTGGCGTTTGGTGTAATCAAAGTACCTTTCCGGTATAAGTGATTTACATGATCTCATGGTCATAAGGATTAGGTAACTATGTATCGAAAGCTTATAGCAAATAACTTAATGACGAGATCTTATGCTATGCTTAATTGGGTGTGTCCATTACATCATTCATACAATGATATAACCTTGTTATTAATAACATCCAATGTTCATGATTATGAAACTAATCATCCATTAATCAACAAGCTAGTTAAGAGGCATACTAGGGACTCTTTGTTGTTTATATATAACTGTTGTCGTCAGAAACCCACCGGCGGGCAGCGACGGGCAACACCGTAGAGCCGGGAACAACCTAGAGCTGCGGCTGGCTGAGGTCCCTCCGAGCGACGGCCCGCAAAGCCTTCTGGTCACACGTCCGATGCTGATGCAAGGGCGTGCCACCTGACCTATACCTGGTCAGGAAGGTGATGGAGATGCCTCGCTTAGTTTCCTGCATGGCATACACGTAAACATTAAATACGAGCCTCGATCGGCTCTCAAGTTATCCTGTGAATCGGCTCAAGGAGCCGATCCACCCATGATTCGTACGGGGTGCACGAATATATGGTGGTCCTGCTTGATCAAGATAAAGCTAATGAGATCTACGATGATTTAGGGTTTTCACCGCATAATCGGATCATCCTACTCCAGGTTGGGCCTCGCGGCCACGCACGGTGATCGCAAGCCGATCCTAAACAAGGCCTAAAAACCAACACGAAGTTGATCCCCGAAACATCCTGTTTAGGACTAGCGAACGACACCCTACGCGCCGCTGGATCCTCCCCCCCTTTGTAAGGCCTAACTATTGCAGATATTAAACTAATCCTTGTAGAACAAGGAGCAATCGTAACGGATCAGATCTACTAAATAATGATCAAGCGGGGTGCCGCCCCCACACCTAAGATAGGTGTGAGGGCGGCTAGACATGCAAGGGTTGCACTACGATAGCATGTTACGCGAAGAACTATGCTAACCCTAACACATCTATGATAACTACGTTGCTCGCCATCAACAAGGCTTCAGTACGAGCAACGCATGAACAACGTGGAGCTTGTGCTGCCTAGATCGCAAGATGCGATCTAGGCAGCATGTCGCTTACCGATAGAAACCCTCGAGATGAAGGAGTTGGCGATGCGCCGAGATTGATTTGTTTGGTTGAACGTTGGTTGTTGTTTATTCCATAAACCCTAGATACATATTTATAGTCCAGGGGACTTTCTAACGTGGGAATAATCCCCACCGTGCACGATACAAACTCTAACTTTTAATCTAAGATACAATCTACCATAATTAAAGATACACGGGCAATCCAGCCCAAACTCCTCGTGCAAGGCCGCTTCAGAGATCTTCTACGTGTAATCTTCCAAGCCCATCTCTCTTACGGCCCACCTCCTGATTTGGCCAAAATCTGGTGATAACACATGCCCCCTGGTTTTGGCAATGATAATTCCAAAACCACTCTGTTTTTCCTTCGAAGGGTCATGTGGTTGCAGAGCAGAGCCATTTGCAGCATCCGTCATCATTATGCCCTGTCTTCTCAGCTTCTCTGCAAAATTCGATAGCTTTGGCATCACCTCCTCGGAAACTGCAATGGCATTAATTCCCACCAGGCTTCTCATTATTTAACCGTGCCGACTGATTAACCCTCTTCATCCCCTTTCTCTGTTCCGGCCATCGGCACCAAAAAACCCTCTTCTCCCTCAGCCATGTCGTCTTCTTCCTCGTCTTCCGTCTCTCTCCAATCCTCTTCCTCAAGCGAGTTGGTCCCAGAGCACCCCGGCGTACAACCGCCGGGCTCCCAAACATTGGGACAAGCAGGAGTGGGACTTCGACTTCGTGCCGGAGGGTGAGGACCTCGTCGGGTCAGATGGGGCCATGCCCCTAACAGACGGGGAAGATGACCTCCGGTACCTGGTTGACGGAGCACTGGAGGCGGAGAGCGGCGACGACGACCCTCCCTTTCGGGGTAAATTCACATCTGTCACCAAAAGAGAAGAAGAGGATGTCGAAGACGAAGACATCTCCTCCGACATGAAGAAGGAACAGGAGGACGACACCTCCTCCGACGAACCGCCGGCGAAACGCATCCGGGGCTGGGCTTGGTCAGACGAGGATGATGATGATGACGAGGAAGAAGCCTCCGCTGAAGGTTACAGTAGCAGCACCGAGGGATTCGTCGACAGCAGCAATGAAGGCAGCTACCTCAGCGACGGCGAAGACGGCAACAGTCCTTAGAATAGGGACCTACTAGCATAAGATTAGCAGTAGCAATCTGTCCCCTTTGCTGAACAATCGGCTCCTCTTTGTAAGAAATCTTATTATCAATGAAAAATTTCTTTTGATTTTGCCGATGTTCTTTATGCCGACTCAGCCGATTTTCCTCATCTGACCTTGACGGTTGCTAACCAATGCTTAATGACCAGCGAGACAAGCTAATTCAGTCATCCTTCCAAGTTAACTTCCAAGTTAGCTAGCCCTGCCGATGACGATAGCACTGGGTGCAGCCGATCGCAACAGACCGGCTTCCTTTGATTTTGAGCGGACGTTCCCAAGAGAGTCCCGGAACTGTTGCTGAATCAGTTTGGATGCTGAAACTGATGACTCTGTAATCAAGCATCATTCTGCAGAACAGCTGCAACGTAGAACCAGCTGATTCCAAAAAAATCGGCCTCTCGGGTGAGTCGCCCTCCGAGCTCCATCCAAAGCGAGCCAACTGCGTTGCCATTGGTTTCCACGTTGTAATGCAGAAACAGCCGATTCCATCAAAATCGGCTCTCTAAAGATATTTTAGGGCGAGCTGCCCCCCGAGCCTTAATCAAGGCGAGAATACCGACGAGGATGCACAGGTCGCTGATCAGCTTTCTTCTACTGAACGTCGATGTTAATGTAAACTTTGAGCATATAGCCAGATAAATTTTTTTAATTCGGCCGATTTTTCTTAATCGGCCCCCAATGTTCCACTGCACGCATGTTTACACACGTTTATCTGCACATGTTCATCTGACTGTATGCCCCCCGAGCCGAATCTGCCAAATGACTGCAGATATCGGCTTCTATGGTTAGCCAGGGCACTGCACTTGCACATCGGCTCCGCAAGGATCCGTGCTGACTTTCATCTGCCGACATGGCCGCTGCCCAGTGGATCGATGCTGAACACAAGCAGAACACGTGGTGAAGATAATTTTGGCCGATTGCTGGAATCGGCCTCCATATCCATTGGAGCGCTAACTGAAGGTTCTGTAATGTTCCTTCACAATTTATGGGGCCGATCACAAGGATCCGCCTCGCCCCGTTTGCTCATTGGTTTAATCTTGCTACTCGGTCAGGCTGGTGGAAACCAGCCCAACCTCTGACTTGATGCGCCTGCTGTCGTCCACCTTGAGTGCATCGTAGAATCGTGGGGCACTAAGTTCCGTCGGAAGGACGAGCACCATGTTTGTGCCAGCCGATGTTTCATCATCGGCTTTCCTTTGTTTGGGGTGCCACTCCATTTTCCGTGGACGACCCTCTTCGTCCAGGGTCCGCTGAACTTTCGCAGCCAGATCAGGTCGTGCCTTCCTTAAAGTATGCAGGTATAACCTTTCGGCTTCCTCCAGGCCGCGCAATCGCTGAACCCTGCGCTTTTGTGAACGGCTGAGTCCGTCAGGGCACCACCTTGGACGGTGGTACCTGTCTTCTTCTTCTTCTTGTCCCTCGTCTTCGGAATCCTCGAGATCTGCCCACCGAGGGGACTCAGCACGTTTGCTTTGTGGCGGGAGAGGCCCTAAGCGCCTGAACACAGACACGTTGGCTGCCTCCTTCTTCTTCTGGTTGCATTCTGGGCAATTGCCGATTGTGGGCAATCGGCTCATTCCTGAATCCCAGCAGTGTCTGAAGAAGGGGCAGTCCCAGTGCCTGTTGTTGTCGTCTTGCTCCCTTGATTGTCCTATGGCACGGCGCTCGTGCTCCTCCTCATCGCGATCGTGCCGACGATGTCTTCTGGCTTCTCTAGCCAGACGATCTCTCTCATCATCATCGGTGGATCGTCGGCGTTGGTCATACTGACTCACATACTTGTTGAGGAGGTGATCAGAGAGGGGTCGCTGATATCTCATGTTCTTCACTTCTCCCTCTGTGACGTAGCGCTTGCCATCATGACGGAGCCGATCGCGTGGAGCGGCCACCTCGGTGTCCTTGCTACGAGAGCCGCTCCCCTCGTCTCCATCTTTGCCGAGTGGTTCCTGTGTCCTACCATGTTGATGCCGAACGAGGATCTGGCTGGCAACCTTCGGTGGTAAGTGCACTCCACCATGTTAACGGCGGGAAAGGGCTGGGTGTCGACCTTCATGGCGTACTGGTTGAAAATTAGACACCCTTTTTCTATCGCCGCTTGGATGTGCTGACGCCATACCCTGCAGTCGTTGGTGGCATGGGAGAGCGAGTTGTGCCATTTGCAGTATGGCTTTCCGTTCAGCTCTTGCACCGTGGGGAATTTGAGACCTTCAGGAATCGTCAACTGTTTCTCCTTGAGCAGGAGGTCGAAGATTTGCTCAGTCTTGGTCACGTCAAAATCAAATCCCCTGGGTGGGCCTGGTGGCTTTACCCATTTGCAGGACACGGGGGTTCCTCCCCGAGTCCATTCAGCCACTGCTACCTCTTGGTCTCCCGCAGGAACTTCGTCTTCCTCTGCATCGACCAGGACTACTGCACGCTTGAACTTGTCTTGGTACAGGTCCGGGTGGCGCTGTTCATATGCCGATAGTTTACGAACCATGTGCGCCTGAGGGATAATCTGCTTGGGAGGCCATGTCCTTGAGCTGTGTTGCAAGGCCTGCTACCGCCAACTCGATCGCTTCTTTTTCAGTTATACGAACCGAATAACATCGGTTCCTAAGATTCCCGAAGCGCTGGATGTATTCTCGCCACGGTTTCTCCGCGCTTCGACGTAGTTGTGCTAGATCGGCAATGCCGGACTCGGAAGCCTCTCGAATGGTACTGCATATGGAACTGCTCTTCCAACTGCTTCCAAGTCCGGATGGAGTCTGGTGGCAAAGAGGTATACCATCCGAAAGCCGATCCCGTGAGGGACTGTGAGAAGAGCCTCACGCGTAGTTGATCCGACACTGAAGCCGGTCCTAGTTGCGCCAAATATCGGCCGACGTGCTCGATGGAGCTGGAACCATCTGATCCACTGAATTTGGAGAAATCAGGGAGCCGATATTTGGGTGGTAGCGGGATCATCTCGTAGTCGTCGGGGTACGGCTTGGAATAGCCGATTGCCCTCCTTTTCGGCACCATGCCGAATTGGTCTCTCAGTATGGTACTGATCTGATCATTGTCCGGCTGCAGGAGTTGAACTACGAAGATTCGCCGGGGTGGCGTACTTAGCCAGCCATGTTTGCTTTTCCAGCTACGAGCCAACTGCAGGAGCTGAGCTCTGGAGGTTCGTCGGGGTGGCGTACTTAGTTAGCCACGTCTGCTTCTCAAGCTCTGTCGCTGACGTCCCTCCTGTTTTCCCAGAAGTCCCTGATGTTGTGGCCTGGTTTGTGAGTGCCCAGTTGCCACAATCTGGCACATACGTGCACGTGTACCCGTGAGGGATCTCCTTAGGCGCCTCGGGCAAGAACTGGTAGTCACTAGGGTCACCACCGATCTTGTAGACGATGAATGCCGGTGTAGCCGGCACTTCTGGTGCTGCCAACGCATATGGCAGCGGTGGACGGGACTGGAGTGGCAACTCTCCTTGATGCGTCCCTGTTAGACATTGTATATATGGTAGCCTCTGTATTTGTACGTGTATGATTGTAACTCTGTACACTATATATATAATACCAAAGCCAACCCTAAGGGGGTTGAGCGTTCCCCCTATGAAGTTTGGAGCAATAGGCAGCATGTCGCTTACCGATAGAAACCCTCGAGACGAAGGAGTTGGCGATGCGCCGAGATTGATTTGTTTGGTTGAACGTTGGTTGTTGTTTATTCCATAAACCCTAGATACATATTTATAGTCCAGTGGACTTTCTAATTTAGGCGTGCACCTAACCGTGCACGGGTAAAACTCTAACTTCTAACTTAAGATACGATCTAATATATTACAGATACAAGGGCAAACTAGCCCAAACTTGGTACACAAGGCCGATTCACGTATTTCTTCCATGTACATATCTTCAAGTCCATCCTGATCGCGGCCCACCTCTGACTCGGTCAAATTCTGGTGATAACACATGCCCCCCTGGTTTAGGAATTGGTAATTCCAAAATCACTCTGCTTTTCTTTCGTCGGGTCATGTCGTGGCAGAACCGCTGCAGTATCCGTCATCATGATGCCTTGCCTTCTCAACTTCTCCGCGTGACCTGGCAGTTTTTTTTTTAGGCACCACTTCCTCGGAAACTGCTGTGGCATTGAATTTCCACTATATCCCCTTTATTTAACCGCTCCGCACAGTTTATTTCCGCATCTTCTTCGCATTAGCACTCCAAAAGCCCTCCTGTGCCACCATGTCTTCTTCCTCCTCTGCTCCACCGGATCTTTCCAGCCAGTCCTCCCCTTCCCGTGAGCCGACGCCGGAGCCGACCCAGGAGGAAGTCCACGCGGCGAACACCCGCCGCGCCATTGAAGCTGGGGAGGAGTCCAGCCACGACTTCTCCGTCTGGTCTGAGGACGATAAGTCCTTGACCGACGGGGAAAGCGACCTCCACTTCCTCGCCAACGGGGAAACGGAGGAGGAGGAGGAGAGCGATGACGATCGCTTCTCCCGCGACTTCACCTCTTCCGAGGAGGAGGAGGAACCGGAAGAGGAGGAGGATGACACCTCCTCTGACGAGCCGCCGGCCAAGCGGTTCTGCCCCTGGCCGGGCAACCTCAGCGACTTCGACAGCGATGATGACGCTGATGAAGAGGACGAGGACAATGAGGGCCCGGTCGGCGGCCATTGGAGCGACGACGAGCCCGCCGGAAGCAGCGCCGACAGCGGCGACGACGGCGACGACGAGGGCAGTGACGGCCCGTAGATAGGACCTCTAGTATAGGGCCAGTAGTAGTAGATGGGGCAATGTATCCCCTAGTACTTCCTTTTGAGAGCAATCAGCTCTTTATGTAAGAAATCTCGCCTATCAATGAAGAACTTTCCCCAATTTGATTTTGCCGATTTCCTTTGAGCTCAATTTAGCCGATTCCCTCTTATACTGACCTTGCCGATTTGTCCCCTTTTTGCCAATGCGTAATGAGCTGATAGCAACGCATCGGTCCTTTAAAATTCCCCCTTCCATCCTTCAACTAATGATTTTAAAATCTGGTGGATAATGTAGAATCTTCAGGGAAGCCTTTGAATTCTTCCAACCAAACCTAATGGTCTTCTTTAATACTCATCATTTGTGAAGAAGGTGGCAACGAAAGACCAGCCGATGGTACCCCAATCGGCTCCTAAACAGAGTATCCACCAGGCCTGCTGCCCCCCGAGCCTTACTCGGGGCGAGAATGTCAGAGAGGATGCGCCAAAGCCGATCACCTTTCTTCCTCAGACAGCCGATACACCCTTTTTGTCAACACGGCTGAACTAGTATCAAAGATTGGAAATCCTCGACAAGAAGGTTCAGGAACCCGGATCGGCTCGAAACAGCTGAAGAAGTTCTCATTGTTTTACTCCACGAAGAAGCAGAAGGCCCCACAGCTGAACTGGATTTGGTGGAGATCCGGTAAACCTCGCATAATTGCACTAGAGTCGATGGCCGCGCATCGGCTGTCCAAAATTTTTTTTTTACTGGCCGATTTTCTCCTATCGGCCCCAATATTTCGGTGCACACATGTTTACACACGTTTATCTGCACATGTTCATCTGACTGTATGCCCCCCGAGCCGATTCTGTCAGGGAATGGCAGATATCGGCTCTGTAATTCGCACGTCGGCTCCTGATAGGATCAAGGACGAACACAAGCAGAACATGTGGTGAGGATAATTTTGGCCGATCGCTGGAATCGGCCTCCATATCTATTGAAGTGTTGACTGAAGGTTCTGTAATGCTCCTTCATAATTTTTTGGGGCCGATCACAAGGATCAGCCTCGCCCCGTTTGCTCATTGGTTTAATCTTGCTACTCGGTCAGGCTGGTGGAAACCAGCCCAACCTCTGACTTGATGCGCCTGCTGTCGTCCACCTTGAGTGCATCGTAGAATTGTGGTGCACTAAGCTCCGTCGGAAGGACGAGCACCATGTTCGTACCAGCCGATGTTTCATCATCGGCTTTCCTTTGCTTGGGGCGCCACTCCATTTTCCGTGGACGACCCTCTTCGTCCAGGGTTCGCTGAACTTTCACAGCCAGATCAGGTCGTGCCTTCCTTAACGTATGCAAGTATAACCTTTCGGCTTCCTCCAGGCCGCGCAATCGCTGAACCCTACGCTTTTGTGAACGGCTGAGTCCGTCAGGGCACCACCTTGGCCGGTGGTACCTGTCTTCTTCTTCTTCTTGTCCCTCGTCTTCTGAATCCTCGAGATCTGCCCACCGAGGGGACTCAGCACGTTTGCTTTGTGGCGGGAGAGGCCCTAAGCGCCTGAACACAGACGCGTTGGCTGCCTCCTTCTTCTTCTGGTTGCATTCTGGGCAATTGCCGATTGTGGGCAATCGGCTCATTCCTGAATCCCAGCAGTGTCTGAAGAAGGGGCAGTCCCAGTGCCTGTTGTTGTCGTCTTGCTCCCTTGATTGTCCTATGGCACGGCGCTCGTGCTCCTCCTCATCGCGATCGTGCCGACGATGTCTTCTGGCTTCTCTAGCCAGACGATCTCTCTCATCATCATCGGTGGATCATCGGCGTTGGTCATACTGACTCACATACTTGTTGAGGAGGTGATCAGAGAGGGGTCGCTGATATCTCATGTTCTTCACTTCTCCCTCTGTGACGTAGCGCTTGCCATCATGACGGAGCCGATCGCGTGGAGCGGCTTCCTCTGTGTCCTTGCTACGAGAGCAGCTGCCCTCGTCTCCATCTTTGCCAGAGTGGTTCCCAGGTCCTACCATGTTGATGCTGAACGAGGATCCTGGCTGGCAACCTTCAGGGTAAGTGCACTCCACCATGTTAACGGCGGGAAAGGGCTGGGTGTCGACCTTCATGGCGTACTGGTTGAAAATTAGACGCCCTTTTTCTATCGCCGCTTGGATGTGCTGACGCCATACCCTGCAGTCGTTGGTGGCATGGGAGAGCGAGTTGTGCCATTTGCAGTATGGCTTTCCGTTCAGCTCTTGCACCGTGGGGAATTTGAGACCTTCAGGAATCGTCAACTGTTTCTCCTTGAGCAGGAGGTCGAAGATTTGCTCAGTCTTGGTCACGTCAAAATCAAATCCCCTGGGTGGGCCTGGTGGCTTTACCCATTTGCAGGACACGGGGGTTCCTCCCCGAGTCCATTCAGCAACTGTTACCTCTTGATCTCCCGCAGGAACTTCGTCTTCCTCTGCATCGACCAGGACTACTGCACGCTTGAACTTGTCTTGGTACAGGTCCGGGTGGCGCTGTTCATATGCCGATAGTTTCTGAACCATGTGCGCCAGTGAGGGATAATCTGCTTGGGAGGCCATGTCCTTGAGCTGTGTTGCAAGGCCTGCTACTGCCAACTCGACTGCTTCTTTTTCAGTTATACGAACCGAATAACATCGGTTCCTAAGATTCCTGAAGCGCTGGATGTATTCTGTCACCGTTTCTCCGCGCTTCTGACGTAGTTGTGCTAGATCGGCAATGCCAGACTCGGAAGCCTCTGAATGGTACTGCATATGGAACTGCTCTTCCAACTGCTTCCAAGTCCGGATGGAGTCTGGTGGCAAAGAGGTATACCATCCGAAAGCCGATCCCGTGAGGGACTGTGAGAAGAGCCTCACGCGTAGTTGATCCGACACTGAAGCCGGTCCTAGTTGCGCCAAATATCGGCCGACGTGCTCGATGGAGCTGGAACCATCTGATCCACTGAATTTGGAGAAATCAGGGAGCCGATATTTGGGTGGTAGCGGGATCATCTCGTAGTCGTCGGGGTACGGCTTGGAATAGCCGATTGCCCTCCTTTTCGGCACCATGCCGAATTGGTCTCTCAGTATGGTACTGATCTGATCCGCTGTGCTGGCTGCAGGAGTTGAACTCTGAAGATTCGCCGGGGTGGCGTACTTAACCCCTTTGATCTTGTGCTGGCATGCACGTCTTGGAGCAGCTCTTCGTGCTCATGGATTTCTTCCATCGACAGCGGATACTTCCTTGTTTCTGCTTCAGCGCCCAGAAGTCACTATGTACGTTCTGGTCTATGTGGATGATATCATCCTCGTCAGCTCATCTGTTACTGCTGCTGATCGACTGGTCTCCTCGCTCAGTGTGGCGTTTGCTGTGAAGGATCTTGGAAAGCTGCATTATTTCCTTGGTCTTGAGGTGACTCATGATGATACTGGTCTATCGCTCACTCAGAAGAAGTACTCTCATGATCTTCTGCGACGTGCTGGTATGCTTCTGTGCAAGACTACCACTACTCCTATGTCTTCTTCTGAGCAGCTCACTTCTGTTGATGGTACCCTCTTATCTTCTGAGGATGCGACAGAGTATCGCAGCCTGGTTGGCGGACTCCAGTACCTCACCATCACTCGACCGGATATATCCTATGCGGTAAACCGGGTCTGTCAGTATCTTCATTCTCCCCGTGATGCACATATGACTGCTGTGAAGCGCATTTTGCGGTATATTCGCCATACGGTGTCCTATGGTTTGCGACTGTGTGCCTCTTCCTCCACTTTACTGTCTGCCTTCTCGGATGCGGATTGGGCGGGCAATCCTGATGATCGGCGATCCACGGGGGGATATGCAGTGTTCTTTGGTCCTAATCTGATCGCCTGGAGTGCTCGAAAGCAGCCTACGGTGTCTCGGAGTAGTACTGAAGCTGAGTACAAAGCAGTGGGAAATGCCACTGCTGAGCTGATATGGGTACAGTCTCTGTTACGAGAATTGCGGGTTCCACAACCTCAATCTCCTGTTCTTTGGTGTGATAACATAGGGGCTACATATCTGTCATCTAATCCAATATTTCATGCCCGGACCAAGCACATCGAAGTTGATTATCACTTTGTGAGGGAACGTGTAGCACAGAGGCTACTTCGGATCAAGTTCATCTCTTCTAAAGATCAACTTGCAGACATCTTCACGAAGCCACTGCCCTTGCCCTTGTTTCAAGGCTGTCGGTGCAATCTTAACCTGCTAGATGTTCGGTGACACGGTTAAGATTGAGGGAGGGTGTTAGACATTGTATATATGGTAGCCTCTGTATTTGTACGTGTATGATTGTAACTCTGTACACTATATATATAATACCAAAGCCAACCCTAAGGGGGTTGAGCGTTCCCACAAATCATTGTTTTACAGTCCCGAGAGCTGGTCCTGACGGCGAGTACTGGTGCCTCATGATCTCCTGGATCACGCGAAGAGCGACACGCTCCAACGTGTTGACCAGGTTCTCAGAGTGACGGTGTAGCGAGTGAGCCACCAAGTAGTTGATCTCCTGCCGCAGGGACCTGGTGCGTTCCTCCGACGGGGCAGAGAGGTCTATCCCATCGAGTGCACCTTGCGGTGAGAACCCCTTCCATCTGATGCCATGTGAACGGGTTCTCTGAAAAGAGCCGATGAGGTCGGCTTCGAGGGTGACTTTGATCTCGTCATACCTCTTCTTGAGCTCGTCGGGCAGCTCCTCGTAGGTGACTGGCGTGCCGTCCGCCATCTCAGATGTAGATGGCGATGTGGTTGATGTAGAAGCTTGTCCCACCGGGCGTGCCAGAATGTGTTGTCGTCAGAAACCCACCGGCGGGCAGCGACGGGCAACACCGTAGAGCCGGGAACAACCTAGAGCTGCGGCTGGCTGAGGTCCCTCCGAGCGACGGCCCGCAAAGCCTTCTGGTCAGACGTCCGATGCTGATGCAAGGGCGTGCCACCTGACCTATACCTGGTCAGGAAGGTGATGGAGATGCCTCGCTTAGTTTCCTGCATGGCATACACGTAAACATTAAATACGAGCCTCGATCGGCTCTCAGGTTATCCTGTGAATCGGCTCAAGGAGCCGATCCACCCATGATTCGTACGGGGTGCACGAATATATGGTGGTCCTGCTTGATCAAGATAAAGCTAATGAGATCTACGACGATTTAGGGTTTTCACCGCATAATCGGATCATCCTACTCCAGGTTGGGCCTCGCGGCCACGCACGGTGATCGCAAGCCGATCCTAAACAAGGCCTAAAAACCAACACGAAGTTGATCCCCGGAACATCCTGTTTAGGACTAGCGAACGACACCCTACGCGCCGCTGGATCCTCCCCCCCTTTGTAAGGCCTAACTATTGCAGATATTAAACTAATCCTTGTAGAACAAGGAGCAATCGTAACGGATCAGATCTACTAAATAATGATCAAGCGGGGTGCCGCCCCCACACCTAAGATAGGTGTGAGGGCGGCTAGACATGCAAGGGTTGCACTACGATAGCATGTTACGCGAAGAACTATGCTAACCCTAACACATCTATGATAACTACGTTGCTCGCCATCAACAAGGCTTCAGTACGAGCAACGCATGAACAACGTGGAGCTTGTGCTGCCTAGATCGCAAGATGCGATCTAGGCAGCATGTCGCTTACCGATAGAAACCCTCGAGACGAAGGAGTTGGCGATGCGCCGAGATTGATTTGTTTGGTTGAACGTTGGTTGTTGTTTATTCCATAAACCCTAGATACATATTTATAGTCCAGGGGACTTTCTAACGTGGGAATAATCCCCACCGTGCACGATACAAACTCTAACTTTTAATCTAAGATACAATCTACCATAATTAAAGATACACGGGCAATCCAGCCCAAACTCCTCGTGCAAGGCCGCTTCAGAGATCTTCTACGTGTAATCTTCCAAGCCCATCTCTCTTACGGCCCACCTCCTGATTTGGCCAAAATCTGGTGATAACAATCACACATGTACTAATGTTTCGGTTAATACCATTATAGCATGATATATAAACATTTATCATAAACATAAAGATATAAATAATAACCACTTTATTATTGCCTCTAGGGCATATCTCCTTCAGTCTCCCACTTGCACTAGAGTCAATAATCTAGTTTACATTTGTAAAGATATAACACTTTGGCCTTCTGGTGTTTTATCATGTTTTGCTCACGGGAGAGGTTTTAGTCAACGGATCTGACATGCTCAGAAACGTATGTATTTTGTAATTCATTTGCGTCTCAACGCATCACTCATTTCCAAATGAGTCGGCATTAAATATGTTTGGTCTTCTGGTGGAACCTTAATTCCGCGGTCTGAAATATGTTACTAATATTGTCACACACAATATAGCTTCAAAGTTCTGACTCTGTCGGAACGACACCAAGCTCTCAAAGAACCTCTTGACTTAACATCCTTTGCCATTGTCAAAACAATGACATACTCTGCCTTCTTTTGTAGAATCCGTCACAATATTTAGAACTCTTCTAAATCTAGCATAGATAACTTCTAGCTCATTGTGCTACCTTTTAAACAACACTTAGTCTAATTTGAGATTTGAAATTTTATTTTCATATGTGACAAAACTAATATCGGTGCAACATCTTACAGCGATTTGTTTTGTCATTTCTCCATATAAAACTATATATATATATCCTTGATTCTTCTCAAGTACTCAAGAATATCCTTACTGTTTTTCAATGATCATCACATGAATCATTCTGGTACATGCTCATAACACTTTTAAGAGCACAGGACATCTGATTGTGTACATATTATCCGTGATCTATAATCACTCATGTGTTTTTACTCATTGAATGTCAGATACACTCAAGTCTTGTTAAACCTTCACATGACAAGAACATTTTCTTAATATTTCTATATTGAACTTACTTCAATATCCATTCTATGTACTTTGACTAAACTTATTATGTGTTTCAATCTATCTTCATAGATCTTGACACTAAATATGTTTCTGTCCATATCCTTTCATTGAAATTAATTTCTCAATGAAACCTTTTAATCAAGTATATAATTACATCATTTATAACCAACTATATGTCATCTACATAAGTATTATAAATATGTCTCAGCGCTCCCACTTAATTTCTTGCAAATGCAAGCCTCTTCATCGTCTCTGATGAAATCAAAAACTCTTTTGACTATTTCATCTGGTGAAGATTCCAACTCCGTGATACTCACTTCATCCAATTGAAGTTTGTATACCTATCTAGTATTCCACGGACCAGCAAAACTCTTGGTTGTATCTTGTATACACCTTTAATACATACTTCTGATAAGTAATGTATTTTGCCATCCTACTAACATATCTCACAAAAGAAATATGTAGTAATTACTAGAATAATCCACATAGACTATAAGCATTGCTATGGAAGATCTAATCTTATCGTAGTCAACTCTTTGAACTTTGTCGTTAACAATTTTTCGACAAGTCGAGCTTCTTCAAGGATATTTCATCCAAGTCTATAGATCCATTTATTTTCAAAAAGTATTCATCTATTATGGATCTTATGGCGCATGGCCATTTTAACGGAGTCAGGGCCCATCATTACTTCTTTGTTTGTAGTTGGTTTATCATTGTTCAAAATCAATACTTTGTCCACAAATCATTTATTTGATCACAAAGTAAACCATACCTACAAAGTTCAATATGTACTTCGATCTCCATGGCTAAAACACTTTGTAGCTATGGGAGCCATGATCGTCGTGGCAGCTTCCGGAACCATTTCCAATGCTGCGCTACTCTGATCATTATGCTCAAGTTCATAAACCTTATCAAGTTCTATTGTCCTCCCACTCAAAAACTTCACTAGAAACAATTTCTTGGAAATAAGAAACATTGACAAACACTTTTGTCTTTGTCTTCATAGTGGGAAGAATTCCCAATCAATTCTTTGGGATAACCAACAAAGACATTTATCCGATTTTGGTTGTAAACTTATTTACTTATGCTATGCATACCAAAATTTAAGAAAGGACTATTAGGGTTCATACCCATGCCATAACTCGTATGGTGTCATTTCTACGGATCATGATGATGCTCTATTCAGTGTAAAAGCGGTAGTCACTAAAGCATAATCCACAAAATTATAGTGGCATCAATATTTTATCTCATCATTAATGCAACAAGGTTTGGATACATCTCTCGGATACTATATCTTCATTATGATACTCCAAGAAATGTGAGTTGTAGAACAATTTCATGACTCTTTTAGATGTTCGCTAAAAATCGTAATTCAAATATTTTCATCATGATCCAATCATAGATATTTGACTTTTCTATTACGATGATTTCCACTTCATGCTGAAATTTTTTTGAATCCATTCAAATGTTTCAAACTTCTTCCTTATTGAATATATCCACATATATACTCAATTCATTGTTGAAAGTTTTCATGAAGTAGAAGAATCTCCCGCACACAACTATGCTCAGTGAACCACATACATCATTATGTATTTTTCACAAAGTTTGTTGCCCGTTCAACTCTTGGCCTATGAACGGTATTTTAATCATTCTCTTTAGAAAAGATTTGCAAGCGCCAGATGATTCAAAAATCAAATGACTCCAAAAATCCATTTGCATGGAGTTCCTTCATGCGTTCCTTTCTAACATGACCTAAATGGCGGTTCCATAAATAAGTGGAATTCAAATCATTTGCCTTATGGCATTTTAGCGTCAGTTTTATGTATGTGTGTTTCACCATTAAGATTTATAATAACTTATCCATCGTACATGGAGTAATGTCATAATTTGAACAGCTCATTGTTTTCATTTGACCAGAGCAAAATAACAATTATTAAGTTCTTTATTATAAATTCTAAGGGCTAGATAGAATGCCAACGACGAACATACTAACACTTTATTTTGTTCCAGACGTGCATTCCTATCATATTCCTTGTCAGTCACTTAGGCCATTGTATTCTTGTATTGCGTTGTTTTGTATGACACTTCATACCAACCAATATGGTACTAATACCCAAGAATTTCATTGTGTGACTTAACTAGGAATACAACCATAACATGTATATCATTTATATACACCTGAGCTAGACTTTCTAGTCTTTTCTTTTCTTTTTGCCAAAATATCTTTTGCAGTTTCTCTTTTAGCTTTCCTCATTATTCAGAAAAACACTTCAACATTAATAACTTCTAGGTTTGTTGGTCAAATACCAATAACCTTGAGGTTCTTACTTTGAAGTTGATCATCATATGACAAGTGTTCCAGATTTCACTATTAGTAATTTTGTAATATGATGAACAATTTCACTCATAATTTTATCCATCATATCATGACGACTTTCCGAGACCATGTCTGTACATGCTAGGCTCGTAAAGTTTTAACCTTGGTATTTGCATGTGCAAATCTAGCTTGCACCCGTTGTATGCACACGTAGAATCTATCACACCCGATCATCACGTGATGCTTCGAAACGACGAGTTTTAGTAACGGTGCATATTAAGGATGGTCACTTCATGGATATGCGAATATCGTTAGTGCCCCAATAGTTGGAGGATTGTGACGCCTTGCGTCTTCAACCTTCGTACATTCCCATAAAACTTATGAGTTCATGTAGTCTCACCAAATTATATTCTATCATCTTGCAATAAGGTCTTAGATATCACATATATCTCATACCTTGATTATTTCTGAAAACTAAATTTTCAGCTCCTTACTTTTCAAACAGATTTGAACTTCAAGTTTCACGGAGACAAGATAACTTTAGGTACTAATTGAAACCATAGCTCTTTGAATCAACAATGTGAAGTTTACTAAAAGTTTGCCATAGGACTTAATCAATTCTTGATTCTTTAACAATACGGTACCAATCCGTAAAGTTTCTTGTCAGATTTTAACAGTATTTCTATCTCAATTATAAGACTAGCGCATAGTAGTAAACGGATGCCAATACTACAAAATTAATTCAAAATACTACTCAGACTATGTTTATGATAATTAGTTCATGTTTTAATCTAATTACTAATGAACTCCCACTTAATACAACATCCCTCATAGTTGTTAAGTAGTACACGATCCAAATTCACTACACCAAAAACCGATCATCACGTGAGATGATGTAGCTTCAATGGTGAACATCAACATGTTGATCATATCATCCATATGACTCGTGTTCAACCTTTCGGTTTCCGTTGTCCCGAGGCCATGTCTGTACATGCTAGGCTCGTCAAGCAAACCTGTCAACACCCGGATTTTTAAGTCCGGATGCCTATTATGTCATACATCGCAATCCCAGGAATATTGTTGTTGCGAGGCATAATAGTTAAGTATCACAGTCATCATTCATTACAAACCATAAGTCTTACAAATCTGGAATCACATGATCCATATTACACGAATAGTTGATCTATTGATCAACGAACAAACATAAGTTCATAGTTCAACATAGCGGAAGCGTAAGATACAAGGACTCTCTAGTCCACAGGCCAACGCTTGACGTCGGAAGGCGCTTAGTTGTCGTAGGCGTCCTGCTGGTCATCTCCGTGGTCATCTTCATACTCTGGCCATTTGAATAGCCAGGGACAAAGCCGTGAGTACGATGAGTACTCGCAAACTAAAACTAATGTAAGTGCTAGACATTCTAGTATGGTTTGCTAAGCTCTAGTTTATTTGCATAAAGCTAGTTTTAGTTCACAAAGTTTGAGAAAAGCTTATTCAAGAGCTAACTAACACAAGTAGGAACATTAGTGTCATTCCCACCATTCAAGTGGTGATTTCAATTCAATTCACCACAAGTCATTTCACCATCATCCTTTTCAACATCATTTTCAAAGATATGACATCGGAAACTGTATGGCCTTTCCAACCGTCCGTAACCGTGGACGCGGCTATTCGAATAGGTTTACACTCTGCAGAGGTTGCACACTTGTGCCACAACATTTGATTTCATCCGTCGGGATTACCCCGAATCATCGTAACACAGTACGCGGATCATCAACCATAACCTTTCACTTACAAATCCTAGTATGAGCACCTCTCCCCATGAGCTTGGCCTCCCAGTGAAGACCAACTGTCAACCTGGGAACTGCACAGGGCTTGGGCCGGACATTCACCTCATTTCGCATCATATCAGATCATTTCTTTTGTGGTAGAGGCAGCTTTCGGCATAACCCCGATGACTAAGTTTAGAGGGAACCCATACTAAGACGCATAAACTTCCAGTTAAGCCCTACCCATAATCAGGTATTGTGGGGGTACTTAATAATTGGAAAGGTATCGCATTCAAACCAACATCATTGTTTATCAAAAATCACCATCTTCTCTTGTTCCCATTCACCTTCAAAAATCCTTCAATGGAATGCATCTTCATTCCAAGGTTTCAAAAATCATTTCAAATTCACATTGTTCCCATCTAGAGTAGTCAAGTTTTAATTCATTAGCACTAGCTCTAATTCATGAGGGGTGCTATCTTGCTTTGCTTGGAGAAGACTAACTCACTACTCTAGTATCCCACTTGTACTTTGACCAAAGTTAACTATAAAAGTAACTCATTTAGAAAACCAGTAAAAACTTGTAATGTAAAAACTTGGGATAGGCTTATGTAAGAAAAGATAAGAATCATGGTGCCTTGCCCCAAGGGGCTTTGCACTTTGCAAGAATATTAGCTTGCATTGGTAGTAGCTTGCCTTGGTAGTTCTCAAACTGTTCCTCCTCCTCCTCTTGGTAGCAACCTTCTTCTTCGGCGTACTCTCCGGTGCTACCGTCTAAATTTGAATACGAGTATACACTACAAGAAAAGTTCTGATAGACAACGTCTCAAAATCGTCCGCTAAGGGGTATTTTTCGTCGCCTATGGGCCTAACCCGACGATATGGGTTCTCTTGTGGAAACTGCGTCAGGCAAAGTCCTACGACGATTTTTTCGGTCCGTCGCGCTTGGGCGCCCTTCCGCCACGGAAAATCGGACCGTTGCCCAAGTGTTTCCGGGAGCCCGTTGACTGCTGACGTCATGCAAACTGACACGTGGCAGACGCCGTTAGCTGGCAGTTAACAGTGTTAACCGGCTGAAACCCCGTGGTAGATGGTAGGCCCACACGAGGCCTGCCACGTCTTAAGCGGGCCGGGCCAGCTGACATAGTTTGACCGGTCAACTATATAGCTGGGCTGGTCCATTAGTTACGTGGGCTGGGCCTAACCTCTAAGGTTGACTGGTCAAAACTTAAATGGGCCGGCCCATTTAACATGTGGGGTCCACCTTACAGCAACTGGGCCGGCCCAAGAAGCAAGTGGGCCGGGCCAAAACACAGGTGAGTCCCACTTTCCTGTTAAAGGGCCGGCCCATTTAGTGTGTGGGGTCCACCATATAGCAAGTGGGCCGGGCCAAAACCACAGGTGGGTCCCACTTTCCAGTTAAAGGGTCGGCCCATTTAGTATGTGGGGTCCACCATATAGCAAGTGGGCCGGCCCAACAAGATAGTGGGCCGAGCCAAAAACACAGGTGGGTCCCACTTTCCAGTTAAAAGGCCGGCCCATTTAGTATGTGGGGTCCACCATATAGCAAGTGGGCCGGCCCAACAAGATAGTGGGCCGGGCCAAAAGCACAGGTGGGTCCCACCTTCCTGTTAAAAGGCCGGCCCATTTAGTATGTGGGGTCCACCATATAGCAAGTGGGCCGGCCAAACAAGATAGTGGGCCGGGCCAAAAACACAGGTGGGTCCCACTTTCCAGTTAAAAGGCCGGCCCATTTAGTATGTGGGGTCCACCATATAGCAAGTGGGCCGGCCCAACAAGATAGTGGGCCGGGCCAAAAACACGTGGGTCCCACCTTCTGTTAAAGGGCCGGCCCATTTACCATGTGGGACCACCATATAGCAAATAGGTGGCCCAACAAGATAGTGGGTCCCACTATCGTGTAACCGGCCGACCTACTAAAGAAGTGGGCTGGCCCAAAATGAAAGTGGGTCCCACACTACTGTACGTGGGCCGGCCCAATCTGTTGTAGTGCCCTACTTGTTTGACTAGTCAACTTGCATTACATTTCATGAGCCTAAAATCTGATATCAATGATACACACAATTACATACACAAATAAAACAGGTAGGAAAATTACAAGGCAATTAATGTGCCCAAACAAAAAAATTACATAGAATCATTGAGGACTTCTATTAGCATCATCAATAACACGTTGACATTTGGCAATCGCCTTGATTGAATCTTGTGTACTCTTTGTCAACATATCAGGCTCTGAGATCTTAAAGCGACAATACCATGTCTTTTATAAAGTACAGCCTTGAGATATTCTTGTTTGATGAAAGCAATGGTCTAGGTTGACGGCTATGAGAAGATGCATCGAAGAAATATCGAGAACTTTTTGTGGGCCTCACTTCTAATGAAGATTGCTTCATCACAATCGCATTCTCGATAATAATGCAAAAAGAGTTAAACGATGAACTATGCAAACATTTATTATGCAATGTAGATATAAGATAATAACAAGTTGCATAAATAAGACAATGTATGGAACTTGTACTAAGCACAAACTTACATCATAATGTTGCACGTGGTCGCTACGAGATCCTTTTTTGGCGACTATCTTCTAATGATGACTCGCTTCATTAAAACTGCATTACGGTAACATTGCAAACATAGTTACAACAATTAACTATTCAAACATGTATTACGCAATGTAGAGATCAGATAACGACATGTAGCAGAAATAAGCACAAGATAAGATAAGATGCATATACTAAACACATACTTGGCTCATTGCAGGTCCTTCTCTTGCGTGCACTAGTCGTGGTCAACATGCTGTCATTTTAGGTTCAGCCATCAAGTGAAATGCTAATCCTCTGCTCCATTGTCCTTAATCTGTGTTTAGATATCACATTTAAGACCAAGTCAGCTGGTTTCAAATAACAAAAAACTTGAGCTGCCAAATGAATAAGCCAATATTTACCGAGATATCGATTAAAACCAACTAGATGTTGCTTTGCATGAGATACGAATTTCAGACATTCAGATTTAGAGTAGGGTAATGCCAAGGTTTTCCACATAAAGTAAACTGGCATTAAGAATGACCAAATGTCAGAGTTCAAATCACCTTCGCAGTTTCTCCAAGACAAGCATATCAAATAGGCAGAAACATAGTAAAGCATGAATGGCATTGCTATGGCAGGGTTCCAAGTGTTAATCTCTTGCATAAGGAACAATGCATATAGGTTATAGATAATAACGGAAGTAAACTGCCAAAATTACCAACCAAGAACTCAGATTCCAACCTTCCCTAGCGTCCCCAGCCGTTAATGTTGGATGTTCTAATAAGTGGTTCGCATGATCAATCCCTAGGAAAAATAACATTGACAAGTCAGTCTACGATAATACAAAGACCAGACATGCACGCAGCAATAACTATATAAGCTAAAAACGAGGTATAAGAGCAAGCAGATTGGAAATGCACATAGCATGATTATAAAAGCAGTGTGAGAATAGCAGACACGAGAAAACAGCTAGCAGCTAGCGGTGAGCTAATGACGTGGTATAAGAACAAGCAGATTGGAAATGCCCATAGCATGACTATAAAAACGGTGCGACAATAGCATGCGGTACAAAAACAAGAGGCAGCAAATGAATGGGTATAAGGCTATAAATATGTGGATGCACACAGGTGTCGATAGAATGAACGGGATGGTAGCGACCGGATAATGCTTTTGTACTTGTACAATATTTAAACAAACTTCATGCGAAGCAACACATCAAGAAAGTTAACGGCATATGAGATCTGCAAATAACTACACAAAACATGGCTAAAGAAACACCGCGATCTAACGGGCCAGCGTACTAACCAAGCTGCGGCGGGGTGGATGGGGGCGGCAACTTGCATTCCAGCGGCGGTGAACGCGGGAGACGATGAATCGACCCTGTTTCAGTAGAAGCGGGCGTTAGTGAAGCAGATCTGGTTGGCTGGCAAGGGATTCGGTGAAGTTGATACAGCCGCTGCGCCGAGGTAGTCGGTGGCGAGGTCGGCGGTGAAGCAGATCTGTCGGTGGCGAGGTCGGCGGTGAAGCAGATCCGTCGGTGGCGAGGTCGGCGGTGAAGCAGATCCGTCGGTGACGAGGGCGGCGGGGGAGCGGATCAGGTGGGTGGACAGCCAACACGATCAAGGCTACGCCGTGGAGGAGTATGCCGGCGGCGAAGCAGATCTAGTACTGTAGAGAGTCAGAGCTTTGGCGTGTGAGAGTATTTTTGAGTTAATGGGGCGAATGGTTGGTGGGTGGGTGTGGGCCTGTGGGGAGGGTTCGGGATCTAGGCAAGATATTTCATTGTTACCGAATGAGCCCTCCATGGTCGGTGGGTTGTAGCTTCCGGACCAGGGTTAAAAGGGTAAAACTGGTCATGGGATTTTCGAATGGATGCGGCGGGATGATTTGGCGCGCGGCCGAAATTTTCAGTTTCAAGCTACGAGCAGAACTACAAAAATAATGTTCTTCCCCAGGGAGCTCTCATTTCTTCCTCTTCTCTTTCTCTCTCGAGTCTCTCCCACTCCCCCGGCTCCTCTCCCCCTTCTCTTCGGCGGCCTCGCCGGCCAGAGACGAGGCCGACTTCTCTCTGTATATTGTACACCCTCCGAACTAAATTAATTGATTCAACTTTCCTTAGACGTGTATGTATCTAGAGTAAAAACATGTGTGGATACATCCATATTTAGATAAGCAAAGTTGAGTCAGCTAATTTGGATCCGAGGGAGTTAGTGTTGTTGTAAGCTTAGATCCAGTGTTTCCCATGAGCAGAATGGCGCAATGGAGTCGGGGATCTCGTCATCGGCTTCAGATCTGGCCTATGGTGAATCTGGCGGATCTTGCCGGCCAAACCCCGATCTGGTGCCATCAATGTGATGGCGCTAACGGTGAGGCTTGCTTTGGTCAGTGCTTCAGATCTGGTCAATGGGGAAGTCAAGCTGTTAAGTTCACAAGCTCGGGGCATACGACGGCGTCATCCGTCTTGCCCGTGCACATCTTGGCCTTTCAGCGGCCCTTCTCAGAGCCAATATGCCATTGCTGAGGCCCTTCTTCTCCTTCGTCCTGGCGACTACCGGCGACACCGTCCCAAGTGGTGCGTCCCCGACGACGGAGTTGCTGGAAAGGATGCGGAGCAGAGATCTGATGTGCGGTCGAGAAGGACTCGATTGATTTTCTTCTATATGTTTTGGGGTCCTTTTTGTAAAGTTGCAGGTTCTATTAGTTATTGTCTAGTACTTTTGGTCCTCTATGTAATTTTTTGGACTAGTTTCCATTGGCACTGATAAACTTGAATTTTGACAAGTTCACAGGGAAAAAAATTCCTTTGCACATATGGCCTATCATGTATAAACATTCTTGAGATTTAAACTATATGTAATGTGCCATGCATTAACCCTAAACCATATATATGTAACTAACCCTAGCTGATCAAACCCAACTTAATTAAAACAAATAACCCTAAACTATACGCATGCACTTTATGCGCATAGGCGCGGGTGCCTCTAATAATGTGTGTGCAAGTATTGCAAGATACAATGGTTTAGGGTTAATGCATGGAAGCATCAAGTATTGCAAGATACAATGGAAGCATCACCCCGAGAGGGAAGCCACCTGGGAAAAAGAGGAAGACCTGAGGAAAACATACCCCGAGCTGTTCAGGTATTACAACCACAACTTCGGGACGAAGTTTTCTTTAAGGGGGAAAGGCTGTAATGTCCCAGGTTTAGAGACGATCGAGGGGTAGATTTTAGAAAGGGATGTGCATTGCATAGTAAATTCTGGGGAAATTTTGCGCTTTTAAACAAAAACTGCATCGAAGGGGGACAAGTTTCTCTCTCGACACCTTACAGGGTTAGGGTTTCGAGAGTGCGACAAACTTGCACCTCACTTCATTAGTTAGGGTTTTAAGAAGAGAGGGGAGAGTTTGCATGATTGAATTCTAAGTAAAGTGACATGGTTGAATTCAAACCAATGATGAATTTGAATTTCAAATTCAAACATTAAATAATTACCCTAAATAATTCAATTGTGAGGAAATTCATTAAGTAAATAATCAATAATAAACAAAATGAACAATTATAATAAAGTAAAGCTCATTAGGGAAAACTTTGAGCTTTATTGATCATCACACAATTTACATTGTCATTACAATATTCATAAGAGAAATAAATGATTAATACAACACATTACATAAATGGGCAAAATAGAAGAAAGAAAATAAAAGAAAATTACAAGTGAATGATCTATCCTAAACTACACAAGATGATCATCATGGAGATCTTGCCAAGAGGATCTTGATCTTCATCAAGAACATCACATTGTTCCCTGTAATCACACAAACAAAGACCAAAGACAAGTGTTATGCCAAGTGGCATTGCCACTTGGCAGGTTAGCAAGAAAATGAGAAGTTGAGAGGATATTATCAAGATCAGCCGAGCTGATCCACCAAATGGACCAAGTTCCAACCAGGAACCACACAAGCAGCTCACAAGGCAGTGTGCATGTCCACCAGCACATACACAGCCTGGGTGAGTCACCAAAGTGACAAGCAAGAGCTGTCGACCAGGGAGAGCAAGAGAGCACCATATATAAACTTTTCAGAGCCAAACCCTAGCCATTTGCTTCATCCATCGACAGCAACAGGGTAAGTCACCAAGAACACCAAGAACAGCTAGAACAAGAAGAACAGCCAGTGCTGTTCAACCTGTCCAACCTCACCACTGAACCAAACCAAGAATCACAAGCCACAAGGAGGAGCAGGGCAAGTCAAGCAAATCACCAGAAGCAAATCCTCTACAACAACACTTTAATCTAGGAGCTGGAGTGAGGTATACACTTCATCATGAACAAACCAGATGGTTTTGTTCATATATTGCACAGGCATGAACTCAAACACACCACAAGGGTAGAAACCCTATATGTGAGTCATCATATGGCTACTGGCTAAATTGGTGCAAGTGAACAAGAGAGAAACAAATAGGAAAGCACCCTGGGAACATTGGCTATGCCAAACCAGTGACATAATCAAAGAAATCCAACAAGGGATGATCCTATCTAACTAGTCAGTTTCACTTAGCACCTATAGCCACTACACCATCAGACAGATAGACTATCAAGTGTCTATTCATGTTTATCAACATCAAAGGAAACTGGAAAAACCACAAGGATTCTTCCAGTGAGATATTTCCCAAATCACAGCAAGCCAACACAGGTAGGAGCAACCATTTCTTAGCAGACAGAGCCTGCTAGGGTCACAACAGCTACCTATCCACATAAGAAATTCATCAAAGCATCACATCATTATCCAGGGGATTCAGTATGAGCTAGGGTACCCAACCAGTGGTTGGTATCCCTTCAGCTGCATCAAATTCATCCATATGATCATTACTGATAAACAGTTCACATCATTTATCTACCAAATTAAGCCAGGTAACAGAGATAAATGAAGTACACAAGTAACCACTGCACCAGAATCTTGCACAAGATCCAGAGGATCCCTGCAAGTAATAGATAATGCTTGAGTAAGCAATAAACCTCACTAGCACAAGTACTTATGTCACACAGACACCAGAATGAGCACCAGATAGGCCCAGACAGAAGCTTACCAATTAATCAACAAGCCACTGTTGATCACATGCTCACCAGTGCTTGCTCACATTTGATACAGATGATATAAGCAAGCATAGTACCAGATAATTAAATAGCCACACATAATCAACAGATGCTTCACAGATAATCAAATGAATGATTTATAATTGTATCCAGAAGCACATCAAATACATGATGTACCACTGGATCAATCTAGACAAGGATGGCACACACACATAATCAAGCCATAACAATAACCAGAGCCATTAAACAAGTAAAGCACTTAGTACTCATCACTGAATCATACCATTAAGCCAACAACAATGCTCAGATGAGCATGCTCATGAATTTGAGCACAAGAACTAGCCACAGAAGCTCTGGCACTTGCAAATTAGCAAGAATTGCATACTGCAATTAAGCCATTGAAGCATATATGAATACACTGGAGTGTCAGGCAAGCATAGAAACAAGACAGAGGCACAGGGAAGAATTCTAGCAAGAAATGCAAGCTTTTACAAGCTCAAGCATGAATTCATAAGCTAGGACCATGATAGCAGCACAGCAGCAGCATAAGAATAACCATTAGGCAGAATAGGGCAGCACAGTAGCTAGGGTTCATGGCAGTAGCACAGGCAACACCGCAGCAGCAAGCAACAGCACAGTTGCTGAGCACGGCCAGCACCTCCACAAGGAGGGAAGCCATGGCCAGGGTTACTGGAGGAGGAGGAAGAAAGGCACAGGAGAAAGAGAAAGGCGGAGCACTTACTTGGAACAGAGCAGGACGGTGTAGCCATGGCGGCTACGGCGGCACGCGCCGGAGCACGGCGGCGCCAGGCCAAGCCAGGCCATGGCGGTGCCACGGCAGCTCGCGCACACGGTGGCGAAGCCACGGCGGCGCCACGACGCCAGGAGCGTCGGCGGCGATGAATCGCCGCGGAGCTCCACGGCCTTGCGAGCAGACATGTTGGGGACGAGAAGTGGAGGCGGCGAGGACCAGATCGACGCCGTAGATCTGGTGCGCCGTCACCAGGCGGTCCAGATCCGCCGCATCTCATCGCCGGAGATGGCCGGAGACGGCCGGAGAATCTCGGCGAAGGCAGCGGCGACCACGGCATCGCCAGAGAGTCGAGGAGTGGGTTAGGGTTTTCGCGTGAGGAGAGAGGAGAGAACGAATGGGCCGACCGAGCCCAAAGGGTGGCTCGGGTGCGACCTAACCCGCTGGGCCACCCTGACAGGTGGGCCCAGGGGCAAAAAGGACTTTTCATAATTCTATAAAAACATGAAATTTTGAAATTCAATAGAAAATTATTAAAAGCTCTTAAAAATAACTTAAAAATATGAAAAAGGATCAGCATAAAATTCTCTATTTAAATAAAATATCAAAGAGAATTTTTGAAGACAATTAAGAATAAGTCCTATTTTGATGATTTAAATAATCATTTAAATCACATACCTAATTTTCTATAATGAAAATAAGTCCATTAATGTATTTGGATTTTAAAAACACCTTGACAACATTTCAAGGTTGTATTTTACTTTAAATCAAGTATCCTCAAAATTATTTTTAGTATTAACCTCTTACATGAAATAATAACAACATCGGAAGGGGGGAACAAACCCTAAAACTGGAATCATGCATAACTGCTTCTTTAACCATTGCCCTTATTAGACAATGATGCTATTTTTCAGAGACAGAGGACAAGGGTCAGTCCACACCTTCCAACTGCAAAACTTTGCAGTGTTCAGGCAAGTTCATCACTTGCTCATACCATTTGAGTATTTTTATCAAATTACTTGCAAAGTACTATGGTTATCACTATTGCACAAAAATCAAAACCACTACTTTCATAACTATGAATATGACTATGTGGTGGGCAATGGAACCATGGATTGTGTTGATATGGTGGAGGTTCCATTGCACGGGTTTATATCCATCTAGGATTAAACAACAAATGTCGCCAGTGATTCTTGTGCCGTAATACCCGTGTTAACCATAAGATCCGGAGTGGGACGGAGTAGTCAAAAGTGTTTTCACCTCTCGTTCATCAACGGATGCGCTTTACCGTAGTACACTTGTAATCCAAGGGGGCAAGCTGGTGAGGCTGGGGAGTCCTAAGTCCCCACGGCATAGTCCGTAGTACACTTGTCGCCCGAAGGAGCAAGATGGTGAGGCTGGGGAGTCCTAAGTCCCCACGGTATTGCGGTCTAGGATGGGTTGCAGCCACCGGCGTAGGAGTGTATGGTAGAGCCCAGCACTGTTGTCGTGGTCGGGGTCCACCTTGAAATCTACAGGAATAATGGGACCGACGTGGACCCAGGGTCGGCGCATGCAACAAAGGGTGGGTGTTCGAGGTAGCGGAGGAACATGATTGGCTAGACCTTATACCGGGCCTCACACCAAAGGAAGTGTGGACGGGAAAGCTGCCCGGTTGGCACCAAGGTTAAGATCTCTTATGGGTAAAGCAACACACCTCTGCAGAGTGTAAAGAATCGTGACTGTCACTCCTGTTATTCGGGATGAGGAACTGCGAACGCGGCCGGAAAGGAGCTCCATGAAGTTCTAGTAAACTGGTGAAGGCTGACGGACATAGCTCTTTGAAATAAAAGCAATCTCTTGAAGAAATGTTTATCAAAACTTGCATTGGTATTAGACTTTCTGGTCTAATATCGTAGCTAGTGCATTAAACACCTCTTATCTATAATGAACTTGTTGAGTACGCTCGTACTCATACCACTCTTAAATCCCATGCTTAGATTGTCTGAATCGTCTGGAAGAGGACTGCGACAACAATGAAGAAGCCGAGATCATCGGCTACGATGAACCTGACCTCTCAGGAGGATTTGAAGGCGTAGACTATCTCATAGTCTACGGAACCGGGGAGGCTTCCGGTGGAAATCAAGCCTAGAAGAACCGAGTAGTAGTTGTAGCCGAGCAGCACGAACTCTTTATATTTAGCTGCTCGATGAAATAAATGTTTAGTTTAATGAGACTCTTGTATTGTAAGTTAAGTTGGGTTCGCCTCGAACCCAGGAGTGATCCTCTTAGGACCCAAGAGGAGCTGCGAGACGATATGTGTATGTTACTTGTAATAATATGTGAATGAGTTATGGACCTGCTATGTTCTGTTGTACTACTCTGAGGGATGTAACATTTGCGGAATGGTACTTCATGAATGTTATATCAACGACTGGCATACTACAACATGCAGTGGTATGCAGGGTCACCACAATAATTATCGATGATAAATTAATTAACTTGAATTTTGACAAGTTCTCTCGAATGAAAACACATTTGATTAAGTTTCCTCATAATATATATATAATTAGTGTGCATGCATGGCCTACCATGCATGCATTCGTGCATATATTTTAATATATATTTGATCGAACATATTCTTGGGGATTTCAATCTCTCTCTCTCTCGATCATCTATATATCGTTGTTGGCCAAAAAAACACACACATATACACATGCACTTTATGCGCAAAGGCGCGTGTGCCTCTAATAATGTGTGTGTGCGCACTCGATCGATGATCCATAAACCTTAAACCCTAATTAAATAAACCCTAATCCCTAATCCCTAAACCCCTAAACACCATAAACATTAAACCCTAGACCCTAGACCCTAAACCCTAACCTCCTAACCCTAAACCCTAAACCCTAATTAATCCCTATATATAGGCCAATGCCACTTAATTGTGCATCAAGCAGGCCAGGGGTGCCTTAGCTCGCGGTCCTCTAATTAAATTAAATGTGCCATGCATATATATATGTGTTTAATTTGGGGATTTCAATCGCTCTCTCGTATGTAGATCTCTCTCTACCTCTCTCTCTCTCTGTCTCTCTCTCTCTCTCTCGTTAATTGGTGGCCAACAACACACACATGCACTTTGTGCGCAAAGGCATGCGCCTCTAATAATGTGTGTGATCGATCAATCTAGTTTTGATTAATCATAGCACACAAATAAAGAAGTTGTATTTGAATCCACACAACCTAATCTAAAACACATAACCCCTAACATGGCCTAATTAATTAACCCCTTCTCTCTACCTAATTAGTGGAAATTGCACAAAATCAAAAGGGGTCCCTCACTAATTGTGCATATCTGCTAGATTGTGATAAACTTTTGCCCCATATATATTTGGTGGATGGGTGCATCTTGGCATGTAAAACAATTAGTGTTTGCAAATGGCGTTGTCAAAATTTATGTACAAATGATTTCTTTCCATCCAAAGTGCATAAAATGGGAGTTTTAATGAAGAAAGTACAAATAAAACAGCTCAACATGCTTCCACACCCCGATTTCCACACGAAGTAGAGCATATTTAAAGGATAATTCCAGAGTTTTACTATTTTTCAAGCAACTTTGCTAATTTTCCCCCACTCACATGACTTTATGTCGATTTAACGAAAATATGGCGAATTTAAACTACATGGGCGGGATAGTTTGAATTGTGCGCGCGGCAAAGGGAACCGCCTATTCCTCAACCTTGTGCACGGCAAATTACACACGCAACTCCATTAAACGCCACCTACCGACCTTAATTATCACCCCGGCGGCCCGGCCGCATGACCCCCCACCCACCCCTACACAACTTATCCCCGTCCGTGCGAAGAGCTTCCCCTCCCCGTCCCGTCCGTGCGAAGAAGAAGCTTCCCCTCCCCGTCGTTCTTCTCGAGATGCACCGGCGGTCAAGTTGATCCACGGTAGGGCTGCTATCTCCAGCTCAATCATGTATCGGGCAAGACGGCCTAACGATTTATATTTTCTTGATGCTGCTAAAAAAATTCGTCAGTATGCTCGAACTAATTGGCACTTTATAGTTTTCCGCTCGATTTGTCATCGATCAATTTGTTCATTTGCGTGGGCATATAGAGTCGGTTACGCACTCGATCCGTTAATTTGCTGAAATGCCATGGCAGAGTTTTGTACACGATCTGTTTGCTAAAATGTCGATGGGCATTTTTTGTTTTGTACTCGACATGATTGCTGAAATGCATAATCATGTAGTATAGTTTTGTACTCGATGGATATACATTTCCTACTTCGCCTTAAATTAATCACCAACCACTGTATCTCATAATTAAACAGATGGACAGAACTTGGATACTGCATGGACACTTATGTCCCCCTTCATATATAAATGGTGTTCAACCCTTTATGGGGTTTATTAGAGCTCATGAAGGTCACAACCTGGACATGTATTGCCCGCGCTGCACATGTATGAATGGTGAGAAGAGGCCTCACCCTGTAGTGGCAGATCATTTACACATTTTTGGGATGGACCGCACATATGTTAGGCGGGTTTAGCATGGTGAACCATATAATGATCCTTTAGCAGGAGAAGCAGATCTTGCTCACACTTTGTATGTGTCTTTGGCATATGTAGTTAATTATTTATATTGATGCTGCCATTGTTTCAATCAATAGTTTGCATTGCTTTGTGCAAGGTTCTGTACTCAACTTTAACTTGTTGCAGATGGATGGACGGGAAGGAGAGAAAAAGCGCTTGCTTCAGGAAACGGGTTTCAGCTCTGGGACATGTGTTGTGCCAGATGAGAAGGTAAATATGTAAAACGGCATTTGTTTAGGTTGCATCCCTTAGATGTTTGTCTAATCGGTTGATGTACTAATTGCAGAAGCATAGAGTTGAAGAGGTCTCTCAGTTTGATGGAAGATTTGAAGATGAATCTCAGTTTGATGCACCTGTGGATGGTATTGATGACGAGCCTTTCATAGACGAAGGTCCTGCACCCGAGATTATCCAGCCTACAGAAGGAGGCCGTGGACCGAGTACACAGCTTTGCGTTGAAGTGGATGCACGCCCGGAGATCATCAGGGGCGTCCGGGTAGTCTCAAGACCACCCAGCCCGATGCACTGTGGATGGTACCGATGACGAGCCTCTCATAGACGAAGGTCCTGCACCTGAGATTATCCAGCCTACGAGAAGGAGGCCGTGGACCGAGTACACGGTTTGCGTTGAAGAGGATGCACACCCGGAGATCATCAGGGGCGTCCCGGTAGTCTCAGGACCACCCAGCCCTGATGCAAAATGTTGAGCTACTTTATGATTCGTACTCTTATGTTCTGGTGCTGTAGTATGTTATGATTTGTACGCCTTTGGCGCTAGATTAAGCATTCAGTGGATGATCGCGTTGCAAAATTCGACACCCACACAATCAGTTCATCGTATGAGTAGTAGCACAATTACTTCTACAGCGATTCCTGCCAGCGCATTAGTTGGTAGCATGAAACACTTTCAGGTACTCCCCTCTGATTCATATTAATTGACTCAATTCTGTCTAGATATGGATGTATCTAGATGCATTTGTTAACTAGACTAACAAACTTGAGTCAGTTAATATGAATCCGTGTAAACCACTTGATCCTCGAGCAGCTAGTTTATTGACTCGGACTCCAAGCCTCTCGCGGCAAGCCATCGACGAAGCTATGACCAGATCTTGGCCCGCAATTTTTGTGTGTGGCGAATAGCAAAGCTTTGACCAGTTCCTCTCGGGATGCAGCACGCCGGTGAGCTTGCACGGTTGCCATGAGCACTTTCCGGCGGAACTTCCTCTTCAGCGCCCTCAAGCCGCTGCTGCGAGACAGCACGCAGTGCCTCGAGGTGGACGGAATTCTGGATCTCAGGGGGGGGGGTCCGCATCGTCCGGGAACGATCTCCAGCGGGTTAACGAGGACATGCATGGCGGCCAGGGGATTTTTTTTTTTGGTTTGAGCTTGGGATTTGGGGTTTTTTCGGATAGGGGAGGAGGAACCGAGGAAGAGGAAGGAACAGCCGCGTGCTTGGCGCGTGGCGGTGTGCTTGAATTTCGAATTTTTGTGAAATGTTTCATTTCCCCGCTACAATTCGGGGGTTTCTTGACGCGCCAATGCGTCCCGCCGGGCAGCTTCAAGTGAATTTGGGGTGCCACGCTATGGGCCCTAGTTTCAGTGAGACATGTAATGACTATAGTCACATCGGTAAGTTCACCGTGTAATAAAATATGTTACCCCTCCCCTTTATGTAGCACCCCTTCTCTCCCGATCGAGTGCCGATTGCCGACGGATGCAAGCCGCTAGCTCGATCCCCTCCTTTCGCCTCCACCGTCCAGGCATCCAGCTTGGAGGGGAAAGCTGCATCTAGACCAAGCGGATTAGGTAGGACTAGTAATGTTCTTTCATTTCTCGAGATCGGTTCTTTTTTCCTCTCCTCGATATCTTGCGCATCTCTTTCCTATTCTGGGCGAAGGGGTGTCTTTCTGGTCACCCTCGAGCTGGGAGTGATTGATGGGGGTGGGGGCGGGGGCTACCTTTGCTTGGATTGGGGTGTTCTTCCTTTATTTGTTGACATTTGCAACCTTTGTAGTTTCTGCTGATCCTCACTGTATCTTTTGTCAGATTGTACAGAAAGGTAAGACCTCGGCGGTGGGGGCAATGGAGCGTAAGGCCACCACGCATGTGGGCGGTTGGCTGAGCCCGAGCTGCGTCCCCAGCCCCGCGAAAGCTGTACTCCGTTTGCTTATCCACTCTTTACCTTTTAAGTGTCTCTCTCGCATCCTCAACTGTTCCTCGTTCTGGAATATGCTTAAAGTAGCACATGTCTTCAGGTGTTTGTGCGTAAAGCCTCTGTGACACCATGCTCTATATTCTCTGTATCGGGTTGGTACCTCCGGGTTCCGTGGCCGAGGCTATGGGGAACGAGAATAGCGCCCACCTGCTGCGGGAGCATGGCCCGATCTGCAAGACAAGAAGCGAAATGCCATCGCGAGCTGGGCAGGGACCGCCCAGGGTAATTTTTTTTAACCAACTTACCATGATGTAGTCTGAATCGATACTCCCTCAGATCCAAATTAATTGACTCAACTATCTCAGAGATACGGATGTATCTAGATGTGTTTTAGCTCTAGATACTATCGCCTCCATCCCAAATCTTTGGGCTTATATTATTTTTAGAAAGTCAAACTATACCATGTTTGACTAAGCTTTTACCAAAAATCAGTAACATGCAAAATACAAAATTAATATCATTAAATAGATAATAAAATATATTTTCCTACGGTATCTACACAGTATTATATTTGTTGATAGAATGTTCTAAAATTTTGGTCAAACTTTGCTTGTTTTGATTTCTCAAAAATAAATAAGGCTTAAGCTTTTGGATGGTGGTAGTACATTCATATCTAGACAAAGCTGAGTTAACTAGTTTTTTGTCTGTCCATAGCTAGTGTTCACGCTGCAAAAGGCTAAGAGCATCCACTATATGCATCGGTCTATCTCATACGGTAATTCAAGATCACCGCCGAGGTCTGCCTTTTGTTTTGCTATTCATATGCAGATCGAAACTTTAGGGCCTTTACTCAAAAGGAAGATCAAAGCTGCGGCTGATCGGGCTGCCGGTATGTTGATGCCGCCCCATCTTCTAAATGCCTCTACAAGCACAAGGCCACGCGCCAGCTGGGTGGTGATCTTTTAATGAATATGGTATATTTTCTTAATCCACAAAACATGCCTTGATTTTTCTCTGTTTATTGTCGGTTTTTTCTATGCTTGCCAAAAGTTTACAACAACAACAACAACAACAACAACCAAGCCTTTCAGTCCCAAACAAGTTGGGGTAGGCTAGAGTTGAAACCCATAAGATCTCGAAGCCAAAAGTTTAGAAACACCAAATTCGTTTGCTTACAATCATCATACAGTAATGTTCATCTACTCCAGTTCCCCTAACCCAACAAAAAATGATGTTAATTACGATTTTTAGATTAAAAGAGCACCATTAGGCGCTGTTAATTACGACTTTGAGATTAAAATGTCATTTGCAATTGTTAATTACAATTTTGAGACAAATGGTTAGTTTAACCTCGATCTCTTCTGCTCTCCATTTATCCCAACCGAACAAAAATTTAACCATTCCATTCCTCTGAAATGGAACCATTCCATTCCATTCCACGCTGTTTCAGAACCGAACACACCCTTGCATTGTTGTGAACTGTTGTCCATACATGGCCATACCCTTCCACTTACATCCAGCACTATATGCATCGATCTGTCTCGTAGTCATTCAATATCACTGCTGAGATATGTTCCCATTCTTATGCAGGCTGAAACTGCTGCGCCTTTACTCAAGTGGATGCAAAATGAGGCTAATGAGGCTGCTGTGAGGACGATGGTGCCGGCACCATCTTCCGAAAACCTCTACAAGCACGAGGCCATGGGCCAGTGGGTGGTGACCTTTTAATGAATCTGGTATATTTTCTTAATCCACATACATGATTTCATTATTATTTGTTTAATTACTGTTGGCTTTGTCTAATGCTTACCAAAAGTTCAGAAACACTGCGTTTGCTTACAATCATCATACACTAATTTTTCACTTTTCAGTCTGTCTCATCCAAAGATATAAACCGTTGATTTCCATTGGCTTCTTTTGTAATCATTTGCATTGTTGTCACTGTTCTCTATGCACAACCCTATTCTTCCACTTACACCCGCACTATTTGCATCAGTCTATCTCATAGATTTATTAAATATCAATGATGAGTTCTGTTGCTATTCATATGCGAGATGAAACTTCGTGCCTCTACTCAAATGGATAAAAAATGATCCCGATGAGGCTGCCGTGTGAAGACGATGGTGCCGCCACCATCTTCTGAAAACCTCCTCAAGCACAAGGCCACGGGCCAGCTGGGTGGTACCCTTTTCAAGAAGCGGGTATATTTTCTTAATCCTCATACATGATTTGATTTTTGTCTGTTTATTGCCGGCTTTGTCTAATGCTTACTAATAGTTCAGAAACACACACACCTATTCTTACACTTACATCCAAAGCACTATATGCATCGTTGTCTCATAGATTCATTTTATATATCACTGCTGATGTCTGTTGCTCTTCAATTTTCATATGCAGATCGAAACTGCTAACCCTTCATTGGTCAAAAGGATTGCAACTGCTGCCGATGAGGCATCTGCAGAGGCTGCCACCAAGTTACCGTCAGCCCCACCTTACGGATGCTTATATAAGCTCAAGTCCAAGGACCAGCCGGGCCGTAACCATCCAAGGGTTCGGGTATATTTTCTTAAGCCACATATACATGCCATGATTTATGTCCGATATTATCACCGGCTCTTGTCTAATGCTTTTTGGAATTCGGAAACACCAAATTAGCATGCTTATATTCATCATACACTAATTTTTCACTGTTCGGTTTGTAACATAGTGTTATGCACTCGCTTGTCAACATTTGCATTGCTCTGAACTATGCACTTTACACAACCTAATTCTTCCACTTACATTCAGCGCTACGCACCAAAAAGAGTACCTCCCATGTTTCCTTCACCATCCCGATGCCGAGCTTGCGGGAATATGGCGGGCCCATGTACATACCCCGCATATAACACCTCCTATGGCTCTATCTACCTTTCTAGTAGCTCCTTCACGAGTTACAGGTATGTATTCTCAGTGGTTTAGCATGAATTGGCATATAGTAAAGTCTTGTTTTTAGTCTTCCTGCTTCTTACATTTGTATCAATTTTCACATGCAGACTGTACCTTGTGAACTTCGTCCAATGATTAACCAGATGTGTCCGCATGAAGGGTCTTTCACTATGCATGGCAATGGCAAATTGATGAACACCTACACGGTCTATGAGGTGTATGTCTACAAGACGCAGGCCATCACATATTTGTATGGACATGATTGGAGAAAGTTTGCTTTTGACTACGGTCTCGAAGAAGGGCGACGAGCTGAGGATCGAAACTCAAACGGGCAGATATACGTAATCGCTACGAGTTGGAGACACTTCCAATTCTCTAATATGTACCATTTTCTACTCATATCTTTTGATAACCGTTTCCGAGCAGTTGTTCTAAACCATTCCCTCTGTTCTAGCTTGCTGGGTTTAACATGATCAAAGCTGCAGATCCCCTGATGGAACATGAGCGGATGTCACAAAGGGCAACCACACCAGCACCGGCACCGGCTTCCCACTCTCCTGCATCAGCACCGGTTCCTGTACCAGCTCCGTTTACTGCATCTACCCAGCAGTCCCCTACATCAGCATTGGTTCCTGTAGAGGCCCCATATACTACACCTGCCCAGCAGGCTCCTCGCATCGCAAGATCGGTTCCTCTAGCTGCACCGTTCTGCACCTGCCCAACAGTCTCTGCATCAAGACCGGTTCCTATAGAGGCACCGTTCATCGCACCTGCCTGCCAGTCTCCTGCATCAGCACCAGCTCGTGTACCAGCCCGAGGCTCCCGCACCTGCCCCAGCCAGATCACGGAGGTCTCAGCTCATTGCTGTGGCCACCCGTGTGGTGACCAGGACGCATCTGAAGGCTATATTCGTGAGTATATGACAGCATAACTGCTCTTATCTTGATGTCTTCTCTGCTCAAAGTCTCACATGGTTCAGTGCATTGGTGCCATTGACTAATTTTTGGTGGTATCTCTTGCTTTGAATCAGAAATTTCCTAAAAGTATCTCCAAGGATCTCAATGCTGGCCGAAGGGGCAAGATATCCCTCGTCATGGAGAGTGAAGGTCTCACCGTGGAGGGACGGTACTCCGTCAGTCCACGTATGGCCGCTTGGCTGTTACTTCCAGGTGGAAAAAGTTCATTGACGGTGCCAAACTTCGCATTGGATCAAAGTTGAAGGTCAAGATCTTTCGATGCCGCTGTGACATGCTGGTCATAAAGTTCGCGGTTGTCTAGTTCTGTTGCCCCATGAGCCCTTAGCAAATGCATTTGTAGTTATACTTATATAAGGTTATCTTATCTGAACTGCTAATTAATTGTATGGGTGGTAAAACTCTGGCAAGCTTTTGCTCTTAGCAAGTATGTATGTATGATCAGCTATTATGATAACTAATGTTTGTGTTCATCTTAATTTGCATTTCCGTTTTAGAAAAAAACTTAATTTCTATTTTGGCTGACCTGTTAGAGAACTATCAGATTGAACCCACAACATGATTCAAATAGATTCATTACACCGAGCCACATGTCTTGACCTTGCTATACACTACTTCCATTAATCAGTGCAAGAAGGCTTACCTGAGCTGCTCGAACCACGGCAGATTCGAATCCACCTTATCTATCTAGAAATACAACCTTTGCAGAAAGAGGATTTGCAGTATGGGGAGGCTGACATTGGGGACCCATGAGCCAACAGCGTCGTCAATGTTTTAAAGGTGGCAGGAGATCGAAAGAAAAAATAAGCCAAAAATCAGTTGGTAAACAAATTCAAGAAAAGAAACATTTACCTTTCTGAGAGGATGACATGCGGGACCCATGAGGCAGCAGCATCCTCAACTATTTCAAGGCGGCAGGGGATCAAAAGAAAAAAGGAAATAGCCAGAAATTAATTAGGGTCAAAAATAAATCCATCAAAGGAAACTTTTATTGTTCATAGAGGATGACATGTGGGACCGACTTGCCAGCTGCGTCGTCATCGTTTCAAAGGGGGCAGGGGATCAAAAGAAAAAGGCAAATAGCCAGAAATTAGGGGAAAAAAATAAATCCAACAAAGGAAACTTTTATTGTTCATAGAGGATGACATGCGGGACCCATGAGCCAGCAGCTTCCACAACGTTTCAAAGTCGGCAAGAGAGTCAAAGAAAAAGGCAAGTGACATAATATCGAGCCAAAAATAATCCAAGAAAAGAAACTTTATTGTACATAGAGGATGACATGCGGGTCCCATTTTGTAGCAGCGGTCTCAACGCTTCCAAGGCGGCACAGGACCGAAAGAAAAATGAAGTAGCCAGAAATCAGGGTGTGAAAAAAAATCCAAGAAAAGAAAGATTTCAATTGGGCTGTATCTGGACATCTGGACCTTCGAACTATCCTGCTGGGCCTTTTGACTCGTACAATTTCAGCCCACTCCAAAACAGGAAAGGTCAGATTTTTCTCAAAAAAAAAACAGGAAAGTCCTATGCTTCGCAAAAACAAAAAACAAGGAGATTCAACATATAAGTTTGTTTATGTAGATATAAAGATTTAATTTATCCGTTTGCAATAGCTCAGAGCGAAATACAACGTTTATTGTCTGCAAAATAAAATATCACATGTTTCTTGTACGGGGAGGCTGACATCGGGGACCCATGAGCCAGCAGCATCGTCAACGTTTCAAAGGCGGCAGGGGACCGAAAAGAAAAAAAGCCAAAAATCAGTTGGTAAAAAAATACAAGAAAAGAAAACATTTATCGTTCTGAGAGGATGACATGCGGGACCCATAAGGCAGCAGCATCCTCAACATTTCAAAGTCGGCATGAGATCGAAAGAAAAAGCCAAGTGACATAATATCAGGAGCCAAAAATAATCCAAGAAAAGAAACTTTATTGTACATAGAGGATGACATGCGGGTCCCGTTTTGTAGCAGCGGTCTCAACGTTTCCAAGGCGGCACAGGACCAAAAGAAAAATGAGGCAGCAGCATTCTCAACAATTCCAAGGCGGCGAGGATCAAAAGAAAAAAAGGAAATAGCCGAAATTAATTAGGGGTCAAAAATAAATCCACCAAAGGAAACTTTTATTGTTCATAGAGGATGACAGTGGGACCGACCTGCCAACAACGTCCTCATCGTTTCAAAGGGGGCAGGGGATCAAAAGAAAAAGGCAAATAGCCAGAAATTAGGGGTCAAAAATAACTCCAAGAAAGGAAACTTTTATTGTTCGTAGAGGATGACATGCGGGACCCATGAGCTAGCAGCTTACTCAACGTTTCAAAGGTGGCATGAGATCGAAAGAAAAAGGCAAGTGACCAAAATATCAGGAGCCAAAAATAATCCAAGATTTATTGTACATAGAGGATGACATGTGGGTCCCATTTTGCAGCAGCGGTCTCAATGTTTGTAATGCGGCTTGAGATCAAAAGAAAAAGAAAGTAGCTAGTAATTAGGGGGTGAAAAAAATCCAAGAAAAGAAAGTTGATGGACATAGAGGATAACATGCGGGTCCCTTGAGCCAACAGCTTACTCAACGTTTCAAAGGGGGCAGGGGATCAAAATAAAAAGGCAAGCCAAAAATCAGAGGGTGAAAAAAAATCCAACAAAGGAAACTTTTATAGCACATAGAGGATGACATGCGGGTCCCATGAGCCAGCAGGTTCCTCAACGTTTCAAACGTGGCATGAGATCGAAAGAAAAAGGCAAGTGACCAAATATGAGGTGCCAAAAAAAACTCCAAGAAAAGAAAGTTGATTGCTCATAGAGGATGACATGCGGGTCCCATTTAGCAGCAGCGGTCTCACTGTTTGAGAGGCGGCAGGGGATCGAAAGAAAAAGGCAAGTGACCAAATATCAGGAGCCAAAAATAATTCAAGAAAAGAAAGTTTTATAGTCCATAGAGGATGACATGCGGGTCCCATTTAGCAGCAGCGGTATCACCGTTTGAGAGGCGGCAGGGGATCGAAATAAAAAGGCAAGTGACCAAATATGAGGTGCCAAAAAAAATCCAAGAAAAGAAAGTTTTATAGTACATAGAGGATGACATGCGGGTCCCATTTAGCAGCAGCGGTATCACCGTTTGAGAGGCGGCAGGGGATCGAAAGAAAAAGGCAAGTGACCAAATATGAGGTGCCAAAAAAAATCCAAGAAAAGAAAGTTTTATAGTACATAGAGGATGACATGCGGGTCGCATTTAGCAGCAGCGGTATCACCGTTTGAGAGGCGGCAGGGGATCGAAAAAAAAAGGCAAGTGACCAAATATGAGGTGCCAAAAAAAACTCCAAGAAAAGAAAGTTGATTGCACATAGAGGATGACATGCGGGTCCCATTTAGCAGCAGCGGTCTCAACGTTTCCAAGGCGGCAAGGGATCAAAAGAAAAAGGAAGTAGCCAGAAATCAGGGGGTCAAAAAAATCCAAGAATAGAAAGAATTTTGGTTCATAGAGGATGACATGCGGGACCCATGATCCTGCATCGTAAACGGCTCGATCGGAGAACGTTGAACGAGATGGCGCGATCGAGAAAAAAAACAATGCCAGAGAGGCTGCCATCTGGGCCCTACATCCCTCGGTGGTGCGGATTTGCGTTGACTCGGCCGGCGAACCTGAGATTTTGAGATGCACCACGTCCCGGGCCACCATACGCGATGTTTTGGCCGCTTTCGTCGGGCTAGGTGGCCTCAAAAATGAGAAAAAAAAGTTTTGACATGCACCACGGAGGGACCCAAAATCGTCGGCCATGGTACACCAGCAACCACGGCGCGACTTCAACTTCGTCGGCCATGGCAACTTTTCTTGTAGTGATAATTACTCACTAATTCAATGGCTATTCCATACATCACATATAACACACAAACTACTCTATGCACACAAATAAATTAACTAGGGTGCATGGGTTGTGGGGTTTAAATAGAATTCACTTCTTTGCATTTCATATGTAAATGATAGTTTCCATAGGGTTCTTGAGAAATAATTTCCTCTCATTGAAATCTTCTTAAGATTTAATTTCTCAAACAATCATGGATGAACTCATATTGACCTAAGTCAAATGTTCATCATCATTATTTGGGAAAATGATTTAAATGAGGTGGATCACCTCATACCATTTAAATAACACTACATTTGATTTAAATCTCAAGTAATTCATATAAGAGAGTTTGGGACCAGGGGTCCAAACATCCCATGAATTCATGTGAGACAAGTTTAAATGAAGTGTAATACTCCACATAATTTACCTTAATAGTTTTGGACAATATCAACTAGTTAAACTAGCCATAATATCCATTCATTAAACCATGGCATGATCATTCAAAGTGACCACACCATTTTATTGCATAAACAATTAGTGTAAGTCAATTGTGAGCTATTAGAGTTGGAAATAACTTAATATCTATTTTGGTTGATTTTTAAGAATTATTTGAATAGGGAAAAGTCCCTATCTTGTTATTTTTATCACATTTATTCTACAAAGAATCTGACCATGGGGCCAGTGGCATGTTGTAGAGAATTTCAGTAGCTTTCCAACAACATAAAATTCGCTAAATTTGGTTTAGCCAATTTGAAACTATTCAATTTCAAAGTTTGGGCAGTATTGAAATTTATTTGGAATTAATTAAACCTAGTTTGAATTAAAAGGCCGGCGGGAAACCAACGTGGGCCGAAACGGTTTGAAAAAGGGAAAAATGGCCCAGCAACGCATCCAGTGCGCGCGGGCCTGCTGACAGGGTGGGGGCCACCCGTCAGTCTCTTTTAAAACCCGAAACGGTATGGAGACGTGTGGTGCGTTGGATTAGAACAGGATCGGACGGTGCCAGTGCATCGTCTTCTCCGGCGAGAGGCAGAGGGTCTGGCGGCGAGGGTAGGAGGTCGGAGAGCTCACCGTGGCTCCAGCTAGGGTTGGCAATGTGCTCGGTGAAGGTGTGGACGACGGCGAGTCGACTGGTACCGGCGGCAACTCCTGGATCGGCTTCAATCGACGGCGAGCTTCCGCGGCGTCCGGCGGCAGTGAGGTGGCGATTGGGTGGCTACGGCGGCGAATGTCGATGGTGGGGTGGCTCAGGTGGTCGAGTGAGAAGAGGGGAGGGTGCTGGTGTGCTCAAATCGACGAATGGAGCTCTCCTTTTATAGGCGAGTGAGTGACCGCGAGGGCTGCGGCGAGGTCGACATCGACGCGGCGATTCCGGCGAGCAGTTGGGCTAGGAGAGGATGCTGTCGGGTTCTCCTCTTCCAGGCGAAGATAGGGGTGGCGCTGGCACGGTCGGGCGGCGTCTGGTTTGGTTGCATTGCTTCCACGACGGCCGCGGCGTTTACGGGAACAGGTCGTCGTCTCCGGCGCCGGCGGTCACGGGTTGGTGCTGGGCGCGTGTCTGGCGTGGCTGAGGTGTCACGGCGGTGCGCTTGGTGAAGAAAGGGGGGCCAGGACGTGGACGAGGTGGCTGCGCGGCGCGTGGCCAGTGCGCGTCCATGGCGCGCATGGTCGCGACGCGAGCGGCATGCCGGGCGATTTTGGGCGCGCGATCTCCGGCGAGCTCACGGCGTCTACGGCGACAGGGCCATGCTAGGCGAGGTAGAGAGGTGAGGTGGCGAGTGTGGGCGCCAGGGCCAGGGCTGAGGTGCAAGGATGAGAGGGGGAGAAGAACATGGCCGGCATGGGCCGGCATGGCCATGTCTTTGCTTGTTCTCTCTCCCTCCCTAGGGTTCCTATGCTGGTGTTAGTGAGAGAGGGAACCAGGGGACCAGTAGGGAGCTAATGGTGTAGTTAGGGTTAGGTTAGATCACTATTTCAAATAGTGTGTAATAGTGTCCTATTTGGAAAATGTGAAAAATGTCCAAAATTGGATTAATTCAAAAGGTGAAAGTTTTTGAAATGTGAGTGTTGCTATTAGTTGTAATTGACCAGAGGTGATTTGAGGTGGTGGTGGATTTGTTAGAATTCAAAAATTGGCCAAAATGGCTAAGTGAGGAATGTTGAATATGTTAAAAAGTTAAGACTTTGGATGAGCATTGCTCATGATCAAAGATGATTTTGGCATGGTGATCTTCATCAAAGTTGTTCACCTTGATGTTGACTTTGAAATGGTGCAAAGAGTTAGCAAGAGTTGGTTTGGGAAAATTGAATGGCAAGGGCTCAAAGTGGTGATCAGACTAGAATTGTCAAAATTGACCATTATCATATGTGAGTGTGATTGGTGTTTGAAATTCATTTGAATTGTGAAACTTTGATTCCAAAAGTTGTAATAAGTGTTTAATAACATTATTCAACTAATGGTGAAGACCAAATAGGTCTAGGGTCAAAATTTATAAAAATTCCATAGGGCATATGTGAGGGTTTTTAGGGTTTTCCATTTAATGGAATTTCTTCCTCTTTGATTTATTTGGTTGGTGATCTTCATATGATCACACTAGGGTTTTAGAGCATATCAAATACAAGTAAAAGCAATCATCATGGCATATCACTCAAATGCACAAGTCCTATGCATGGTACTATATGCAAATAGAAAAGTTTTTGTTGGTTTGAAATTTTGCTTTCTGGAATTCTCTAACTTTCTTTTTATTGAAATTTGGGGTGTTACAAAACCCAAGTATTCCGCGTGTGCAACATGGCTTACACCCGTTGTATGTGAATCGTTGAATCTATCACATCCGATCATCACGAGATGCTTTGAAACGACGAACTGTTACAACGGTGCATACGAGGGGAGAACACTTTATTATCTTGATATTAATGTGAGGGATCATCTTATAATGCTACCGTCGCGTTCTAAGCAAAATAAGATGCATAAAGGATTAACATCACATGCAGTTCATATGTGATATGATATGGCCCTTTTGTCTTTGCGCCTTCGATCTTCATCTCCAAAGCACGGACATGATCTCCATCATCAACGGGCATGATCTCCATCATCGTCGGCGTAGCGTCAAGGTTCATGGCGCCGTCTTCATGGTTGTTCACCTCATGTAGCAACTATTACAACTACTTTGAAATACTACTCAACATGAAATTTAAAGACAACCATAAGGCTCCTGCCGGTTGCCACAATACAATAATGATCATCTCATACATATTTATCATCACATTATGGCCATATCACATCACCAAACCCTGCAAAAACAAGTTAGACGTCTCTAATTTGGTTTGCATATTTTACGTGGTTTAGGGTTTTCGAGAGAGATCTAATCTACCTACGAACATGAACCACAATGTTGATACTAATGTTTTCAATAGAAGAGTAAATTGAATCTTCACTATAGTAGGAGAGACAGACACCCGCAAAGCCTCTTATGCAATACAAGTTGCATGTCGAACGAGGAACAAGTCTCATGAACGCGGTCATGTAAAGTTAGTCCGAGCCGCTTCATCCCACTATGCCACAAAGATGCAAAGTACTCAAACTAAAGATAACAAGAGCATCAACGCCCACAAACCATTGTGTTCTACTCGTGCAACCATCTATGCATAGACACGGCTCTGATACCACTGTAAGATAACGTTGCATAGAAAACAAAAATTTTCCTACCGTGAACACGCAATCCAAGCCAAGATGCAATCTAGAAGACGGTAGCAACGAGGGGTTTATCGAGTCTCACCCTTGAAGAGATTCCAAAGCCTACAAGAGTAGGCTCTTGTTGCTGCGGTAGACGTTCACTTGCCGCTTGCAAAAGCGCGTAGAAGATCTTGATCACGATCGCTTCCGGCGCCACGAACGGGCAGCACCTCCGTACTCGGTCACACGTTCGGTTGTTGATGAAGACGACGTCCACCTCCCCGTTCCAGCGGGCAGCGGAAGTAGTAGCTCCTCTTGAATCCGACAGCACGACGGCGTGGTGTCGGTGGTGGTGGAGAAATCCGGCGGAGCTTCGCTTAAGCGTGCGGGATGTGGTGGAGGAGAGAGACCGCTAGGGTTTGGGGAGAGAGGGGGGTTGGGCGCCGGCCCTCTAAGGGGTGCGGCCAAGGCTGAGGCTTGAAGTGGTCAGCCCCCTCTCCTATGCCCCTCATTATATAGGTGGAAGCCCCAAGAGTTCTAGTCCAAGTCTTCGAATAAGACCCCAACACTAAAACCTCCCATATGTGGGAAGCCTACTCAAGGAGGGAGTCCTACCCAAGGTGGGACTCCCACCTTTCCTTGAGGTGGGTTGGCTGGCCACCCTAGGGGAGTCCACTTTGGACTCCTCCCCTTTAGGGTTGGCTGGTCATGCATGGTGGAGTCCCTCCGGGACTCTACTTTCCATGGTGATTTCTTCCGGACTTTTCTAGAACCTGCCATAAATGCACCGGATCATTTCCAAACTTGGAATATGACTTCCTATATATGAATCTTATTCTCCGGACCATTCCGGAACTCCTCGTGATGTCCGGGATCTCATCCGGGACTCCGAACAAATATTCGAACTCCATTCCATATTCAAGTTCTACCATTTCAACATCAAACCTTAAGTGTGTCACCCTACGGTTCGCGAACTATGCGGACATGGTTGAGTACTCACTCCGACCAATAACCAATAGCGGGATCTGGAGATCCATAATGGCTCCCACATATTCAACGATGACTTCAGTGATCGAATGAACCATTCACATACGATACCAATTCCCTTTGTCACGCGATATTTTACTTGTCCGAGGTTTGATCATCGGTATCACTCTATACCTTGTTCAACCTCGTCTCCTGACAAGTACTCTTTACTCGTACCGTGGTATGTGGTCTCTTATGAACTTATTCATATGCTTGCAAGACATTAGATGACATTCCACCGAGAGGGCCCAGAGTATATCTATCCGTCATCGGGATGGACAAATCCCACTGTTGATCCATATGCTTCAACTCATACTTTCCGGATACTTAATCCCACCTTTATAACCACCCATTTACGCAGTGGTGTTTGGTGTAATCAAAGTACCTTTCCGGTATAAGTGATTTACATGATCTCATGGTCATAAGGATTAGGTAACTATGTATCGAAAGCTTATAGCAAATAACTTAATGACGAGATCTTATGCTATGCTTAATTGGGTGTGTCCATTACATCATTCATACAATGATATAACCTTGTTATTAATAACATCCAATGTTCATGATTATGAAACTAATCATCCATTAATCAACAAGCTAGTTAAGAGGCATACTAGGGACTCTTTGTTGTTTATATATCACACATGTACTAATGTTTCGGTTAATACAATTATAGCATGATATATAAAAATTTATCATAAACATAAAGATATAAATAATAACCACTTTATTATTGCCTCTAGGGCATATCTCCTTCATCCTCTTCCACACATAACTTGTCGCGCGGCCGGTCGGGCGCCCGGTCGACCGGACCTGGCACCGGCTGGTCCGGCCCAGAGGCCGGTCCAACCGGGCCAGAGACCGGCCAGGGACAAACTGCCCAGTTTTGTCTCGTTTTGCCTCGTTTTTCCCCTATTCTTTGTGTAAATATGTGTGAATGCTCAGATGATGACATGTACATATAGATAGATAGATGATGATGAGATGAGCATAGACATGGGGTTGGAAACACAAAGTTCTTTAGGCATACCCATTGGAGAGAAAATCCAAACAAGATGTAAATAGCAACAATGGGCATGATTCAAAATATATATCAAGAATCATAAGTCATTTTGAGATGAATTTTGCAATAAGATCATTTGGCCTTATATAGTCAAATCAAGTTGTAATGAAGGCTCAATGAGGGGCGGGGGATTACTCCCCCTATGTGAAAGCGCAAATGTCATGAGACCGCGAAGAGACATGCTTGGGTCCATATAATGACATTGGGTCTATTTATGTTGCACACATAGGTATGCATCTTACCAAGACATGGTAGGATGACTATCCCCATATGTGCTATGCCTCTAAGCTAGATAGCAAGATAAATGCAAGAATATAGTGCAAGAAGTTAATCAATCCAAGTTTTTAGGATCAAGAATACCAAGTTCTCCTCTCAAGTTAACAAAGCGGGCTTCATCCAAAGGCTTAGTGAAAATATCCGCCAATTGGTAGGTTGTTCCCACATGAGTGAGATCAATATCCTTATTGGCAACATGATCACGTAGGAAGTGATGGCGAATGTCAATATGTTTGGTGCGACAATGTTGAACCGGGTTATTGGCGATCTTAATTGCAATTTCATTGTCACAAAGAAGAGGCACCTTACCAAGAGACACACCATAGTCTTTCAAGGTTTGCTTCATCCATAACAATTGAGTGCAACAAGATGCCGCGGATATGTATTCGGCTTCGGCGGTGGATAAAGCGGTGGAGTTTTGTTTCTTGGATGACCAACTCACCAATGACCGGCCAATAAATTGGCAAGCCCCGGAGGTAGACTTCCGGTCAACCTTATCACCGGCCCAATCGGAATCCGAATAGCCAATGAGTTCAAAGGTTGACCCCTTTGGATACCATAGCCCGAGAGTAGGAGTGAGAACAAGGTATCTTAGAATCCGTTTGACCGCCATTAAATGGCTCTCCTTGGGAGCGGATTGAAAACGAGCACACATCCCTACACTTAGCATGATATCCGGCCTAGAGGCACAAAGGTAGAGCAAGGATCCTATCATGGAGCGGTATGCCTTTATGTCCACATCCTTCTCATCGTCACATGATCCAAGTTGCCCCTTTACGGGCATGGGTGTCTTCATTGGGCTTGCATTGTTCATGTTGAATTTCTTGAGCATGTCCTTCACATACTTTTCTTGAGAGATGAAGGTGCCTTTTGCAAGTTGCCTCACTTGGAAGCCTAGGAAGAACTTCAACTCTCCCATCATGGACATCTCAAATTTCCTAGTCATCAATAGCTCAAAAGCTTTGTTATGATTGGGGTTAGTTCCACCAAAGATAATATCATCAACATATATTTGACATATAAATAGGCCACCCCCTTTAACCCGCTTGGTGAAAAGGGTGGAATCGACCGTACCCATGCAAAACCCATCATGTAGTAAGAAATCCCTAAGGAACTCATGCCAAGCACGTGGAGCTTGCTTGAGACCGTAGAGTGCTTTATGGAGTAAATACACGTGGTTGGGTCGGCATGGGTCTTCGAAACCCGGGGGTTGAGCCACATATGCGGTTTCTTTTAGAGGACCATTCAAAAATGCACTTTTCACATCCATTTGATATAGTTTGAAATTGTGGAAAGATGCAAATGCAAGCAAAAGACGAATAGCTTCAAGACGGGCTACCGGCGCAAAGGTATCCTCAAAATCCATACCTTCTATTTGGGCAAACCCTTGCGCCACTAACCTTGCTTTGTTTCGTATGACAATGCCATTCTCATCTTGCTTGTTCTTGAATACCCATTTGGTCCCAATAACATTGATGCGATGATCTTTGGGTCTCTCAACTAGAGACCACACTTCATTACGAGTGAAACACTCCAATTCTTCTTGCATGGAAATTACCCAATCGGGATCAACCAAGGCTTCATGTACCTTGAGTGGTTCAAAACTAGACACAAAAGCATGGTGTTGACAATAAGTGATAAGTAATGCATGGTGTCTACGAGTTACCACTCCTCTTGAGATGCTACCAAGGACTTGATCTACTTTCATGTCACTTGCCCTTGTAGCGGCCTTGATCTTCCGAATGGTTCCCTCATGATCAATGAATTCATCCCTTGCTAGTACTTGATCATGAGGGATCACTTGAGTTTGATCATGAGTTGTGGATGTCTCTTGATCATCATCATGGTCTTGCTCAATGAAATGAGGACTTTCTTCTTGTTCTTCGGAATGTGACTCATCTTGAGTGGAGGATGGTTCTTGAGTTGCACTTGATGGTTCGGCTTGAGTTGAGCTAGGCTCCACTTGAGCCGTGCTTGATACTTCTACTCCATCATCATTATGAACTTCTATGGGCCGGATGTGTCCAATGCCCATATGCTTGATGGCACTAGATGGATCATGATCATTACCTGCAACACATGGAACAACTTGCTCCACTTGGAAGCCATTATCCTCCAAGAACTCCACGTCACAAGATACTTCAATAGTCCCAGTGGACCGGTTGTAGTATCTATAGGCGTGAGAGTTCTCCGCATAACCAACAAATATGCCCTCTATGGTTCTAGTTTCAAATTTACCGAGCTTTCCTTTGTTGTTCTTAACAAGACACTTGCATCCAAAGACACGAAAGTACATGACATTAGGCTTGTTACCGGTAAGAAGCTCGTATGGAGTTTTGTTGTGGAGGGGACGGAGGAAGAGCCGGTTGGAGTAGTGGACGGCCGTAGAGATGGCTTCTCCCCAAAAGTTGTGGGGTGAGTTGAATTCACTCAACATGGTTCTTGCCATCTCAATGATAGTCCGGTTCTTCCTTTCAACAACACCATTTTGTTGAGGGGTGTATGGCGCCGAAAACTCATGCTTGATGCCCTCATCATCGACAAACTCTTGCATGGTGTAGTTCTTGAACTCGGTGCCATTGTCGGTTCTAATCGCCTTGATCTCGGATTCATACATACGTTGAGCTTTCTTGGCGAAGATGATGAACTCCCTATGGGTCTCGTCCTTAGACTTAAGGAGAAAGACCCAAGAGTATCTTGAGTAATCATCAACAATGACAAGTCCATACTTGCTCCCACCAAGAGTATCATAATGTGATGGCCCAAAGAGATCCAAATGAAGGAGCTCCAAAGGCCTAGATGTGGTGACTATACTCTTGATAGGATGTTTCTTCTTGAGTTGCTTTCCGACTACACATGCACTGCAAACACGATCTTTCTCAAAAGAAATGCCGGTGAGTCCCACAATGTGTTCACCCTTTAGGAGTAGTTTGAGATTCCTCATGTTGACATGACCAAGGCGGCGATGCCACAACCAACCTTCGTCATGCTTGGTCGCCATTAGACATGTGGAGTGAGAGGAGCTCTCTTTCAAGAGGTCAACCACGTAAAGGTTGTTCTCCACATATCCAACGAGGACCATTTGAGATTGTCACTCCTAAAGACCATCACACAATAATTAGTAAAATATGAATTGTAACCGGCATCGGCAAGATGATATATAGAAAGCAAGTTATAGCCAAGGGATTCAACAAGCATGACCGTCTCAAGGCACAAGTCCTTAGAGATTGCCACCTTGCCGTACCCAAGTACCTTTCCCTTTGAGTTGTCACCAAAGGTGATGCTTGACTTCTTGTTGATGTCTTCAATGAATTGATCAAGCACACCTCTTCCTCCGGTCATATGATTGGTGCATCCACTATCAAACACCCATTTTGGGCCACCGGAGGAATACCCCTACAAAATCAAGTAGAGGATTTAGGAACCCATCGATTAATGGGTTCCTTTGCAATGGCAACAATATCTTTTGGTACCCAAATTGAGTACCCTCTGTAAGCATAGCCATTAGGAGGGCCAACATAGTTAGCATAGACATCACCATAATAATCAACAAATAATGTATAGTGATTGTTTGGCCCCGTGCGGTCACCACTAGTGGCTTTGCCCTTTGAGGCTTTGCCATTATTAGTGACCTTCTTGTTCTTATCTTGAGCGGGTTTCTCCTTGTTGTAGTTCTTCTTCTTGTGAGACTTCGGAACATATCCAAGTCCAAACTTTTGATTGTTTGATCTTTGCTTACTCAAGAGGTCATCCAATCCCATCTTGTTCTTGGCGGTGGTGAACTTTGCAAGTTCCTTTGTTAACCTAACATTTTCCTCAAGAATAGATGCTTGCTCACAAGAAGATTCATTAGGATGATAGTTGAGACCATATTTAGTCACCAAAGATTCAAGATATGCATTGGTCTCAACATGCAAAGAGAGTTCTTCTTGTAAACGAACATGTTCCTCAACAAGCTTAGCATGCTCACTAGTAAAAGAAGTAGGGGAACTAGCAAGCTTTTCAACTACAATGGGATCCTTCATTGATTCAAGAGCCTTTGTGTAGGTTTCTTGGAGTAGGTCATGGTTCTCTCCAAGTTTCTTGAGCTCATCTTTAACAAGCTTGTTAGCTCTTTCAAGGTGGTCAAGATCCCTAGTGAGAGAAGCATGAGCAACTTCAAGTTCCTCCTTTGAGGCATGGAGCACTTGAGTCAAAGATTGAGCCCTATCAATAGTTTCTAGGTCCTTAACTTTATCAAGTTCATAAGTTTCAATTTGTTGCTTAAGGTCTTGAGATATGCACCTTTCGGTTTTTAGCTCTTGTCTTAGGAGATTGAATCTCCGTTCCTTCTCATTCAAATGATATTCTAATTCCTCAATGGACTCATCCTTTTCTTTGAGTGAGTCCATCAAGAAATCAAATTTGACAAGAGCTTCACCACGAAGGGTGCATCTAACATCATAAAGTTCCTTAAGCACAATTAATTCTTCTTGATCTTCGTTTTCATCATCAAGAACACTAGATAGGGAAGGTGGAGGTTCCATTACCTTGGTTTCCCTTGCCATAAGACAAGAGCCAACGATTGTAGAGGAGGGAGAGTCATCGGAGTCATCATCTTGAGTTGTTCTTGCCATGAAGGAAGAGCCAACATCATTCTCCGTGGAGTAATCCTTGGAGTAGTCATATGTGAAGAGTGACCCGGGCTTAGAGAAAGCCAAACCGGCCACTCCGGCCTCCTTCTCCTCATCTTCCTCTTCTTCATCGGACAAGTACTCGGCCCCAACAAAAGCTCTTCCCTTGTTCTTCTTGTATCGATCGTTGATTGGGTTTGGCTTCAATCTTGGCTTGACCCCTTTGATGAACTTTGGCTTGTCTACCCTTTTCTCATAAGGGCACTCATTTGCAAAGTGGCTATCTTCATCACAATTGTAGCAAGTTCTCTTCTTCTTCTTCTTGTCATTGAGGAGCATTGGGAACTTTGCCTTGTACTTCTTGGCAAAGAAAGCAAAGTCGGTAGCAATGTCACTAGTTGAAGTCATCTCTTCATCTTCTTCAATTTCATAGTCTTCTTTGCTTCCATGGTCGGCTTTAGCTTTGAGAGCAAGGTTGTGTGACGCTTCATGGTTGTGTGAGGCTTCATCAACACGGTTCATTGCCTTGAGCCTCTTTCCTGCTTTGGCCATGTTTTCATTGGCGGCCACATAGGAGACTAGATCATCGGAGTTGAGATCGGCACTCTTGGTCATGATTTGCAAGTTGAGTGCAAGGTTGGTGTCTTCTTGATTGACGGCAATCATAGCAATGACCTTGGACTTTATGAATGCTTCATTCATCTCGAAGCCATCATTGTACTTCTCAACACCAAGTCCCTTGACCCTTACTCTAAGAGCACCAAGCCTAGCATAGGCATCGGCCACGGATTCTCCATCTCGAATCATGAACTGGTGGGCCTCTTGCTTTGCGGTCTCATAAAGAGCTGATTGGATCAAATCGGTTCCCTCTTGGAGTACTATGATCTGATCCCACAACTCTTTAGCGGAGACAATGTCATCGACTTGATCAAGGAGCTTGCGGTCGATGCCACTTCTAATCTTGTCACGTGCGGAGGCATTGAGTTGACGGTTGTAGAACTCGGTGGAGGTCAACCGAATAGGATCTTGTGGCTCCCGATGTCCATGAATAATGATCTCCCATAGCTCCACACTGCAGCTGCGAATATGAGATTCCATAGCAGATTTCCAAAAAGGAAAGTGAGTTCCATCAAAATGGGGAACGGTCCCACTATGGTTTATATGAGGCATGGGTGAAGTGTTTTTGTGATAGTCATGGTTGACTTCATGGAAACTTCCTTGAGAGACCGAAGCCCCACTAGGATTCCCATTAGTCAAGTTCTTAAGCATGGCAGTCATCTGTGCCATTTGGCTTTGTAGGTCATCCTCCTTTTTCTTCTTCTCGGCATCATATGCCAAGAATCTAGATTTCATTTCTCTAACCGAAAGGTTAGAGTCTTCATCTAGACCCTCGAATAGTTTTTCCATCTCACTCTTAAGGCGGTGAAGCCCTTAATAAGAGTCCAGGCTCTGATACCAATTGAAAGTATAGAGATGGTAAACCTAGAGGGGGGTGAATAGGTTTCTACAGATTTTAATTCTTTCTTTGCAATATTAGGCTTTGCGGAATATAAAGGTGATCCTAATGCAAACTAGGTGAAGCAACCTATATGAGGATACAACTAACTCGAGCACGAAGGCTCTCACAGGCAGTTAAATCACAAGTAAGGAGTTCGGTTAGAGATAACCGATAGCACGCGGAGACGAGGATGTATTCCCGTGTTCCCTTGCTTTGCAACAAGGTACGTCACGTTTGGAGGAGTGGAGGTCCCACGAAGGATTCACCGCGCCACAAAGGCTCACCCTATTCTCCGGAGCCTATCCCACGAAGGAATAGCTCACTCACTTGTGGTAGACTTTGAGGTAGCCTCCAAACCTTCACAATCTTGCCCGGAGCAAATCCACAGCCCGGATGCTTCCGGACTCCTCTTGCCCACCTAGGGTTTCCAAGGAACCCTAGGAAGCAAGCTTCTCGATGAATACAAGGGGGAATGAGATTTGGCTTGGTAGAACGGTAGATCGGGTCCTCCTCTAACGATTCCCCGGAGGGATTTGAGTTTGGGTGAAGGAGGAGGGAGATCTGAGGCTTTTGGTGTTTCTAGCAATGGAGTAAGAGAGAGAGAGTTCAAGAACAGCTTGTAGTGTAGTGCCTAACAGTTCAGAGGTAGGAGAAGGCCTATTTATAGTGTTCTTCGAAATATGGCCGTTGGTGACTTGCCACCTCAGCTTTTCTCTCGACAAACCCGGTTGACCGGACCACAGACCGGACTGCCCGGTGGTGAGGCCGGTCGGACCGGGCCAGCGACCGGATGCCCTTTGCGTCGTCCTGGAGCTCCTCCGGTTGGCGCCCGGTTGGCGCCCGGTTGGCGACCGGTCGACCGGGCCGTGCGCCGGACTCTCCGGTTGGTAGGCCGGTTGACCGGGCGGCAACCGGATCTGTTGGTTCTTCGTATGGAGCCCGGTTGGCGACCGGTCGACCGGGCCGTGCGCCGGACTCGCCCCGGTTGGTAACCGGTTGGCCGGGCAGCACGCCGGACTGGCCGGTCTGTACTCCGGTTGGACCGGGCTGCAGACCGGATTTCTGCTGTAGACCCCTTTTCGATTGTTGTTGAAGTGGGGGGTCTCCTTTAGCCTTCTTGTTCCTTTGATACACCATTTATGCCTCATTGCCTAATACCTGAGATTATCCTTATAAACATATTAGGCCAAGTACTCTAGCACGGTGTCATTGTTACCAAAATAATGGATAAAGGTAAAATACCCTTACAAAAACCTATTTCTTCAGGCTCAAGCGGACAGCGACCTTCTTTTCTCTTTTCCAGTGCTAAAGGCCACAAGTGAGATCCATTCTGCATGCAAGAGACGGAAGTATATTTAAGCATTGTACTCTGTGACCTTATTCCTCATCAGGCTCATATCATTATCTAATTTCTAGATAAGCGGACAATTCACATTAGAACATCACCTTGAAGCGTCTTGACCATTGTTTCTGTCTATATTCAGCCATCATTGCTTTCTCTCTGGTTCCAACAAAATCACAAAATAATAGACCCACCATCCCTTTCTCGAATCAAAGATGAAGAGCCCTTCAAAAGCAAGAATGATCGAGTGTGAGATATGTAAAAAAATTGCCAACTTCAAGCAGCTTAATCTGAAAAGAGTTAGCTAAGCTTACATGTACGGATTTACATTGCCAATTCGATTCCTCATCCTCGTTGGCAGCTCTGCAATTTCTTCAATGCCAGGTAGAAACTTTAAGGCGTGATAATTAACTCTACATCTGAGCCGGTTAATCCTCACTACACTATAGCTATAAGTCACAACGATGTAAATGACCAAACAAGCTATAAATTCTGTGAAACTTGACCATGGAAGAACCTAATGTGAGGGCAGGGCTATAAAAATATTTACAGATCTCAAAATATATGAACAGAAGAGAACCATGAAAATATCAAAATGCTAATAACACTTACCCCAACCTATCAACAAATTGGCTTGATAGACATTATCTTTTTCTCTTTGATCCTTGGAAGCACATTGTCAACATAAAACTGTGTTGATGCATATTTTGGGATATTTTTTACAGTGCGCCTATTAAAATAAGCATAAATAATAAGTAAAGTAACATTTAATTATATAATATGTTTGCGCTGCATGTAAGCAGAATAACATATGCAACAAGCAGAAACACAGAACGAGAGTGGATTTGGTAACCGCGTGTATACGTGAGCACCCATCCATTACCGTTGGATTTGCTTTAAGATGCTGGCTCACAAACGGAGCCAAACGGCATCAGATCCTTTTTTTTTCCCACGCGCAAAGTCACTCTAGCTGAAGACACCGTTGTCCCACCGCACGCGAAGTCGACGCCCTCCATACGCCTTGCCTTGCCCCCTTGCATCCACCATCCATCTCCATTATGGTCAGTTCGATGCTAAATGACGCCTTGCCTTGCCCCCTTGCAACCAAACCATCGAGCTGGTTGTGCATGCTGTTCCTGGACAGAGCTCTGCCGCCGGCGCTGCCGTGGGAAAGGGACGGGCGAATATGAAGGGGCGCCTGGAAGGAGAGCAAGGGGAGGTTGCCCTCGTGGAGGAGAGGAAGGGCAGCAGACGGGAGCTAGTGGACCTGCGCGTGTAGGGAGGCAGGCCACGCCGACCGGCAGGGCAGAGAACCGCCGGTGCCTCCTGGGAGGATGCCCAGCTGTAGTGGAAGATAGGAAGATATTGCCTCCACCGTCCGGGTAATATCTGGCACCGCTCAATTCTACAGGCCGCAGAGGCTAAGTGTTGTACCATTTTGTTAATGTGCTGTCAAATTGATTGCCGTGATGTGCAATTCAGTGACATTTCTATCTAATTTTGAGAAAAACGTGCTCTGCAATTGAGTAATTAAACGTCCGTTCGATTCTTCTGTACTTTTAATGTCCAGATTCTGTCTAACGTGGATGCAGGATCAAGCCGTGTTAACTGAGTGTTCATGTTCTCAAAATGGGGAATAGTCCAAATAGAGCAGCGAGATGCGCGAGCAGCGCACAGAGGATGGCCTTGAGTTGTGCGACCATACGGTGGAGGCCATCTCCAAGTCAGGGTTCATAGAATTCAATTGCAGAAAGGGCAGACAGTTAACAAGAAATCAAGAACATCCTCGTTTTATGTTGCTTTATGAAAGAAGGTTACTGTAAGAGCAATTATTCCTGCCATCGAATCACAGGAAACAACAATGAACAACAATTAGCGCGGGGAACATACTCGAACCACCCGCACCCCAACTACTCCCCGATTCAAGCTTCCCCAAGTCTCACTGTGCCCACGCCCCATGGCGCGCACGCACGCACGAAGCTAGCGCCGGTGAGTAACCGTCATCCGGATTCGATCTAGCTCGGCGGCGAGGTGACCCCGAGCACACGATTGCCATGGAGAAGAAGTTGCCGCTGCAGCTGGCGCTGGCGCAAGGCGGCGAGGGCCTGTGGGCGCGGCCGTGGCGCTGGGCCAAGACGGCCTTCTTCCTCGTCTCCATGCTCGCATCGCTGCTCCTCGTCTGCGCGCCGCCATGGCCATCTCGACGAAGATCTTTATCCTGAGATCCGCCTCCCGCCGAGCTCCTTGACAGCACGAGCACCTCTCTCTCTCTCTCGTGCCGATTTGTGCCGCTCCAGCAGCAGTGAATCCGCCGGGGTCCAAGGGCAGCGTCGACGGAACCGGCGGCGCTCCTACCGAGGCGGGAACTGTTGTGGGCAGGTTGGGGACTAGAGAGGGGACGCCGCTTCAGTAACTTGGTGTGACCAAGTCCAGCCGTGACTTGGTCGACCATCCACCATCTATTCCCCATCGCACGGACAAGGAGGAGTGGAGGCAAACTTTGCAGCTCATATCTATTCTCATCTTCAAATGCCTCCTAATCACAAACCGTATGCTTAAATAGGCTGTAAATTTCCCAGAATGGATAACACGATGTATATGATTTACTGGAATTTTTCTGGAAAGTTTGAATTTCGAGTTCAAATTTCGGCCAGAAATTTAAAAAGCTTCTTATTCACAAACCATATGCCCAAATAGGCTGAAACTTTCCCAGAACGCATGATATAATGTATATGATTTTCTGGCATTTTTTCAATTTTTTCTGGGAAGTTTGAATTTTGCACAATTTTTAGCATTTGGAGCATTTTAGTAGGATTTGAGCAGCAGATTTGCACCATTTTCAGTTAGTTTTCTGCTAGCAAAGTCATTGATTTACTATGCAAGTAGTAGAATGTAACTATAATCTAGAGAAAGCCATATTCATATTAGCAAACATTGACAAGTCACAAGTTAAACTAAGAAAAAGCACAGTAGAGGCTCACAACATCGGAAGCACCGCAACTCGATTGCATATCGGTTTTGTATCAACAAGTGCAACTGAGCAAAAGACTACAATTAGAACCACAATATACATTTAGGCCTCGCCACTTGTACACTAAGGCCCCCAAGACTATAGTTAGCCCCAAAAGTATATCCAAAATACCAAGTTTCCACCATAAAAACATCTACACACTAGAACAAGTTTCCACCATAAAAACTATCAGCATCATAAGCAGCAGGAGCTGTGAGGAGCTGGGTAAAACTCCCAATGTCATTGTACATTTCACTCTCCACATTGTCTTCTTTCTTGCGGCCATCATCCGCAACTTCAACTTGGGGTTGTACATCATCATTTTTCTTTGGTTGCTGCCAATGAAAGTTTAACAAGTTAGTTTATCAATGAATGGCATGAATTTTAGTTTAGAGCATACCTTTGAAACAGCAGGTTTAGTTGCCTTGCGCTTGCCCTTGTGTAACTTTTGAAGAAAAGTTTTTTTTCTCCTTAAATTTTTTGACTGAACTTCCTTTTTCTTCAGTCGCGCAGCTCTAAGCAAGTCATCAGTTTGCTGCAGATTTGGGTTGATATTTTCCTGGTTATTACTTGGTTCATCCATAGCACAAGTAGATGCATTGAGTTTTTCCTCCAACTTTGGACGAACACCATCAAGTGCATCGTCCAATAACAAACAACATTCTCTAGAGTAGGCTATTTTATAAGCCATACTATGAAATTTTTGAGATAGATCCTTGTACCGAAGCATAGCTTCCACCTTTGGATTTTCTACCACAATCCTTCCATGCTTGTCCAATATGCTTCCTTCACGTGCATCTCGTGTCCATCTCTTCAAGACATAATGTGTTGGCAATGTTTTTATGTTCATCAAATCAAGAACTTTCAGTCCATGTCCACACAATATTCCTGTCCTTTCAAACATTCCACAAGAACATGCTGCTGTTTGGTTCAAAGAGTCACCTATAACTATGCGCTCATCCTCAAATGTTAAGTCACCATGCAAAATACCAATAGAAACAACATATTTGTTCCCATCCAATTGTTTAGTGCATGCAGCCATGGATCTTTCATACTCACCTTGGAAAGCTTCAAATATGACTGGAGTGTACACTTGGCTTGCTTGTACCAACATAGGGGTGCTCATCTTGATTCTTGGTATATTTTTTCTTGCTTCAAATTCAGATTCCAACTCCTTGTTTCTTTTTGCATCCACTGTCCTTTCAAAATGCTTCAAAAATCTCACAATTTGAAAACCAGATTTCAAATGGTTCTTCAATGAATTGTTAAAGCTCTCACTTAATTGTGTACTTCTTACTCCCAAATTAAAGACATCTCTCATAAAACATTCAGCCCATTTTTCTTTAACCTTGTAGATGCTATCTAACCAAGTTTGCTTATGCACTTTACATCTCATATTGGCAAATGCTTCTTCAAATTCTGCCTTGTCCTCATAGCCATACATACAAGCACTGAAATCTTTGAGAATGTGAGGTACTTTGTCGTTGCCACCATCTTTATCTTCCCCACCATCTTTCTCTTCACCCTTAATTGGAGATAGATGTTTAACAGCATTCATCATTTATCATTATGTGAAAGGTACAAAGTCCATGGTATGCTTCTGTGAACACAGCGTCAATAGCTTTTCCCATTGCGGCATCTTGATCGGTATAAATAGCTCTAGGTTGCCTTCCGTTATGTGCAGCTAGAAAAGTTTCAAACAGCCATTTAAACGATGCAAATGTTTCATCAAATAGAAGTGCTGCACCAAATATTGTAGTCTCTCTAAACTGATTGAGCCCAAGAAAGACACCAAATGGCCTATATTCCTTGTTTGTGCCAAAAGTCGTGTCAAATGTGACAACATCACCAAAGTATGCATAGTCTAGCATCATTTTAGCATCAGCCCAGAAAATGTTTGCTATATGCTCCTCACAATGTAGCTGTTGTTCAAATTGGAATGATGGGTTTTCAGCAATTTTTTCATGAAAAAACTTTAACATGCTGCCCGCCTGACCAAAAGCCATCTCTCGTTGCCTCTTGGTTTGCAGATGGTTTCTATGGTCACGGCTAGTGTAGCCAAGATTAGGTGCTCCACCAACGCTGCGTGTAGCAAGGTCATACGCAACACTAGGCATAATACCAGAATCATCCGCAGCTTCAATTTCAAAAGCTTGAAATTCTGAAATACTCCTTTGGGAGACCATGAGGTGTCGGGTTTGTGGCAAGTAAAGGAGGTGATTGTGTTTAAGATCTACTTGGCGGACTTCAAAATTTCCAGTCACACGATTCAGCATAAGACTCATAAAAGCTTCGCACTTGGTTCTTGTTTCAGCTCTAAAAAGTTTTTGAGTGGATTCTGTTTGTCCTTTTATCCGAACACCTTCTTTGGCACATACATATCTGCACGAGGTTACCTTACCATCCATTGGGCTCTTGTTGGCGTACCTCTTCCTCACATCAAAGCCTACACGACCTCCATAAGCACGCCAAAAGAGCCAAGCCTCTTCTCTACTTTTGAAGATCATTCCAACTTGAGGCACCCTCTTATCAAATTCTGCCATTATGCACCACCAGATTTTCCTGTCATATTGGACAGCATATTCAATTGACCAAATTTACACAAAACTAACATATATTGTAGATTTTACACAGTTCAGTTCTACGCAATGGCAACAACACTAATTAATAGTTCAGTCTTACATAGCAATAGCTAGCTGAAATCACACGCACATCACTAAATTCAGTTCACCTAAATCGCATCCAGCACGTAGGGGATTCAGCATACCTTCGGCCACCGGCTTCTCCGACGAGGAAAGACGACGAAGCAGGAATCCGGCACACGAGTTCGCCTGAGTTATCCTGTAGGCTTGGACACGGCGGAATCCGGCGGCGGCGGCGACGCGGTGTGATGCCGACGCCCGCGGTGGCACGGTGCGCGAGGATACAGCGGAATCCCCAACGAGGATGCGGGAGGCTGCCGTCGCGCTCGAGCTCGCCCCTCTCTCTCAGCGGCGGGAGGACGCGGCCTCGCGGCGGGAGCACCCCGGCGAACCCTCGCCTGCTCCCAGCGGGGCGGGAGAAGTAAACTTTTCCCCGCCAAAAGGCCTCCACGCGCGGACTGGGCGAGCCTCCTGAAACGACTAAGTCATGTGAATTGCCTCCACTCCTCCTTGTCTGTGCGATGGGGAATAGATGGTGGATGGTCGACCAAGTTACGGCTGGACTTGGTCACACCAAGTTACTGAAGCGGCGTCCCTAGAGAGGAGGAGCGGACAGAGGGGAAAGGGATGAGCTACAGCGGCCAGGAGGACGGGTCGACGACTACGAGGGAGGAAAGTGTTAAGGGTGAGGCCGTACTAGAAGACTTTTTTTAGAGGACGACGCACAGGGTTATCATCTAACGGAATCACAAACGGCCGTTGGACACGTGTCATCCAGTCACCGCGTGCTCACGTATACACCCGGTCACCAGGCTTCTTTTGAACACAGATATTTTACCTTACACAACAAAACACATTAATGTAACCTGGCAACTAAACATATAGATTGGCACCATTTTGCACCGGTCAGCATTACTCATATTTGCATAACATTTATAGGTAGTGGTTCAGAAATGAACAAAGTTCCGACCACTAGGAAAGATCTTACCCAGTGGACGGACGGAATAAATAGGTTAAATGTTTCTTCATATGATAAATGGATTAAATGTTGATATCAGTTCGCAAGTGGAAGAAACTATATGTATCAGCCAGCAAACTATAATGCCATAAACTCACAAGTGACAACCAATCATTAATAACGCACATGGCAGCTGCTACTGTACTTTGAACTGCTATAATAAACTGAGAAAACAGTATCAACCAGTTTAGCAACATAATCTAGTCATTAAAACAGATGCCTATTGCAGATGAAGAAATGATAGGAAACAAATAGAACTTAGGAGAAGCAAAAACCATTGCAATGCCCCAGCAATACGATTTTCTCGCACACGCAAAACTCTCAGCTTCCAATATGGTGATAATTTGAATTGGACAAAAAGAAGTTTGCAAATGTCATAACTTTAACACCCCACCTTACGAAACAAAAGGAATGCCACGAGTACCTGCAAAACGTCGGCGGAAGGATACAAGCCCACGGAAGAAATCCAGCAAAGTTTCCCCTATACCGGAGGACATCCACAACAGGCAGTTGAATGATATTAACAGAATAGGAACCACCAAATTTATAAACAAACCAACGGCCTCACGGGACCAACTAAAAACTCAAACCACTCGACAAATGAGCACCAGAGACTCCACGTTAGGTTACCACACACAAGGTATGAAAAATCAACCAATGACTAGTGAAGTTAATTGAAGGTTCACGAGAATGAATGAGCGTGTGAAGTGAGTGGAACAAGTTCTACTCCCATGATCCACATATGCATATGCAGCTATCCATCTGAAACCTGAAAACAACAACATTGAAAACGTGAGTTCAAAGAACTCCGAAAGTAGCAAGTGCAAGAAGGGATAGCAAGCAAGCATAATGCCACATACAAATTGGAGAATAATTATTCGCATGTTATGCTTCACTTACCATATTTTCACTAAATATTGCCAGGCCATCTAGTCAATGTGGTACTAAGGTCATGTTATCCAAGAAGCATTAAGTCACTATGGATAAAAGAATCACGAGCCTTCATCCACCTATTGGATCTGAGGTGTCCAAAGTCACCATGTACTAGTGAATTGAAACCTATAGTTCAATGTAGCAGATGGATAACGAACCACTCATGAAGTATCACCCATGAAAACCAACATGGCCAAGACCCAGATAAGCCAAACTTCATGGCATCTAACCCTGAGTAGGTATGGAGATGCATGATAAGGAAATAAAGAAGATAACTAAGGCAAAAAACTAGGCTATAAGCTTTTGTTGATAGGCTCAGGAGGGGCAACGTACCATACTCTCACAAAGCATGGATCACTTCTTGGAATGGGAGCAGCAAAGTGAGGATCGCTCCTTGGGATGGGAGGACCAATGTGAGGATCGCTCCTTGGAATGGGAGGACCAATGTGAGGATCGCTCCTTGAAATGGGAGGTCCAATGTGAGGATCGCTCCTTGGGATGGGAGGACCAATGTGAGGATCGCTCCTTGGAATGGGAGGTCCAATGTGAGGATCGCTCCTTGGAATGGGAGGATTCACCTGCGATGGATTTCTTTAAGAAGAAGATCAAGGAAAGCCAAACCCTATCATATACCATAAGTACCATGGTGCATCAAAATATGCACAAGGGCGAAATATGGCTTCCTGAAAACTGCGACATAAGTTGAAGCATGACATGGAGCTAGGTGATCTACATCATTTGTCCCCAAGAACTATATATGTAACCATCAATAGTTTACCCATGTCTACTGAAACAGAGGGGCAGGCCCACACGGACATGTGTTCTAAGGTGCATCAACATCATTCATTATTTAGTAGTCCAAAGGAATAAGATAAATATAGATGGTCTGTCCATGAGATCTGAACTTAATTGTTACCATTAGAGAATAACAAAGTCTACGGGAAGATAGTATGTAACAGTAAAGCAATTAGTTTGTGATGGGAAATCACACAATGCCCACCATCCCAACATGTACTTGCCTTTACCCACGATGAAGTAGTTGAATGAAGCCAACCCTTCATACCTATAGGCAAGCATGCACACAGAAGTCTCAATACATACCATGCACCACCATACAAGAAACATAGAAGTCTCAAGCATTAGACCCAATCATTGTATCGAAACACTGTGCTGAAGGAAGGGGGTATGTATGGGAATTATCCATCCCAAGTTTTATTTATTTATTTAGCCTATTTTCGAAAATAAAGAAAACAATCATCACTCTTGGAATAGATAAGGCTATGAAAGATGCATCGAGACTCCGATTTGAGTAAATGAGTAGTCAACGGCGTAGCCGTCAGCACGGATGTTTGAGAGGACGTTTAATTTGAAAGGTCACGTGAAGATGAGTATTAAAGGGGTCGGTGAAACCATGTAGTCAAATTCATGGTAGCACCTATGAATTGAATAAAAGAGTACCCCATGAATCGAAAGCATCGGAGAGAGGCGCCCTGGCAGTGGTCTCTGATTTGAAGTTCAAGAGGTAAGACTAAAATCTTCATCGGTGGAGATGACAAGAACCATTAGTGGATGGGAATACCCGGAGAAATTATGAGGTGTTACAATAACTATACAGCTAAACCAAGCAGCAGAAGTCATCTGGTTAGCTTGTTGTACATAGGCATATTGTCTAGGGAGTAATTATTCCCTCCCTAGCAAGGTTAATGTCGATTATAATATGAAAGAAAATAGTGCTCCCAAAATAAATATCATTTAAGCGGAAATTCAATTCGGCTCCCGGGTGCGTATGCTCCCTCTACCAAAAAATCATATTTCGAAATGTCGAAAAATTTGGACAAAAAATTCTACATGTACATCTCCATAATATACGTGCATTCGTCAAGTTTCACGAAAAACCAATATTTTGTGTGGTCTATATAAAAAAGAGAAAGTTTATCTTGTAAAAAGCATTATTTTTAGCACTAAATTTTGTCTTTTTTACACACGTCACATGATAAGTCGATTTTTTATGAAACGACTTTGTGAGCATGTAGCACGTGAAGATGTTCGTGCGAACTTTTAGTTTCAATTTTAATTTTTTTTTAAATGTATGTAAGATGTATTTCGAAATATAGGGAGCTTAAGCCTTTATCAAGTTTTTAAACCTGACAGCAGCTCAGACAGATGAAAAGGTGAAACGGAGCAACTATCTTTACATTGGTGAACAGCTCGTCTTTTTCTGTGAACCAGTCAGGATAGCTCGAACAATGCGCACATCATACTTCAAATAATTTATAAAATGATCTACATCAAAGATATCTTCAAATTTCCTGAACAGAACATAAAGGTTGTCAAATATTGTAGATACAAACAGGTGTAAACAAGGAGTCCAATAAGAAAAAAAAAATCCTACTCATCATTTCCATCTGATCTTTCCATATTTGATCCTGCTTCAGCACAGGCAAAATAAGTGTAGCGTTCATTATATTAGCGATTGCGACAACATTGCATATCTGCAAATTTATCATGTAGTGCAATTAAATAGTGAAGGTTCGATATAAGGTACTTAAAATATTTTCGATACATAAATAATCTGGCACAAGAAGTTAACAAATCTTCATAAGGCATTAATTTCCAACGAATTTTAAGCTTGGAAACAAAAATAATAATCATGCGCCATTAAACGGGAAGACTTCAGTAAATTGATAGTGTGAATAGGTTGAGATTTGATCACGCTTATAAACTTGCATATCAAGGAATATCTCTACCAGATATACACTGTCAATTCTATTCTAGTTTTAACAGCCGCTATCGTGGCATGATGCGGCTTGGCCATGGCGGGGTCGGTGCGAGGAGTGTCGCGCTATCGGTGGTAGTGGAAGCCGTTTGGATCGTCAGAGTGGCGTGTTCGTTGGCCGAGACCAGGTTCTCTCTCGTTTCAAATGAAATCTCATCAAATTTTGAAGATTTCAGTACGTACTAAAACATTTTTACTCGGAGATTTCGCCAAATCCATGTAAAAATTAGAATGGTCAAGTAAAGTGCATGCATTAGCTTTCGTGCGAAAAACATATCAATGTCCAAAGCATTATCTGTTTGCAGATGGGATGGAACAGACCATACACAGCACACAACGAAGCGCATCTAGACGATAGTAACAATGGAAAACTAACTTGGGTTAAATTAACGTGGGAATTATACTATCCTTCAGCTCTGTCACCTGCTAGACCTAGAGAAATTTTATTTTGATCGAGAGATTGTCTGAAAGTTTTGCCCACCTTTAAAAATCTTGTTGTCTGTACTTTTGGCCTTTTGCACAAGGAAACTCCATTTTACTATGGAAGGATAAATGGACAGATGTACCTTTACAAGAGGCATGACCACATCTCCTTTCTTTTGCTAAGAATGATTCCATCTCTCTCGAGAACGTCATTGCTGCTACTGATCTCTGATCTATTCTATTTACTTGTATCTAAGGAAGCTATGGTGCAGTTAAATCTATTTCCGGCCATGTTGCATGAATTAATGCCAACTAATGATTCAGATTCATGGACAGTGCTAGGTAGTGCTTCTGTTAAAGTTTATCATGTTTATCAATCTCTGATGGGGAATCTTGGTGCTATACCTGCACTTAAATGGATGCGGGATGGTTGTTGTCAGCGGAGATAAAAGGTGTTCTTTTGGCTGCTCGTTCATAATCGCCTCAACACCAGGGATATGCTTCATGGAAATAATTTTGTGATGAATGATAATTAATGTGCCATGTGTAATCAGCATCATCTTGAGACGAGAGATCAACTGTTTTTTTTCCAGTGCCCCTTTGCTTTGTTGTGCTGGCTCAGTGGATTCCCCCTGCCTTGGGACAGTTTGATCTTCAAGATACATTATCTAGCCTTAAGCTTGCTATCTACAAGCCATCTTTATGGAGCTGATAATGTTGATTACCTGGTCTATATGAATCACTCGCAATGACTTTATCTTTAAGGATGTTACTTCAAGTGTTTACAGATGTCGGGAGAGATACTTGCCTTTCTAGTCCACAAAGCCATGAGGAAATCATATCATGGCATAGCTACTTGGATAGCAAATTTTAGATAGTTTTTCTTTCTTTTTGGGCTTATGGCCTCTTTTAGTTGCTCATCTCAAGCAACTATTTTCTTCTTCTTTTTTGTGGACTTTTGTTTCATTATAAAAAAAATAAAAAAATACACAGTTCAGCCTCAAAAAAATAGTAACACTAGAAATCAGCATTTTCGACAGCCATGTCATATGTACTCTGAACCATTGAAGTCTACATGTCACACTCCTAACACTTCTGTGAACATTCCATCACAACCAAAAAGATAAGGAGAAAGGGTAGTGAAAGTGCTAGTGGAAAAAAGGTCGAAAACTACAATACACCTAAGGATTTGGGAAATCATAGTTAACAGCGGCTAACTAAGATCAGAGCAAGAGCTATGTTTTGCCTGATATGATGGCTGCAATGCCTGATCCCATAGCTTTTTCCTCACGATCAGTACTCTTCCATCGTCACCTGACTAAAACACGTCTTCCTTGATGTAGTTTATGACAAGAGCGGTGTCTCTGATAATGGCGTACCTGTGAGGCCTCATGACGCAGTCCATCTCGATCAGCAGATCCACCAGCTGATAATGGCGTACCTGTGAGGCCTCATGATGCAGTCCATCTCGATGAGCAGATCCTCTAGGTTGCAGCCCTGATTCTCCATCTCAGAGAACAGCAGCCAGGCGTTGCCGGTGCCTCCCGTTCAACCCCCAAACCACGGGGCCGGCACGGGAGTGCCGGTGTGTTTATCGGACCGCCTTGTGCGCCAGCAGGATTTGGGGACACCGGTGGAATCAATTTTGGGCCTGAGCCTAGCTACAAACATAAGCCTAAAAGAAGGGGACCTGAATCAATTGCTCAATTGTATTTCAAGCGTCCTTACAAATATTCTTGTTTTTTGGCCCTTTCCCTTCTTTTCTATGATCTACAGTAGTATTATGCTTTCTTCTACAATGGGATACTCCAAACTAGTTTACAGGCGCAAATTCTGGGCCACTCCGAGCAAGGGCAGACCGTTGGGCAGGAGCCAAGTCCTAGCTCTATCCTAAATATTAAAACTAAAATTCAAGAGTAATATAAACAGACAAAGAACCCAGGGTGATTTGATATTCAACTTGAAGAACTCACTATAACAACCAACAAATTACGCAGAACTATTATTATTTGTCTTGTATAATGTAAATGATAACAAATCCTTTTTCCAGCTACAAAAGAACCACCAGCATAACAACAGGGAATTATAAAAGCTTCTTCATCAGTGATCTCTCCTTGTAAAAAAGAGCTAATAGTATATATCTATGAGGGCCGAGGCCCCAACCGCGCGTACACCTGGCCGCTCCAGTATTCTCTTGACTTCTTCAGAGGATCAGCCGACCGGCCTAGTATACTATTAAGTTACTAGATTTTAATTAATTTACTCGTACATAATGCACAAGCACGGCAAGTGCCAATTGATTGTGTTGAATGTGTATATGCCGATACACCTAAGGGCATCTCCAACGGGCAACACATTTCAAACGCTAAAAGGGACACATCCGTTTGCGTCGGTTTAAATGATCAAAATTGACTGCGCGTCCATTTCCGTCGGTTGGCTCCAGCGGCACGACGCATAAATTTTTTCCCCTTTGATAAAGCCATAATTTATATTAATAAAAAACATAAAAAGACTTTAAAAAGGCCAGAAAGGCCTGCTAAAACCTAGCTATTGGCTACTGCTCATCGTCGCTGACGAGGTCGATGAACTCCGACGTCGGCCATGGAAGCAGGTACGCCGGCGGTGGAGGAGGAAGGGCGGGCTGCGGCAACTTCGGCCAAGCCGTCAGCGGCGCATGAGGCTGTGCTGAAGGTGGCCACGGATCCCAGACCGTTGAAAGAGCAGCAGCCAGCACGCGGTTGTTGGAACGTGTCGACATGGCCAGAGGAGTCGCCGTCCTCCCCTGCGTGAGCGCCGACTCGCGAAGCTGGATGGCGAGCCCGCCCCACATAGCGATCTCATCGAGCTCGCTATTGGCCAGTGCCATGGCAATGGCCTCCTTCTCGCTAATGTCCGGCGGCTGGGTCTCCGGATCCCACGTCCTCCCGCCGTCGTCGTGGTCGTTGTCTCCACGCTCGGCCTCGGCGGCGTAGTCGCCCTCGTCGTCGACGTCCTCGTCCTGGTCCTTGTCGTCGTTCTCCTCTTCTTCCGCCGCGATCTCGCGGTCGAAGTAGTCGAGGTCGCCGAGGTATCCAGCTCGGCGACGCGCGTCGAACTCCCATGTCCCGAACGATATCCAGTTGTAGGAGTTCAGCGCGTACGCCGGATCTTCTCGGAGATTTGCCGGCAAGATGGCTCGGCGGCGGCGCACCTCGTCAAGGCGCTCTCGGCCCTCGCGTGGCACGGCGGGGACCGACGCATGCCTGGAGTTGAGGTACCAGCCTCCAGGTATGTTTGCATCCTACCATAGGACCGGCCGGATTTCTTCTGAGAGGCGGCACGCAAACTCGATGCGGACGTACCGCCAGACCGCGAGCCACTAGCCTCGTGGTCGTTCTTGGTTTTGCGGAACGGACAACATTTCTTCCACATGGCGTCGATCGGGTCGGTCGGGTCGGTCGGGTGGATACGGTGGACTCTGGCAATGGTGTGGTCGGGAAAATGGGCGCCGCAGCGAACCTTTAAAAGGCTCGGACGCCATCTCGCCTTCAATATCCTGCCACTGCGAAGCCACCCAGCAGCGCACGCTCGCAAAAGCCGAGGCGCATCATTAACGTGGTCCTGAAAAGTTGCAGCACGCGCCCATAAGATATGCCGCGCTGAAGACGAATCATCTATGCCGCTGCCAGGCGGGCCCGTGCAAGGACCGTGTGGACGACCACTGCGTCCGCGTCTACAGAGACGTAAATCTACCGCATTTTTTTGTCCGACGTGGTAGCGATCGGTCGTACTCCCCCGATCAAGTCAACGAGCCCCGCAACGAGTGTACCGGCTTTTGTTTGTGCGCGCAAAAAGACGACGCGTCTTTAATTTGTTTCTCCACAGCCTGCTGCATGACCAATTTGTTTGCCTAAAGCACGTCGGTGGGCGATCGATCGAGTCCGACTCTCAACCCGGCTGTCTGTGTCAACAACTTGAACTGGGAATCGATTTGGAGTCCGACTGTGTAAGAGCATCTCCACTCGTCCCCCGAACAGGCCCCCGGCGAGCGTTTTTTCCATCCGGACGGCGAAATTCGGCCCAGTCGCGCCCCCGGTTCCTCGTTTTCGTCCGGATTTGGGCCTAAATCCATCCGGCGATCCCACGACATCCCCGGCCCCCCGGGGAGCGCTCGGGGACTCCGGACGAAACGAAAGCGCGCGAAACGGCGAGGAAACTTCCCGCGCGTCTGGTGGCCCCAACTTGTCGGCGAGAGAAACCGATCGTCGTCCTCATCGCATCGTCTTCCGCGCGCTGTAAAAGCCTGCCGCCGGTCTGCATTCGCCGGCCACGCGGCGAGTTAATGTCGTCGTCTTCCGCGCACGCATCGTCTTCCGCGCGCACTAAAGGCTGCCGCCGGTCAGCTCGCCGCGGACGCGTCGCAATCCACGCGGCATTTAATCCCCGCGCCAGCCACGCCTATATACGCCGGTCCGCTCGCCGCGAGGCGTACCCCGTGCTTCACTCTCCCTCCACTCTCCCTCTACTCTCAAGATGGCGTTCTACGACGACGACGGCGCAGCCAACAACGGCTTCCCCCGCCGGTCGCTGCACGCGTGGGAGGGGCACCTCCTCCACCAGGCGGGGTACCCCTGCCCGCCGGACACGAGGCCTCCCGGCGGCGGGTGGCGGCTTAGTGCTGGCGGCGTACCAATCCCGCCGCCGCCTCGGGGCCACGCCCTCGACGTCGCCATCGAGGAGGCGCGGATGACCTTGACGGACGAGGAACGCGCCGAGCCACGCCACCACCCCGACAACTACACGGCGTGGAACTCGTACTTCCTGCGGCGGTGGGAGCGGGAGTCGGCGGCCTACGACGGCCCGCCGCCTCCGCTGCGCGCAACAACGCCGCGGCCGCCGACGGTGGTGGAGCGCGCCGGGCCGGACACTCGAGGCCGTCGTCGAGCACATCGAGGCGGCAACTCCCGGTGCTCACGATGCCCTCTATCGGCATCGAGGGCATCGGCGAGCCGCCGTCGGGGAAGCGTGCCGGCAGCCACGGCGCATGCCTGCCAGCTCGTCGTCTTCCGGATCGGCGTCAAGGTCATCCTTGGCGCCGGTGAAGAGGAGGAGGCGTCGCCGCCTTCGACGCCGGTGCGCGTCAAGAAGGAGCCGCGTCTCCGCCGGCGACCGAGGGCGCAGCAGCGGCGCCCTCGTCATCCGAGAACAGCCTTCCGCGCCGCAGAGCGGCCGGAAGAAGACGAAGAAAGAGGCCGCCGCCGCAAGCCAGCTCGCCGAGGAGGAGGCGAAGCGCGCGGAGGAGGCCGCGATGGCGGAGGCGATCGCCAGGTCGCTTGCCGACATGGAGGAGGAGAAGCGCGCGGACGACGCCGCATCGGATCGGGCCAGCGCGATCGGCAGCGCCAGGAGGCGGAGCAGCAGCGGCGGCTGCTGGACCTGGCCGCCGCACGCCAACTCGCCGCCCGCGCCGCTCCAACCGCCAACGACGATGTCGCGCGGTACCGCCGTCCTGCGACACCTCCATCCGGCGTCGCTGTCCCCGTCGTCGACCTCGAGTCCTCCGACGACGACTGGTACAAGCCATCCCCGGGGTGGGGAGACGCCGGCCAGGGCAGCAGCAGCCAGGCCGCGCAGCCGAAGGCCAACGACGACGGCTCCGACGACGACGGCGACGGCGACTACACGGTGTTCTACCGCCATTTGGGCATGTAGAGCGCCGTGTTTTAAAATTAGCGTTTGAATTCACCTTGCCGAATTCGAAATATAGTCGAATTCGGCCTCTATGTATGAACTCCGCCCGTTTTAGTCTAAATATCATTAAATTTAGTCTATATTCACCCGAATTTAGCCGAAGTTTGTCAAGTTTCCGTTTTTTAAATTCGCATCGTCGACTTCGCCTGGGCACGCGGCTGGGAAACTACTGCCCCCCACGCCAAACCTTCCTCCAATCCGGACGAAAATTTCTCCGGATTTGGGCGTGGGGAGCGCCAACGAGTGGGGATGCTCTAAGCAGTTCACGCACCGACTCCTCCACTCATACCCGGCGATATAAGCACAACACCCATGCATGCATGAATCCCTCCCAAACCCTAACCATCTCCCTCAAGCTACCACACGAGCGCAGCAGAAGATCCACAAGGGGATAAATCGGGCATATCTACATGGCGGAGATGTCCGTAGCGCCGGTGCGCTCCATGGACGACGGCTTCTGGCTGGAAAGGGACCACCACGACGACTCCGCCGCCTCCGACGCCGTCGTCTCTGCTTACCTCCTCTCCGACGTTGACGTTCAGGCAATAGATGACCTGCTGATGGGGTACCAGGACGACCAGTACGAAGAGGAACAACATGCGCTTCTTCTTCACGGGGACCATGGAGACGCGGCCGGTTCCGAGGATGACTACGAGGAGGACAGCGATGATGATGACGATGATTCGGAGGAGGAAGAGGAAAGCGACGGCGAGTTTGAAGAGCTCTCGTTGTTACAGATGCTACGCCCCACGAGGCACATCCCGCGGTTCCTTGGAGGTTCGGCCCCGCACTTCGTCACCGCAGGGACGACGGGCGGCTACATGCGGGTCGCCGCCGCGGACGCTCCGCACCAAGAACAAGAAGGAGGAGGCGAGAGGCACATCCTGGTGCACTACCGCTACACCCGCTTCTCGGCCGCATCGTCGTCGGACGGCAGCGTGGAAACGCGCGGGAGCACGAGAGAGCACCAGCTCCGGTTCATCGCCGCCGCCGGCCACGGGGCCAGGTCGCTCGCGTGGGCCGGCGCGTCGCTGTCTCACCTGATATACCCTGACGGCTGCATCAAGCGACTCCGGGAGCTGTGGACGAGCCTGGCATCACAGGTGAGCCTCCCGCCAGGCGCCGGGCGCGTCGAGGTGTTCGTCGACGTCGGCATCCTCCGGAATGCGAGCAGCACGGAGGCCAGCATGGACCACATGCGCGCCGCCCTGGAGGGCATGATGGAGAAGCCCTGGCCCACTCGCTTCACCGGCATGGAGCTCAACCTGCCGGAACCGGTGCGGTGCGGCCACGACGACAACGACACGGATGGCGAACAGAGGCCGGCGAAGCGAAGGAAGGTGGTGGCCACCGAGGACGAGGAGAGCTGCAGCGTCTGCTACGAGCTTCTCAAGGGCGACGACCTCGCGGCGTGGCCGGGATGCGGCAAGCCCCACGTCCTCCATGGCGCGTGCATGCAGGCCGTCCTTGAGAGCAACCCGTTGTGTCCGATGTGCAGGCGCGATCTACACATCCAGCCCAAATTCTAAGTTCGACCAGTTGATGTGCAAATGTAACTTGTGTATGAAACTAGCTATTCTTCAGATATTATTTGTTTGCTGAAGCATAGCTTTCTTCACAGACTGATGAATTCAGCTGTATTTGATTTAAACAATGTTCTGTAACAGCGCCCTCGGGCTTAATGGAATGGAAATCTGTTTGTTCAATTATGCGTGGTGAGATTGAAGAGGAGGAATCAATCGATAGGTTGTACTTACTATGCAATTAGCTATTCTTCAGAAATTATTTGCTGCTGAAGTATATAGCGTTCGTTCAAAAGGATAGATTGTATGAACAAAGGAATCAATCAATAGATTGTACTATGCAACTAGCCATTCTTTAGAAATTATTTGCTGCTGGAGTGTATATAGCGTTTGTTCAGATTAATGGTTGATCAGGTGTATTTGATTTCAACAATGCTATGTAACAGCGCCCTCGGGCTTAATGGAATGGAAATGTTTATTTTCAACTACTTTTGGGGTGAAACGATATACATCAATTGAACTTTTCATTGACATGTAGTTCTAGGTGGAGAAAAAATTCTACACAGATCCCCCGGAAGTGGTAACAAATAATTATGTATAAATTTACAATCAGGGCCTTAAAGGATACATTGTAGTATTTTTTCGATAAAGAGCACATATTAATATCGGGAAGATACCAATTACATCCAGCCTCTGCAACAATGTTATGTCCTAATGGCATAAAGGATGCACATAGCCAAAAAAGAGAGAAGAATAATTTGCAAAAAAAAAGAATTACAAAAAAAAATCCCGCTAGAGTGATCCATTTCTTGAAACAGCAACACTGGCACCACCAAGACTACACCAGAAGATCAGCTTCTTCATAAGTGACGCCTTCAAGAAGGAAACAGTGCATAAATGATGTCGTCACCCGATCATAGATTTTAGGTTTTCACCCTGAAGAAAGTCCTCACTCTCAAAACAATATCTTCAACAAGAACATTACCAGGCACAATCAATTAAGACCAGATCTTGGATTTTCACCCTGAAAGATAATACTCTGAACTTCTCCTGTGCACTCGTCCCCACATACAAGTTGTTGTTTCAAGCCACGAAGTACCAAGCCAATTCCACATCACCACCAAGATCCGACCATCATTGTTATTACACCGATCCCGGTTTTCATGACCTTCTCCACCAGCACCATGAAAGGAAAACGAGCTCCATGATATTAATAGCCAGCAGCGCTTCGAAACGCTCCCTCTGAAACCAAACGGTCAAACTAAAAACATGAGTGCGCACAACCGAAACCACCCAATCCAGCAATCTTCGGGCATTATTCGCACAATGAATTTCGCTGGCAGGTTCTTCTGGAACACAACAATACAAGCATCCGATAGATCTTCAACTTGGTGCGAGAAGAATCCGAGGACCGCCGCCTTTATTCAGATCGGACCCCAACGGCACCGACCATCCCGGGTCAGCCGAGGCAATGCCGGAGACGCTAGGCGCAGAAAAACCCTCGCCTGAGCAGCGCCGTGCAGTCCAGCTGTCGACCCTCCAGCGTCGACAGCCAAGATCGCAGAGAGGCATGCTGCCCCTAGCCAGATGCGCCTCTCAAGGGAACTCAGCAGCAGCACGCGTCCAGCAGGACACCGCGCCGCCCCGTAGAGCCCCTTCCAGGCGCGAACGCGACAGCCTTGGCCCGCCAGCCCCGATGGGGCACAGATCGAGCCTTCGCTACAGCGCTGCCACTCGGGCACCGCCAACCGCCAGCCGCTCTCCATCGATCCCCAGCTGCGCCCACCGCCCCCCCCCCCCCCACGCGTCTCCTCCAGGCCGCCCAGAGCTAGATCGCCTCGCGTCCGCCCGCACGCGTGGAAGGAAAACGCCCTCCGCCACCTTCCTTGGGGCGCGCCATGGCTTTGCCGGCGGCCCCTCCGGCGGCGGCAATGCGGGGGAGGAAGGGGAGGAGGCCTAGTCCCCGGCAGCTGGGGTTTCCCCCGAGTCGCTAGGCGAGGGTGACGCGAGGGCAGGGGCATCGTGTCCTTTTCGAATATGTAGTATGACCAAAGGAATTAATTAAGCTATGCACAATCGCCTGTAGTCTATAATATAAGCGCTCTACACATCCAATGGGTGAGAGGGTTTTCCCACAAGTCATAGTGTGGGAAGGTGGCCTCAGGAGTCCAGTTCGTGTCTGGTGAGTGATCATCACATCCTCCACAAAGGTTGCCCATGGCATGTATAGGGGTCGCCGAAGAACTTCGACAGGATCCCCTTGTCTGGCTTGATAGACTTCAGCCTATGGCGCCCCATGTACTGGCGGAAGCCGACGATCAGCTTGGCGAAATTGCCGCCATGGGTCATGACAAACATGTCCGACTTCAGGCAAACCAGAAAGTCAAATGCAGCAAGGCTGGTTATATGCTTATTGAAATGCTCTATTTCCTACTTGCTTGCAAGATCTTCTTTGGTCACCTGCAATCAACAATGAAAATAGATCAGTTGTCTCTTGAAATAGTACACCTGCCTCTGGGCACAACTACAAGTAAATTATCTCAACCATTCTTATTGTTTTCCATTCTGAATTGGTAGTTTGCACTATGTCCATATGAAGGCAACAAACAAGATTTGCGGTAAAGCACGTACCAAATTGGGGAACATATTACTCAGTGGCGCCATTCTATTGTTTCCACCATAAACTTGCCCTGATGCAACATATATCCGAGTCTCCTTTGTTTACCCCATAGCACGCAGAATAAAACCTATTTCTTCAGGCTCAAGCGGACAGCTACCTTCTTTTCTCTTTTCCAGTGCTAAAGGCCACAAGTGAGATCCATTCTGCATGCAAGAGACGGAAGTATATTTAAGCATTGTACTCTGTGACCTTATTCCTCATCATTATCTGATTTCTAGATAAGCGGACAATTCACATTAGAACATCACCTTGAAGCGTCTTGGCCATTGTTTCTGTCTATATTCAGCCATCATTGCTTTCTCCTCTCTGGTTCCAACAAAATCACAAAATAATAGACCCACCATCCCTTTCTCGAATCGAAGATGAAGAGCCCTTCAAAAGCAAGAATAATCGAGTGTGAGATATGTAAAAATTTGGCAACTTCAAGCAGCTTAATCTGAAAACAGTTAGCTAAACTTACATGTACGGATTTACATTGCCAGTTCGAAGCTCTGCAATTTCTTCAATGCCAGGTAGAAACTTTAAGGCGTGATAATTAACTCTACATCTGAGCCGGTTAATCCTCATTACACTATAGCTATAAGTCACAACGATGCAAATGACCAAACAAGCTATAAATTCTGTGAAACTTGACCATGGAAGACTCTAATGTGAGGGCAGGGCTATAAAAATATTTACAGATCTCAAAATATATGAACAGAAGAGAACCATGAAAATATCAAAATGCTAATAACACTTACCCCAACCTATCAACAAAATGGCTTGATAGACATTATCTTTTTCTCTTTGATCCTTGGAAGCACATTGTCAACATAAAACTGTGTTGATGCATATTTTGGGATATATTTTACAGTGCGCCTACTAAAATCAGCATAAATAATAAGTAAAGTAACAGTTAATTATATAATATGTTTGCGCTGCATGTAAGCAGAATAACATATGCAACAAGCAGAAACACAGATACTTTACCTCACACAACAAAACACATTAATGTAACCAGGCAACTAAACATACAGATTGGCACCATTTTGCACCAGTCAGTATTACTCATATTTGCATAACATTCATAGGTAGTGGTTCAAAAATGAACAAAGTTCCGACCACTAGGAAAGATCTTACCCAGTGGACAGACGGAATAAATAGGTTAAATGTTTCTTCAGATGATAAATGGATTAAATGTTGATATCAGTTCGCAAGTGGAAGAAACTATATGTATCAGCCAGCAAACTATAATGCCATAAAACTCACAATTGACAACCAATCATTAATAACGCACATTGCAGTTGGTACTGTACTTTGAACTGCTATAATAAACTGAGATAACAGTATCAACCAGTTTAGCAACATAATCTAGTCATTAATACAGATGCCTATTTCAGATGAAGAAATGATAGAAAACAAAGAGAACTTAGGAGAAGCAGAAACCATTGCAATGCCCCAGCAATACGATTTTCTTGCACACGCAAAACTCTCAGCTTCCAATATGGTGATAATTTGAATTGGACGAAAAGAAGTTTGCAAATGTCATAACTTTAACACCCCACCTTACTAAACAAAAGGAATGCCACGAGTACCTGCAAAACGCTGGCAGAAGGATACAATCCCATGGAAGAAATCCAGCAGAGTTTTCCCTATACCGGAGGACATCCACGACAGGCAGTTGAATGATATTAATAGAATAGGAACCACCAAATTTATAAACAAACCAACGGCCTCACGGGACCAACTAACAACTCAAACCACTCGACAAATGAGCACTAGAGACTCCACGATAGGTTACCACACACAACGAATGAAAAATCCACCAAGGACTAGTGAAGTTAATTGAAGGTTCACGAGAATGAATGAGCGTGTGAAGTGAGTGGAACAAGTTCTACTCCCATGATCCTCATATGCATATGCAGCTATCCATCTGAAACCTGAAAACAACAACATTGAAAATGTGAGTTCAAAGAACTTCGAAAGTAGCAAGTACAAGAAGGGATAGCAAGCAAGCATAATGCCACATACAAATTGGAGAATAATTATTCGCATATTATGCTTCACTTACCATATTTTCACTAAATATTGCCAGGCTATCTAGCCAATGTGGTACTAAGGTCATGTTATCCAAGAAGCATTAAGTCACTATGGATAAAAGAAACACGAGCCTTCATCCACCCATTGGATCTGAGGTGTCCAAAGTCACCATGTACTAGTAAATTGAAACCTATAGTTCCATGTAGCCGATGGATAGCGAACCACTCATGAAGTATCACCCACGAAAACCAACATGGCCAAGACCCAGATAAGCCAAACTTCATGGCATCTAACCCTGAGTAGGTATGGAGATGCATGATAAAAAAATAAAGAAGATAACTAAGGCAAAAAACTAGGCTATAAGCTTTTGTTGATAGGCTCAGGAGGGGCAACGTCCCATACTCTCACAAAGCAAGGATCACTTCTTGGAATGGGAGCAGCAAAGTGAGGATCGCTCCTTGGGATGGGAGGACCAATGTGAGGATCGCTCCTTGAAATGGGAGGACCAATGTGAGGATCGATCCTTGGAATGGGAGGCCCAATGTGAGGATCGCTCCTTGGAATGGGAGGATTCACCTGCGATGGATTTCTTTAACAAGAAGATCAAGGAAAACCAAACCATATCATATACCATAAGTACCATGGTGCATCAAAATATGCACAAGGGCGAAATATGGCTTCCTAAAACTGCGACATAAGTTGAAGCGTGACATGGAGCTAGGTGATCTACATCATTTGTCCCCAAGAACTATATATGTAACCATCAATAGTTTTTCCCATGTCTACTGAAACAGAGGGGCAGGCCCACAGGGACATGTGTTCTAAAGTGCATCACCATCATTCATATTTAGTAGTCCAAAGGAATAAGATAAATATAGATGGTTTGTCCATGAGATCTGAACTTAATTGTTACCATTAGAGAATAACAAAGTCTACGGAAGATAGTATGTAACAGTAAAGCAATTAGTTTGTGATGGGAAATCACACAATGCCCACCATCCCAACATGTACTTGCCTTTATCCATGATGAAGTAGTTGAATGGAGCCAACCCTTCATACCTATAGGCAAGCATGCACACAAAAGTCTCAATATATACCATGCACCACCATACAAGAAACATACAAGTCTCAAGCATTAGACCTAGTTATCGTATCGAAACACGGTGCTGGAGGAAGGGAATATGCATGGGAATTATCCATCCCATGTTTTATTTATTTATTTAGCCTATTTTTGAAAATAAAGAAAACAAGCACTCTTGGAATAGATAAGGCTATGAAAGATGCATCGAGACTCCGATTTGAGTAAATGACTAGTAAATTTCGACTAACTCGACGAGCCTGGTGCAGCCGTCAGCTCGGATGTTTGAGAGGACGTTTAATTTGAAAGTTCACATGAAGATGAGTATTAAAGGGGTCGGTGAAACCATGTAGTCAAATTCATGGTAGCGGAAAGATCCTTTACATAAGGAACTATTGATCATAGGCGTACACTCTGAAAATAATTGAATGAAACTCTCTTGTTTCGTCAACTTTGATATCATTAGTTGTCTCTGTAGCTGTCTCTCATGTCTGGTGTTCCAAGTAAAAACTTTTCAACTAGCTGGGTCACCGCTGTTTTAAACCCTGACTTGGAATCAGAGCCATAAACGAGTGATTCGGTCGGACGGACGATTGAGTTCTTAAAGCTTGCTTGCTCCATCGTAACCTTGGCAGTACGAAAGAAAGGTAGTCCATGATGGGTTTGAATACCTATTCTTTTGAGAAAGACAGAGTTAAGGTGATCCTTGGTCCGTTTAAAATCGGAGACACATCCAAATCGGTTCTTGCGGAGAATAGCCTTTTCCTTAAAAAGACCTAACTTCACGAAGCCTAGGAAGAGGAACAAAGGAAGGCGACAAGAAGGCCAAGCATGCCCGACGAGTCAACTCTTGCAAAATAGAAAATAGATGCCAACCGCACATGAATTGCAAAAATGCGGTTAGTGATTGATTGTGAAAGCAACAATGGAATAGAAAAATAAGAGTTCTTACAGTAAGAAAAAGCGCCAGAAGCTAGATGCAACATATACGTTTTCAATGCATATTCTGAAGTGAATTCTTCCTTCTTTTATTGCAGGAAAAGCTTCACTAGCTAGAGAAGTGATAAACGAAACTGCTTACTATCCCTTGCCCGGGTTTGCTTCTACTACTTGTTGAGTTGATGTTTAGGAAAGGATGCCAGTTTGGAACAGTTGGTGGAGCATGGTGAAACGCGCTCATTTGGAGTGGCTGAAACAGAAACGTACTCGAGAGCTACTCGTCTTCCTAAAAGCTCTCGCAATGCAAGACCAGTCCTAATGCAAGGATCCATATCGGAACTCCCATTTTGCCTGGCTAATCCGGACGGACCAATTTGAGTGAGAAAGTTGGTATCGGTACCTCTCAAGACAAACCTCTACCAATGAATTGAATAAAAGAGTACCCCATGAATCGAAAGCATCGGAGAGAGGCGACCTGGCAGCGGTCTCTGATTTGAAGTTCAAGAGGTAAGACTAAAATGGTCATCGGTGGAGATGACAAGAACCATTAGTGGATGGGAATACCCGGAGAAATTATGGGGTGTTACAATAACTATAGAGCTAAACCAAGCAGCAAAAGTCATCTGGTTAGCTTGTTTTACATAGGCATATTGTCTAGGGAGTAATTATTCCCTCCCTAGCAAGGTTAACGTCGATTCTAATATGAAAGAAAATAGCGCTCCCACAATAAATATCATTCAAGATTTTATCAAGTTTTTAAACCTGACAACAGCTAAGACAGATGAAAAGGTGAAACGGGGCAACTAACTTTATATTGGTGAATAACTCGTCTTTCTCTGTGAACCAGTCAGGATAGCTCGAACAATGCGCACATCATACTTCAAATAATTTATAAAATGATCTACATCAAATATATCTTCAAATTTCCTGAACAGAACATAAAGGTTGTCAAATATTATAGATACAAACAGGTGTAAACAAGGAGTCGAATAAGGAAAAAAATCCTACTCATCATTTCCGTCTGATCTTTCCATATTTGATCCTGCTTCAGCACAGACAAAATAAGCGTAGCGTTCATTATCTTAGCAATTGCGACAGCATTACATATATGCAAATTTATCATGTAGTGCAATTAACTAGTGAAGGTTCGATTTAAGGTACTTAAAATATTTTCGATACATAAATAATCTGGCACAGGAAGTTAACAAATCTTCATAAGGCATTAATTTCCAACGAATTTTAAGCTTGGAAACAAAAATAATAATCATGCGCCATTAAACGAGAAGACTTCAGTAAATTGATAGTGTGAATAGGTTGAGATTTGATCACGCTTATAAACAAACTTGCGTATCAAGGAATATCTCTACCAGATATACACTGCCGATTCTATTCTAGTTTTAACAGCCGCTATCGTGGCATGCCGCAGCTTGGCCATGCCGGGGTCGATGTGAGGAGTGTCGCGCCGTCGGTGGTAGTGGAAGCAGTTTGGATCGTCGGAGTGGCGTGTTTGTTGGCCGAGACCAGGTTCTCTCTAGTTTCGAATGAAATCTCATCAAATTTTGAAGATTTCAGTACGTACAAAAACATTTTTACTTCGGAGATTTCGTCAAATCCATGTAAAAATTAGAATGGTCAAGTAAAGTGCAAGTATTAGCTTTCGTGCGAAAAACATATCAATGTCCAAAGCATTATCTGTTTGCAAATGGGATGGAACAGACCATACACATCACACAATGAAGCACATATGAACGATAGTAACACTGGAGAACTAACTTGGGTTAAATTAACTTGGGAATTATACTATCCTTCAGCTCTGCCACCTGCTAGACCTATAGAGATTTCATTTTGGTGGAGAGATTGTCTAAAAGTTTTGCCCACCTTTAAAAATCTTGTTGTTTGTACTTTTGCACAAGGAAACTCCATTTTACTATGGAAGGATAAATGGACAGATGTACCTTTACAAGAGGCATGGCCACATCTCTTTTCTTTTGCTAAGAATGATTCCATCTCTCTCAAGAAGGTCATTGCTGCTACTGATCTCTCTAATTTGTTCTATTTACTTGTATCTAAGGAAGCTATGGTGCAGTTAAATCTATTTCAGGCCATGTTGCAGGAATTAATGCCAACTAATGATTCAGATTCATGGACTGTGCTAGGTAGTGCTTCTGTTAAAGTTTCTTTTGTTTATTAAGCTCTTATGGGGAATGTTTGTGCTATGCCTGCACTTAAATGGATGTGCGATGGTTGTTGTCAGCAGAGATAAAAGGTGTTCTTTTGGCTGCTCGTTCATAATCGCCTCAACACCAGGGATATGCTTCATGGAAATAATTTTGTGATGAATGATTATTCTTGTGCCATGTGTAATCAGCGTCATCTTGAGACGAGAGATCATCTGCTAGTGCCCCTTTGCTTTGTTGTGCTGGCTCAGTGGATTCCCCCTACCTTAGGACAGTTTGATCTTCGAGATACATCATCTAGTCTTAAGCTTGCTATCTCTAAGCCTTTCTTTATGGAGCTGATAATGTTGATTACCTGGTCTATATGGATCACTCGCAGTGACTTTTATCTTTAAGGCTGTTACTCCAATTGTTTACATATGTCGGGAGAAATTTAAAGATGAACTTGCCTTTCTAGTCCACAAAGCCATGAGGAAATCATACCATGGCATAGCTACTTGGATAGGTGGGCTTATGGCCTCTTTTAGTTGCTCATCTCAAGCAACTATTTTCTTCTTCTTTTTGTGGACTTTTGTTTCATTATAAATAAAAAATACACAGTTCAGCCTAAAAAAAAAAGTAAAACTAGAGATCAGCATTTTCGACAGCCATGTCATATGCACTCTGAACCATTGAAGTCTACATGTCGCACTCCCGTGCCAGCCCAATTGCTCTGAACCATTGAGCAACTGAGCCATGTCATATGTACGCTGAACCATTGAAGGGGACCTGAATCAATTGCTCAATTGTACGTATTTCAAGCGTCCTTACAAATATTCTTGTTTTTTGCCCTTTCCCTTCTTTTCTATGATGTACAGTAGCATTATGCTTGCTTCTACAATGGGATACTCCAAACTAGTTATTATACTTGCTTCTACAATGGGATACTCCAAACTACTTACAGGCGCAAATTCTAGGCCACTCCGAGCAAGAGCAGACCGTTGGACAGGAGCCAAGTCCTAGCTCTATCCTCATAAATATTAAAACTAAAATTCAAGAGTAATATAAACAGACAAAGAACACACGGGTGATTTGCTATTCAACAGGAAGAACTCACTATAACAACCAACAAATTACGCAGAACTATTATTATTTGTCTTGGATAATGTAAATGATAACAAATCCTTTTTCCAGCTACAAAAGAACCACCAGCATAACAACAGGGAATTATAAAAGCTTCTTCATCAGTGATCTCTCCTTGTCAAAAAGAGCTAATAGTATATATCTATGAGGGCCGAGGCCCCAACCATACACCTGGCCGCTCGAGTAATCTCTTGACTTCTGAGGATCAGCCGACCGGCCTAGTATACTATTAAGTTACTAGATTTTAATTAATTTACTCGTACATAATGCACAAGTACGGCAAGTGCCAATTGATTGTGTGTACGTACATATTGATTGTGTATATGCCGATCTCCAACGGGCAACACATTTCAAACGCTAAAAGGGACACGTTCATTTGCGTCGGCTTAAATGGTCAAAATTAACTGCGCGTCCGTTTCCGTCGGTTGGCTCCAGCGGCACGATGCATAAATTTTTTCCCCTTTGGTAAAGCCACAATTTATATTAATAAAAAACATAAAAAGACTTAGAAAAAGGCTAGAAAGGCCTGCTAAAACCTAGCTATTGGCTACTGCTCATCGTCGCTGACGAGGTCGATGAACTCCGACGTCGGCCATGGAAGCTGGTACGCCGGTGGTGGAGGAGGAAGGGCAGGCTGCGGCAACTTTGCCCAGGCCGTCAGCGGCGCATGAGGTTGTGCTGAAGGTCGCCACGGATCCCAGGCTATTGAAGGAGCAGCATCCAGCACGCGGTTGTTGGAACGTGTCGGCGTGGCCAGAGGAGTCGCCGGCCTCCCCTGCGCGAGCGCCGACTTGCGAAGCTGGATGGCGAGCCCGTCCCACATAGCGATCTCGTTGAGCTCGTCGAGATCGATATTGGCTAGTGCCATGGCAATGGCCTCCTCCTCGCTAATGTCCGGCGGTTGGGTCTCGGATCCCACATCCTCCCACTGTCGTCGTGGTCGCTGTCTCCACGCTCGGCCTCGGCGGCATAGTCACCCTCGTCGTCGACGTCCTCGTCCTTGCCGTCGTTCTCCTCTTCTTCCGCCGCGATCTCGTGGTCGAAGTAGTGGAGGTCGCCGAGGTATCCAGCTCGGCAACGCGCGTCGAACTCCCATGTCCCGAACGATATCCAGTTGTAGGAGTTCAGCGCGTACGCCGGATCTTCTGGGAGATTGGCTGGCAAGATGGCTCGGCGGCGGCGCACCTCGTCAAGGCGCTCTCGGCCCTCGCATGGCACGGCGGGGACCGACGCACGCCTGGAGTTGAGGTACCAGCCTTCTCCAGGTAGGTTTGCGTCCGACTATAGCACCGGCCGGTTTTCTTTCGAGAGGCGGCGCGCAAACTCGATGCGAACATATCGCCCGACCTGTGGCTTCTTGCTGGACCGCGAGCCGCTAGCCTCGTGGTCGTTCTTGGTTTTGCGGAACAGCCAACATTTCTTCCACATGGCGTCGGTCGGGTGGATATGGTGGACTCTGGCAATGGTGTGGTCGGGAAAATGCGCCGGCAGCAAAGCTTTAAAAGGCTCGGACACCATCTCGCCTTCAATATCCTGCCACTACGAAGCCACCCAACAGCGCACGCTCGCGGAAGCCGAGACGCGTCATTAATGTGGCCCCGAAAGCTGCAGCGCGCTGCTGCAAGTTATGCCGCGCTGAAGACGAAACATCTGTGCCGCTGCCAGGCGGGCCCGTGCGAGGACCGTGTGAACGACCGCTGCGTTCGCGCAGCGTCTGCAGAGACGTAAATCTACCGCATTTTTTGACGCTTGCCCCGTTGGAGATGCAGCAAGCGATCGGTCTCCCCCGATCGATCAAGTCAACGAGCCCCGCAACGAGTGTACCGGCTTTTGTTTGTGCGCGCAAAAAGACGACGCGTCTTTAATTTGTTTCTCCACAGCCTGATGCATACCAATTTGTTTGCCTAAAGCACGTCGGTGGGCGATCGATCGAGTCCGACTCTCAACCCGGCTGTGTGTGTCAACAACTTGAACTGGGAATCGATTTGGAGTCCGACTGTGTAAGCACTTCACGCACCGACTCCACTCATACACGGCGATATAAGCACACAACACCCATGCATGCATGAATCCCTCCCAAACCCTAACCATCTCCCTCAAGCTACCACACGAAAGCAGCAGAAGATCCACAAGGGAATCCATCGGGCATATCTACATGGCGGAGATGCCCCTCGCGCCGGTGCGCTCCATGGACGACGGCTTCTGGCTGGAAAGGGACCACCACGACGACTCCGCCGCCTCCGACGCGGTCGTCTCTGCTTACCACCTCTCCGACGGTGACGTTCAGGAAATACTTGACCTGCTGATGGGGTACCAGGACCAGCACGGAGAGGATCAACATGCGCTTCTTCTTCACGGGGATTCCGAGGATGACTACGAGGAGGACAGCGATGATGATGATGACGATGATTCGGAGGAGGAAGAGGAAAGCGACGGCGAGTTTGAAGAGCTCTCGTTGTTGCAGACGCTACACCCCACGAGGAAGATCCCGCGGTTTCTTGGAGGTTCGGCCCCGCACTTCATCGCCGCAGGGACGACGGGCGGCTTCATGCGGGTCGCCGCCGCGGACGCTCCGCACCAAGAACAAGGAGGGGGCGAGAGGCACATCCTCCTGGTGCACTACCGCTACACCCGCTTCTCAGCCGCATCGTCGTCCGACGGCAGCGTGGAAGCGCGCGGGAGCACGAGAGAGCACCAGCTCCGGTTCATCGCCGGCGCCGGCCACGGGGCCAGGTCGCTGGACTGGGCCGGCGCGTCGCTGGCGCACCTCATATACCCTGACGGCTGCAGCAAGCGGCTCCGAGAGCTATGGACGAGCCTGGCGTCTCAGGTGAGCCTCCCGCCGGGCGCCGTGCGCATCGAGGTGTTCGTTGACGTCGGCATCCTCTGGCGGACCAACAGCACGGAGGACAGCTTGGACCACATGCGCGCCGCCCTGGAGGACATGATGGAGAAGCCGTGGCCCGCCCGCTTCACCGGCATGGAGCTCAACCTGCCGGAACCGGTGCGGTGCGGCCACGACGACAACGACAGGGATGGCGAACAGAGGCCGGCGAAGCGAAGGAGGGTGGTGGCCACCGAGGACGAGGAGAGCTGCAGCGTCTGCTACGAGCTTCTCAAGGGCGACGACCTCGCGGCGTGGCCGGGATGCGGCAAGCCCCACGTCCTCCATGGCGCGTGCATGCAGGCCGTCCTCGAGAGCAACCCGCTGTGCCCTATGTGCAGGCGCGATCTCTACATCAAGCCCAAATTCTAAGTTCGACCAGTTGTGCAAATGTAACTTGTGTATGAAACTTGCTATTCTTCAGATATTATTTGTTTGCTGAAGCATAGCTTTCTTCACAGACTGATGAATTCAGCTGTATTTGATTTGAACAATGTTCTGTAACAGCGCCCTCGGGCTTAACGGAATGGAAATCTGTTTGTTCAATTATGCGTGGTGAGTTTGAGGAGGAGGAATCAATCAATAGGTTGTACTTACTATGCAACTAGCTATTCTTCAGAAATTATTTGCTGCTGAAGTATATAGCGTTCGTTTAAAAGGATAGATTGTATGAACAAAGGAATCAATCAATAGATTGTACTATGCAACTAACCATTCTTTAGAAATTATTTGCTGCTGGAGTATATGGCGTTTGTTCAGATTAATGGTTGATCAGGTGTATTTGATTTCAACAATGCTATGTAACAGCGCCCTCGGGCTTAATGGAATGGAAATGTTTATTTTTCAACTACTTTTGGGATGAAACGATATACATCAATTGAACTTTTCATTGACATGTAGTTCTAGGTGGAGAAAAAAATTCTACACAGATCCCCCGGAAGTGGTAACAAATAATTATGTATAAATTTACAATCAGGGCCTTAAAGGATACATTGTAGTATTTTTCGATAAAGAGCATATATTAATATCGGGAAGATACCAATTACACCCAGAGCCCTCTGCAATAATGTTATATCCTAATGGTATAAAGGATGCACATAGCCAAAAAAGAAAGAAGAATAATTTGCAAAAAAAAAGAAGAAGAATTACAAAAAAAATCCCGCTAGAGTGATCCATTTCTTGAAACAGCAACACTGACACCACCAAGACTACACCAGAAGATCAACTTCTTCATAAGTGACGCCTTCAAGAAGAAAATATTGCATAAATGATGTCGTCACCCGATCATAGATTTTAGGTTTTCACCCTGAAGAAAGTCCTCACTCTCAAAACAATATCTTCAACAAGAACATTACCAGACACAACTAATTAAGACCAGACCTTGGATTTTCACCCTGAAAGATAATACTCTTAACTTCTCATGTGCAGTCGTCCCCACATACAAGTTGTTGTTTCAAGCCACGAAGTACCAAGCCGATTCAACATCACCACCAAGATCCGACCATCATTGCTATTACACCGATCCCGGTTTTCATGACCTTATCGGCCAGCACCATGAAAGGAAAACGAGCTCCATGATATTAATAGCCAGCAGAGCTTCGAAACGCTCCCTCTGAAACCAAACGGTCAGACTAAAAATATGGGTGCGCACGACCGAAACCACCCAATCCAGCAATCTTCAGGCATTATTCGCACAATGAATTTCGCTGGCAGGTTCTTCTGGAACACGACAATACAAGCATCCGATAGATCTTCAACTTGGTGCGAGAAGAATTCGAGGACCGCCGCCTTTATTCAGATCGGACCCCAACGGCACCGACCATCCCGGGTCAGCCGAGGCAATGCCGGAGACGCTAGGCGAAGAAAAACCCTCGCTTGAGCAGCGCCGTGCAGTCCAGCTGCCGGCCCTCCACCGTCGACAGCCAAGATCGCAGAGAGGCATGCTGCCCCTGGCCTGATGCGCCTCTCAAGGGAACTCAGCAGCAGCACGCGTCCAGCAGGACACCGCGCCGCCCCGTAGAGCCCCTTCCAGGCGCGAACGCGACAGCCTTGGCCCGCCAGCCCCGATGGGGCACAGATCGAGCCTTCGCTGCAGCGCCGCCGCTCGAGCACCGCCAACCGCCAGCCTGCCGGAGTCGGTGCGGGGCGGGTGCGGGTGCGGCCATGATGAAGACGACAACGGCATGGATGGCGAACAGAGGCCGACGAAGCGAAGGAGGGTGGTCGCCACCGAGGAGAACTGCAGCGTCTGCTACGAGCTTCTCAAGGGCGACGACCTCGCGGCGTGGCCGGGGTGCGGGAAGCCTCACGTTCTCCATGGCGCCTGCATGCAGGCCGTCCTCGAGAGCAACCCGTTGTGTCCGACGTGCAGACGCGATCTGTACATCCAGCCTAAATTCTAAGCTATTCTTGTAAAAATGCGCAGTGTAACCTTTTATGCAGCTAGCTATTCTTTAGATATTATTAGTTCGCTGAAGTATAGCATTATTCAGATTGATGTGTATTCGGCAAATGGCCGGTGTATTCGTCAATGAATGAATCATGCATATCAATCAGCTGTATTTGATTTGAACAATGTTCTGTAAAGTGTCCTCGGGCTTAATTGAATGGAAATTTGTTCTTTCAATTATGTAATTGTGCTCTCTCGTTTATCCATCAATTGTTCTATTTTTTTTTGAAGTGAGACGCGGATATACATCATTTGGATAGTTCTAGGTGAAAAAAACTCTACAGAGATCACTAGAAGTGGTAACAAATAGTTATATAAAAGTTACAGTTACAGCCTTGCAGGGGTAGATTGTATGAACAAAGAAAACAATTAAGCTATGCATAATCGTCTACAGTCTATAATCTAAGCTCTACATATGCAATTGGTGAGAGGGTTTTCAAAGAGGTCATAGCGTGGGAAGGTGGCTTCAGCTCTTACATGGCGCGTGCATGCAGGCCGTCCTCGAAAGCAACCCGCTGTGCCCTATGTGCAGGCGCGATCTCTACATTCCAGCCCAAATTCTAAGTTCGGCCAGTTGTGCAAATGTAACTTGTGTATGAAACTAGCTATTCTTCAGATATTATTTGTTTGCTGAAGCATAGCTTTGTTCACAGACCGATGAATGAACCGTGTCGATCAGCTGTATTTGATTTCAACAATGTTTTGTAACAGCGCCCTGGGGCTTAATGCAATGGAAATTTGTTTGTTCAAAACGGATATACATCAATGGAACCTTTCATTGACGTGTAGTTCTAGGTGAAAAAGCTCTACGCAGATACATCAATTGTCCGTTATATGTAACAGCGCCCTCGGGCTTAATGGAATGGAAATATGTATTTGTTCAACTATTTTTTTTTTTTTTGAAACGGAGGCAAAAGCTTTGCCTCATCTATTAATTAAGAAGAAAGTGCTCGGTTTTTAGGAGAAACCCGAGCGAAAACCTACAACAATAGGGTCAAGCCCACACCAAGAGCACACCCACAAGAGAATAACAACAACAAAAAAGCAACCTCTAAACCAACTAGAACCGACAACCCAAGAGCACAACGTCGAAAAAAAATACATGACAGCCCAAAATGAGTCCATCACTTAAGCAGCTACTCAAACTTCCTTTGTTAGAGCTCTCCTCCTTATCCTTCTAATAGATACCTTCTTAAGAGACTTCTCCACCTTCTTGATCATGCTTTCTGAGGCTTTACCTGCCAAGACACAAGCAAATTCCTTGCCATATCCAGGACTAGCCGCCTCCAAACTAGCGAGCAAACCACAAAGCTCCTTTGCAAAACGAGCATCTGAGCTAGGAACCAACACTGCCCCATGGCCCAAAGAGTCGAGGGACTGGCAAGGCTCCGACTGCGGTGTCATGGCCACCTCCAAGGTCTCAAAAGAGCACAACGCCGACGGAACCTCCACAGGAGAGTCCCCATGCAACACATGTAGCTCTTCCGTGATTTGCAACACCGGAGCCAAGAACTCGTCTATGTCCTCACACTTAGAGTCAGCCAACACAATAGGCTGCGGCGACTGGCAAGACTCCGACTGCGATGGAGAGGATGCAGGCATGGGTGTCAACACTCCTGACTTAGCAACCACCTGTTCGTCAGACTCATGCGAGAGAGAGAGACAGGTGTGTCGGCAACATCAGTCAACTCAAGGTCAAGCGACTGAGCCGCGATCATGTCCATGCCCTCGCGCTCAGAGGCAGCCAAAACATTAAGGAGCGATGATGGGCTACGAGGAGAGAAACAACCGTGGAGGTGCTCTTCCTCAACCACCGATGACTTCTGCTCAGAGGAGTCAAGCGCGATCGAAGCTGTTGGTTTGGCGAGCCCCAAACCAACAGAAGGACATCGGCTCCACAGAAACACCAGCATACGCCAACAACAACTTGAGAGCTGCCACCTCTTCACGAAGTGGGCGAGACGCCTCCTCGACACGGACATCAACCAGCTGAAGGAGCTCCATGCGCATCAAAGCAACCTGTGACTGAAAGAGAGAGTCCAGAGTGGCGTTGACCTTGAACTGCTCGCAACTCATAGGAGAGGGTCTTGGCACCGCTGAGTGGCCCACGACCTCAACCCAACTCCGAGGCGATGAGGGACGACGAGGCAGAGCAGATGGAGAGTGGCAACGCTGGCCAGGAGCAGAAGCGACCGGAGATCGAACACAATTGACCACCTCTTCACCAAGAGCGGCAGGAAAGCGAGCATGGCAGAAACGCTCCCGGTGACCAGGACGACGACAACGGATGCATCTAAAGGGCTGATACGTCTCCGACGTATCGATAATTTCTTATGTTCCATGCTTGTTTTATGACAATACCTACATGTTTTGTTCACACTTTATGATGATTTTATGTGTTTTCCGGAACTAACCTATTGACGAGATGCCGAAGTGCCAGTTCCTGTTTTCTGTTGTTTTTGGTTTCAGAAATCCTAGTAAGGAAATATTCTCGGAATCGGACGAAATCAACGCCCAGCATCTTAGAAATCCACAAAGCTTCCAGAACACCCGGGAAGGACTAGAGGTGGGCCACAGGGCCACCAGATGATAGGGCGGCGCGGCCCAAGGGGGGGGCGCCCCCCTAGTGTGTCACCGCCTCGTCAGCCCTCCGACTCCGCCTCTTCACCTATTTAAAGGTCCCTGACCTAAATCTTCGATACGGAAAAGCCACGGTACGAGAAACCTTTCAGAGCCGCCGCCATCGCGAAGCCAAGATCTGGGGGACATGAGTCTCTGTTCCGGCACGCCGCCGGGACAGGGAAGTGCCCCCGGAAGGCTCCTCCATCGACACCACCGCCATCTTCATCACCGCTGCTGTCTCCCATGAGGAGGGAGTAGTTCTCCCTCGAGCCTAAGGGCTGTACCGGTAGCTATGTGGTTAATCTCTCTCCTATGTACTTCAATACAATGATCTCATGAGCATCCTTACATGATTGAGATTCATATGAGTTTTGTATCACTATTCATCTATGTTACTCTAGTGATGTTATTAAAGTACTCTATTCCTCCTCCACGGTGTAATGGTAACAGTGTGTGCATCGTGTAGTACTTGACGTTGGTTATGATTGTAATCTCTTGTAGATTATGAAGTTAATTATTGCTATGATAGTATTGATGTGATCTATTCCTCCTTCATAGCGTGATGGTGACAGTGTGCATGCTATGTTAGTACTTGGTTTAGTTGTGTTGATCTATCGTGCACTCTAAGGTTATTTAAACATGAATATCGAATATTGTGGAGCTTGTTAACTCCGGCATTGAGGGTTCGTGTAATCCTACACAATTAGTGGTGTTCATCATCCAACAAGAGAGTGTAGAGTATACCATTTATCTATTTATTCTGTTATGTGATCAATGTTGAGAGTGTCCACTAGTGAAAGTATAATCCCTAGGCCTTGCTTCCAAATACTGAAATTGCTGCTTGTTTACTGTTTTACTGCATCTATACTGCCTGCAATATTACCACTATCAACCACACGCCAGTTGTAGCATCAAGCTATTTTCTGGTGCCGTTACTACTGCTCATATTTATTCATACCACCTGTATTTCACTATCTCTTCGCCGAACTAGTGCACCTATTAGGTGTGTTGGGGACACAAGAGACTTCTTGCTTTGTGGTTGCAGGGTTGCATGAGAGGGATATCTTTGACCTCTTCCTCCCTGAGTTCGATAAACCTTGGGTGATCCACTTAAGGGAAACTTGCTGCTGTTCTACAAACCTCTGCTCTTGGAGGCCCAACACTGTCTACAAGAATAGAAGCACCCGTAGACATCAAGCACTTTTCTGGCGCCGTTGCCGGGGAGGAAAGGTAAAAGGTACTCACACTCCGGATCTCGGCTACTAAGCTATTTTCCGCCGTTGTAAGTACTCGAAGCTATTTCCTTTAGATCCTGCAATTGCATCTTTTTGTTTCTTGTTTTACACTAGTTAGGCATAATGGATAGCAACATGGAGCTTTTTATTCTATTTCCTGAGTTAAGACATGGATGGTTTGATGCGAAAATTAAAAAACCCATGGAACATATTAGTATGAACGCTTTGAACACCATTGTTGCTAATGATATGGAAAGTTCTAAGCTTGGGGAAGCTGGTTACGATGAGCATGGTATTTTTAGTCCCCCGGGCATTGAGGAGAAAATTTACTTTGATGATACTTTGCCTCCTATTTATGATGATTATAATGATAGTGGTCTTTTGGTGCCGCCTGTTATGGAGGATAAATTTGATTATGATTACAATATGCCTCCTATATTTGATGATAGCTACTTTGTTGAATTTGCTCCCACTACAACTAATAAAATTGATTATGCTTATGTGGAGAGTAATAATTTTATGCATGAGACTCATGATAAGAATGTTTCATTTGATAGTTATATTGTTGAGTTTGCTCATGATACTACTGAAAGTTATTATGAGAGAGGAAAATATGGTCGCAGAAATTTTCATGTTACTAAAACACCTCTCTATGTGCTGAAATTTTTGAAGCTGCACTTGTTTTATCTTTACATGCTTGTTGCATTATGCTTCATGAACTTGTTTACTTACAAGATTCCTTTTCATAGGAAGCATGTTAGGCTTAAATTTGTTTTGAATTTGCCTCTTGATGCTCTCTTTTGCTTCAACTACTATTTCTTGCGAGTGCATCATTAAAACTGCTAAGCCCATCTTAATGGCTATAAAGCAAGAACTTCTTGGGAGATAACCCATGTGTTTATTTTACTACAGTAATTTTGTTTTGTATTTGTGTCTTGGAAGTTGTTACTACTGTAGAAACCTCTCCTTATCTTAATTTTGTTGCATTGTTGTGCCAAGTAAAGTCTTTGATAGTAAGGTTCATACTAGATTTGGATTATCATGCAGAAGCAGATTACGTCATCACGAATTTGGGCAGGGTTCTCTGTAGGTAACTCGGAAAAATCTGCCAATTTTTGTGTGTGATCCTCAGATATATGTACGCAACTTTCATTCAATTTGAGCATTTTCATTTGAGCAAGTCTGGTGCCTCTTTAAAATTCGTCTTTATGGATTGTTCTGTTTTGACAGATTCTGCCTTTTATTTCGCATTGCCTCTTTTGCTATGTTGAATAGATTTCTTTGTTCCATTAACTTTCAGAAGCTTTGGTCAATGTCCAGAAGTGTTAAGAATGATTGTGTCACCTCTGAACATGTGAATTTTTGATTATGCACTAACCCTCTAATGAGTTGTTTTGAGTTTGGTGTGGAGGAAGTTTTCAAGGGTCAAGAGAGGAGGATGATACAATATGATCAAGAAGAGTGAAAGCTCTAAGCTTGGGGATGCCCCGGTGGTTCATCCCTGCATATTTCAAGAAGACTCAAGCATCTAAGCTTGGGGATGCCCAAGGCATCCCCTTCTTCATCGACAAATTATCAGGTTCCTCTCTTGAAACTATATTTTTATTCGGTCACATCTTATGTACTTTACTTGGAGCGTCTGTTTGTTTTTGTTTTTGTTTGAATAAATGCTTGTGTGGGAGAGAGACACGCTCCGCTAGTTTATATGAACACATGTGTTCTTAGCTTTTAATGTTCATGGCGAAGGTTGAAACTGCTTCGTTAATTGTTATATGGTTGGAAACAGAAAATGCTACATGTAGTAATTGGTATGATGTCTTGAATAACTTGATACTTGGCAATTGTTGTGCTCATGATTAAGCTCTTGCATCATATACTTTGCACCTATTAATGAAGAAATACATAGAGCTTGCTTAAATTTGGTTTGCATGATTGGTCTCTCTAAGGTCTAGATATTTTCTAGTAAGGGTCGAACAACAAGAAAGACGGTGTAGAGTCTTATAATGTTTACAATATGTCTTTTATGTGAGTTTTGCTATACCGCTTCATACTTGTGTTTGTTTCAAATAACCTTGCTAGCCTAAGCCTTGTATCGAGAGGGAATACTTCTCATGCATCCAAAATCCTTGAGCCAATCACTATGCCATTTGTGTCCACCATACCTACCTACTACATGGTATTTCTCCGCCATTCCAAAGTAAATTGCTTGAGTGCTACCTTTAAAATTTCCATTCTTCATCTTTACAATATATAGCTCATGGGACAAATAGCCTAAAAACTATTGTGGTATTGAATATGTACTTATGCACTTTATCTCTTATTAAGTTGCTTGTTGTGCGATAACCATGTTCCTGGGGACGCCATCAACTACTCTTTGTTGAATATCATGTGAGTTGCTATGCATGTCTGTCTTGTCTGAAGTAAGGGCGATTTACCATGAGTTGAATGGTTTAGCATGCATATTGTTAGAGAAGAACATTGGGCCGCTAACTAAAGCCATGATCCATGGTGGAAGTTTCAGTTTTGGACAACAATCCTCAATCTCTTACGAGAAAATTATTTGTTGTTGAATGCTTATGCATTAAAGAGGAGTCCATTATCTGTTGTCTATGTTGTCCCGGTATGGATGTCTAAGTTGAGAATAATCAAAAGCGAGAAATCCAATGCGAGCTTTCTCCTTAGACCTTTGTACAGGCGGCATAGAGGTACCCCTTTGTGATACTTGGTTAAAACATATGTATTGCGGTGATAATCCAGGTAATCCGAGCTAATTATGACAAGGTGCGGGCACTATTAGTATACTATGCATGAGGCTTGCAACTTGTAGGATATAATTTACATGATGCATATGCTTTATTACTACCGTTGACAAAATTGTTTCTTGTTTTCAAAACCAAAGCTCTAGCACAAATATAGCAATCAATGCTTCCCTCTGCGAAGGGCCTTTCTTCTACTTTAATGTTGAGTCAGTTCACCTATCTCTCTCCACCTCAAGAAGCAAACACTTGTGTTAACTGTGCATTGATTCCTACATACTTGCATATTGCACTTGTTATATTACTTTGCATTGACAATTATCCATGAGGTATACATGTTACAAGTTGAAAGCAACCGCTGAAACTTCATCTTCCTTTGTGTTGCTTCAATGCCTCTACTATGAATTTATTGCTTTATGAGTTAACTCCTATGCAAGACTTATTGATGCTTGTCTCGAAAGTACTATTCATGAAAAAGTCTTTGTTATATGATTCAGTTGTTTAATCATTGTCTTTACCATTGCTTTGAATCACTTCAATTCATCTCATATGCTTTACAATAGTATGATCAAGATTATGTTGGTAGCATGTCACTTCAGAAATTATCTTTTATCGTTTACCTACTCGGGGACGAGTAGGAACTAAGCTTGGGGATGCTGATACGTCTCTGACGTATCGATAATTTCTTATGTTCCATGCTTGTTTTATGACAATACCTACATGTTTTGTTCACACTTTATGATGATTTTATGTGTTTTCCGGAACTAACCTATTGACGAGATGCCGAAGTGCCAGTTCCTGTTTTCTGCTGTTTTTTGGTTTCAGAAATCCTAGTAAGGAAATATTCTCGGAATCGGACGAAATTAACGCCCAGCCTCTTAGAAATCCACGAAGCTTCCAGAACACCCTGGAAGGACTAGAGGTGGGCCACAGGGCCACCAGATGATAGGGCGGCGTGGCCCAAGGGGGGGCGCTCCCCCCTAGTGTGTCACTGCCTCGTCAGCCCTCCGACTCCGCCTCTTCGCCTATTTAAAGGTCCCTGACCTAAATCTTCGATACGGAAAAGCCACGGTACGAGAAACCTTCCAGAGCCGCCGCCATCGCGAAGCCAAGATCTGGGGGACAGGAGTCTCTGTTCCGGCACGCCGCCGGGATGGGGAAGTGCCCCCGGAAGGCTCCTCCATCGACACCACCGCCATCTTCATCACCGCTGCTGTCTCCCATGAGGAGGGAGTAGTTCTCCCTCGAGGCTAAGGGCTGTACCGGTAGCTATGTGGTTAATCTCTCTCCTATGTACTTCAATACAATGATCTCATGAGCTGCCTTACATGATTGAGATTCATATGAGTTTTGTATCACTATTCATCTATGTTACTCTAGTGATGTTATTAAAGTACTCTATTCCTCCTCCACGGTGTAATGGTGACAGTGTGTGCATCGTGTAGTACTTGGCGTAGGTTATGATTGTAATCTCTTGTAGATTATGAAGTTAATTATTGCTATGATAGTATTGATGTGATCTATTCCTCCTTCATAGTGTGATGGTGACAGTGTGCATGCTATGTTAGTACTTGGTTTAGTTGTGTTGATCTATCGTGCACTCTAAGGTTATTTAAACATGAATATCGAATATTGTGGAGCTTGTTAACTCCGGCATTGAGGGTTCGTGTAATCCTACACAATTAGTGGTGTTCATCATCCAACAAGAGAGTGTAGAGTATAGCATTTATCTATTTATTCTGTTATGTGATCAATGTTGAGAGTGTCCACTAGTGAAAGTATAATCCCTAGGCCTTGCTTCCAAATACTGAAATCGCTGCTTGTTTACTGTTTTACTGCATCCATACTGCCAGCAATATTACCACTATCAACCACACGCCAGTTGTAGCATCAAGCTATTTTCTGGTGCCGTTACTACTGCTCATATTTATTCATACCACCTGTATTTCACTATCTCTTCGCCGAACTAGTGCACCTATTAGGTGTGTTGGGGACACAAGAGACTTCTTGCTTTGTGGTTGCAGGGTTGCATGAGAGGGATATCTTTGACCTCTTCCTCCCTGAGTTCGATAAACCTTGGGTGATCCACTTAAGGGAAACTTGCTGCTATTCTACAAACCTCTGCTCTTGGAGGCCCAACACTGTCTACAAGAATAGAAGCACCCGTAGACATCAAGGGCCCACGACATGTGCTGACCTTATGGCCACGATCGAGACACCTAAAACATCTCCCTCGAGCCCAACGCTTGAAAGCGAGGCTACACTCGAGACCTTCCTCTCTAAACGAAGACGTTGGCTCACGGCCGGGGCGGTCGCCCCGCCCCACCTGCACCCAGCGTTCCTTATCTCCAAAAGCGGCAGCTGCATCGCATGTCTTCATTGAAGTACCTTCTACCTTTCCGTCCATAGCAGGAGTGGACATGACAGCCAGCAGATTGCCATTAGGAGGCGGCGTGCCAACCTTGCTGGAAACACGAACGTCGGAGTCGAGGCCAGGAGCAGCGGTCAACGGTGTTCGCGGCGCAAGCACCTCATCGTCCTCCTCGTCTGAGCTCAAGGAAGCAACCCACAACAAATCAGGCACACGGTAGCAGCCCTCCGGAGGTTGGGGTGCCTCCTCACGCCCCGCGGAGGCTATCGCGCCAACAGCAGCAGGAAGCGGCACACTGACCACATCCACTGAAGGCGTCAACTGCTCTAGGATTGGCAAATCGGGGACGAGCTCGACGACGGTGCTCAAGCACAGATGCAACGACAGAGCCTCGGCATGCACGGGCTGGGACGAACCTGCAGCAAGCGGAGGCACCACAAGCATCAGTGCATCGTGGTCTAGCGCTGCTGAAAGGACACGGATGTCGCCTAGAGGGGGGGTGAATAGGTGGTTTAAAACTTTTACGAGATGGGCTTAACAAATGCGGAATAAAACTAGCATTTACTTTGTCAAGCCCAAAGCCTATATACTATGGTTCACCTATGTGCACCAACAACTTATGCTAAGCAATACAAGCAACTATGTGATAGCAAGATATATAACTTCAAGCACGATGGCTATCACAAAGTAAAGTGCATAAGTAAAAAAGCTCGGGTATAGAAATAACCGAAGTGACGCGGAGACAACGATGTATCCCGAAGTTCACACTCTTGCAAGTGCTCCTCTCCGTTGGAGCGGTGTGGAGGACAAGTCACTCCAAATGCACGAGGGCCACCGTATTCTCCTCGAGAATTCCCACCAAAAGGGATGTCCTCGATCCACTATGGGACCTTAGGAAGGTCACCGAACCCGCACAAAGCTTGGGGCTATCTCCACAACTTAATTGGAGGCTCCCAATAAATTGCCACAAAGGCCTTGCCCTTGAAGATTCTCCACAACTTAATTGGAGTCCCCAAGAACACCACTAAGATGCCACAAAGGCCTTGCCCTTGAAGATTCTCCACAACTTAATTGGAGTCCCCAAGAACACCACTAAGATGCCACAAAGGCCTAGAATCCGTCTAGGGTTCCAAGAACCCAAGAGTAACAACCTTCTTGCTTTCACCACCACGAATCACCGTGGAGAACTCAAACCGATGCACCAAATGCAATGGCAAGAACACCACAAAGATGCTCAAGTCCTTCTCTCTCAAATTCCAACAAAGCTACAAAAGCTATTGGGGGAATAAGAGAGGAAGAACAAATAAGAGGAGGAACACCAAATTTCTCCAAGATCTAGATCTAGTGGATTCCCCTCACAAAGAGAGGGATTTGATTGGTAGGAATGTAGATCTAGATCTCCTCTTCCTTTTCCCTCAAAAAGATTCAAGAAGCATAGGAGGAGTAGAGGGAAATGGAAGCTCTCAAGGTCAACAATGGTGGAGAGCACAAAGGGGAAGAGGTAGCTGCCCAAGGAGGAAGAAGGGGGTCTTAAATACCCCCTCCCATCGAAATATGACCGTTTGGGTCAGCTCAGGCCGGATTTTCTGGGCCGGATATTTGCAAAATATCCGGGCCCCGAAAATCGGCTAAGGACTTGAGAAAACTGCTCATAGTAAGGGGGGCAGACATTTGGCCGGATATTTGGCCGGATTTTCCCAAAAACCGTATTTTTCGGGGGGGGCGGATTTTTCGGGGGGGGGGGGCGGATTATCCGCCCCAAACTTGGGCCGGAATATCCGCCCCCCTGAAAATTGGTAGAAACATCAAACTGAAACGGGCATAACTTTAGCATCCGGGCTCCGATTTTGATTATCTTGGGCTTGTTTTAAAGCTAGGAACAAGCTCTACAAGATTATGCAGGAAACCATCATAGTACAACAAGAGAGGATAGAAACAAATGATGAAAGGTTTGACCTATCTAAAAAAAGACATACCGGTAAAACCTCCAATCTTGAAAATGCAACAAGTTGCCCATGCAAAAACCATTTTCTATGAACTAGAGCTTGTCATGAGAATAAGCACAAGCTCTAAAACATAACATGGATAAGATCCAAATAAAACCAAGAAAGATGATGAACCAAACTCGAAAATGCAACAAGTGATCTATGCGAAATCCGTTTTCGATGAACTAGAGCTTGTCATGAGAATAAGCACAAGCTCTAAAACATCACATGGATAAAGTCCAAATAACAACAAAGAAAGATAATGCAAGGATGCAAAGGTTTGAGCTCTCTCCGAACGATACGATTGAGTTACTTACTCGAGAGCCCTCTTGATAGTACGGCAACTAAACTATAAACCGGTCTCCAACTACACTATGAGACCGGTGAGAAAGAAACCCTATCAAGAGCAAACCTTATACTTGCACATTCCACTTGAGCTCGATGACAACGATCTTGACCTCAACAAGATGGAACGCCTTTCTTGCTTGTGCTTGCTTGACGAAGTCTTGTGGATTGCTCCCCCATAATCCACCATGGGAGAGCTTCTTCTTCGGCGCATCTTCACATAACCATGACCACCATGTGGATTGCTCCCCCATCATCCACCACGAGTTGGCTCATCTTGAACTTGCACTTCATTTCTTCATTCTTCATCATGTTGATGTCTTGAAGTAACTTGAGGGCTCATTCACTACTAGGAAAAAGCCTATAGGTGGAGGCAAGTGGTGCCAGCGCACCACCTAGGACGTGCGCTGGTGGAAACAGTTGCCGGCGCACCACTTTGCAGCCGCGCCGGCGATGCAGCACTACTGCCGGCGCAGCACCTGAAAAGACGCGCCGGGGATAAATCCTGGCATGGCCGCGGCCGATTCGGGCCAGGCCCAAGAATCATTGCCGGCGCACCCCTGGGCTGGTGCGCCGGCAATGATTCTTGGGCCCGGCCCGGGGTGATATAGCCGAAAGGGCTATGTCTGCCGGCGCACCCATGCCCTGGTGCGCCGGCAGTAACCTGGCGATTATTTCTGCTCAACAACCACTCCCCCACTACTACCACTCCACTCCTCCACACAAACCCGAGCCTTCTCCCAACCCAGCTCATTTTTGCCCATTTCTATCCCCAATTTCACCAATTTCACCAAACAAAATCATATTTTTTGAGCAAATCTTCCCTTTCTACATGCATCTCCCACATCCCCCTATGTAGATGTAGATCTACTATCCCGCATTGACCGCTCAATCTAGATCTAGATCTAGAAAGTCGGTTTCCATACGCCGTGGTAGCGGCGCGACGTCTCGATCTCGTTGACGAATATATCAAACAAATAGGTGATTAATGAACAAATTGAGGAATGAAATCGACGTATGTTGGACATTTGAAGCAAAGCTCTCGTGTGTGGCATATATATATGTTGTGTTTGTGCTTGTGTGTGTTGGCGTTGAAAATGAGTTGCCAACGTTGTGCCGAAATGTTGATTCTTTAAGTTTCCGTTTCGGCACATTTCTGGCGCTCCTATGTCCTGCCGTGTAGGAAGGTCATGCCGAAATTTTCCGTGAAAACTACCGACGGATGCATGGTTCTAATCAATTATGTAATCTTACCATGCAGGCGATAATGGTTATCGAGATGAGTGAAAGCATCGTGATGAGATATCTGAAACATGCGATCATCGACATGTATGAAAATAACCGCACGGAGGTATTGTGTCCGTGCCGGAGATGCAAACGAGGGAAATGGTTTGACCCGTATTCAGGCAAATTGCAGGGGCACCTGCTCACTAATGGTTTCATGCATGGACACACTCAATGGATGAGTGATGATGGCGCGGAGGTCAATCGGGCGACGGCAGCAGGTGGTAATAATGGCCGGCAAGAAGGAGGGCATCATGATATTGATGACGATGAAGAGCTTGTCGCACAGGACGATAACCTTGACGACGACAATAACCTTGACGACGACAATAACCTTGACGACGACGAAGAGGTGCCGCTAGCTTCAGTCGTGCGGGACCCTCATCTTCAAGATCTGCTTCTCGAAAAGACGAAAGGCGCCAAGCGGAAATCAAAGCTTGAGCAACTCGAGATAGACTCGAATACTCCGTTGTATGACTCAGGTCGCGGGTTGGGGGAGTCTCGCTTGAGTGTAGCTCTCGATGTGCTGCAGATGAAGGCGAAACACGGATGGACGGACACAAGCATCGACGACATCCTGGAATACGTGAAAGATCTCCTTCCTGCCGGGAACACGTGTCCTGGTAGTCTAGCCGAGGCCAAGAGAATCACGTGCCCTCTCGACTTACCCCACGAAAAGTATCACGCTTTGCATCAACGACTGTATCATGTATCGCAATGAGCACATGGACAAGACCAAATGTCCTGTGTGTGAAGCTGAACGGTACAAGAAAGGGAAGAAGAAAGCTCCTCGGAAAGTTGTGTGGTACTTCCCACTCGCCCCCCGGCTTCAACGGTTCTACGCGGACCGCAAGGAAGCAAAGCTCATGCGCTGGCACGCAGAAAGAAAGGAGGCAGTGTTGAATGATGAAGAGCGGATTGAGCACCCAGTGCTGACGCACCCTTCGGATGCAAGCCAGTGGAAAGCATTAGACAATGAATTCGGAAGTTTTGGGGCAGATCCCAGAAACATTAGGTTGGGTGCGAGCACGGACGGATTCAATCCGTTCGGAAACCAGAGCAGCACACATAGCACATGGCCCGTGTTTGTATGGATCTACAACCTCCCGCCCTGGCTGTGCATGAAGAGGAAGTACATACAGATGAGTATGCTAATTCAAGGGCCGACACAGCCAGGAAACGATATCAACATGTATCTCGAACTATTAAAGGAGGAGCTTGAAACGTTGTGGGCGGAGGAAGGGGTAGATACATGGGACGCCGTCGCGGAAGAATATTTCCCTTTGAGAGCCGCGCTGATCACGACGGTGCAGGACTACCTCGGATACGGTTACATTTCGTGCCAGGTGTGCCATGGACACAAGGCATGTGTCAGGTGCATGGAAGAGACGATGTTTTTGCAGCTTGGTAAGGATCCCGGCTCTTCGAAAACAGTTTACATGGGGCATCGAAGGTGGCTACAGAAGACTGACCCGTGGAGAAAGCGTGGAGATCTGTTCGATGGTACAAATGAACCCCGAGGACCTCCACGTAAGAAGAGCGGCGAAGAGATCGATACATTACTGAAAGGTTGGAAGGAGTGCCCTACGCCGGGAAAGATTCGTCAAAAGCCTGGAGAGAAGAAGAAGAAAAAGAAAACGACGCTGCTCATTGGTGTATGGAAAAGGAGGTCCGTGTTTTGGGACTTGCCGTACTGGAAAATTCTCGATACACCTCACTGCCTTGATGTCATGCATATTACAAAGAACGTGTGCGAGAGCTTGCTTGGCACTCTTCTCAACATGCCGGACCGGACCAAAGATGGGCCGAAAGCAAGACACGACCTGAAAGTTTTGGGCATCAGGGAAGAGCTTCAGATCCCACCGGCCCAAGAGGGACAGTCGGAGGAGGAGGTGGATGGCGGTCAGAAGCGCAAAAGGATTAAGCAGCCAGACTATTACTGTCCCCCCTCCTGCTTCACTTTTAGTCCGGCCGAGGTCGATCAATTTTTCAATTGCCTTCTAGGAGTCAGAGTGCCCTTCGGTTACTCCGGGCTAATAAGCAGATACATGGACCCCAAGAAACGAAACTTCAGCGGCATGAAGTCTCATGACTGTCACGTGATGATAACGCAGATTCTTCCGGTTGCAATCCGAGGTATAATGGATGACCATGTCCGTGCAACGCTGACTGGGCTCTGTAACTTCTTCGACGTCATAACTCGGAAGTCGATAAGCGTGAAGAAACTCGCAAGGCTCCAGGAAGAGATCGTGGTGATCCTATGTGAGATGGAGATGTACTTCCCGCCTGCATTCTTTGACGTGATGGTCCATCTGTTGATCCATATCATGGATGATATCGTCAGTCTAGGGCCGGCATTCTTACACAACATGATGCCGTTTGAAAGAATGAATGGGGTCATTAAAGGATACGTTCGTAACAGGTCACATCCGGATGGAAGCATCGTCCAGGGCTGGCTCACCGAAGAGTGCATCTCTTTCTGCACGAATTATCTAGACATCGAGGACCCTGTTTGTTTGCCTCAAAACAAGCACCTCCGCAGGTTCGAGGGAGTAGGCCACAAAAATGGAAGGAAGGAACTGCACGTGCACATGTCTGGTCGGACTTCCGACTTTGACAGGGCCAACTTAGTAGCGCTACAACACATTGACTTGATCGATCCTTGGTTGAAAGAGCACAAAACCATGATAGAGAACAGTGGCAAGCCGATGATGACGGAAGCAAAAATACGAGAGAGCACAACTCCTCTTTCGCGCTTTGGTTCAAAGACCACATTGATGCTAATCCCCCACCAATGGATTCTGACAAGGATAAACTAGTATTGGCCTTGTCACATGGCCCCGCGCCCAACATCATGACTTACCAAGCGTACGATATCAACGGGTACACATTCTACACGGAAGAAAAAGACAAGAACAGTGTTTACCAGAACTCAGGGGTAACGATGGATTCTTGGACGGGTGACGTAAAGACTAGATACTACGGAAGAATCGAGGAAATCTGGGAGCTTAGCTACGATGGGGAGAAAGTGCGATGTTCCGTATCAGATGGGCTAAGAGCGTCACAAAAGAAGACCGGTATTTCACCACCATGTTTCTACCCGAAGCCAACAAATCAAAGTCCACGAACGCCACCGCGCAGAATGAGCCATAGGTACTGGCAGAACACGTGCACCAATGCTTCTTCATAACCGACCCATCCAGGCCTAGCCGTGTTATCGTGAGGAGAGGCAAGAGGACCATCGTCGGAATGGATGGAGTCGCCAACGAGGAAGACTTCGAAGGACAAGTCGGAGACCCAATGATGGAAGAATCCGAGGACGAAGACACAACATACACCACAAGAAGAAGCAGGACCACGCTACCGAGGTCAGGTCGACCCTTCAAAAGAAGAAGTCACGACACGGGGCTAAATTATTCAACGACGAGCAAGAAAAGCAAGAAAAAAGCGAAACACTCTTCTCAATCGATGATGTAAAACTTTATTTGCAATCTATAACTCATATTTTGTGTAATTCATAACTACTCATATGGTCATGGCCGATATATAACTAATATTAATGTTGTGTTAATGTTGTGTTTGTCAACATGTATAACTCATATTTTTTGCAATGCATAACTCATATTTTTTGTAATGCATAACTCATTTTTGTATAGGATTTGGGGGAAAAGAAAAGAAACATAAAAGAAAGTGAAAACAAATAAAGAAATGAAGAAAAAGAAAATAAAAATAGAAAAGTAAATGGCCATCCAGGGGCTGGGGGACAAGTCCCAGGTATAGCCGGATCGATCTTATTGCCGGCGCACCACCTGTTTGGTTCGCCGGGGGTATGATTGTCCCCGGCGAACCAAACAGCTGGTGCGCCGGCAATAAGGTCGATCCGGCTATACCTGGGACTTAACCGCACCACACGACCCTTCTCTCCCTCCCCAATTCCAAATCGAGACGAACCCTACCGCGCCATCGTCGATCTCTGCTGCCGCCACCATCGATCCGCCCCTGCGCCGTCGTCCCACGCCACGGAGAGGAGCCGCCGCGCAAGGAGGAGAGGAGCCGCCACGCAAGGAGGAGGAGAGGAGCCGCCGCGCAAGGAAGAGAGGAGCCGCCATCGATCCGCGCCCCTTCGCCGTCGTCCCACGCCACAGAGAGGAGCAGCAGGGCGTCGCCACCATCACCGTTCGTAAGAACCCCTCTCCCTTCCCCGGCCTCTTCCTTCCCCTCTCCATCCCCCTCTTCCTTCCCTCTCTCTGCCCTAATTCTAGTTCTTCAAGTAGCTCCCTTCTTGCATTAGTTCTTGCAGTAGCTCACTGAAAATTTGTACATTGAATTGCTTGCAGTAAGAAAAATTAAAATGAAAATCAAATGAAATGATGCTCAGATGCTTGCCAATGCTTGCATTATGAAAATAAAATGGGGCATTTACCTACTGCTAAATTGGTTTTGCTATTGAATTTGATGCTTAGATGCTTGCAAATGGGGCATGTACCTAATGCAATTTAAAAAAAAATGTTGTAGCTACTGGTTTAGTGTAGGTTTCATTCTCTGGTTCATTTCAAAAATGATGAAATGAGCACTTTAGTGTTTAATTCATTCTCTGGTTCATTTAAAACAAAATGAAAATGATGTACATGGTTCTCTGGTTTGAATTTGTTCAACCCTAAACCAATTGGTTCTCTGGTTTGAAAAGATTGGCAATTCTCTGGTTTAAAATGAATGATGAAATGATGTTAGCAATTATGTGGTTCATAAAAAGAACAAGTGTTCTCTGGTTTATTCTCTGGATCAATGGATCAAAAAAGAAAGAATGCTACTGGGCCCCAAGTAATTTATCCATTTAAAATTGATTTTGTTTAGTTAATTGGCCAATGCATGTACAAGGTGAAGGAATGTCACTTTAATTCCACTTACTTGTATCCGAGCGGCAACGAGGCAAGCGGCGCCGCCGGGGGTAGTACCTACGAGCCTAGCGGCGATGAGGCAACCGGCGCCGCCGGGGGTGGCGGCGAGACAAGCGGCGACGATCCTAGCGGCGCCGCCGGGAGTACTGCCACCGGGACAAGTGGAGCCAAGAGGCCGCGGAAGGCAAGGCGCCAAAACACGGTCGGCACCGACAGAGACACAGTCAAAGAGGTGGACCCCGCCGGTGGAGCCTAAGGATGTTGCCAAGGGGTACGGCAACCAACTGGCATGTATCCTCCGAGAGGTCATCAATCTCAACGAGACGGATCTCCGAGCTGAGAGCAAAGCGCATTTGCGAGCCCAGCTCATTGCGAGGTTGCACTCACGATACAAGTTCCTAGGCGACTACGCCTCCACTGATGAATCCAAGAACATTGTGAACTCACAAGCCCTTTTGAAGTTCACCAAACACCTCAGCAGCTATAAGTACATGGTGCGGAAGATGATTGCTGACGGCAAAGGTTTCGAAGAGGTCCACTCTGCCTTTCCGCATGTCTCCCAGGCGGACTTTGATGCTTTTGTGGCCAATGAAGAGCTACAAGTGACGAAGAATCGCAAGTTTTGGGGGAAGGAAATGCGGGAGCTTAACATCGGCAACCACAACCTTGGGAGCCGTGGGTACGAGGGAAAGGAGCCCTATTGGGCGAAGGAGGACGAGGCGTATGTAAATGCCGGCATTGAGAACCCCTGGCTCAAGTACAAGGACCCGCTTGAAAGAAGATTCATCAGGTCGCGGTACCATAAGAAGAAAATAACCGGGGAACTTGTCACGGACCCCAAGGTCGTAACCGACATAATTTGGTTCACGAACGACCAGAAGGTCCTGTCGTTGGAGAAAAAACTGGTAAGCAATTTACAGGTTTTATTAGATCAAGTATCGTTCATATAATAGTAGCAACATTTCTAAATGGTTCACGTTTCTTCCGCAGGAAGAAGAAAGACAAAGACTTTCTCAACAAGGTGACAAAGGCTCCTCGTCCCAGGCGTCGACGGGCAGGGTAGCATGGGACAAGCCTCTCGTACGGGCGCTAAACATCGTCAATGAGCATTCACCTACGAGAAGGCCGCATAGAGGCTGTGTGGCTGGCGCCGGTACAGGCCACAAGCATGATCACTATGGCTTGTCGTCTGCGGCCGATAAAAATGCGCGCAATGAGAGGAAGCAGCGGGAGGCGGAGGAAATGAGGGATTCAATCCTAGCCCAAGTCCAAGCTGGTTTGGTACCGCAACTGGTACCGCAACTCAAAGCTACACTCGTACCTGAAGTCAAAGCTGAAGTCGCCGCTTCAGTCCAAGCAGATTTCAACGCTCTACGCGCGTGGTATGAGGGTGGCAAACAAGCCCCACCCCCCCCCCCCCCCCGGAAATGCAAGTGGTTAGCTTCGACGGCAGCAACTCGATGGCGCCGCCGTCCGCCGGCAATGACAATGTTATAATGGAGACTCCTCCGGCCGCCGGCAATGACAATGTTATAATGGAGACTCCTCCGGCCGCCGGCAATGTCGCTGGTGCTAGGGATTCACCGTCCATGCCGGGTAGCAGCCCCTCCGTCACTTGCACGCCCGCCGCCGCATGTGCTGGCCCGTCGACATTATCCGAGCTCAACGCCCTCACGGTAATTAACTAATGTGTACATCAAGTTAATATATTAGTTTCGTCATCCTTGCCCTCTCTCTAACGCCATACACATGTTCTCGCAGGCGCTCTCAACGCCATGCACCTTCCTGATGAGAGTAAACGACGAACTCAAAGACGTCGCGAGGGGGTCCATCCTTCAGCCCCTAGATAAGAAGTGGCACACACGAGATATGGCGGATGACGTTTACCGGGTTGAAGTGGATCGGGCGTTACCGGGCTATGAGAATTTGTTTCCTCCTAATCAACCGCATGGTGCCGATGACGATAGCCCGTTGAATCTGGCCTCACTGAAGGGTTGGGTACTGCTATGGCCGAAGACCCTAATTCGGATCAACACCTACTCGGGGTCGACGGCAAGCAAAGACAAGCACCTTGCGGCGCCACATGTCAGCGTCCCTCCACGACAGCCAGCGGCGCCCGTGGTCATCGCCCCACCAGAACGGCCAGCTGCGCCAGAGGTCAGCGCCCCACCACAACAGCCAGCTGCGCCAGAGGCCGAGGAATACGAACGTGACAACTTCCAATGGGATATTCCTACGTCTTCACAAGTTGTCCATGAGGATGCGCCGGCCTTGAAATATGTGTGCTCCAAGAAGCTGTTCGATTCTCAAGAAACGGCTGAGGAGGAAAATCCTGAGGAGCTCGCCACCGCCGCCGTCAAAAATATGTTGAGCCCAAACACACTCCATGCTACGGCCACTACGGCGATGGAGGGTCCATCAGTACAACCCAAGAAGAGGAAGAGGCAAAATAAGAAGGACGCCCAAGACAAGGCGGCGGCCAAATCCAAGGACAAGGTCCCACTCCTTGACAAGTTGCCAAACAATTGGCGACCTCTGCATCACTTGGGTCAACCGATGCTGCCGGAGCATGTCGTGAAGAAACTCACCCCGGATATGAGGAGCTTGCATGAGAGTGTCTTGCATGTGGAGAACCTTCTTCTCAAATCAAAAGATCCTGGTTACCCTCTCTTGGTGGCGAAGGTGCCAACTGGCATGAACTTCGTCGAGAAGTACCCCGCGGACTTGTGCTTCATCCGGTTCAACGACATCTTCAGCATCTATCGCATGCACGCGCTCCACTTTAGTGTGGTTCGCCTAGTTTCTCTTAGCTTGTCTCCCCAGAATGATAAGGAGGAGACGCCGACCATCGCGATAATGGACCCCTTCTATATGCGGGAGAGCATCATCTCGCAACGCCGGGGATCGGACGATTGCCACCCCAGGTCGAGGATTTCATGCTGGCGAACATTAAAAAGGGCGCCATTCTCATCCCTTACTTCCCCGAGTAAGTAATCACTCGCTAGTCCCCCATTACCATTCTATCCTATATCTCCATTTGCATTTCCAAAGGTTAATCCGTGTGTTTTCCGCAGAGACAAGTTCTGCACCCTCATCGTCGTGCACCCGCAACACTCGCATGCAGTCTATCTCGACTCGGGTAGGGACCACAAGAAAGACTACACCCACATCAAGGCCCTTCTCAATGATGCTCTCACCGGCTTCGCCAACAAGGTAGGCCCCCTCAAAGTAGAGAGGAAATCCCGAGGAGGCTTGGTCTTAACCCACACAACCAACTTCCCCTGCCTCAGGCAGTCGACGCCCGACAATGGGATGGACGCGTGGTACGCCATCCTTCAGATGCAGGAGTACATAAAGTACGCAGATGACATGTTGCTGCCAGAGAATCTCAGAAACAGGTTTGCAAACATGGCGGATGTCCCTGATAGAGAGATTAGAAAGAACTGGGGTCGCATCCAGCAGTTCATTTGCACGATAATCCTGCAGGATGTCAACAATAGGTCTGGCGAGTTCTTCTACGGCTACGGTCTACCACCTAATGACGAGATAGAACTCCGCTTGGAGATGTCGCGTGATGAGAGGCCGTTCAACTCGCTTGAGGGCTGCCGTCCATTCCCCCCTAGGCGTACAACCTGATCCTACGACGGGAACACTTGCTAAAGCTTGAATGATATGTCCTTGAACTTCCGTACTGTAATAATTGCTATATATTCCCATAGAATCGACTAGTTGCTTTTATTTAGTTGTATGAATGTGCATGTGAACATGTGTCTATAGTTTCATTTACTTTGCTATATATTTCAAGATTATGGCGTACATAGCTTAATAATTATTTGCATTTACTCGACCACTACTTGCCTCGTATTTGGAGTTCACCGATGATTAGAATGTTCGGTCACTCGTACACTCGGGAGTGGAGCCAGTGAGCCTTGGTGCGACGGCCACAAGTATCAATCTATTGTGCATCCTACCTAGCCTCACTGACTCCATCCCTGGATGTTAATATTTGTTTCGACCGACAAAGTATGAGGCACGCTATTTAATTCGTACTACTTGTCTTCTATTTGAGTTCGCACTTCTTAATTGCATTGGCCGATGATTAAAATGTTCGGTCACTTGTACACTCTGGGGTGGGGCCAGTGAGGCTTGGTGTGATGGCCACAAATATCAATCTATTGTGCATCCTACCTAGCCTCACTGACCCCATCCCTGTATGTTATTATTTATTTCGACCAACAAAGTATGAGGCACATGCTATTTAGTTCATACTACTTGTCTCTTATTTGAGTTGGCACTTGTTCATTGCATTGGTACTAACGTTTTACTTGTATTGTGAATGGAGATGCCGACAACATATGTCATGTACAAGGGGAGGGTTCCTGGAGTCTACGACGACTGGGAGGACTGTCGGAGACAGGTGCACCGTTTCAGCAGCAATAGCTACAAGGGATACCCCACTAGGGTGGAGGCGGAAGGAAGATACGCCCGTTATCTAGCGGGAGAGATGAGGGACATGAGGAGGAACCGGATGAAGACCATGGCCTTCGTGATGATGGTCATCATGACCATGTTGGTCATGTTCTATGTGATTGTAGTTTAGGTTAGGACCTACATTGTGAGGTTTATGACGATACTTGTGACAACTATGTACCAAGACTTCTAACTTTGTGAAACTTCGTCGTTCGGTGTTGCATATGCACATGTGTTGTATGAATCAACATTCCGAAACGAGACTTGCGTATTTGTGTATTGATACCGAAATGAAACTTGGCTCTCTATGTGCTTCTCATATTGCATGTAATGCTGTATAAATATGAACTGCGTTGTAAATATATACTGCTGTCAAATATGTATTGTAATATGCTGGAAAAAACTGAAAAAAGAATTTTCGAATTTATTGCCGGCGCACCTAAATGACTCCATCGCCGGCGCACGTGGCATGCGCCGATCTTTGGAAGCACCATCGCCGGCGCAGCTGATGGTGCGCCGGTGAAACTTGTCCTTTGCCGGCGAAGCTTCTATGGCGCGCCGGCAGTATTCATCTATCGTCGGCGCACTGCCTGGTGCGCCGGCAGTGGCCATTTATCACCGGCGCGTTCGCACCGGCGGGCTCGTGGTGCGCCGGCAATGGGCCTTTTAGGTTCGCCGGTGGTAGGCCTTTCATCTTCAAGACATACTTGACACTTGATATCCTTCATCAAATTCTTCTTATTGCAACCTTGAAGCCAACATATGGTTCAAGAATTGCCTATGGACAACTCCTACAAATATAACTCAATACAAACATTAGTCCATAGGGATTGTCATTAATTACCAAAACCACACATGGGGGCTCCATGCACTTTCAATCTCCCCCATTTTGGTAATTGATGACAATCTCTTTGAGAGGGTTTATATAAGGAATTGAAGTAGCAAGCAAGTTGAATATATAGAGCAAACTCCCCCATAATATATGTGCGTGTGAATGATCTTGACTTTCATTGCATATATTGGCATTCAAAGCCTAGTGGAGTTTCCTCTAACTATTCAACTATGCAAAGCAACAAGATGCAATGCAATAAAGGCACATGCTTAAGCACAAAGCAAAGACATAACCAAATTCCCTTAAACCCTCCAAACTTCTCCCCCATTGGCACCAATTGCCGAAATGGGTGAAAAATTTAGAAGGCCAATATAGGGAGAGTTCCTCCATAGCTTGTGCATTTCTCATAATTTGAGTGGAATCAAATGCACATATCCAATGACGAATATTCGGAAGGAATCACACTATAGATAGGATCAAAGATTGCAAAAAGATAACAAAGTCAAGAAACTTCAACAAATGAAGCAAGCAACCAAATGAACCACAAGGAAGATACCAAAAGAAAGATAGATATTATGATAAGATCAAGAAGATTGCTCTAAATAATATGAGGAAGCTCCCCAAGGTTTGTGCACAAAACTAGACAATTTGCATTGGAGTATAAAGTGCACAAACATGGAATCATCACTCCCATAATATCATTCAAAAACAAAAGATACCAAGTGAATCAAACTCTAATGATCACCACAAGATAGTGTTCTAAATCAAATGAGGAAGCTCCCCAAGGTACATGCATAAAATAAAATGTTGCATTTGAATACAATATGCATAACATGGAATCCTCACTCCCTCATTTAAAACACAAACATTTGTAATAGATCATAGATAGAAAAGTAAGCTAAACACTTGCAACAAACAAATAGTTGAGCAACAAGCAAGAGGCACCATAATAAAAAGGCTCAACCAAGAGGATATGTGAAAGGCATGATAAAGCATATTATAAGACTATTACAAGGATGAGCAAAAAGCATCATCATGGTCTTCAATGAATTATATTGCTTAGCATGACCAATCAACACGCAATAAATAAATAAGATATCAAAAGGAGATGTATCATCTCTTATGTGTATAAGTTTCTCTAAGTGGGCAATATCACAAAGATATTTATCCACAAAGAAACATGCACACACAAAATAGATACGCAAGAAAAATAGTATGCTATCCAAGACGAAGTCATGCAATATACCAATAAGAATTTTTGCTTAATAGCATGGCCAAAGGCTCAATTTTATCTTATTGTACATTCATGCACTTCAACCACAAACAACTAAAATACATCACAAATATCAACAAGGGATAGAAGATAGTTGGGATGCATTTGAGAAAGGCAACAAGTATCAAAAACGAGGATACCAAAAGAAGTAGCTAAAATTGCACTTTCATCTATATTGCACATGTGAGAGCCTTGAGGAATTGATATGCAATAAAATTGCTAGATAGGCATAGTTGGGATGGATGAATCATGAGCATTTTTTAAAATACTTCCTAACAAATGCACTCATCTCAAATTACTCACATTCACAATAAAGAGGTTTCATTAAGACTTTTGCAAGAAGCACAACATTTTCAAATCAAGAGATTCATGCCAAGATACAACCATAAGGTTGGATACAAGAAAAGTATGCATGAGAAGATACTTGTTACCAAGATAGCATTGGTGTGGATGTAGTAGATATGTGTTCGTTGACCATCCTAGCTTGCCTCAAGTTACCATTGAGTCACCACTTCTTTCCAAGAGTGAGACAAGCATCCAATGCATATCCATTGTACCTAACATAAAGGTAAGTACAAAATGGTCCCCAAACTAATTGGGTCCGAAGTAGTTAGACACACTACAACATATAGGACAAACTCCACAATACTATGTGCATATAGATATGAAATTGAATTTCATGCACATCTTAATCAATTTAGGATTTGATGGAGTTTACCCTATATATTGGATCAAAGAAAGTAACACATGCCATAAGATATACATATATTAAATATGCATGCACAATACTTTCAAGAACCAAAGGAAGATACAATTTGGACAAAACACCAAATAAATCAAGAGACAATGGTTGCCCAAATTATATCAAAGAATCAAGGGATTTCTATTTTCGTGCCCCTGGTTTGTTAGTTGTACTCAGTTTTCCCCAGTCCCTTAGTTTTTCCTCAGTTTTCCCCTCCTCTAGTTTGAAACACCCACAAGTGCTGGAACAGCCGGTAGCCGTTAGGTCAGAGGCCTTGACCGTTAGTCTGACCGGGTGGGGCCGCACAGGGGCAGCTCCTCCCTGACCGTCTCGTGCTGACGGGTAGGGTCAGGAGACACGTCGGAGTATCCATCCATCTATCGCTGACGTGTGGGCCGTTTTATGTCATAATTTTATACACGTTGCTGCCAATGACAAATGGGGCCGCTCTATAGGGCTGCCGCAGTCAATGACTAGTGGGGTCGTATATTTTTCAGTAAAAGACATATATTGCCGCTCTGTGGGGCTGCCGCAGCCAATGACCAGTGGGGCCGTCTATTTATTTAGAGAAAATCATATATTGCCGCTCTGTGGGGCCTCCGCAGCCAATGACCAGTGGGGTCGTATATTTTTCAGGAAAAAACATATATTGCCGCTCTGTGGGGCTGCCGCAGCCAATGACCAGTGGGGTCGTCTATTTATTTAGAGAAAATCATATATTGCCGCTCTGTGGGGCCGCCGCAGCCAATGACCAGTGGGGTCATATATTTTTTAGCAAAAGACATATTGCCGCTCTGTGGGGCTGCCGCAGCCTGATGGCGTGTAACTCACACGTTCGTTGGGAACCCCAAGAGGAAGGTATGATGCGCACAGCAGCAAGTTTTCCCTCAGAAAGAAACCAAGGTTTATCGAACCAGGAGGAGCCAAGAAGCACGTTGAAGGTTGATGGCGGCGGGATGTAGTGCGGCGCAACACCAGGGATTCCGGCGCCAACGTGGAACCTGCACAACACAACCAAAGTACTTTGCCCCAACGAAACAGTGAGGTTGTCAATCTCACCGGCTTGCTGTAACAAAGGATTAACCGTATTGTGTGGAAGATGATTGTTTGCAGAAAACAGTAGAACAAGTATTGCAGTAGATTGTATTTCAGTATAGAGAATTGGACCGGGGTCCACAGTTCACTAGAGGTGTCTCTCCCATAAGATAAACAGCATGTTGGGTGAACAAATTACAGTTGGGCAATTGACAAATAAAGAGGGCATGACCATGCACATACATATCATGATGAGTATAGTGAGATTTAATTGGGCATTACGACAAAGTACATAGACCGCCATCCAACTGCATCTATGCCTAAAAAGTCCACCTTCAGGTTATCATCCGAACCCCCTCCGGTATTAAGTTGCAAAGCAACAGACAATTGCATTAAGTATGGTGCGTAATGTAATCAACAACTACATCCTTAGACATAGCATCAATGTTTTATCCCTAGTGGCAACAGCACAACACAACCTTAGAACTTTCTCGTCATTGTCCCAGGTGTCAATGCGGGCATGAACCCACTATCGAGCATAAATACTCCCTCTTGGAGTTACAAGCATCTACTTGGCCAGAGCATCTACTAGTAACGGAGAGCATGCAAGATCATAAACAACACATAGATATAACTTTGATAATCAACATAACAAGTATTCTCTATTCATCGGATCCCAACAAACGCAACATATAGAATTACAGATAGATGATCTTGATCATGTTAGGCAGCTCACAAGATCCGACAATGATAGCACAATGGGGAGAAGACAACCATCTAGCTACTGCTATGGACCCATAGTCCAGGGGTAGACTACTCACACATCACTCCGGAGGCGACCATGGCGGCGTAGAGTCCTCCGGGAGATGATTCCCCTCTCCGGCAGGGTGCCGGAGGCGATCTCCGGATCCCCCGAGATGGGATCGGCGGCGGCGGCGTCTCCGGAAGGTTTTCCGTATCGTGGCTCTCGGCACCGGGGGTTTCGCGACGGAGGCTTTAAGTAGGCGGAAGGGCAGGTCAGGAGGCGGCACGAGGGCCCCACACCACAGGGCCGCGCGGCCAAGGGGGGGCCCGCGCCGCCCTAGGGTGTGGCCCCCTCGTGGCCCCTCTTCGTCTCCTCTTCGGACTTCTGGAAGCTTCGTGGCAAAATAGGACCCTGGGCGTTGATTTCGTCCAATTCCGAGAATATTTCGTTACTAGGATTTCTGAAACCAAAAACAGCAGAAAACAAAGAATCGGCACTTCGGCATCTTGTTAATAGGTTAGTTCCAGAAAATGCACGAATATGACATAAAGTGTGCATAAAACATGTAGATAACATCAATAATGTGGCATGGAACATAAGAAATTATCGATACGTCGGAGACGTATCAGCATCCCCAAGCTTAGTTCTGCTCGTCCCGAGCAGGTAAAACGATAACACAGATAAATTTCTGGAGTGACATGCCATCATAACCTTGATCATACTATTTGTAAAGCATATGTAGTGAATGCAGCGATCAAAACAATGTATATGACATGAGTAAACAAGTGAATCATAAAGCAAAGACTTTTCATGAATAGCACTTCAAGACAAGCATCAATAAGTCTTGCATAAGAGTTAACTCATAAAGCAATAATTCATAGTAAAAGCATTGAAGCAACACAATGGAAGATTAAGTTTCAGCGGTTGCTTTCAACTTGTAACATGTATATCTCATGGATATTTGTCAACATAGAGTAGTATAATAAGTGCAATATGCAAGTATGTAGGAATCAATGCACAGCTCACACAAGTGTTTGCTTCTTGAGGTGGAGAGAAATAGGTGAACTGACTCAATAATGAAAGTAAAAGAATGGTCCTCCATAGAGGAAAAGCATCGATTGCTATATTTGTGCTAGAGCTTTGATTTTGAAAACATGAAACAATTTTGTCAACGGTAGTAATAAAGCATATGTATCATGTAAATTATATCTTACAAGTTGCAAGCCTCATGCATAGTATACTAATAGTGCCCGCACCTTGTCCTAATTAGCTTGGACTACCGGATCATCGCAATGCACATGTTTTAACCAAGTGTCACAAAGGGGTACCTCTATGCCGCCTGTACAAAGGTCTAAGGAGAAAGCTCGCATTGGATTTCTCGCTATTGATTATTCTCAACTTAGACATCCATACCGGGACAACATAGACAACAGATAATGGACTCCTCTTTTATGCATAAGCATGTAACAACAATTAATAATTTTTCTCATATGAGATTGAGGATATTTGTCCAAAACTGAAACTTCCACCATGGATCATGGCTTTAGTTAGCGGCCCAATGTTCTTCTCTAACAATATGCATGCTTAACCATAAGGTGGTAGATCTCTCTTACTTCAGACAAGACGGACATGCATAGCAACTCACATGAAATTCAACAAAGAATAGTTGATGGCGTCCCCAGTGAACATGGTTATCGCACAACAAGCAACTTAATAAGAGATAAAGTGCATAAGTACATATTCAATACCACAATAGTTTTTAAGCTATTTGTCCCATGAGCTATATATTGCAAAGGTGAATGATGGAATTTTAAAGGTAGCACTCAAGCAATTTACTTTGGAATGGTGGAAAATACCATGTAGTAGGTAGGTATGGTGGACACAAATGGCATAGTGGTTGGCTCAAGTATTTTGGATGCATGAGAAGTATTCCCTCTCGATACAAGGTTTAGGCTAGCAAGGCTTATTTGAAACAAACACAAGGATGAACCGGTGCAGCAAAACTCACATAAAAGACATATTGAAAACATTATAAGACTCTACACCGTCTTCCTTGTTGTTCAAACTCAATACTAGAAATTATCTAGACCTTAGAGAAACCAAATATGCAAACCAAATTTTAGCATGCTCTATGTATTTCTTCATTAATGGGTGCAAAGCATATGATGCAAGAGCTTAAACATGAGCACAACAATTGCCAAGTATCACATTACCCAAGACATTTATAGCAATTACTACATGTATCATTTTCCAATTCCAACCATATAACAATTTAACGAAGAAGAAACTTCGCCATGAATACTATGAGTAGAAACTAAGGACATACTTGTCCATATGCTACAGCGGAGCGTGTCTCTCTCCCATAAAGTGAATGCTAGGATCCATTTTATTCAAACAAAACAAAAAACAAAAACAAACCGACGCTCCAAGAAAAGCACATAAGATGTGATGGAATAAAAATATAGTTTCAGGGGAGGAACCTGATAATGTTGTCGATGAAGAAGGGGATGCCTTGGGCATCCCCAAGCTTAGACGCTTGAGTCTTCTTGATATATGCAGGGGTGAACCACCGGGGCATCCCCAAGCTTAGAGCTTTCACTCTCCTTGATCATGTTGCATCATACTCCTCTCTTGATCCTTGAAAACTTCCTCCACACCAAACTTAGAACAACTCATTAGAGGGTTAGTGACAATAAAAATTAACATATTCAGAGGTGACACAATCATTCTTAACACTTCTGGACATTGCATAAAGCTACTGGACATTAGTGGATCAAAGAAATTCATCCAACATAGCAAAAGAGGCAATGCGAAATAAAAGGCAGAATCTGTCAAAACAGAATAGTTCGTATTGACGAATTTTATTAGGCCACCAGACTTGCTCAAATGAAAATGCTCAAATTGAATGAAAGTTGCATACATATCTGAGGATCATGCACGTAAATGGGCTTAATTTTCTGAGCCACCTACAGGGAGGTAGACCCAGATTCGTGACAGCAAAGAAATCTGGAACTGCGCAGTAATCCAAATCTAGTACTTACTTTTCTATCAACGGCTTTACTTGGCACAACAAAACACTAAACTAAGATAAGGAGAGGTTGCTACAGTAGTAAACAACTTCCAAGACACAAAATAAAAACAAAGTACTGTAGGTAAAAACATGGGTTGTCTCCCACAAGCGCTTTTCTTTAACGCCTTTCAGCTAGGCGCAGAAAGTGTGTATCAAGTATTATCGGGGGATGGTGTATCGTTATCACAAGCTCCCCCATCCGTGGTGGTACTAAGGGCTTTATCAATTTTAGGCCTATAATAATATTTCTTTGGTTTAGGCACTTTAGAGACATACATAAACTTTTGCTCCTTACCCACATAAGCTTTCTCCTTATATTTAAGAGAAGAAAATGTTGAACCTAAGGTTCCCATAGCTTTTTCAAGTTCATCAATCCTATTAATTTGATCATCATGGACAACACAAGTTCCTAGGACACTAATTCTTTCATCAATTCCTCCTAAGGATTTATCAAGTTCATCAGTTTTATCAAGTAACATTTCCAATTTAGTTTCAACACTTGGAAAAATTTTCTCTATGGTTTCCAATTTTTTTATAACATCTTCAAGAGAGATTTCAGTTTTAACTTCATCAACAGGGGGTATTCCAAATAGAATTTCAATAATGCAGCTAGCTTCTAATGCAGGAGTATTTAAGAAGTTACCTCCTGCGAGACAATCAAGAACATACCTATTCCAGCTAGAGATACCAACATAAAAATTCCTGAGTAAAATAGTGGTCGAGTGTTTCTTAGTGCACCTATTATGGGCATTACTAATTCTATACCAAGCATCTCTTAAACATTCTCCCCCTTGTTGCTTAAACGAACGAACTTCAACTTCAGGATTACTCATTTTAGCAATAGTAGATAAAGCAAACTAGATAAAGTAAATACAAGTAACTAATTTTTTTTGTGTTTTTGATATAGTAAACAAGATAGCAAATAAAGTAAAACTAGCAACTAATTTTTTTGTATTTTGATTTAGTGCAGCAAACAAAGTAGTAAATAAAACTAAGCAAGACAAAAACAAAGTAAAGAGATTGAGAAGTGGAGACTCCCCTTGCAGCGTGTCTTGATCTCCCCGGCAACGGCGCCAGAAAAAGAGCTTGATGGCGTGTAACTCACACGTTCGTTGGGAACCCCAAGAGGAAGGTATGATGCGCACAGCAGCAAGTTTTCCCTCAGAAAGAAACCAAGGTTTATCGAACCAGGAGGAGCCAAGAAGCACGTTGAAGGTTGATGGCGGCGGGATGTAGTGCGGCGCAACACCAGGGATTCCGGCGCCAACGTGGAACCTGCACAACACAACCAAAGTACTTTGCCCCAACGAAACAGTGAGGTTGTCAATCTCACCGGCTTGCTGTAACAAAGGATTAACCGTATTGTGTGGAAGATGATTGTTTGCAGAAAACAGTAGAACAAGTATTGCAGTAGATTGTATTTCAGTATAGAGAATTGGACCGGGGTCCACAGTTCACTAGAGGTGTCTCTCCCATAAGATAAACAGCATGTTGGGTGAACAAATTACAGTTGGGCAATTGACAAATAAAGAGGGCATGACCATGCACATACATATCATGATGAGTATAGTGAGATTTAATTGGGCATTACGACAAAGTACATAGACCGCCATCCAACTGCATCTATGCCTAAAAAGTCCACCTTCAGGTTATCATCCGAACCCCCTCCAGTATTAAGTTGCAAAGCAACAGACAATTGCATTAAGTATGGTGCGTAATGTAATCAACAACTACATCCTTAGACATAGCATCAATGTTTTATCCCTAGTGGCAACAGCACAACACAACCTTAGAACTTTCTGTCACTGTCCCAGGTGTCAATGCAGGCATGAACCCACTATCGAGCATAAATACTCCCTCTTGGAGTTACAAGCATCTACTTGGCCAGAGCATCTACTAGTAACGGAGAGCATGCAAGATCATAAACAACACATAGATATAACTTTGATAATCAACATAACAAGTATTCTCTATTCATCGGATCCCAACAAACGCAACATATAGAATTACAGATAGATGATCTTGATCATGTTAGGCAGCTCACAAGATCCGACAATGATAGCACAATGGGGAGAAGACAACTATCTAGCTACTGCTATGGACCCATAGTCCAGGGGTAGACTACTCACACATCACTCCGGAGGCGACCATGGCGGCGTAGAGTCCTCCGGGAGATGATTCCCCTCTCCGGCAGGGTGCCGGAGGCGATCTCCTGGATCCCCCGAGATGGGATCGGTGGCGGCGGCGTCTCTGGAAGGTTTTCCGTATCGTGGCTCTCGGTACTGGGGGTTTCGCGATGGAGGCTTTAAGTAGGCGGAAGGGCAGGTCAGGAGGCGGCACGAGGGCCCCACACCACAGGGCCGCGCGGCCAAGGGGGGGCCCGCGCCGCCCTAGGGTGTGGCCCCCTCGTGGCCCCTCTTCGTCTCCTCTTCGGACTTCTGGAAGCTTCGTGGCAAAATAGGACCCTGGGCGTTGATTTCATCCAATTCTGAGAATATTTCGTTACTAGGATTTCTGAAACCAAAAACAGCAGAAAACAGCAACTGGCACTTCGGCATCTTGTTAATAGGTTAGTTCCAGAAAATGCACGAATATGACATAAAGTGTGCATAAAACATGTAGATAACATCAATAATGTGGCATGGAACATAAGAAATTATCGATACGTCGGAGACGTATCACAGCCAATGACCAGTGGGGTCGTCTATTTATTTAGAGAAAATCATATATTGCCGCTCTGTGGGGCCTCCGCAGCCAATGACGAGTGGGGTTGTCTATTTTTCAGGAAAAGACACATATTGCCGCTCTGATATATTTCTTTAGAGAATATCATAGAGAGAAGCAACAAGTTCGCTAATTAATTATTCTTAAGCTAGACCGGAGAACCGCTGGCAGCTCGTTCCCCACCGTCGGACGGAGCAGCCATCGCCGGCGCCTCGTCACGCCGCCGGCTCTGTCCCCCGGCGGCGTCAGACGGACTGCGGCGCTGCACATCAACCACGGCTCTAGCACTTGTTTCGTCCGCACACATTGTACCCACCGCAGGAAAGTCCGCCGCAAGCAGATCCACCGCCCACGACGACCGGGATTTGTTCCGCGCACCAATTGGTAGTATAGCTTGGTAAGACCTCCGGTTCTGCCTTCCCCGCCCCCTAATCGATTCGGTTCCCGTAATTTATTGGAGTTTGCAGGTACGAAATAGTCCTCAATGTTTGGTCGTAGCGGGTACACCGGCGAGGGTGGGGATTCGATCATGTCGTGGCCACGTTCTACTTCTCCTACCTCGTCGGAAGTGTAGGTATCTAGCTTCAGCTCTCTGTACTACCGTTGAAAGTTCCGCCATGGCCTGTTGGAGTGATTTGAGTTGTTCTTTTTTCCACTATTGTTACAGTTAGCCAGGCAAGCCGATGATCCATGGTACATTGCATACCAAGATGAATCAACCCAGTGGTGTAGCCAGAGGATGGATTTGGAGGAGAAGGTGGCCAATTTAGGTGATGAATTGGCCCGTAAAAACCTGATGATATTCGAGCTGAAGCGTTTTGTGGAGGAAGAAAAGAAGAATGCAGAGCTTATTCGCAAGGAGAAGTTGAGAGTTGAGACATATCTTGCCGTATTTGATCAAGTGGTAGAAAATCTAGAACATGAACTTAAAGTGATGGGAGAGGAGAAAAGTAGATTCATCTAGGCAGTTTTATTAGGTGTCATCCCTGTCGTAGCAGTTATGTGGTTCTGGTAGACGATTTTGTATAGAATTGTTATTCAGTAGATGGCTCTAACCACTGTATTTTGTTGTGGCTCTAAGCACTGTATTATGGCGTACAATTTCCTAGTTGTGCTATGTAATGCGTGCCATAATTTTAGCATGCATGAACATTTTATAAAAGTGAAGGGATCCCAAAAGTGAAAGCATGTACCAGCCTCCGGATCAAATACATATCAATATGGGACAATATCTTCCCAATCAAGTTGGGATAGAATTCAAATCATACATACGGATGTACATGGACACATCAAGAACGTGGAGAAGCTTTTTTTGAGACGGTGGTAGTAGTTCGAACAATTTTATCCCAATTGGAAATTGAAAAATACAAATTTATCATAATTTATCTCAATTTGCGGCGTCGAACACGGCCGTGCAGCGATGGGCAAGAAAGGTCGGGTCGACGGGCGGTTGAGGGTGGTCATCTGCGCCATCCGCCGTTGAAGCGATGTTATCGGCGATGGCTTCAATGTTCGTGGCATCGATGACCACTGTCGGAACCGCCGCTGTCTTGGTGTACTTCATCAGTGACGGATCTGCGGAGGGCTGGATCGGCGGCTTTGCAGCGCGGTTGCAGGTGATGGCTTCAATGTTCGTGGCATCGATGACCACTGTCGGAACCGCCGCTGTCTTGGTGTACTTCATCAGCGACGGATCTGCGGAGGGCTGTATCGGCGGCTTTGCAGCGCGGTTGCAGGCGATGGCTTCAATGTTCGTGGCATCGATGACCACTGTCGGCACGGCCGCCGTCTTGTTGTCCTTCATCAGCAACGGATCTGAGGAGGGCAACGGAAGTGAGACATCAACAGCCTCCGACATTGAATGATGGATCTGCGCCGTCGAAGCGATGTTGTAGGCGATGGCTTCAATGTTCGTGGCATCGATGACCACTGTCGGCACGGCCGCCGTCTTGTTGTCCTTCATCAGCAACGGATCTGAGGAGGGCAACGAAAGTAAGACAGAGAGAGACATTTCAACTATTTCTGACGGTTAGATCCTCACCGGCACTCTTAGATCCGCGCCGCCGCACGCCACCGCACGCACGGTTAGATCCGCGCCGCCGCAACCGCCGGAGTAAGAGAGGAAAGAGGAGAGAGGAAGATGCGACTGGAATATGCGACTGCCAGGGTTGGTAGGTATGTGCTCTGCTCTTGTCTCCGTATGCGTCCATCGTGGTAGAGAGAGATATACAGGCCGTCCGATCATAAATGATCGTACGGTGCAAGCATTCGTTGAGCTTTCAACCAACCAAGATCCGTGTGACATACATCTCGATCAATCAGAGATCAGCCAGTGAGTACAAGTTAGGAAAACTGAGTAGAACTAAGAGGGGGAAAAGTGAGGAAATCTTTATCGGAAGGGCAAAACTAAGTAGGACTGAGTACAACAAGTGGGCCCGGAGGGGGAAAACTGAGTAACACTAAGTAAAACAGGGGCACCCAAATAATAAAGGGACTAAGGGAAATTGAAGCTTTTGGCATAAAAATTGTAAAATTGTGTTATTTGAACAATATATTACATTTTGGCCGACTAGATATTGTTTGCAATTCAAAGGTACACAAGTGTGACGAATTTGGACTCATTTGGACAAAGTTTGTAAGCATAGTGGGTATTTGGGAGGTGTATTGAGCAGAAAGCCCTACATCTTCATATCTAGTAGCTCATGGACTAGGAAGTGGTTTTGAAGCTTTTGGCATAAAAACTTCATATCTCTATATTTCCTTTTCCATTATTATTTCTCTAGGTTGTAGGTAACATAACAAGGCTCCATGGGAAGGTTCCACCATGTTTTGAATTATTTTGAATTGAACCCTAAAACCCTAAAACCCTAAAACCCTAAACCCTAGAGAAAATGATAAATGTGGCTTAAACGTGGCATACAAATTATTCATACAAATTCAAATTGTTGAACACAGAGGCATCCCCAATACAAATTGTTCATACAAATTCAAATTGTTCATAGAAATTCAAATTGTTCAACACAAAGGCATCCCCAATACAAAGGGAACCCCAATACAAATTGTTCAACACAAAGGGATCCCCAATACAAAGGGAACCCCAATACAAATTGTTCATACAAATTCAAATTAGTTGTTCAGAATAAAATCTTTCTCTTGCTCCTGGTGTGACTAGCCGGGGCCACCACCTTACTCCGGGTAACCCTACCACGGATATTACCGATGTCTACCTTCCTTTTGCCCTCTTTCTTGTTCTTCTTCTTCTGCGAAGCTTGTGCTTTTTCTTCTGCCATGTACTCTGCGAAGTTAGCCTCTACCATGGCATTAGTACTTTCGAGGCACTCTCGATTATACTGTTCCCTCTCCTCTGGACTCATCGGTTGAAGCCATTCTACATCCATATGTTCCCTCTGCTCTTGATCCATCGGTTCAATCTCCTCATGTTCAATTGCTGCTTCAATCTCCTCTGCATTTGCTGCTTCAATCTCCTCTGCATTTGCTGCTTCAATCTCCTCTGCATTTGCTGCTTCAATCACCTCATGTTGAACTGCTGCTTCAATCTCAAGTTGAATTGCTGCTTCATTCTCCTCTGCATTTGCTGCTCCCGCCTGATCTTCCATTCCAAAAGCTGGGTCAACTGCATTTTTACAAAGCCTAGCAATGTGTCCAGGGATTCCACAACGTTTGCACTTACGTTGTCGAATCGGTGCACCACCCTCTGCACTAGCTCTGACCCTATTCTTCCTCGGCCTACCTGCCAGTCTAGTCAATACTGGAGAGTACAATTTGAAGCCTGGATCGACTTTCATCCATTGGTCTTTTCCCAACAAGGTAGGAACATTCATAGCATATGCAGCCCTAAATTTGGCAACAGAGAAATACTATGACACATACTGATCAACTTCACCTTCTTCACCCCCTATAACACTCATGAAAAACAATGCGTGTATGCAGGGTATCCCACGGATCTGCCATCCCCTACAATGGCATGTCCTATCAACCAAACTCACTGGATACCTCCACTGCCTGTTTTCTTTGTCAGTGTAGGTTACCTCAGCCTCCATTCCTTTTCTGACGCATTGCATCCTCAATTGTTTTGCCCTGGCATGCAAAGACTTAATCAAAGATGGGAGCATGAGATGGCCAACATAATTTGTGGATGCAATTCTTTGACGCAGATCGATCTTTATCATGATCATCTGCCTAATCTTATCAAATATTTGCCACAGCATAAGCCCTTTCAATGACTTGACCTTTGAATTGAAACTCTCCGCAAGGTTACTTGTTACATAGTCTACCTTGCAAATTTCACTGAATTGGCTTCTTGACCACACCCTACCATGATGTTCATCCAAGTACTCCTTCACCCCAGGTTTTTGTTTATACAACACATCCAAATGAAACAGATGCTTCCTAGAGCTGCATGTGTATGAAGCTGGCCATAGGTTGTCAGTAAAAACTTTACCCTTGAATTTCTTTGTAAAATTCTGTACCAAGTGTCGCATACATTCCCTATGCTCCACTCCAGGGAATACTGCTTCTACCGCAGTCTCCAAACCTTTGCAAGCGTCTGTGTGGATAACAAGTCCTGGTGGATGACCTATAAGGTCGCGCAAATTCTGCAGAAACCAAGTTCAACTTTCGTGTGACTCAACCTCCAAAACCCCATAAGCAACAGGGAACATCCAATTATGTCCATCAACTGCAGTAGCAGCAACTAGCGGTCCTTTAAACCTGCCATGAAGAGCTGATGCATCCACGGCCAAATAAGGCCTGCAACCGTCCAAAAAGCCTTTCCAGCAAGCTTTGAAACAAACAAACGCCCTTCTAAAACATTCCTTGTGCATTACCTTCCCGCTTTTCAATTTGTAGGGAACTGTATGCTTGTCTATCGCTACAACACTGCCTGGACTAGCCATCTCCACTTCAGCTTTAAAAGTGTAAAGCAACTGAAAGCTTTCATTCCATGGACCATTGATCTTGTCAAGAGCCATTTCCTTTGCATAGAACATCCTCATGTAAGGTACTTCCATTTTATACTTCTCAACCACTTTTTTTACGAGTGCTGTTGGACCAAGTGAAGGATTTTCTCTCAGCCAATCTAGGATTATATCTGCCAACCACCTAGTCTTCGCTAGCTTTGTTTTCAGCTCTGGCTCTCCCCCTAGAGGTGGACACCTATGGATCTCCTTATTCTTCTTTATCTGAAACATAATGATAAGGGATGTCAGTAATAGATAACAAATTTTACACCGTGATCTAAATACACAACTGGTTGGCGTAGTACCTGAACCAAGCTGCTTCTGTGCATTGTGGATGCATGAAGCCTAAACCTACACCTTGGGTATGGGAATTTAATTGTGAACCTACCTGGCTCACTTTTAATAACCTCATAATTATTCTTAGTGAGAATGTGATATGTAGTAATTGCATTACGGCAGTCCATCATCGTTTGAAACACGGTGCCTTCTGCAAGCTTGGGATTCTCCCTGTTCCACTCAATTGTTGGCAAGTATTCACCTTCGTAATCGGCTAAAACGAGGCTGTCATCATTCTCATTCTTCTCTTCATCATCAGTGTCATCAAATCTGGCACCAAAAGCAATATCTTCCATGTATTGATCCTCCATTGCCTCGCCATCGCATCGATCTACCAATTCAGGAAACATCAACTCATCCTCATCATCTTGAGGACACTGATCCTCAATGTCTGCATCGTCCTCCACATCGACCGTACGAACGATCTGGCTACCACTAGCATTGGGGACAGATGGTGCTGCTGTGGACCTACAAGGAGCGCCACGGCGCACACTACTAGCAGAGGCAGCAGCAGTAGAGAGACATGATGCCCGACCACCTGATGATGCCCCAGCACCAGATGATGCCTGGCCCCTGTCCACATGGATACGAATTTTACCGAACCGGCAAGAAGCATTCAAAGCAAAAAAGAATTCCCAGATCGTCTTCGGAAATTAGTGGAACAAATCTTCCCTCCGGGCTGTTGAAATATTCGAAATGAACTGCATCGAAAGAGCTCCAGGTGTACTTATCGTAGATGTTAGCTTTGAAATCCCTTAACGAGATGGTGGTTACAACCACCGCAGGGAAGTAAAACCCAGTCTTACAGCGTTCAGAATAACGCGTAAAGCTAGAATCCAGCCTAACCACCAGCCGAAAAGCCAGCGCTGGATCCATCCTATTCGAAAAGCAACGCAGTTAGTTGAGCAACAACGATTGGCGCTCAAAAACTGCCTACTGTTAATTCACATAGGCAGATGATGCTTACCCAGATGGAATTCATGCGTTAGATCCCTTCGATTCCCAATCTTCTCCACGGTTGGCGGCAATAGTCGGCACACCAGACGGAATTACAAAGAGGACAGGGGTAGATCCAGATCTGGTGGAGGCGGAGCCCGGGGGTGGTGGTGGGGGCGGAGCCGGCTCGGCGGCGGACGACGCCATAAGGTAGGTGGGCAGGATGGCGTGGTGGCGGAGGGGCGGTGTGTGAGCTCCTCCAGTCTCAGGCGGAGGGGAAAGCTTTGGGTCAGCTCTTCCAGTCAATAGTCAACATATTTCAAAAGCAACGGTCAAGTCAAAACCACCGCGGCTCCCTAGCCGTCACCGGTAACGGAAGGCCTCTGAACAGACAGCAACCCTCCCGTCCGAGCCTCTGCGAGGGGTTTCAAACTAGAGGGAGGGGAAAACTGAGGAAAAGTTAAGAGGCTGGGGAAAACTGAGTACAACTAACGAACCAGGGGCACGAAAATAGAAATCCCAAGAATCAAATCAACACAAGATTGACTCCAAAGACTTATCTCATTATAAGAAGCTAATTAAGCCTAAGCACAAAGGAATGAGATAACCAACTCCCAAGAGAGCAAGGTTCCAACAAATAAACCAAACCCTCGACACTTTTTATGATGGCACAAAGTACCAAAAAGAAAATTTATGTCTCCCAAAACCAATTTTTTTGATAATGATCAAGAGAAGTTTAAGCATTATAACAAATATAGGAGAGCTCCCCCAAGAATAGTGCATTATCTAGGATTTAGAATATGGATACAAAATGCACAAAACTAGGATCATCACGCTACCTATATCTACTAAAAATGCTAAGAAAGTTTGAATAGACAAATTAGATCCATAAGATGCAAGGAAGACACATGGGAGTCAAAGCACAACAAATTCATGGCAATAAATAAGGTAATTTAAACACAATAGCCAATGTAAATATGATCAATAAAAATCTACCTCATAAGGATTACCAATTGTCCTAGGACAAGAGGTATTAGGAAATATTTCCCGGTGGTAGTTTGTAAGTATTCATAAGATCATATTTACAACGAATAAAGCATATGGTAAAAGATAAGAGTTAACCATCATGCAAAGATAGTTTCTTGATAGCTTCATTTAGTCATACCAACATGCAAGGCAATTAATAGTATTCATACCAACATGCAAAGCAATTAATAGTATTCATACCAACAGGCAAAGCAATTAATAGTATGACTTGAAGCACATGGTTTTCCAAAAAATGTATTGAGGGACACGTTGTGAAAAACCATGCCAAGAAAAACTTTCACAAATAAGATTCACAAAGATATTAGCAATGAAGCCATTTTAAGCAAATTGGAGCTTGTTTGAGCAAACATGCCGCATAGGAGAGAGATAAATTACGGTATCAATTCCATGTGACACAACCTCAAATGTTCACATTTTCTAGGCTTGTAATATGCACAAAGCTTATTACTCCCCCACAATGTGATAAGGAATTTATTTTCACAAGAGGCAAAGAAGATCCAACTAGAGATATTAATAGACATTAGAATTTGAATTTCTCATGAAGATGACATATCACATAGCGACTAGATAATCTCGCAATATCAATTCTAAGTGATATTTCTCATGTACACACATTGTTTAGGATCGTGAAATTCCCAAAGGAATATCACTCCCCCAAAATGGGATAGTCCATTAATCGCTCATAAGAGCCATATAAGATACAACAAGATGCAAAGTGGCTTCAACACAAACACAAATACATGGTGTGCAACCCATCATGATTAGACTTGATTTCTCAAGAAAAGCAAGTAGGAAGCACAACATATACAAACACATGTTAGGAACAAAAACTAACACATGCAAAGGGGCGAGTAACTTTCAATATGAATGAGTTGAGCACATGTTACCGCAAGGAGGGACATTGATCATATGATAGAAGCAAGATAACCAAGACTTGGCTTGGGATAATATAAATGATGAAGATCCCTTAATTCTTCATGATGTAGCCAAGTCTCCAATGCCCTCCAACAAGCACCTATTGATCAAGTTTTGAATTGTTGGTCCCCAACTAAGTTGGGTCCTAAGAGGTTAGTCACAATAGGCTTGGCAACCCAAATGGTTCTTTTCTTGACACCACTTTGAGCACCAACATATTTGGCAAACACATTGCCACCCTCATCCTTACGAAGAGAATAAACATCATCAATGGTGATAGAGTTGGATGAGGTACCAATAGTGCAAAAGGAGGAGATGTGGCCCTTCTCACGGCATATGTAGCAAGTTCTTTTCTTCTCCTTCTTCTTACTAGATTTCTCCACAATGGGAGCATTGGCTTGATTCTTCTTGGGAAGTGGCATTTATTCAAATTGAGGTTGAATATGAGTTTGAGCTTGAGGCCGCTTCCCTTTTTGCTTCTTCTTCAAAGGGCAAGATCTAACATGATGCCCTTCAATTTTGCACTTGAAGCAAACAATCTTGGCCGGGTCTTTGACTTGTACTTGGCCCTTCTTCTTCTTCTTGTTGTTGTTGGACTTGTTCTTGTTGTTGGATTTGAATCCAAGTCCACTCTTATCATTGGGGGATTGTTGCACACTTAACATCGTGTCAAGTTTGCATTTCCCTTCATGACTATTTACCAAGTCATTCTTCAAAGAAGTGACTTGAGCCTTGAGCTCTTTGATTTCCTCTACATGGTTAGTAACAACACAAGTACTAGAGGAAGTAGAACCTTCATTGTTAGAGCAAGAAGGCAAGGAAGATAATTCATCACAAGATTTAGCAATATTATGAGTGGATGAATTACTAGGACTAGCACATGGCAATATAACATTTTGAGTAGTAGTGCTAGTACCCACATGAGGCTCACAAGGTGTTGCCTTAGATATGATAGCCTCATGAGCTAACTTTATCCTATCATGAGAGGCTAGAAGATCCTCATGGGAGCTAGCAAGCTTTCCATGATTTTCTTCCAATTTCCCATAATTGCTAGTTAGCAAATCAAGTTGGGCCCTTAGCTCAACATTCTCCTTCAAGATAGATGCTTCACAAGAAGTAGAGTTAGTAGCACAAGCATCATTATTAATAGCAATAGGAGAAGGCAAGTTTGCATGCTCTTTTAGATACGAATCTTTAAGTTTCTCATGCGATTCGGTGAGTTTAGTGAGTGCACTCTCAATGACTCTTGAGCCCTTTTTGAGTTGCTCAAAATCCTCATGGAGTTTAGCATTAACAAACACAAGCTTATCATTTTTTAGCTTTAGTTCATTTGCCATCTCAAGAGCTCTATCATGGTTTTCCTTTTCTCTAGACAATTCTAGAGCAAAGGTCTCCTCAAGAGCTTCCTTGGTGGTTTGTTCTTCTTCAAGTTCATCCTTTAGAGATGCCACATCATTGGCGTACTCACGTTCAAGAGCACCCATTTTATCAATGGTGTTCTCATGCATCCAAATAAGTTTTTGGCTCTCAATAGCGGTAGTCAAGATTTCAAAGAAGTGAGTTCTAGCAATTTTATCTTTGCAAAGAACCTTGAATACACTCTTACCCTTATCGCGTAGAGAGACAACCCAATCCTCTTCTTCATATTCATCCTCATCCTTATCACCACGAGACATATTAGGTTCCATGGTAGGAGGTACCGTGGAACCCTTGGCCATAAGGCATACATGAGGACCGTGAGATAAAGATGAGGAGTTACTTGAGGCTCCTTTCAAGATCTTGTCTTGACCAATAGAATCTTTGGTTTCCTCTACATTGTTAGACACACAACAACTAGAGGAAATATAAGCATTTTTATCATGGCCACAAGATAATGCAAGCATATCATCATTAGATTTATTCAAGCAACTTACACATGATATGCAAGGACTATCAACACAAGCATGTAAATCATTTCTAGTGCTAGATGTGTTTGAGTCCGTAGATGAAGCATTGCAATGAGATAGAGATGAAGAATCATCAATAATAAGCTCAATATCAACATTGCAATTTTCATCACCACTCACCATATCATTACCTTGTGTCTTGACACACTTTGGTGAAGTGGATGAAGATGAGAACTCATCACGGCCGGAAGTGGAAGCAATACAATCATCCTCAATAATATTGGACACATCATATTTGTCTTGAAGCTTTGTCCATAATTCATGAGAGCTCCCAAAAGGAATGATTGACGAAGTAACTACATTGCTCACAACAATGGAAAACACATGAGAAGCAAGAGCATCGAGGCAAGAGTTTTTCTCCTCCTCAAGAGATAAATTTTGAGGATCCTTAGGAGAAGAAAAGCCCATGCCAAGAAATCGCTCCATGTCCGGGGACATACCCCGTAAAATTTTAAGCACATAAATTTTCCATAGATCATAATTTGTGCCATCAAATATAAACAAGTTATTGTGCGCTAATCCCCTAACCGACATCTTTACTCTCAAGGCGGTGAAGCCTAAGAATGAGAGACCTAGCTCTGATACCAATTGAAAGGACACGGATGTCGCCTAGAGGGGGGTGAATAGGCGGTTTAAAACTTTTACGAGATGGGCTTAACAAATGCGGAATAAAACTAGTGTTTACTTTGTCAAGCCCAAAGCCTATATACTATGGTTCACCTATGTGCACCAACAACTTATGCTAAAAAATACAAGCAACTATGTGATAGCAAGATATATAACTTCAAGCACGATGGCTATCACAAAGTAAAGTGCATAAGTAAAGAGCTCGGGTATAGAAATAACCGAAGTGACGCGGAGACAACGATGTATCCCGAAGTTCACACTCTTGCAAGTGCTACTCTCCATTGGAGCGGTGTGGAGGACAAGTCACTCCAAATGCACGAGGGCCACCGTATTCTCCTCGAGAATTCCCACCAAAAGGGATGTCCTCGATCCACTATGGGACCTTAGGAAGGTCACCGAACCCGCACAAAGCTTGGGGCTATCTCCACAACTTAATTGGAGGCTCCCAATAAATTGCCACAAAGGCCTTGCCCTTGAAGATTCTCCACAACTTAATTGGAGTCCCCAAGAACACCACTAAGATGCCACAAAGGCCTTGCCCTTGAAGATTCTCCACAACTTAATTGGAGTCCCCAAGAACACCACTAAGATGCCACAAAGGCCTAGAATCCATCTAGGGTTCCAAGAACCCAAGAGTAACAACCTTCTTGCTTTCACCACCATGAATCACCGTGGAGAACTCAAACCGATGCACCAAATGCAATGGCAAGAACACCACAAAGATGCTCAAGCCCTTCTCTCTCAAATTCCAACAAAGCTATAAAAGCTATTGGGGGAATAAGAGAGGAAGAACAAATAAGAGGAGAAACACCAAATTTCTCCAAGATCTAGATCTAGTGGATTCCCCTCACAAAGAGAGAGATTTGATTGGTAGGAATGTAGATCTAGATCTCCTCTTCCTTTTCCCTCAAAAAGATTCAAAAAGCATAGGAGGAGTAGAGGGAAATGCAAGCTCTCAAGGTCAACAATGGTGGAGAGCACAAAGGGGAAGAGGTAGCTGCCCAAGGAGGAAGAAGGGGGTCTTAAATACCCCCTCCCATCGAAATATGACCGTTTGGGTCAGCTCAGGCCGGATTTTCCGGGCCAGATATTTGCAAAATATCCGGGCCCCGAAAATCGGCTAAGGACTTGAGAAAACTGCTCACAGTAAGGGGGCCGGACATTTGGCCGGATATTTGGCCGGATTTTCCCAAAAACCGGATTTTTCGGGGGGGGGGGGGGCGGATTATCCGCCCCAAACTTGGGCCGGAATATCCGCCCCCCTGAAAACTGGCAGAAACATCAAACTGAAACGGGCATAACTTTAGCATCCGGACTCCGATTTTGATGATCTTGGGCTTGTTTTAAAGCTAGGAACAAGCTCTAAAAGATTATGCAGGAAACCATCATAGTACAACAAGGGACGATAGAAACAAATGATGAAAGGTAGGTTTGACCTATCTAAAAAAGACATACCGGTAAAACCTCCAATCTTGAAAATGCAACAAGTTGCCCATGCAAAAACCATTTTCTATGAACTAGAGCTTGTCATGAGAATAAGCACAAGCTCTAAAACATAACATGGATAAGATCCAAATAAAACCAAGAAAGATGATGAACCAAACTCGAAAACGCAACAAGTGATCTATGCGAAATCCATTTTCGATGAACTAGAGCTTGTCATGAGAATAAGCACAAGCTCTAAAACATCACATGGATAAGGTCCAAATAACAACCAAGAAAGATAATGCAAGGATGCAAAGGTTTGAGCTCTCTTCGAACGATACGATCGAGTTACTCACTCGAGAGCCCTCTTGATAGTACGGCAACTAAACTATAAACCGGTCTCCAACTACACTATGAGACCGGTGAGAAAGAAACCCTATCAAGAGCAAACCTTATACTTGCTCATTCCACTTGAGCTCGATGACGACGATCTTGACCTCAACAAGATGGAACGCCTTTCTTGCTTGTGCTTGCTTGACGAAGTCTTGTGGATTGCTCCCCCATAATCCACCATGGGAGAGCTTCTTCTTCGGCGCATCTTCACATAACCATGACCACCATGTGGATTGCTCCCCCATAATCCACCACGAGTTGGCTCATCTTGAACTTGCACTTCATTTCTTCATTCTTCATCATGTTGATGTCTTGAAGTAACTTGAGGGCTCATTTCATCTTCATCTTCAAGACATACTTGACACTTGATATCCTTCACCAAATTCTTCTTATTGCAACCTTGAAGCCAACATATGGTTCAAGAATTGCCTATGGACAACTCCTACAAATATAACTCAATATAAACATTAGTCCATAGGGATTGTCATTAATTACCAAAACCACACATGGGGCTCCATGCACTTTCAGCTGCTTGCACCATCTGTACCGGGATGGCCTCGGGGATGAGCTCGTTGACGCTGCATGTGCGCGGAGGGGGCGAGGTGGTCGTTGACGCAGCCGCCAGAGGCATGGAGCCCGCACCAGCGAGGAGGGACGCCAGGGCCGTCGGCAGCAGGCCACAAGTGGCGCCGACGGGAGGAGCCGGGGCGGCAGGAGGCGGGGCAGGGAAGACCGCCTCTGGGAGGAGGGGGCACTTCACCAAGAGCCGGCCACGAATGGCCTGGTCGGACCTGCGGGCCGCAAGGGCAGCCGCGGCGAGCGTGGTGGCGGGAGCAGGGGCGGAGGGCGGCGCGGTCAGCTTGGCCGCATTCCCGGGCATGAGGCCGACAACCGGAGGCTCCGGGAGCAGCGGCACCGCGGCGTCACCAGGCCGAGCTGCTACATGCCGTGAGGGGGAGAAGAAAGAGGGCGGTGATGCGATGCCGGATCTGGTCACGATGAACGGAGATGGCGCCGGCAGGAGGAGATCAAGCCGGCGGCGGCAGCAGCTCGCCCCAGCACTCCATGGTCGTGAGAGCCCTGTTTTTCTTCTGATCGTTCAATACTAGTTTAGCTTGCATGTGTATCACATACTATACTAGCTAGTACGCCAATCAATTGGCTTGGCTCAAGGGAAGATGTTGCGGATGCCTGGTTCTTGGTCACCGTGCTGCTGTTTGCTGTGATCCCTTTAGGTACTCTAGATGCCTTGAGAACGGTCATCGGGCCTGTGACTGCCGTAACGCTTGGCGTCCTCTCAGCTCATTGGCAGGCCCTACCGTGTCGTCGCCCCGCCAAGAACATGCTCCTCGTCGTGCCCAGGTTGAGGTCCCGCTCCCGTCCAATGTGCCTCCTTATCATCGGTCTTGGGCATCAGTTGTTTCTGCTCCTATTGGCTCTTCGACCTTGGCGGATATGCAATCCTCTTTGGAGAAGCAAGTTGCGTTGTTGCAGGAGGTTGTCCGTCCTCTTCTCGACGTTGTTGACTCCTTGCACGGCTGGGTGCTTGCACTTGGAGGCTTTCTGGAGCGTGCAGAAGCTGCGTTGGGTAGGCTCTCCCGGACGCCTGACGATCCTTTGGTTTTTCCTGATGTTGGTAAGGTGGGCGCTAGCGGAGCGGGCCTCTATGGTTGTTTCTCTCCTCGTGTTGGGGCATGCTCGGCGGTCACGGCCCCAGTCATGCAGGTCATGCCTGAGCTCCAGAAGTTGTGTGGTGTTGTGGTTATGCCTCCTTGCGCCAACGAAGTGAAGAATGATTTGCACAAAATCTCAGTTGTGGCATGTCCGTCGAGTCAGGCTCTTGGCTCTGAGAAGAGTGATGTTGTTGACGCTGCAGTCAACATGCTTGTAGCCCCTTTTCGTGATGGGGTTGCTATGTGGAAACTAGAACATCTTCAAACTATTTTTTGGGTGAAACGGATATACAACAATTAAACTTTTCATTGACATGCAGTTCTAGGTGAAGAAAAAAATCTACACAGGTCCCCCTGGACGAGGTAACAAATAATTATATAAAACTTACAGTTACAGCCTTGTAACTTGCAGGATAAATTGTACTACGAACAAATGAATCAATTAAGCTATGCACAATTCGCATGTAGTCTATACTCTATAATCTAAGCTCTACACATGCAATGGGTGAGTGGATTTTCCCAGAGGTCATAGTGTGGGAAGGTGGCTTCAGGGAGTCCAGTTCGTGTCTGGTGAGTAATCATCACATCCTCCACAAAGGTTGACCATGGCATGTAGGGGTCGGCGAAGAACTTCGACATGAGCCCCTTGTCCGGCTTGATAGACTTGAGCCTCTAGCACCCGATATGCCAGCGGAAGCCGGTAATTAGCTTGCTGAAATTGCCTCCGTCACTACAGGAACCAGTCAAGGAGCCGACGGTCGCCATGCCGAACGCTGTTACCTCAGCGGACGAAACTGTGTCGATGGTTGCTGTCGGCACAGACTTCTTATGCCGACGATTTTCTTGTGCCGACGGCTTGCCTGCTAGCCTGGCCGAAACGGGCCCTGTGCTGACAGCTCCAATATTTAGCCGTTGGCACCTTGTGCGCTCAGACGTACCAGAAAATCAAGTACAGCAAGGCTGGTTACACGCTTCTTGAAATGCTCCATTTCCTCCTTGCTTGCAAGATCTTCTTTGGTCACCTGCAAAGAGCAACAGAAATAAGTCAGCTATCTCTTGAACAGATATATGCCTCTGGTTGCACACACGCAATTATCTCAACACTACAGGAAAACGGTACGGTGCCCGACGGTTATTGCCATCGGTGTAGAAACAAAAACCGTCGGCGCGACGTCATCGGCATCGCTGCTCGCCGGCATAGCCGAAAACCCGTCGGCGTAGCTTCACCGTCGGCATAGCTCCATACACCGACGGGATTTCCTGGCCGTCGGCGCGCCACCGCTAACGGTGCTCAGATAATGGCGGGGACAAGCTACGCCGACGGTGTAACCGTCGGCATAGGGGCGACGTGGCGGCTTCTAGCGACTCATGGCGCCGTCGATGCAGGTCCTATGCCGACGGTCGGCATAGGGGGGCGACGTGGCGGCTTCTGGGAGCCCGCGGAGGCGCAGCACAGTGCAGAGGGTGCCGACGGTTATACCGCCGGCATAGCCTCCACGTGGCGCTATCTGGTGTGCCCCCGGCCTCCTCCCAACACCCTATGCCGACGGTTTAACCATCGGCATAGCTCCGAGATTTTTTGAATTTTTTGCTGCTTTCCCTTTTTCCATTTCAAAAGCAGTACAATATAGCTCCAGATCATATAATATGACATACATACATTGAGCATATAAAATATAATGGTGCTATCATATAAAATCACACATACATAGACAATAGATGTCATCATACACCAACATATCCATATCCACATCCATACATCGACGAAATGTAGCAAATCCATACATATCCATATCCATACATCGATGAAATGTAGCACATCCATACACCGCCGTATCCATACATAGACATAATGTATCAAATATCCATAGATACACATACACCGGTCATCCTAGATCACCGGCACACCACAAATTTCGCTGCCGAGAGCATCATCACTACAAAATGGAATACAACACCAATTAAGCATGGATACTTGTGCAAGTAAAAGTCCATGAATGAAGAAATGATCAAAGTCATCCGTGGATAGTTTGGTAGGGAACTCACCAGCTGCGGCGAGTGTTGGCGGGACTCACGGCTCTCGCGACAGGGCGAGATGTCGACGGAGTGACCAGGACTCGGACCACCAAAGTGAAGCGGAGTCCTCTCGGCGGGCGACGCGTCTGGCGAGGAGGCAGCAGCACGACCAAAGGGATTGTTCGAGTGAGTCGAGGATCCCTACATAGCACGAGCAAAATATGGCTAAGTGTAAATATCAATGTGCAAGGCAACGATAAGTAGTAGCTTAGTAGTATGGCAAAGCACTAACCGGAGTCCCGCCGTGGAACTGTGCGAGGAATTCCGCCTTCGTGGGCATCTTTGGCAACGGTGGTACCACTGAAGGTTCCACATACTGTGGCGGCGGAGCACCCGCTGTCAGATCCGCGAAAAGTTCCTGCAAGGTAGTTTAAATGTCAGGTGTGGAGAAAGTTAGAAAATAGTACAAGTGGCTATGATGGGTAATAGTTAACCTTAGTTTGTTCTTGCATGTGTTCTCTTGAGGCAGAATTCGCCACTTCGTATTCATGCATCTTATGTTGAAACTCTTCCTGAAGCTGCTCATAGGCTTACGTCACGCGGGCCTACAATTTGACATAATGAGCCCCGCCAATATGGAGATGCATGAAATGGAAGTCGAAATGAGGACAAAAATGAGAGAAAGCTTACATCGTCAGAAGTCTGGGTCGAACGCCGTGGATGAGATGGAATAAATGTAGGATAACGTTGCATAGAAAACAAAAATTTTCCTATCGCGAACACGCAATCCAAGCCAAGATGCAATCTAGAAGACGGTAGCAACGAGGGGATGATCAAGACTAACCCTTGAAGAGATTCCAAAGCCTATAAGAGTAGGCTCTTATTGCTGCGGTAGACGATCACTTGCCGCTTGCAAAAGCGCGTAGAAGATCTTGATCACGATCGCTTCCGGCGCCACGAACGGGCAGCACCTCCGTACTCGGTCACACGTTCGGTTGTTGATGAAGACGACGTCCACCTCCCCATTCCAGCGGGCAGCGGAAGTAGTAGCTCCTCTTGAATCCGACAGCACGACGGCGTGGTGTCGGTGGTGGTGGAGAAATCCGGCGGAGCTTCGCTTAAGCGTGCGGGATGTGGTGGAGGAGAGAGACCGCTAGGGTTTGGGGAGAGAGGGGGGGTTGGGCGCCGGCCCTCTAAGGGGTGCGGCCAAGGCTGAGGCTTGAAGTGATCAGCCCCCTCTCTATGCCCCTCATTATATAGGTGGAAGCCCCAAGAGTTCTAGTCCAAGTCTTCGAATAAGACCCCAACACTAAAACCTCCCATATGTGGGAAACCTACTCAAGGAGGGAGTCCTACCCAAGGTGGGACTCCCACCTTTCCTTGAGGTGGGTTGGCCGGCCACCCTAGGGGAGTCCACCTTGGACTCCTCCCCTTTAGGGTTGGCTGGTCATGCAAGTGGAGTCTCTTCGGGACTCCACTTTCCAAAGTGCCATTCTTCCGGACTTTTCTAGAACCTTCTAGAACCTGCCATAAATGCACCGGATCATTTCCAAACTTGGAATATGACTTCCTATATATGAATCTTATTCTCCGGACCATTCCGGAACTCCTGGTGATGTCCGGGATCTCATCCGGGACTCCGAACAAATATTCGAACTCCATTCCATATTCAAGTTCTACCATTTCAACATCCAACTTTAAGTGTGTCACCCTACGGTTCGTGAACTATGCGGACATGGTTGAGTACTCACTCCGACCAATAACCAATAGCGGGATCTGGAGATCCATAATGGCTCCCACATATTCAACGATGACTTTAGTGATCGAATGAACCATTCACATACAATACCAATTCCCTTTGTCACGCGATATTTTACTTGTCCGAGGTTTGATCTTCGGTATCACTCTATACCTTGTTCAACCTCTTCTCCTGACAAGTACTCTTTACTCGTACCGTGGTATGTGGTCTCTTATGAACTTATTCATATGCTTGCAAGACATTAGACGACATTCCACCGAGAGGGCCCAGAGTATATCTATCCGTCATCGGGATGGACAAATCCCACTGTTGATCCATATGCCTCAACTCATAATTTCCGGATACTTAATCCCACCTTTATAACCACCCATTTACGCAGTGGCGTTTGGTGTAATCAAAGTACCTTTCCGGTATAAGTGATTTACATGATCTCATGGTCATAAGGACTAGGTAACTATGTATCGAAAGCTTATAGCAAATAACTTAATGACGAGATCTTATGCTACGCTTAATTGGGTGTGTCCATTACATCATTCATATAATGATATAACCTTGTTATTAATAACATCCAATGTTCATGATTATGAAACTAATCATCCATTAATCAACAAGCTAGTTTAAGAGGCATACTAGGGACTACTTGTTGTCTACATATCACACATGTACTAATGTTTCGGTTAATACAATTATAGCATGATATATAAACATTTATCATAAACATAAAGATATAAATAATAACCACTTTATTATTGCCTCTAGGGCATATCTCCTTCAGTCTCCCACTTGCACTAGAGTCAATAATCTAGATTACATTGTAATGTACCTAACACCCATGGCATTCTGGTGTTGGTCATACTTTGCCCTAGGGAGAGCTTTAGTCAACGGTTCTGACACACTCAGAAACGTATGTATTTTACAATTCATTTGCGTCTTCACGCATCACTCATTTTCCAAATGAGTCGGCATTTAAATATGTTTGGTCTTCTGGTGGAACCTTAATTCCGCGGTCTGAAATATGTCACTAATATTGTCATACACAATATAGCTTCAAAGTTCTGACACTATCGGAACTACACCAAGTTCTCAAAGAACCTCTTGACTTAACATCTTCTGTCATTGTCAAAACAACGACATATTCTGCCTTCGTTTGTAGAATCCGTCACAATATTTAGAACTCTTCTAAATCTAGCATTGTGCTACCTTTTAAACAACACTTAGTCTAATTTTGAGATTGAAATTTTATTTTTATATGTGACAAAACCAATATCGGTGCAACACCTTACAGCGATTTGTTTGTCATTTCTCCATACAAAACTATTTATATATCCTTGGTTCTTCTAAAGTACACAGGGATATTCTTACTGTTTGTCCAATGATTATCACATGAATCATTCTGGTATATGCTCCTAACATTTTAGAACACAGGACATCTGATTGTGTACATATTAATTGTGATCTAAATCACTCATGTGTTTTTACTCATTGAGTGTCAGATACACTCAAATCTTGTTAAAACTTTAACATGACAAGAATATTTTCTTAATATTTCTATATTGAACTATTTCAATATCTATTCTATGTACTTTGACTTAAACTTATTTATGTGTTTCAATCTATCTTCATAGATTTTGACACTAAATTTGTTTCAGTCCATATCCTTTCATTGAAATTAATTTCTCAATGAAACCTTTTAATCAAGTATATAATTACATCATTTATAACCAACGATATGTCATCTACATAAAGTATTACAAATATGTCTCAGCGCTCCCACTTAATTTCTTGCAAATGCAAGCCTCTTCATCGTCTCTGATGAAATCATAACTCTTTGATCATTTCATCCGGTGAAGATTCCAACTCTGCAATACTCACTTCATCCAATTGAAGTTTGTATTCCTATCTAGTATTCTACGGACTAGCAAAACTCTTGGTTGTATCTTGTATACACCTTTAATACACACTTCTGCTAAGTAATATATTTTGCCATCCTACTAACATATCTCATAAAATAAATATGTAGTGATTACTAGAATAATCCACATAGACTATAAGTATTGCTACGGAAGATCTAATCTTATCGTAGTCAATTCTTTGAACTTTGTCGTAAACAACTTTTTGACAAGTCAAGCTTATTCAAGGATATTCTATCCAAGTTCATCAATTTTATAGATCCATTTACTTTCAAAAAGTATTCATCTATCTTGGATTTCATGGCGTATAGCCATTTTAACGGAGTCAGGGCCCATCATAACTTCTTTTGTTTGTAGTTGGTTTATCATTGTTCAAAATCAATCCTTTGTTCACAAATCATTTATTTGATCACAAAGTAAACCATACCTACAAGGTTCAATAAGTACTTCGATCTCCATGGCTAAAACACTTTGTAGTCATGGAAGCCATGATTGTCGTGGCCGCTTCCAGAATCAATTTCCGATGCTGCGCTACTCTGATCATTATGCTTAGGTTCATAAACCTTATCAAATTATATTGTCCTCCCACTCAAATACTTCACTAGAAACAATTTCTCGAAATAAGAAACATTGACAAACACTTTTGTCTTTGTCTTGTGGGAAGAATTCCCAATTAAATCTCTGGGATAACCAACAAAGACATTCATCCGATTTTGGTTGTAAACTCTTAGACCAAAATTTAAAGAAAAGACTATTAGGGTTTATACCCATGTCATAACTTGTATGATGTCATTTCATCGGATCATGATGATGCTCTATTCAGTGTAAAAGCGGTAGTCACTAAAGCATAATCCACAAAAATATAATGGCATCAATATTTTATCTCATCATTGATCCAACAAGGTTTGGATACATATCTCGGATACTATATCATCATTATGATACTCCAAGAAATGTGTGTTGTAGAACAATTTCATAACTCTCTTAGATGTTCGCTAAAAATCGTAATTCAAATATTTCCACCATGATCCAATCATAGATATTTGACTTTTCTATTACGTTGATTTCCACTTCATGTTGAAATTTATTTGAATCCATTCAAATGTTTCAAACTTCTTTCTTATCGAATATATCCACATATACTCAATTCATTGTTGAGAGTTTTCATGAAGTAGAAGAATCTCCCGCACACAACTATATCCAGTGAACCACATACATCATCATGTATTTTTCCACTAAGTTAGTTGCCCGTTCAACTCTTGGCCTATGAACGGTATTTTAATCATTCTCTTTAGAAAAGATTTGCAAGCGCCAAATGATTCAAAAATCAAATGACTCCAAAAAATCCATTTGCATGGAGTTCCTTCATGCGTTCCTTTCTAACATGACCTAAATGGCGGTTCCACAAATAAGTGGAATTCAAATCATTTGCCTTATGGCATTTTAGCGTCAGTTTTATGTATGTGTGTTTCACCATTAAGATTTATAATAACTTATCCACCGTACATGGAGTAATGTCATAATTTGAACAACTCATTGTTTTCATTTGACCGGAGCACAATAACAATTATTAAGTTCTTTATTATAAATTCTAAGGGCTAGATAGAATGCCAACGACGAACATAATAACACTTTTATTTTGTTCCAGACATGCATTTCTATCATATTCCTTGTCAGTCACTTAGGCCATTGTATTCTTGCATTGCGTTGTTTTGTATGACACTTCATACCAACCAATATAGTACTAATACCCAAGAATTTCATAGTGTGACCTAACTAGGAATACAACCATAACATGTATATCATTTATATACACCTGAGCTAGACTTTCTAGTCTTTTCTTTCTTTCTGCCAAAAAATCTTTTGCAGTTTCTCTTTTAGCTTTCCTCATTATTCAGAAAAACACTTCAACATTAAAAACTTCTAGGTTTGTTGGTCTAATACCAATAACCTTGAGGTTCTTATTTTGAAGTTGATCATCATATGACAAGTGTTCTAGATTTCACTATTAGTAACTTTGTAATATGATGAACAATTTCACTCATGATTTTATCCATTATATCATGACGACTTTCCGAGACCATGTCTGTACATGTTAGGCTCGTAAAGTTTTAACCTTGGTATTCGCATGTGCAAATCTGGCTTGCACCCGTTGTATGCACACGTAGAATCTATCACACCCGATCATCACGTGATGCTTCGAAACGACGAGTCTTAGCAACGGTGCATACTAAGGACGATAACTTCATGGATATGCGAATATTATTAGTGCCCCAATAGTTGGAGGATTGTGACGCCTGGCGTCTTCAACCTTCATACATTCCCATAAAACTTATGAGTTTATGTAGTCTCACCAAATTTATATTCTATCATCTTGCAATAAGGTCTTAGATATCACATATATCTCATACCTTGATTATTTCTAAAAACTAAATTTTCAGCTCCTTACTTTTCAAACAGATTTGAACTTCAAGTTTCACGGAGACAAGATAACTTTAGGTACTAATTGAAACCATAGTTCTTTGAATCAACAATGTGAGGTTTACTAAAAATTTGCAATAGGACTTAATCAATTCTTGATTCTTTAACAATACGGTACCAATCCGTAAAGTTTCTTGTCAGATTTTAACAGTATTTCTATCTCAATAACAAGACTAACGCATGGTAGAAAACGGATGCCAACACTACAAAATTAATTCAAAATACTACTCAGACTATATTTATGATAATTAGTTCATGTTTTAATCTAATTACTAATGAACTCCCACTTAATACAACATCCCTCATAGTTGTTAAGTGGTACACGATCCAAATCCACTACACCAAAACCGATCATCACGTGAGATGATGTAGCTTCAATGGTGAACATCAACATGTTGATCATATCATCCATATGACTCGTGTTCAACCTTTCGGTTTCCGTTGTCCCGAGGCCATGTCTGTACATGCTAGGCTCGTCAAGCAAACCCAAGTATTCCGCGTGTGCAACATGGCTTACACCCGTTGTATATGAACGTTGAATGTATCACATCCGATCATCACGAGATGCTTTGAAACGACGAACTTTGGCAACGGTGCATATGAGGGGAGAACACTTTATTATCTTGATATTAATGTGAGGGATCATCTTATAATGCTACCGTCGTGATCTAAGCAAAATAAGATGCATAAAGGATTAACATCACATGCAATTCATATGTGATATGATATGGCCCTTTAGTCTTTGCGCCTTCGATCTTCATCTCCAAAGCACGGACATGATCTCCATCATCAACGGGCATGATCTCCATCATCGTCGGCGTAGCGTCAAGGTTCATGGCGCCGGCTTCATGGTTGTTCACCTCATGTAGCAACTATTACAACTACTTTGAAATACTACTCAACATGAAATTTAAAGACAACCATAAGGCTCCTGCCGGTTGCCACAATAAAATAATGATCATCTCATACATATTCATCATCACATTATGACCATATCACATCACCAAACCCTGCAAAAACAAGTTAGACGTCTCTAATTTGGTTTGCATATTTTACGTGGTTTAGGGTTTTCGAGTAAGATCTAATCTACCTACGAACATGAACCACAACGGTGATACTAGTGTTGTCAATAGAAGAGTAAGTTGAATCTTCACTATAGTAGGAGAGATAGACACCCGCAAAGCCTCTTATGCAATACAAGTTGCATGTCGAACGAGGAACAAGTCTCATGAACGCGGTCATGTAAAGTTAGTCCGAGCCGCTTCATCCCACTATGCCACAAAGATGCAAAGTACTCAAACTAAAGATAACAAGAGCATCAACGCCCACAAAACCATTGTGTTCTACTCGTGCAACCATCTATGCATAGACACGGCTCTGATACCACTGTAGGATAACGTTGCATAGAAAACAAAAATTTTCCTATCGCGAACACGCAATCCAAGCCAAGATGCAATCTAGAAGATGGTAGCAACGAGGGGATGATCAAGACTAACCCTTGAAGAGATTCCAAAGCCTATAAGAGTAGGCTCTTATTGCTGCGGTAGACGATCACTTGCCGCTTGCAAAAGCGCGTAGAAGATTTTGATCACGATCGCTTCCGGCGCCACAAACGGGCAGCACCTCCGTACTCGGTCACGCGTTCGGTTGTTGATGAAGATGACGTCCACCTCCCCGTTCTAGCGGGCAGCGGAAGTAGTAGCTCCTCTTGAATCCGACAGCACGACGGCGTGGTGTCGGTGGTGGTGGAGAAATCCGGCGGAGCTTCGCTTAAGCGTGCGGGATGTGGTGGAGGAGAGAGACCGCTAGGGTTTGGGGAGAGAGGGGGGGTTGGGCGCCGGCCCTCTAAGGGGTGCGGCCAAGGCTGAGGCTTGAAGTGATCAGCCCCCTCTCTATGCCCCTCATTATATAGGTGGAAGCCCCAAGAGTTCTAGTCCAAGTCTTCGAATAAGACCCCAACACTAAAACCTCCCATATGTGGGAAACCTACTCAAGGAGGGAGTCCTACCCAAGGTGGGACTCCCACCTTTCCTTGAGGTGGGTTGGCCGGCCACCCTAGGGGAGTCCACCTTGGACTCCTCCCCTTTAGGGTTGGATGGTCATGCAAGTGGAGTCTCTTCGGGACTCCACTTTCTAAAGTGCCATTCTTCCGGACTTTTCTAGAACCTTCTAGAACCTGCCATAAATGCACCGGATCATTTCCAAACTTGGAATATGACTTCCTATATATGAATCTTATTCTCCGGACCATTCCGGAACTCCTGGTGATGTCCGGGATCTCATCCGGGACTCCGAACAAATATTCGAACTCCATTCCACACTACTAGGGAAAAGCCTATAGGTGGAGGCAAGTTGTGCCGGCGCACCACCTTGTGCATGCGCCGGTGGAAAGGATTGCCGGCGCACCACATTTCAGCCGCGCCGGCGATGAAGGGATACTGCCGGCGCACCTCGGGGAAAGGCTCGCCGGCGCTATTTCCTGGCATGGCCCGGGCCGATTCGGGCCAGGCCCAAGAATCATTGCCGGCGCACCGGCCCAGTGGTGCGCCGGTGGAAAGTTTTCTATTGCCGGCGCACCCCTGGGCCGGTGCGCCGGCAATGATTCTTGGGCCTGGCCCGGTTGTGATATAGCCGAAAGGGGTATATGTTGCCGGCGCACCATGGTCCAGGTGCGCCGGCAATAACCTGGCAGTTATTTCAGCCACCAACCAGCCCACTCACTCACACACTCACTACACTCCACTTCTCCACACAAACCCGAGCCTTCTCCCAACCCAGCTCATTTTTGCCCATTTCTATCCCCAATTTCACCAATTTGACCAAACAAAATCAAAATTTTTGAGCAAATCTTCCCTTCCTACATGCATCTCCCACATCCCCCTATGTAGATCTAGATCTACTATCCCGCATTGACCGCTCAATCTAGATCTAGATCTAGAAAGTCGGCTTCCATACGCCATTGTCGCGGCGCGTCGTCTCGATCTTATCGACGAATATATCAAACAAATAGGTGATTAATGAACAAATTAAGGAATGAAATCGATGTATGTTGGACATTTGAAGAAAATCTCTCGTGTGTGGCATATATATATGTTGTGCTTGTGCTTGTGTGTGTGTTGGCGTTGAAAATGAGTTGCCAACGTTGCGCCGAAATGTTGATTCTTCAAGTTTCCGTTTCGGCACATTTCTGGCGCTCCTATGTCCTACCGTGTAGGAAGGTCATGCCGAAATTTTCCGTGAAAACTACCGACGGATGCATGGTTCTAATGAATTATGTAATCTTACCATGCAGGCGATAATGGTTATCGAGATGAGTGAAAGCATCGTGATGAGATATCTGAAACACGCGATCATCGACATGTATGAAAATAACCGCACGGAGGTATTGTGTCCGTGCCGGAGATGCAAACGAGGGAAATGGTTTGACCCGTATTCAGGCAAGTTGCAGGGGCACCTGCTCACTAATGGTTTCATGCATGGACACACTCAATGGATGAGTGATGATGGCGCGGAGGTCAATGGGGCGACGGCGGCAGGTGGTAAAAATGGCCGGCAAGAAGGAGGGCATCATGATACTGATGACGATGAAGAGTTTGTCGCACATGACGATAACCTTGACGATGACAATAACCTTGACGACGACAATAACCTTGACGACGACGAAGAGGTGCCGCTAGCTTCAGTCGTGCGGGACCCTCATCTTCAAGATCTGCTTCTCGAAAAGACGAAAGGCGCCAAGCGGAAATCAAAGCTTGAGCAACTCGAGATAGACTCGAATACTCCGTTGTACGACTCAGGTCGCGGGAGTCTCGCTTGAGAGTAGCTCTCGATGTGCTGCAGATGAAGGCGAAACACGGATGGACGGACACAAGCGTCGACGACATCCTGGAATACGTGAAAGATCTCCTTCCTGCCGGGAACACGTGTCCTGGTAGTCTAGCCGAGGCCAAGAGAATCACGTGCCCTCTCGACTTACCCCACGAAAAGTATCACGCCTGCATCAACGACTGTATCATGTATCGCAAGGAGCACATGGACAAGACCAAATGTCCTGTGTGTGAAGTTGAACGGTACAAGAAAGGGAAGAAGAAAGCTCCTCGGAAAGTTGTGTGGTACTTCCCGCTCGCCCCCCGGCTTCAACGGTTCTACGCGGACCGCAAGGAAGCAAAGCTCATGCGCTGGCACGCAGAAAGAAAGGAGGCAGTGTTGAATGATAAAGAGCGGATTGAGCACCCGGTCTGACGCACCCTTCGGATGCAAGCCGGTGGAAAGCATTAGACAATGAATTCGGAAGTTTTGGGGCAGATCCCAGAAACATCAGGTTGGGTGCGAGCACGGACGGATTCAATCCGTTCGGAAACCAGAGCAGCACACATAGCACATGGCCCGTGTTTGTATGGATCTACAACCTCCCGCCCTGGCTGTGCATGAAGAGGAAGTACATACAGATGAGTATGCTAATTCAAGGGCCGACACAGCCAGGAAACGATATCAACATGTATCTCGAACTATTAAAGGAGGAGCTTGAAACGTTGTGGGCGGAGGAAGGGGTAGATACATGGGACGCCGTCGCGGAAGAATATTTCCCTTTGAGAGCCGCGTTGATCACGACGGTGCAGGACTACCTCGGATACGGTTACATTTCGTGCCAGGTGTGCCATGGACACAAGGCATGTGTCAGGTGCATGGAAGAGACGATGTTTTTGCAGCTTGGTAAGGATGGCTCTTCGAAAACAGTTTACATGGGGCATCGAAGGTGGCTACAGAAAACTGACCCGTGGAGAAAGCGTGGAGATCTGTTCGATGGTACAAATGAACGCCGAGGACCTCCACGTAAGAAGAGCGGCGAAGAGATCGATACATTACTGAAAGGTTGGAAGGAGTGCCCTGCGCCGGGAAAGATTCGTCAAAAGCCTGGAGAGAAGAAGAAGAAAAAGGAAACGACGCCGCTCATTGGTGTATGGAAAAGGAGGTCCGTGTTTTGGGACTTGCCGTACTGGAAAATTCTCGATACACCTCACTGCCTTGATGTCATGCATATTACAAAGAACGTGTGCGAGAGCTTGCTTGGCACTCTTCTCAACATGCCGGACCGGACCAAAGATGGGCCGAAAGCAAGACAGGACCTGAAAGTTTTGGGCATCAGGGAAGAGCTTCAGATCCCGCCGGCCCAAGAGGGACAGTCGGAGGAGGAGGCGGACGGCGGTCAGAAGCGCAAAAGGATTAAGCAGCTGGACTATTCTGTCCCCCTCTGCTTCACTTTTAGTCCGGCCGAGGTCGATCAATTTTTCAATTGCCTTGTAGGAGTCAGAGTGCCCTTCGGTTACTCCGGGCTAATAAGCAGATACCTGGACCCCAAGAAACGAAACTTCAGCGGCATGAAGTCTCATGACTGTCACGTGATGATGACGCAGATTCTTCCGGTTGCAATCCGAGGTATAATGGATGACCATGTCCGTGCAACGCTGACTGGGCTCTGTAACTTCTTCGACGTCATAACTCGGAAGTCGATAAGCGTGAAGAAACTCGCAAGGCTCCAGGAAGAGATCGTGGTGATCCTATGTGAGATGGAGATGTACTTCCCGCCTGCATTCTTTGACGTGATGGTCCATCTGTTGGTCCATATCATGGATGATATCGTCAGTCTAGGGCCGGCATTCTTACACAACATGATGCCGTTTGAAAGAATGAATGGGGTCATTAAAGGATACGTTCGTAACAGGTCACATCCAGATGGAAGCATCGTACAGGGCTGGCTCACCGAAGAGTGCATCTCTTTCTGCACGAATTATCTAGACATCGAGGACCCTGTTGGTTTGCCTCAAAACAAGTACCTCCGTAGGTTCGAGGGAGTAGGCCACAAAAATGGAAGGAAGGAACTGCACGTGCACATGTCTGGTCGGAGTTCCGACTTTGACAGGGCCAACTTAGTAGCGCTACAACACATTGACTTGATCGATCCTTGGTTGAAAGAGCACAAAACCATGATAGAGAACAGTGGCAAGCCGATGATGACGGAAGCAGAAATATACAGAGAGCACAACTCCTCTTTTGCGCGCTGGTTCAAAGACCACATTGATGCTAATCCCCCACCAATGGATTCTGACAAGGATAAACTAGTATTGGCCTTGTCACATGGCCCCGCGCCCAACATCATGACTTACCAAGCGTACGATATCAACGGGTACACATTCTACACGGAAGAAAAAGACAAGAACAGTGTTTACCAGAACTCAGGGGTAACGATGGATTCCTGGACGGGTGACGTAAAGACTAGATACTACGGAAGAATCGAGGAAATCTGGGAGCTTAGCTACGCTGGGGAGAAAGTGCCGATGTTCCGTATCAGATGGGCTAAGAGCGTCAGAAAAGAAGACCGGTATTTCACCACCATGTTTCTACCCGAAGCCAACAAATCAAAGTCCACGAACGCCACCGCGCAGAATGAGCCATGGGTACTGGCAGAACACGTGCACCAATGCTTCTTCATAACCGACCCATCCAGGCCTAGCCGTGTTATCGTGAGGAGAGGCAAGAGGACCATCGTCGGAATGGATGGAGTCGCCAACGAGGAAGACTTCGAAGGACAAGTCGGAGACCCAATGATGGAAGAATCCGAGGACGAAGACACAACATACACCACAAGAAGAAGCAGGACCACGCTACCGAGGTCAGGTCGACCCTTCAAAAGAAGAAGTCACGACACGGGGCTAAATTATTCAACGACGAGCAAGAAAAGCAAGAAGAAAGCGAAACACTCTTCTCAATCAATGATGTAAAAATTTATTTGCAATCTATAACTCATATTTTGTGTAATTCATAACTACTCATATGGTCATGGCCAATATTTTATGTATGACTAATTAATATTGTGTTGGTCAATATTTTATGCATGCATGTATATAACTCATATTTTTTGTAATGCATAACTCATATTGCTTGGTTATTATCTTGAAAAGAGAAGGAAATAAAATAGTATAGGATTTGTGGGAAAAGAAAAGAAACATAAAAGAAAGTGAAAAGAAATAAAGAAAAGAATAAAAATAAAAGAATAAAAAGAAAGTGAAAAGAAATAAAGAAAAGAATAAAAAGAAATGGCCAGCCAGGTTGGGGGACAAGTCCCAGGTATAGCTGGGCTCACCTTATTGCCGGCGCACCACATGTTTGGTTCGCCGGGGGTATAGTTGTCCCCGGCGAACCAAACATGCGGTGCGCCGGCAATAAGGTGAGCCCAGCTATACCTGGGACTTAACCGCACGATCCTCTTCCTCATCTTCTTCCCAAATCGAGCCGAGACGACGACGTCGAACCCTAACCCGCCGTTCTGCACCGCCACATCCACTGTTCTGCACCGCCACCATCCACCTCCACCAGCCCCCACCACCTGCCCTGTACGCCGCCGCGTGGAAGGCCCGGATCCACCGCTCGCCCGCCGCTACAGAGAGGAGGAGCAGGAGCAGGGGAGCCCCAGATCGACCTGCCGCTACCCCGCCGCTACAGAGAGGAGGAGCAGGAGCAGGGGAGCCCCGGACCTGCCGCTAGCCCGCCGCTGTCGACCCCCTACTGCTAGTCAGGTAATTTCTCCTTCTCCTCCTCCGCCCCCAATCCCACTAGGAGCATCTTATTTTTGTTCTTGCAGTAGTTGAATTCTTGCGCCGACTCTTGTATTACTCATAGCAAATTGAATTTGATGCTCTGGTTCATAGCAAATTTGATGCCCTGGTTGGCCACTAGTTCATAGAAAATGCCCTGGCTGCCATGTCACTGCTAGGGTTTCACCCACACTAGGGTTGCAAATAAAGATGTTGAATTACACACTTGGCAGTATGTTTGTTCTTCATTAAATGAAAATGAAAATTGGTTACACACTAGGCAGTATGTTGAATTACACACTAGGCAGTATGTTTTGCTAGATAAATTGGTTTAGTTAAATCTTAAACATGTTCTCAAGAATTTGGTTTATGATGAAAATAGAAACTAGACACTTAGGCAGTATGTTGGTTCTTCATTTAAATCCCTACTGCCAAGAATTGGTTGATATATAAAATTCATTTAGTGATATGCAAAAATTCATAGGTTAATTTGTTCTCTGGTTTGAAAAAGGAAAATGAATGCTAGCAGTATGTTAGTTCTTGATTAAATGCATTCTCTGGTTTGCTAGGTAAAGAAGCAGCAGGTTTAGCTCACCAAACCATTTATAAAATGCCCAGAAAATGCTAGCATCTTGACTGGTGTTCTCTGGTTTAAAAATGCTAGCATTTTGGTTATGGTACTGCCAATTCATATAAAGTTCATAGGAGAAAAGAATGCTACTGCATTTATTCTCTGGTTTAATAATGGTTCATGCTATATATATGAAATGCTCTCTGTAATTTTTCAACTAGAAATAAAATGATGCAGTAGCTTTAAATGATATAGCAATAAAGTTGAAAATGAACTTTATATATGTTGGTTTAGTTGGTTTAGATGAAAATGCTTTATATACTAAGTGCTGTTGAAAAAAGAAATTGAGTTGGGGTTTTTTATTATAGTGTAAATGAAATGGAAATGCTACTGGTTCATTTAAAATAGTTCTCTGGTTTAGTTCACTATTGCTACTTCACTATTTAAAATGGAAATGGAAATGAAATGAATGCTCTGGTTGGAAATTGTTCTCTGGTTGGAAATTGTGATATAGAAATAACTAAATGAAAAAATGTAAATAGCTAGTATTAGTTGGTTTAGTTGATAAAATTTGTTCTCTGGTTGGTTTAAAAAGAACAAGTGCTATTCTATAAATTCTATAGATGTTTGCTGGCTAAAATTCTGGTTCAATTCATTCTTTTAAATTCATTCTCTGGTTCAATTCATTTATGCTTGTTTGAGAATTTGAGATATGGTGGTATGGTGGTTCAATTCATTCTCTGGACAAAAGAAAATGCCATTGCAGAGAAAATGGTCCCCTTAACCAGAGAAAATGGTCCTCTGTAGAAATGGAGAAATGTTTCCTAGAGCAAAAGCATGTTTCATTGCTGCATTGATGCTACATTGCTGCATTTGAAACTTGACTGTTTGCTATGATGCTATATATACATCTTTGTTTTCTAGTTTGAAAAATTCTCAGCATGTACAAAGGAAGAGATGTTATCTCGGTAGCACAGAAAGTGCACATGGAAGTTTCACCCAACATATTTGATTAGCTATGCAATTTATGGTCTTATTTGATTGTTCCCATACTTCGGTTGAATTTGGAATTAGCCTAGGTGGAGTGTATGATGCTGCTAAGCAGAGTTTGATGGAGGTTGTCAAGTGTTATTCAATATGTTCATTCTCTGGTTTTAAATGGAGGTTGTCAAGTGTTATTTTTATGCTGATGTAAAATGCCACTGTAATGTATATGCTAAAAAGCTAGCTACTGTAATTTATGTGGTGATGGTTATGGTGATGGCATGGTTATGGAGATGGTTATGGTTATGGTTATGGCATTTCTATGTTTGCATTTCTGTTACAGGGATTGAGTTGCTATTGAGTGCCGGAATGTCGATTCATTTCCGTTCCGGCAATTCTAGCACTCGGCATGACCAATTTTTAGCAAAGGTCATGCCGAATTTTTCCGTGAATTCTAACTCTTTTTCGTCTTCTATTAGTGCAAGCCACCATGTCGTCTCAAGAAGAGTTAGAGGAGCACTACAATCGGCACTTCTTTAGGACGGAGGAGGATGCCGAGGCCGCTGGTGTTGGCGGCGACGAGGACCATGAGATGGAGGATGCCGCTGGGGGTAGTGCCGACGAGCCGAGCGGCAACGAGGCAAGCGCCGCCGCCGGGGGTAGTACCTACGAGCCTAGCGGCGATGAGGCAACCGGCGCCGCCGGGGGTGGCGGCGAGACAAGCGGCGACGATCCTAGCGCCGCCGCCGGGAGTAGTGGCACCGGGACAAGTGGAGCCAAGAGGCCGCGGAAGGCAAGGCGCCAAAACACGGTCGGCACCGGCAGAGACACAGTCACAGAGGTGGACCCCGCCAGTGGTTTGCCGGTGTTGCCTAAGGATGTTGCCAAGGGGTACGGCAACCAACTGGCATGTATCCTCCGAGAGGTCGTCAATCTCAACGAGACGGACCTCCGAGCTGAGAGCAAAGCGCCTTTGCGAGCCCAGCTCATTGCGAGGTTGCACGCACGATACAAGTTCCTAGGCGACTACGCCTCCAGTCATCAAACCAACAACATTGTGAACTCACAAGCCCTCCTGAAGTTCACCAAACACCTCAGCAGCTATAAGTACATGGTGCGGAGGCTGATTGCTGAGGGCAAAGGTTTCGAAGAGGTCCACTCCGCCTTTCCGCATGTCACCCAGGCGGACTTTGATGCTTTTGTGGCCAATGAAGAGCTACAAGCAACCAAGAATCGCAAGTTGTGGGGGAAGGAAATGCGGGAGCTTAACATCGGCAACCACAACCTTGGGAGCCGTGGAGTACGAGGGAAAGGAGCCCTATTGGGCGAAGGAGGATGAGGCGTATGTAAATGCCGGCATTGAGAACCCCTGGCTCAAGTACAAGGACCCGCTTGAAAGAAGATTCATCAGGTCCGGTACCATAAGAAGAAACTAACCGGGGAACTTGTCACGGACCCGAAGGTCGTAACCGACATAATTTGGTTCACGAACGACCAGAAGGTCCTGGCGTTGGAGAAAAAACTGGTAAGCAATTTACCGGTTTTATTAGATCAAGTATCGTTCATATAATAGTAGCAACATTTCTAAATGGTTCGCGTTTCTTCCGCAGGAAGAAGAAAGACAAAGACTTTCTCAATCCTCCCAAGGTGACGAAGGCTCCTCGTCCCAGGCGTCGACGGGCAGGGTAGCCTGGGACAAGCCTCTCGTACGGGCGCTAAACATCGTTAATGAGCATTCACCGACGAGAAGGCCGCATAGAGGCCGTGTGGCTGGCGCCGGTACAGGCTACAAGCATGGTCACTATGGCTTGTCGTCTGCGGCCGATAAAAATGCGCGTAATGAGAGGAAGCAGCGGGAGGCGGAGGAAATGAGGGAGTCAATCCTAGCCCAAGTCCAAGCTGGTTTGGTACCGCAACTGGTACCGCAACTCAAAGCTACACTCGTACCTGAAGTCAAAGCTGAAGTCGCCGCTGGAGTCCAAGCAGATTTCAACGCTATGCAAGCGTGGTATGAGGGTGGCAAACAAGGCCCCCCCCCCCGAAAATGCAAGTGGTTAGCTTCAACGGCAGCAACTCGATGGTGCCGCCGTCCGCCGGCAATGACAATGTTATAATGGAGACTCCTCCAGCCGCCGGCAATGTCGCTGGTGCTAGGGATTCACCGTCCATGCCGGGTAGCAGCCCCTCCGTCACTTGCACGCCCGCCGCCGCATGTGCTGGCCCGTCGACATTAGCCGAGCTCAACGCCCTCACGGTAATTAACTAATGTGTACATCAAGTTAATATATTAGTTTCGTCATCCTTGCCCTCTCTCTAACGCCATACACATGTTCTCGCAGGCGCTCTCGACGCCATGCACCTTTTTGATGAGAGTAAACGACGAAATCAAAGACGTCGCGAGGGGGTCCATCATTCGGCCCCTGGATAAGAAGTGGCACACACGAGATATGGCGGATGACGTTTACCGGGTTGAAGTGGATCGGGCGTTACCGGGCTATGAGGATTTGTTTCCTCCTAATCAACCGCATGGTGCCGATGACGATAGCCCGTTGAATCTGGCCTCACTGAAGGGTTGGGTACTGCTATGGCCGAAGACCCTAATTCGGATCAACACCTACTCGGGGTCGACGGCAAGCAAAGACAAGCACCTTGCGGCGCCACATGTCAGCGTCCCTCCACGACAGCCAGCGGCGCCCGTGGTCATCGCCCCACCAGAACGGCCAGCTGCGCCAGAGGTCAGCGCCCCACCACAACAGCCAGCTGCGCCAGAGGCCGAGGAATATGAACGTGACAACTTCCAATGGGATATTCCTACGTCTTCACAAGTTGTCCATGAGGATGCGCCGGGCTTCAAATATGTGTGCTCCAAGAAGCTGTTCGATTCTCAAGAAACGGTGATGAGGAGGAAAATCTGAGGAGGTCGCCACCGCCGCCGTCAAAAATATGTTGAGCCCAAACACACTCCGTGCTACGGCCACTACGGCGATGGATGGTCCAGCACTACAACCCAAGAAGAGGAAGAGGGCAAATAAGAAGGACGCCCAAGACAAGGCGGCGGCGGCCAAATCCAAGGACAAGGTCCCACTCCTTGACAAGTTGCCAAACAATTGGCGACCTCCGCATCACTTGGGTCAACCGATGCTGCCGGAGCATGTCGTGAAGAAACTCACCCCGGATATGAGGAGCTTGCATGAGACTGTCTTGCATGTGGAGAACCTTCTTCTCAAATCAAAAGATCCTGGTTACCCTCTCTTCGTGGCGAAGGTGCCAACTGGCATGAACTTCGTCGAGAAGTACCCCGCGGACTTGTGCTTCATCCGGTTCAACGACATCTTCAGCATCTATCGCATGCAAGCGCTCCACTTTAGTGTGGTTCGCCTAGTTGCTCTTAGCATGTCTTCCCAGCATTGTTAAGGAGGGGACGCCGACCATCGCGATCATGGACCCCTTCTATATGCGGGAGAGCATCATCGCAACCCCGGGGATCGCGCGATTGCCACCCAGCAGGTCGAGGATTTCATGCTGGCGAACATTAAGAAGGGCGCCATTCTCATCCCTTACTTTCCCGAGTAAGTAATCACTCGCTAGTCCCCCATCACCATTCTATCCTATATCTCCATTTGCATTTCCAAAGGTTAATCCGTGTGTTTTCCGCAGAGACAAGTTCTGCACCCTCATCGTCGTGCACCCGCAACACTCGCATGCAGTCTATCTCGACTCGGGTAGGGACCGCAAGAAAGACTACTCCCACATCAGGGCCCTTCTCAATGATGCTCTCACCGGCTTCGCCAACAAGGCAGGCCCCCTCAAAGTAGAGAGGAAATCCCGAGGAGGCTTCGTCTTAACCCACACAACCAACTTCCCCTGCCTCAGGCAGTCGACGCCCGACAATGGGATGGACGCGTGGTACGCCATCCTTCAGATGCAGGAGTACATAAAGTACGCAGATGACATGTTGCTGCCAGATAATCTCAGAAACAGGTTTGCAAACATGGCGGATGTCCCTGATAGAGAGATTAGAAAGAACTGGGGTCGCATCCAGCAGTTCATTTGCACGATAATCCTGCAGGATGTCAACAATAGGTCTGGCGAGTTCTTCTACGGCTATGGTCTACCACCTAATGACGAGATAGACCTCCGCTTGGAGATGTCGCGTGATGAGAGGCCGTTCAACTCGCTTGAGGGCTGCCGTCCATTCCCCCCTAGGCGTACAACCTGATCTTACGACGGGAACACTTGCTAAAGCTTGAACGATATGTCCTTGAACTTCCGTACTGTAATAATTGTTATATATTCCCATAGAATCGACTAGTTGCTTTTATTTAGTTGTATGAATGTGCATGTGAACATGTGTCTGTAGTTTCATTTACTTTGCTATATATTTCAAGATTATGGCGTACATAGCTTAATAATTATTTGCATTTACTCGACCACTACTTGCCTCGTATTTGGAGTTCGCCGATGATTAGAATGTTCGGTCAATCGTACACTCGGGGGTGGAGCCAGTGAGCCTTGGTGCGACGGCCACAAGTATCAATCTATTGTGCATCCTACCTAGCCTCACTGACTCCATCCCTGGATGTTAATATTTGTTTCGACCGACAAAGTATGAGGCACGCTATTTAATTCGTACTACTTGTCTTCTATTTGAGTTCGCACTTCTTAATTGCATTGGCCGATGATTAAAATGTTCGGTCACTTGTACACTCCGGGGTGGGGCCAGTGAGGCTTGGTGTGAAGGCCACAAATATCAATCTATTGTGCATCCTACCTAGCCTCACTGACACCATCCCTGTATGTTATTATTTATTTCGACCAACAAAGTATGAGGCACATGCTATTTAGTTCATACTACTTGTCTCTTATTTGAGTTGGCACTTGTTCATTGCATTGGTACTAACGTTTTACTTGTCTTGTGAATGGAGATGCCGACGACATATGTCGTGTACAAGGGGAGGGTTCCTGGAGTCTACGACGACTGGGAGGACTGTCGGAGACAGGTGCACCGTTTCAGCGGCAACAGCTACAAGGGATACCCCACTAGGGTGGAGGCGGAAGGAAGATACGCCCGTTATCTAGCGGGAGAGATGAGGGACATGAGGAGGAACCGGATGAAGACCATGGCCTTCGTGATGATGGTCATGACCATGTTGGTCATGTTCTATGTGATTCTAGTTTAGGTTAGGACCTACATTGTGAGGTGTATGACGATACTTGTGACGACTATGTACCAAGACTTCTAACTTTGTGAAACTTCGCCGTTCGGTGTTGCATATGCACATGTGTTGTATGAAATCAACACATTCCGAAACGAGACTTGCGTATTTGTGTACTGATACCGAAATGAAACTTGGCTCTCTATGTGCTTCTCATATTGCATGTAATACTGTATAAATATGAACTGCGTTGTAAATATATACTGCTGTCAAAATTGTATTGTAATATGCTGGAAAAAAGTGGAAAAAAGAATTTTCGAATTAATTGCCGGCGCACCTAAATAACACATTGCCGGCGCACGTGGCATGCGCCAGTGCTGGAAGCACTACTGCCGGCGCACCTGATAGTGCGCCGGTGAAATAGATCTTTGCCGGCGAAGCAGGGTGGTGCGCCGGCAGTAGCTGAGATATCGCCGGCGCACAACCTGGTGCGCCGGCAGTGTCCGTTTATCACCGGCGCGTTCGCACCGGCGGGCTTGTGGTGCGCCGGCAATGGGGGTTTTAGGTGCGCCGGCAATGGGCCTTTCCCTAGTAGTGCCATATTCAAGTTCTACCATTTCAACATCCAACTTTAAGTGTGTCACCCTACGGTTCGTGAACTATGCGGACATGGTTGAGTACTCACTCCGACCAATAACCAATAGTGGGATCTGGAGATCCATAATGGCTCCCACATATTCAACGATGACTTTAGTGATCGAATGAACCATTCACATATAATACCAATTCCCTTTGTCACGCGATATTTTACTTGTCCGAGGTTTGATCTTCGGTATCACTCTATACCTTGTTCAACCTCTTCTCCTGACAAGTACTCTTTACTCGTACCGTGGTATGTGGTCTCTTATGAACTTATTCATATGCTTGCAAGACATTAGACGACATTCCACCGAGAGGGCCCAGAGTATATCTATCCGTCATCGGGATGGACAAATCCCACTGTTGATCCATATGCCTCAACTCATAATTTCCGGATACTTAATCCCACCTTTATAACCACCCATTTACGCAGTGGCGTTTGGTGTAATCAAAGTACCTTTCCGGTATAAGTGATTTACATGATCTCATGGTCATAAGGACTAGGTAACTATGTATCGAAAGCTTATAGCAAATAACTTAATGACGAGATCTTATGCTACGCTTAATTGGGTGTGTCCATTACATCATTCATATAATGATATAACCTTGTTATTAATAACATCCAATGTTCATGATTATGAAACTAATCATCCATTAATCAACAAGCTAGTTTAAGAGGCATACTAGGGACTACTTGTTGTCTACATATCACACATGTACTAATGTTTCGGTTAATACAATTATAGCATGATATATAAACATTTATCATAAACATAAAGATATAAATAATAACCACTTTATTATTGCCTCTAGGGCATATCTCCTTCAATAAACACACCGGAGCTCGAGGTCATGTTCCGGATTCGTGGAAGAGTGATGGTAGGCTTGTGCACCTCATTAAGAATGCTGGTCCGGCCATGTGGCTTGCTGTGACCTGAGATCATCGCCGCCATCTCGTCGAATGGCTCTGAAAGTGGGTCAGAATCCTCCCCATGCAACGACTTGAACGCCTTCTTGTAACTATACACGTAATCGTCGGTCTTGCTGTAGTACACGACCTTGCCTTCAACAAGCTCCTTCTTCTTATGAGCCACCTGCCAAACTTGGATACGAGGAATCTCCGTCCCTCCATTAGCGGCCACCTGAAGTGGAGAAAACGCATGTTATGTAGAAAAGAAGGAACATGAAGACAAATAGAAGGAGGGTTGTTCCATATATATACCATATCCTTCTCGTAGAGAGGGAAGGGTTTGTTGCCTTGATTGTGTGTTCCCCCACTGCCACGATTGGCCTTGTTTTGGATGCTCCTGGCCTTGAACTCCTCATCATCAGTCCAATAGCGTACCAGCGCACACCAACCATCCTTCTTATTCACGCACCATGTTGGACAAATCTAATAAATGAAGACGTGTCAATTCAATAAATATAATGCAATATGTGATGAACATAGGACAACAAGAAGAATTTACTTACACTCTGCCAACCAGTGTCATCCTCGATAGTAAGATTCTCTGCAATCACTCTATCCTTGTTTCTCCTCTTCCCTTTTTCAGCGAAGTAGTGTGTGATGGCCAGCTTGCGAACATGATATAAGGCATCCCTAAGATTGTTCTTGGTCATCTTCTCCAAGACTGCGGTAGCCTCCTGATGATCCATGTCGGAGGATAATTTGTAGAACTCCTACAATCATGCACAAGACAACAATGGTGAGACTCGTGGGTTAGCACAAAATCTAAAGTGCACAAAATCTTGATTTGTGTGCTTTGAAAAAGAAGTCTTACCCAAAAAGTCCTGAGCACAACTTGGGCACAGGTGGGCGCAACTCGTCTCCCATCCTCAGTGGTGGTGGTCATGACCCCGCAAGGTGCAGCATGATAGTCATCCCATTTGAGGGGCTAACTTCTTGGGACCATCAGAGACAGCGCGGTACAGGCCTGGCCAATACTTCTTCAGGAGAACGGTGACAATGCCACTTGGTTTGCGGCCCATGTCCGTAGTAAGAAGTCCAAGAGAACTGCACAGGAATCAGCAAATTAGTATTATCTAATATGTCCAACAATCCAAGAGTATACTAACAAGTCCAAGAGCCACTTACTCATGCTTCTCCAGATACACAACCCATTTGCCATCTTCAGTTTTTGGTATCTGGTAGAGTAGCTGATCCACGGGTCCAAAGAGCATTCCCGGGCACGTCCTGGCCCTCCTCGCCCTCCTCGCCCCGCGCGCCCTCCTCATACCCCTGCAAATTAAAATTACAATCAGAATTATAATGGTAATTAAAATGTGTGTGAATGAAAGGAAGTCAGGTAAAATGGGAGAAATGAACTTACATCCTCCTCGCCCTCCATGCCTCGATCGGCGTCCAAGTCCTCGTCACCCTCCACGCTCCGACCGGCGTCCAAGTCCTCATCACCCTCCACGCTCCGCTAGGCATCCAAGTCCTCGTCAACCTCCTCCTCTGAAGGTGTCGTGCCACTAGCGGAGGGTATCTAAGCATAGTACCAATTAGTAGGCATAATAACAATAATCATGAAAAATAGCAACTAATAAGCATGATAGCAATTATCACCTCACTAGCGGAGCGTGGCGAAGACACCCGTCATCGTCGTCGTCTGTGTGTAGTCTCCTCGGTGGCTACTACAAGCTCCTGAACGTGTCTAGTACGAGATCGTCCTCGTCCTCGACCTCGTGCCAGCCCTGTGGCACTCCCTCCTCATCCTCGTGGCACCTCAACCTCGCGCTCTCCTACTTCCTCATCAAGGAAGCGACCAGGAGGTCTTCTATTTCGAGGATGGCTTATTCTTGGCTTCTCTTAGCCATACACATGACTAATTGTGGATCTACCACCCATCATTGTACAATCACCTGCATTGAGAACAAGTAAATAGTTAGTAATGAGCATAGTAGCACATAATAAGCATGGTAGGAAAAAATAAGCATGGTAGCAAATAATTAGCATGGTGGCAATAAATAAGCATGGTATCATCAAATAATAAGCCTGGTGGCAATAAATAAGCAAGCTAGGAAATAATAAGCATGGTACCAAATAATAAGCATGGTAGGAAATAATAAGCATTGTGGCAATAAATAAGAAAGCTAGGAAATAATAAGCATGGTACCAAATAATATGCATGGTAGGAAATAATAAGCATGGTGGCAATAAATAAGCATGGTGGCAATATACTAGAAAGACGTAAAGACCCTCACCACGAATCATCACTCCTATTCATTATCGCTATCAGTATCATGTGAGTAGTAAGGTTGGCCCTCGAACGGTGGAGGATCATCATCATCGTTGTCACCTTCGTCGAGAAACTTGGAGAGCATCTCTATTTCCTTTATATTCACAACAGTATCACCCTGAATTTGTGCATCGTCCTCGAGCTCCTCAAGATCAACCATCTCTACATCAAAATCCCCACCGTCCTCTTCCTCTTGGTAGAAATCTCCCACGTATGTGATGGGGTTTATGTTGTTGTAATCATCCTCGTTGGGCATGGGTAGTTTACCATGAGGCGACACCTTGAACACAACTTCCCAGCCCTTTAGTTCCTCGTTCTGGCATGGGTAGGGAAGATAATAGGTTGGGCATAATTTACCATAAAATAGGCCCCGGATGAGCTGCAGAAGGAGTTTCCATATGCAGATCCTGCATTTTACCAAGTGCTAGCCCATGTATGCGAAAATCATCAACGACTGGTACATGCAAGGTTAGACAAACCTTACATCACACTTGAACACATATGTTAGAGATAGATGCAAGTTTTTCAGCGATTCCGACGCTCCGGTGATATGTATCTTGGGAAACCCTAGGGAGGGGACCCCGCAGATCTACCCCTATAGCTTTCTCCGTGCGAGGGTTTACCAATGGACTTCTTTATTTGCTTTGGTTTGTTTAGGACATATGCACGTGGAAACCATAGGTTGGGAATCATTTACCATAAAATAGGCTCCGTTTGAGCCGTAGGAGGAGTTTCCACATACAGATCCTGGATTTTACCAAGTGCTAGCCCATGTATGCGGAAATCATCAACGTCGGGTAGACGAAACCCAAATACAGGAGCCTCGTAGATCTACCCCTTTGACCGACCTCCAATGATACTTGACCAAGTACTTTTCTATTACTTTGTGTTGTGTTGGGTCATAAGAATATGTAGTACCAATAATTAGGCCATCCTACCTCAATATTCCCCCCGGTAGACGAAACCCTAATTCGGGAGCCCTGTAGATCAACCCCTTTGACCGGTCTCCAATGATATATAGTTGACCAAATGGCCTTTTGTAGGTACTAGGTCACATAAAATGATGTGTACTAGTTAAACCATATCTCTAGATTAACTCTAGTGCTCAGGGTAAAACAACATATAGTAATCGTGCATGCAAACATTACTAAGTACATAGAAAATAAAACCAAGCAAAAAAGTTCCATTAAGTATCATGCATAAAAAAATTACTAAGAAAAAACCAAACCCTTGAACTAGCCAAAACTATGCAAAATAAAAAAGCTGAGCCTACGCCGACGGTATAACCGTCGGCATATCTTGGAGTTGCTAGACTAGGACGGACCCTAACGGCAGTAGCTATGCCGACGGTTAAACCGTCGGCGTAGCTCTGGGACCAAACGACGCCCGACGGCGGAAGATGCGTCGACGATGACCGTCAGCGTACCTGTAGCTATGCCGACGGTCGTACCTGTAGCTATGCCGACGGTGACCCTCGGCATAGGTGGAGCTATGCCGACGGTGTTTCGACAGCCCTCGGCGTCCGTGGACTACGCCGACGGCCCCGACCTTTGGCCGTCGGCATAGGTCCACACCGTCGGCACAGTGCCATTTTCCTGTAGTGTATTATTATTAACTTTCTTCTGATTCTGTAGTTTTAAAATATACCTATAAGGGTACTTTGAAGGTAACAAAGAGGGATTTGATAAGTAAGCGCCTACCAAATTGGGGAACATATTCCTCAGCGGCGCCATTCTATTGCTTCCACCATAAACTTGCCCTGAAGCAACATATATCTGAGTCTCCTTTGTATATCCCATTGCACAGAATAAAACCTATTTCCCCATGGTCAAGCGAACAACGGTCTTCTTTTCTCTTTTCCAGTGGTAAAGGCTACAAGTGAGATTCATTCTGCACACACGAGAAGGAATGGGAACTCTTGACACTGTTATGCTCTAAGAATTTGTTCCATAAGATTACACATATATAGCATTCTTCATATTCATGTCTATTCATCAACCAATGTATAAATCATTTCAGCTGTAGTAGATTTGATACATGAATAAAAATATCCGTTGCAAAAATAAGGGTTCAAAACAATCACGGCAATGTTCATCTCTCTTTGCAGCTCATGTGCTATGTGTTTGCGAGTTGTGTGGTTGGTTGTATCCTTCCAAACAGCAAGAAATAAAAACCGTGTGAGCCAGCAAGCAATGAACAGCTCGGCTCCTCGCTAGCATATTTTCCTGCAGCCTGCGGCCAGCCCATTGAAACGCAGATAGAGGCGGATACTGCAAGGCACGGGAGCCAGGCGCGGCCAGGTTTTGGGCCAGAAGCTAGGCACCGCCAACGAAAAGCCCAGAGAACTACCCAGATTTGGGTAGAGAAAAGCCCCATATTCGTTGTGTCTTAACGGATCTCGTTGCTTTTATTTGGTTCACCCCCGAATAGGCAGAACCGGAGAAGTTAGAGCATCTCTAGTAGACACTAAAAAAGTTGGAACCAAAAAATTCTAATTCAGTTTTTCGAAAATCGTGTGTTAGGTTGATTTTGCCACTCACGCAGAACAGATACCGTAAAATCGAAACTGAAATAACGAAATTAAATTCTAGCAGAACAATTCATCGATGATCACATATAGATGATAGTTGATGCTCCGATTGAGCATCAAACTTTCCACAATTTGTACTCATAACCTAAATTAACTAATAGAGACCGCAACGCGACCTAATTTTGACCATAATGCAGCCCCAAGGACCTCTGCGTGCGGCGGCGGAGGTGGTGGCGGAGGAAGGCGGGGTGGCAGAGGAAGGGGAGGTGGCGGAGCTCCTACTCCGAGTCAAGCTCGACGATCTCGAGGTTGACGCGGCGGACGCGCTCCTCCCGCCGAGCCACCTCGTATTCACAGACCTGGCGAACGGCGTCGGCCTCCTCCCGGCGCCAGCGTGCTCGCTTCTCCGCCTGCGAGATGGCCACCACCTGCGTCATGACGGCATCCTCCTCCTGGTCATCGTGGATGTAGTCACCCGCGGAGAACGTTGGCTAATCAAATAATCAAGTAATGATTGAGAATTAAAGTGGCAACTATTCGCTGCTAATCAGGCAACCATAGTGGAGTATTTTATTCTGGTAATTGATACACCAAAAATAGTCCTCAAAACATATCAATCGTGGGATCTAGTTTTAAAACTTTAATCAAGACAAATATAGCGGTGTCAACAGATCGCAAAACGGATTAACTATTTAGAAAAAACCGTTTTAAAATTTAAAGCTTATCAGTTAATATGATGATGTCATCCTAAGGTAGAATTTTTGCAAAAAGGACCACCTGCCCCAATGAAATGGCAAAAAGGACCACCTCCCAGTGTAAATGGCAAAAGTACCACGGCGGCACGCTAGCGAGGTGACACGTGGCGGGTGCCGCCGCCGGCTGTGGCGGCAGACCCTGCCGCCGTCGCTTTTGGCAGCACGTCCGTCTCCAAGGGCGCCATCCGTTGCGCCGTTTGCGTCGTCGACCGAGGTGGGCCCTGCCGCCCTTGTCCGTGGCGGCATGCTGACGTGGCCCCCTGCCTCCACAGGATGTGGCGGCAAGTCAGCTGCCAGCCCGACAAACCCAGCAGGCCTGCTGCACTGGTTCCGAGGAGCACTGATTCATTCGCTTTTTTGTTGTTTGCTTCCCTTTTGTGATGATTGCTTCGTTTTTTGCTGATTGCAGTAATTTCCCGCCTAATTCTCCCGCTCGATCTGTTCAGTTCTCTATAAAAGCAGCGATCGATGTTATTTGGTACACAGGTCACAAGTCATTATACCTTAGCCAGCATGAGTGTGCCTTGCTCCGACCAGGATTTTAGGCCGATGAAGGGGAAGAATGCAAGCTTGCCACCGGGGGTTACAGCAGAGAGGTGTTGGTGCGGCCGCCTTGCGAAGGTGAAGGAGGTGGTGGATTTTTCCGATAAGTTCGGCATGAAATATTTCATGTGCGCTTATTACGATCATGATCCACCCGCACGAACAAGTTCATCGTCCTCGAGGCCTGCGGTAATGTTCTAAAAGCATGATTAAAAATCCTCGAGGCCTGCGGTATGTTTCATTAATTTTCGTTTATTAACCGTATTATTTTTGTTGCAGTCTCCCCCGCCCCTTTGCAACTGGTTTCACTGGATAGATCAGGAGCAGCCGGATTGGGCGCGCCGTGAGGTGGAGGAAAAACAGAGGCGTGCATGGGCAAGGTTCCATGAGGAGGAGCGTTTCGAAAAGGCTATTGCTAATGATAAAGCAGAAAGAGAGAGGAAAATACAAAAATTAAGGGCAGAGCAAGCTCGAAATCGTGAGGTAAATCAGAAGCGGATGGATGATGAGGCTGCACGTAGGTATGCAGAGGAAGAGGTGCGTAGGGAGACCCGTGAAGCGGAAATGAAGAGATTAAGAGAAAGGGCTGCTGAGGCGTAGGCAGCAGAAGAACGCGGCGACAAGACTGGAAAATGGCCATGCTGGACGCAGGGCAAATAGAGTGATCTGTTGTAGTAACTACGTATTTTAAATTATGTTTTACTTTCGCGTCGTATCTTAAATTTCGTTGTAGTGATTAGCCGTATTTTAATTTAAATTATATTTCCAACTTTATTTCGGCAGATGTATTAATAAGAAATGTTGATTTCCTGGAAAAAGTTCGCGCGTAAATTTTCCCGCCTAAAGTTCCCGCCTTATTTTTTCCCGCCAAAATTTCGCGCCATGAATTCCCGCCAAGATTTCCCGCCTTTTCTCTGAGCCGCGTGCTATAAAACCCCTCCCCGGGCATTCATTTGTTGTACACAATCGAAGTCGCCACAAGATGGCTCCTCGGGGAGATCGTAGTTTTACTGCACGTATGGCTGCTCCTCTTATCTCCTCTGCTACTTCAGTTATGAGTGCCAATAACATAGACAATGTCGAAGATCTGGTCACGAATGTGACCCTCCTCGTTGAGGTAGGCAAGCTTTTTTGTAAGCACGCAGGTATGCCTGGCCGAACTCCGGTGGAATTACGACAAGAGCTTCTTAGGTTGCAAGCAAGGTTTGAGAAGAAGAAACCGAAGGATGAGAAGGAACAAGAAGAATTTCTAAGGTATCCATATACATGGGCTTCCTCGACGGAGGATGACGAAGAAGTCTTCACGCCGAGGAGCCTGGCTAAGAGCAATGAATATTTCAAGGGAAAAAGCGCTGCATCCGCTTGCGTTGACTCGGACGATGATTTTATGCCACCGAATAAGAAGGGCAAGGCTAGTTCATCATCGAAGAGCAAGAAGAAGGGAAAAATGTGAAGCTTATAATGTTACTCGTAGCGTTTATTTTAAGTTGTGGTGTTGGCATTGCCGATGTATCTTCATTTTGGTAGTAACTTAATTTTATGTTAAATTTTTTGCATGTTGATGTATCTTATTTTGAAGTACCTGTTGAATTATTATGCGAAATTATAGAAATATGTCTCATACTTAGGTCATACATAGATAGAAATAATAATAGCATGTAACAGTTCTGAACATATCAATGTTGGCGACGACGGCGTGGTGGTCTCTACTTAGCACCAGAAAGCGACAAACGATGTGGTGAACGATGTTGGCGCAAACCACGACCGTACTGTTCATCCTCATCATCGGTGCTGGCATCATTCTGTGGTTGAGTTTGTAGTACGTGCTGAGTTTGTGTCGCTGGAGGAATTAAACTTTCTTGTCCGCTCATAATGTCAGCAACAAAGAATTGATTAAATATCCCTTGATTGTCAGGTTGACTATAATATCCAGCATAATATTCTTGCTGCATATGCTCACGACCCTGTGGTGGGGCCATATTGTGGCCAAAACCGGCTATCATGTTGGGCCAAGCAGGATCAAAAGATTGCTGCATAAAAATATGAGTTGTCAGTAATAGGCAGAAATATTTTTGATGGGAGAAATTATATATTTTTGATGGGAGAAATTGAAGGAATCTGTGGAGGAGGTATATTGTAGCCGAGTCCAGCTTCCATCTCTGACCAGTTAGATTCAACATGTTGCTGCGTACGAAAATGTTCGTAAATAATAGCCGTATTTTTATGTTGTGTAAGTGAATATTTGTAAAATATGAACATGGTGTTCTCGATGTTTGAAGTCTCCCCTTGGGTGTATGAAAATCTTTCCCCGAACGGATTAGTAGAGAAAATATTATCCTCCTAATTGTAGTGCATAGAAGATGATATATTTGTAAATCTTGTACAAGAACATATGACCATTCATAATTTTAGATGTATCTGATAATACCTGTGTGCCACCATATGGTGGAGAAATATGAGCTGATTGTGAGCGATCAAGTAGAGATGTGTCGACGGGTGCATATGATGGATTCCGCGTAGGAGGTTGGCTCGTACGCGCCATGCTGCTCGTACGCGCCATGCTGCTCGTACGCGCCATACTGGGTCTGGACGACGGTGCCTCCGGCATGTCATAAGCTCGTGTAACAACATCATCATCTCGAGCGCAACCAAATCTTTTAAGCCCGCTCATGGCCGTATCAAATATACGCCTAATCAGGGATTTTCCTTCAGGGCCATTCACGTTTCGCAGCAGCAAAGCAGCCGATGCAGACCGAGCGATCTCCCTATATTCGCGTATCTGAAAATAATAACAAAATGTTGTGAATATTTATTTTAATTGCAATAAAGTAATATTTGTAAACAAATGTAAGTACCGAGGTTTCGCGATGGTATGCTGCTGTCCGTTCAGGCCCAAGATCCAGCTGCTCGACCTGTGTGTAATCTACCGTCCTCTCTGGTGGAGGACCGGTGAGCAAATTCCTTGTGCTACTGCGATACCACTGATTGTAGTGGTCATATGTGGCATCATTATATGGTCTACGAATGTAAGAAATAATTGTCGTTAGCACATCTATGAAAATAATCGAAGAAATTTAATACACAAGGTACCTATGTTCCTGCACAATATCGGATGCCGCATTATTAATCCACAGCTGTATCCACTGTCTATTACGACTGCTCCAGTCGGCACAATTCAAGCCTTTATTATCTTGCCTGAAATGAAATAAAATAGTTAATAACAAATATGTAAGTCAAAAAAATAGGAGGTTGCAATACATTTTATATCAGAATGAGCTCACTTACGTATGAACTACATCATCAAGTCGCCTCGGTACTGGTGGTGGAACTAGCTGATAGAGACCAAATTGTCGCATAACACGCTCTGGGTTATATGTCTCAACCATCCAAAGAAATAGGAGGTTGCAGCGTGTCAACCACAAGTTGGAGCCTGTATACATATCAGGTGTAGGTGGCTGAGCACCCCATACGGCGACATTATCCATCCATGGGTTCCATCTGATCATGTGATCCTCTAGCCCCTCAAACTCCTGGTGGTATTTCGGGTAACAACCGCGTACCACATTTGTTGACCACCTTTTTTTAGCATGTACCCAACGAGATCCAAATGTGAGAGGGCATGTATAGCCTGGCCAAAATCGTATGGGTGTATTATGTTGGATAGGTGGGGACGTCCAACAGGCAGGTATTCCCATGACCATAGCTGAAGAAACTCATAGCTGACGGCAAGTATGTGGCCCTTAGATTTTTTCTGGGTGGCGTGACATAACCCCCTGTATGTATGAGCAAGCATGGCTGAACCAAAGCTGTATACGGGCCCGGGAGGTAAGGGGTCTTCTACTATCTCTTGGGCAATTTTAATTAAACTAGGAAGAACAACGTCACCATGTGACGAAGGGAACATTATACCTAAGAGATACAACACATATGCAAATAGATGTCGTGACAGCGTGACATTATCTGCATGGGCAGGTAAGTTAGCAAAATGGGTGACTAGCCAGCTCAGAGGCACACCCCTAGGACGATGTCCACTACGTGTGTTAGCTGGAAATGGAACACCAAGCCGTGCTTCAACCTGGTCCGACCAATTACTAGAATATGCTTGCGGGACCACTGGATTACCAATGATAGGAAGAGCAGTAATCATGGACACATCTTTTAGGGTAGGTGTCAATTCCCCACAACGTAACTGAAAAGTGTGGGTCTCAGGTCTCCATCGATCAACAAGGGCTGACATAAGAGACGAGTCCAACATAAACTTCTCTGTGGTTGATGTAAGCTTGGAATATGCAAGAAGTCCGTGAGCACGCAAGTGATCCATATAACGATCGTGAACATTCAACCTATGTTTGATGCCGCATAACCTGAATGGGTGAGGGGGGTCGAAGTGGGCGTCCGGGTCCAACCATTGGTGACAACGGTGATCGGCATCAAACGACGCCTCTAAAAGGTCTGGTAACTGCGTCGTCATCACCTGTACACACATAATAAGTACAAATATGTTAGCAAGTATTACAACAAATCATAAGCACAAATAATTATAAATTTATTACAACAACTCATGAGTACAAATAATTATAAATATGTTACAACAAATCATGAGTACAAATTATTATAAATTTATTACAACAACTCATGAGTACAAATAATTATAAATATGTTGCAACAAATAATGAGTACAAATTATTATAAATTTATTACAACAACTCATGAGTACAAATAATTATAAATATGTTACAACAAATCATGAGTACAAATTATTATAATTACATCAAGCCGGGTTGTTGTTGCTACGGTAAGGGCATTCCCTTCGGGCATGACCGGGACATCTGCAAACGCGATAACGGCGCGGTTCTCCCGTCTGACTATGGTCCATGTCATTTCTATGACGGCGATATTGGCGTCGACCCTTCGCGGTCCTCTTCAACGTCGGGTCCGGAACCCATATGGTGGATTTATCCGGCCATACATCCCTATAGTGCTGCCCAATGCCCCATGTCCAGAACTCACCGTTCCATGTGTGCAGTAGATTGTATGTGTTGAAGTACGGAGATATGTAGGTCTCCACGCTGATGTTCTGTGTTGAAGCAGTCTTGAGGAATGACTACAGGGGTATCCCAAAAGTTTTGGCTTGTTACAACTGCACTCACATGAGCTAGGTCCGAGGGTGACAGCATGCTTTCTTGAGCCTCTGTAGTGACCTCTCACAAACTTGGCGCGTACATGTATTTTCCACTTATTCCTAAGTGCATCAATTTGACGGAAACCATGGCTTTGTGCTTTTTTGGCTTTCTCGTCGAGATGTCGCTGCATCTTTTCAGACCATGGCTTGTTCATTGCATCCCGAGCGTTGGCAACCTGAACTCTGTCTGCAAAGTACGACAAAGTCCGGTTCCAAGTTTCATTAATCAGCGCCGTGATAGGGAGGGCGCGCACACCTTTCAGCACGCCATTGTACACCTCTGACATGTTGGTGGTCATTATGCCGTACCGAGCCCCAGAGTCGTAAGCAAGCGCCCACTTGCTAAAATCGGGGCAACTCTCGGCAATCCACGTAGACAAATTAACTGTCCTGGTTTGACCCCTCCGATTTGTTCTCTGTGGCAATGCAGCTTTCTCAATTTCTGCATTGATTCCACTCCAAATTGCATTCATCTTCTCTGTTGTCTTCTGCATGCACATTCTCTTGAACAGCTTGAACCAATCCTTGTTCTTGAATTTTAAGTAAAAATTGGCTGCCAAATGCCGCATGCACCACCTTGTCTCTAGATCGGGCCACCCCCATTCAGGATCTTGTGCCACCTTCAAAAATTCTAGCACGCTCAATAACCCCGTGTTGCGACCAGAGATGATGCAAACATCGGGACGATTTTCGACAACTGAAATCTTCAAGCAGCACAGGAACCAGAACCAGCTATCTTTATTCTCGCTCTCCACCAATGCATATGCAATAGGAAGGAGTTGATTGTTTGCATCTGCTGCGATCGCCAACAGGAGTGTGCCCTTGTACTTTCCAGTGAGGAAGGTACCATCTATTGATATCACCGGACGACAGTGTTGGAATGCCTGTATAGCCTGGGGGAATGCCCAGAATAAACGGTCAAGTATTTCTTCATTTGGCTCCCTGGGGTGTTGACGTTGTCTTCTGAATACTTGAGTCCCGGGGTTACTTGACGATATCTGATGGAGCATTCTGGGGGCTAGGTCATACGCTTGGTCATATGTGCCGTACAGCCTCTGGAAGATCTCCTCCTTCGCACGCCTTGCCTTTCTGGAGCTGACATGGAAGCCAATCTGATCTTTTGCAGTCTCTTGCAGCGTCTTCACACTGACATTGATGTCTTTTTCCACCAACACTTGCATGATATGTGACACATATTTTGCGGTGACGTTCCGGTGGTTATATGTCAGCTCCGGAAAGGCAAGGCTGGCTATATGTGGTGTCTCCATATGGGAAAAGCACCAAAAGACATGCCGCCACATCCAAGAGCAAATGATGCGGCCTCTTTGAATAGAATTTCCATGAATGAATCCAGAAGCAAATGATGCGGCGCAAATGATGTAATTCAGAACATCAAAAATCCAGCGGATCATAATTAAAGGCTTGAGACCACCAAGGCCTTCATAATGCTATCTACTACCCGTTGGCATTCTCTTAGGATGCGTTTAGTAGGTTGCGCGCCCTCTAGTTTGTCCATGAGAAATGGAAAAGGATTTCTTTCTTCTCCACTTCAGTCTACCACTCTTGGCATTATCTTAGCTTGGAAGGTCAAGTTCTCTAGGACATCTGAATTATGATTCAGGGCAAAATGGTGCATTCAGAATGCCAATTCATGCAGCTTCTTGCGGTGAGAGGACAATGTTGAAGATCATTTAATATTGTAATTTCTTTTGACTTACTTTAATCTCATCTGACGTTACTACATCTGATAAACTTGGTAGGTTCACTTATCTATGTCACTTAGCTTAACATGAGAATGTAAACATTACGTGTCTCATGAGTAAAAACCTCATAAGAGCCCCCCCCCCCCCCCCCCCCCCCCAACCAAAAAAAGGAACCGACAGTTCTTAGGAGTCTCTTCCCACTATAGTTTAATTTTATTGAGCTTGTCTCTCCATAAGCATAAGCCAAATTAAGCTTGCCTCTCCCTAAGCATAAGCCTAAAAGAAATGGACCTGAATCGATTACTCGATTGTATTGTTCTCTTTTTTCAACCGTCTGTACATACAGACTTTTGCCCTTTCCCTTCTTTTCTACGATGTACAGTATTATGCATGCTTCTACAATGGGATACTCCAAAACTATCTTTTCAGGCGCAAATTCTGGGCCACTCTTAGCAAGAGCAGACCGTTGGGCAGGAGCCAAGTCCTAGCTCTATTCTCATAAATATTAAAACTAAAATTCAGGAGTACTATAAACAGACAAAGAACACACGGGTGATTTGCTATTCAACAGAAAGAACTCGCTATAACAACCAACAAATTACGCAGAACTATAATTATTCGTCTTGTATAATGTAAATGAAAACAAATCCTTTTTCCAGCTACAAAAGAACCACCAGCATAACAACAGATAATTATAAAAGCTTCTTCCTCAGTGATCTCTCCTTGTCAAAAAGAACTAATAGTATATATCTATGAGGGCCGAGGCCCCAACCATACACCTGGCCGCTCCAGTATTCTCTTGACTTCTTCAGAAGATCAGCCAACCGGCCTACTTGGCCACTGCTTTCCCGTTCTCAGCATCAGCAGCAGCAGATGGGTTGAGCTCATCCCAGGCCTCAATCCAGGTGACCATGGCATCAGCAAGCTTGACGAAGTAGGGGTCAATCTTGCCAAGCTTCTCCCTGACCTGCTCGGAGAGCGAGATGTAGCACTTCTGGACTGTGTCACATTCCTTGGAGAGGGTGGCGCTCTGGAAGAACGGGATGATGTCCTCCTGCCAGAAGATGCCCTTGTACTCCTTCTTGAGGTTGACGAAGGGGTTGCTGGCCTTGCTGTGCCACAGGTAAGGCAGGCCAGTCTTGACTCCCAGGCTCAAGTGGTCGCAGATGACCTGAAGAGAGTTTATGCAGTTGGATCATCAGTTTCAGGTCTTAATTATACTAGACTAACGGTGGATGCTAAGAGAGGCCGTAATTCAGTCGTAATGACACTGAGTAGCAGCAAGAAACACAAACCTTGACACACCATCCAGCCCACATGTCGTCGTAGCGGCCGATCGGCTGGCCATCGCCCATGAGGCCAAAGTACATGGCAGGGCCGATGAGCTGACGGTCAAAGGCAAGGTTCATGCCACACATGGGGAACAGCGTTCCCTTGGGGATAGTCAGGACAGCATCAACATACCTGAACAAGATCCACGAGATCAGCAACTATTGGTGATGCAATAGCACAATTTAGCAAGCAGAAGCGCATTGCGACGAACAAAAAAAAAACGCAGTCTTTACCTGCTGTTCCTCTCGCGGGGCTTGACCATCTGGGTGGGTGCATCATAGTCGGGGATGTTGAGCCACAGGCCGTGGGACACGGCGGTGGGGGCGCCCTCCCTGAGGCTGAAGGGGTATCCACGGACGAAGTCGGCGCCTTCGCGGTAGGGGTCGTACAGGGTGTTGAAGAAGAACGGGGTGGACGGGCTGAGCAGATTCTCGATGTGCTGCTGAAGAGCGTTGATGTCCTTGCCAGATGGGTCCTTGGCGACCTAGTATCAGGATTTCCCAAGAGAGGAAGCTAGCGTTACTACTAGGCTAGATCCAGCCAGATCTGGTCAAATTCGAAGAAAGAAACGAGATCCAGATCTGCGGGGGGAACTTACGAAGCAGTCGTCGTCGATGGTGAAGACGTACTTCTTCTTGGAGACCATGTAGCCGAAGCAGCGGCATGCGGAGTCCTTGAAGGAGATGCAGGAGGCCTTGGGGCCGAGGATGCGGTTGATGTCGTTGCGGTTGTAGAGCTCGTAGTCGAAGCCCTCGGGGACGTTGATGACCTTGCTGGGGTCGCCGTCCTGCACGATGATGAGGTGGTAGGGCTGGAAGAAGGGGCGCCACATCTCGAGGAAGTCGAGGTTGCGGATGGTCGGGATCACGATGTCCAGCTCGTCCTTGAGCAGCGGCGTCGAGGGCACCGATGAGCCGGGCACAGTCACCGTCCCCGCCATTGCTGCCAAGATCTGGATCTCGCGCTCGGGGAGGTGGTGGAAGCAGAGGATGGGGAGCTGTGGTGTTGGACTTGGACAATCAGGGGGGTTTATGTAGGCTCCAGGATGGTGGTGATTTTTTTCCTCTCCGTCTTCTCCGGCGAGATCTCAATCGGTGATGGTTGAATTTTCAGATACGGCCGGGGGAGACCTGTCGGCGGACGCACGCGAGAGAGAGGGTGCGGCCTACTGGTCAGCCCGCGTACACAAATTAGGCCATGTCGACCTAACAGATGCATGTACTATTTTTTTCCTTTTTTGTTTTGATATGGAAAACACCATTCATCATGTGTAAAAAATAAAAGGAACAGTACATGAATTTAAAAAAACTATTATGCGGATATGAATTCGCCCCTCGGGTCGGGCAGCCCCTATGCTTTCTCCTCGGAGTCAAGGATGACGATGTCGACCTCTGTAGCCGACCGAATGAAGGCTACACGACGGGCGTTCTCGATGACGTCCTTGATAGTGCGGCTGGGCACTGACCAGAACCGCTTCCGCTCGGCGATGGTCTTCTCCGGTGGTGGATGCTCGTCGGTGAAGTGGTTCAGCGCCACCTCTCATTCCTCACGAAGTAGGGTCGATCAAAAGTGGCTATCCGACGTCGTATTGTGGGTCGAGCCACATCGCGTGCTTTCGCCTGCGGTGGAAGATCTTGTCCCCAAAGTCCTTCCCGATGGGAACCGGCGGCACCGGCGCCCCGCCTAAGCTGATGACCCAGCGCCTCTGTATTGTCACTTTTGGCGGCGCGACCACGCGAGTATGTAGTATTTGCTGAACTCGGTGGCCTCTCGCCACTCTAGCCAAAACATCTCCATACAAAACTGTGGGAGAGATATTTTATTTTATAGTCTTGTAAAACTGTGCATTATCTTAAAATTTCCATTTTTACTTATTTAAATGCAAGGAATCAAGGAAGTACTTATGTTCAATGCTCCTAGATTCGAATAATATAGAAAATTTAGTGCCATGAATTAGGATGTACAAAAAATAAGCCGATAAATGCTTGGTCGATAAAATCGATTAATCGGCCGATAAGCGATTAATCTCCATTTTAAGACTAGATAAATTAAGATTAACGATTTCTTGAATATTGTGCGCAAGTATGTCATATTTTCTGAACTCACCGGCCTTCGTGCCCGTCCAGCCAAAACATCTCCATGCAAATGGTGGGAGAGAAGGCCTCTATTGTCGATGTTGGAGCAAGATGGGTTAGCAGTGGCAATGGTGATGCATGTGAGGACTGGTAGTGCGGCTACTTGTCTTACAAAGGAGGCTACCTTAATGTCGGCACCGAAGTCGTGCGGTCTGCACTGATGGCGGCGTAGATCTCGACCTACCATTACTAGTGTGCCCATGATTGCGCGGGTGGCCTGCGATGCGTCCGCTCCGACGCATTCCTAGCCTAAATTTGGTACACGAGGTCAGTCTATGCGCGTCGTCCCAATTGGGTCGGTTTTTCCTATCCTCTTGTCTGCTTAGACAAAAACGGACAACCTTGGTTCCGTTTGGGTTGGGTCGGTGGAGATGTCCTAATGGCATCTCCCACATGTCGGCCCATTATGGACATGAAATGTGTTTTTTTTTGGTGGCCCGTGGACAGAAATGCGGTTGTGCCCACCCCTTGGTCCGTTTGGGTCGGGGTAAACCCAGTGGCCAGATGCACAATTTTAGATAATATTTCAAAAGAAAAAAAACATGGTGATAGTGTAGATGCAGATAGGCTAGTCTAGGGATTTTAGACTTATGGTTTTATAATTGTATTTTAAATTATTTTCCTTTGTTTTTATCAATGGATGATCCAGCTTGTAATTGACTTTGTAATGGTTTAGAGATGAATAAAGGATTCGATTAGCATTTTGTTGCAAGGTTTATATTTTCTATTTTTATTTATTTAGTAATGAATATTTGAATCTCGCCCATATTATAATTTAAATACAAATTTTTAAAATTTTAATTCTGTTGTCTATTCATTTTATGAATACGATTGAGTTCAAGTTTGACTTTGTGTATTATTGTTTGAGATAGTTATTTAGGAATATTCGAACCAAGAAAATTTGATTGAAACAATTTGAATTCAAGTTTGACCAAAGTTAAACCTCATCAATTTTGAATTCAAAAACTTGGGAAATGTATTATTTAGGTTTAAGTTGTTTATCACACAAGGTTCTTAACACTCAAACAATCAAGTTAGGTTCTTCAAGTTTTAGGTTCACCCCACATTCTAGAAAGTTTTAGGTTTTCAAGTTTCAAGTTTTAGTCCGTGTCAGCGTCTCGGTGGTGACCAAAACAAACGGTGCTCCGATGTACCCACCTGGTCGATCGGGTCGCACACGGTCGCACGGGGAGGGCACGCGGTTAGGCTCTCTGCGATGGCGATGGCCGTGTGGAACAGTAGTGGAACCCGTCAACCACCGCGCGCTGCCGAACACTCGCCGTCAGTCGTAACGACTTGTACTTTGAGAATTTCTCGCCGCAGCTGCACGGTATCGTTGCCAAACCTTTTCCGACTTGAAGCGTCAAACCCGTACGCAACAGCACCAGTTCACGTCTTCTGATCTGCTTTTTTCTCGGCCAGGCTGTGTATCAGTGTATAGAGATCCACCAAGACGCCAGTTCCTTCTTTTTTTCCAGATCCAGCATGTGAGGATCTAGCTGGCAGGTGACTGCCGCCTGGCAAGTTATGTTCCCATTTTTCATGTTTATTTTTCTCAACTCGTTGAGTCTTAACTGGCGCCGACGTGAGAACGTTGTGAGTAGGTCGCTAACTTGTCGTGTTGCTCGAGATCGCTACTTCACATGTTTGTCCGTAATGTAGGTCCCAAGGGCCACCGACACCGCCACACCGACACTACCGATCAGTCGCAAGTAATCTGGCATATGCTCCAGTCCACCGCGTCCATGATCCGTCCATCCCGGTGGAATTGCTCAACCTGTCACTGTCAGCCAAGCGCGTATACTACATTTAGCGCGCCTTGTGATTTTATCCGCGCTAGATGTGTCTTATTTTTATCTACATGTGGATGTATCTTGATGTATTTCTACATAAAGTTGAGACAACTATGTTTTGATAGAGGGAGTATTAAAATTTCGTTCGAGTGGTTGTTTCATCTCACTATTCCACTTAATTTTGCGTTGTAAGATTTTCGTTTCTGTCATTCATAGAAGAGTTCGATCTTCGTACGATGTATTAGAGAAGTGCATATCTATTTTCATTTAGAAATGTCAATACGGAAAACTTACAGCATAAAAGTTGGGAGATATGGTGAGACGAAATTTCTCCCTAGAGGAAACTCGACACGGCCCATCGTGTGAGACCAAATAAAATCCGTCTAGAAATGCTCCAAACATGAACATGAAATACAACTTTAGACAATAAACAAAGCTTTCACCTCATCTCCTTCTTTGTCTCGTAGGTGAAGGGAGGCGATCGAACTCCCCTAATCTCCACTAGCTAGGGCGTTGGTCCTCCCTCCCTCCATTTCCCGCTTTGGCGACAGGAGGGGGCTCGTTCGTTCGTTCTGGCCTAGTAGTTAGGGTTAAGGTTTGTGAGTTGTGGTGCCTAGTTGTGGTGGTGGGAGTGGCACTAGACGAATAAATATGTCTCATCTATACACTTGCACCGGTGTCGACCTTCACGGTGGCGACTCTCGGAGTTGATGACAACGTGTGCTTGTCGATCCTTCTGATCAACAACTTGGTCGTCTCGTCGTTTTTAGGATCTGGCGAGATCAGTTTTTCGGCGTGTCATTGGCGTTCATCGTTACCCATGACGGCGCTAGGGGCCGAGTCAAGGAGGATGTTGGTCTGCAGGTGGTGGATCTGTCGTTATTCCTCAATTTTGTCGGTAGGATAGGGTGGATCTTGGTCGAAGACAGCACGGGAATGTTCTCTCGATCAATGTGCCACAGTTTGTTAGGCTAATGTTGACCGATGGAGGCTACACAGGTTTAGTCCCACCTCGCATACGAGAGGAGGCCACAAACAACTTATAAGGGAAAGATTCCCTCCTCCCTTCGGTCCGGGCTTTTGGGATGGAGTGGGCTCTCCGCTGAATGTTGGACCGTGTGCGCATAAACGTTCAAAACATGGGCTGAGTGCTGGGCTGGCCCAAATGGATGCCGACACAGTTGCTGCATGTAGTGGGTCCGTTGATCGATGCAGAAAATTTTATTTACGAAAATGTTTCTTTGGATCTGGCAATGGTAGATGCTCTGTATCTTATCCAAGGTGCGTGTAGACGGCGTTGAAGTTTGGAGGCGGCTGCTAGCTTCGGCAAGTGCATAAAATGCTACAAATGGTATGTACATCTTCTATCTTTTAGCTTTTTATTTGCAAAGTTTTCAGAACAATTGTTTTCTTCTCATTTTTTTCACGTTTGTGTGTTCCTGTAACATGACTTTCTGTTAATTAAAATACTTGCTTGTTTGTTTAAAAAACAGAGTAGATGGCATGTTGAAAAGAAAATAGCAGAGTTCAATAATCTGGCGGTGGATCAGCAATAATTGATCAATGTTGTTCGCGGTGCGCGCGGCCTCTTTTCTTTGGTTACGCTGCCGTTACATGCAGTGATGCAGATCTTCGATTACACTTTGTCCACTCTGTAAGACAGAGGTACTTGTAAGACAGCGTAGCAAAAGGAGGCCTGCCTGTACGCGCGGATCGAGATCACGTATACACACGCCACTCCACTGCAGCCGGGCATGGAAGTGCGGTGGCATCGGATCTGATGCTGTGATTCCGAAACTGCACATGACCGTCATTGATTGCTTACTTTCGGGTTGTACAGCGCGCACCCAGGTTCCATTCACCATTTCCGGTCTCTAGATGGCCTATGTAAACGAATGCAAAGTGATCGTTTGCATTCGGGTGGTTAAAATTTCGGTTTATTTCTAGCCCAGCGGTCAACTGAAATCTCTCCAGCTGAGTGCTCACTGATGCTCGCAGCATCAGCATTTTGACTCGCAAGATCGGACGCCACAAGCATCAATTGTTGACCTCTGACATGATGGTCGACAGATCTTACATAACAATCTGGAAGAAGTCAATCTTAGTACTAAACAAAAATGCTTTTATGTGTCTACTCTTCTATGTTTAATTTTATTACTCCCTCCTATCTATATTTTACTTGATGCTAAAATGAATGTATCTACAACTAAAATGTATCTAGATACATCTATATTAGCATAAGTAATATGAATCGGATGGAGTATTATATATGCCTTAAACATAAAAATAATATTTCTCAAACTGATACAATTTACTCGTTAGGAGAGAAGGAAAGAGGCAGCTTTCTCATCTATGCCTGAAGTAGGCAAGAAACTCACGAATCAACAAAGTGAACACCAGCAGTTGGATTGCACAACCTGAAACTCACAAGTCAGCATTTGTGGAAGGATGTACACCATCCATGGTACACTGTAACCTTTCGGAATAATATCTCCCTGTTCTGCCATCCATGAACAAGAGCATTTGGTTTACTACACAACTGAACCCTCAGACCCACATATTTGAACATTACCGCCGTGGATTCAGCAGTGAATTGAGCAAAACACATGACTTGAATATTATACAGGACGCAGAAACATGATCTAAGAAACCGAATGATAGCCACAAAACAAGAATAAGTGATGCAACTAAACTAAAGACCTCCGCAACCTAACATCAGGAGTAAGACATTTCACTGCATAAATTATGTCATCGGACTGAACATCATTTCAACACCAGTCGACGAAGAACACCACTCTGCTGCATTTAGGACCGCCTACGCAGGCCCATCCGAGATTTAGCATATCTAACAGATGTTAAGGGGATATAATTAAGTACAGTAAATCATAGTGTGGAATAATTAATGCAAAACATGGATAACATATTTGATTACTCTTATAAGCTCTACCATGTCAATTAATCATAATGGTTGTGTAGACAAGTCATGGCCTCATGGGTCAAAATGGGAACTGTTCAACTGATAGCTACTAGGAAGTGAGACTAAATTTGTAGACGCTCGTCCATTGAGGTGAGAGTGTGACTGAACCAACATGAATAAAAATCAGATTCGACCATTTTCTAGGGCATTTCGCCCCAGTGAGCTAAATTTAGCGTCAGATGATATACTTCCAGTTAGTGAGCTAAATTTGAACTTGAACGATCAGGGGTGCCAAATTTACTAATTTAGTGTCAGCAGCTTCAATCAAATGATATACTTTCACTTAGTAAAGCTACCAAATTAATCCTACGAAAAAGATCTGCAATTAGATATAACAGCAAGGAAGTTAATGATCTCCAAATATAGGATACTCTACACGCATGCCCTCGACAGGTGAAGAATGTAGAATAGCTCCTTGGAGACGATTTAGGGCTTCAGTTGAACTGTACTCATCCTGCAGAAAGAAAATTACACTTTGGAATTAACTCTGGAAAATTTAAAACACGTCAATAAAAACAGTAAGAAACGCCAAGGGATTTAGCAGTATCATGTTAGAAGAACATAATGCAAGTTCTCCCTGTCCAACAGTCAGTACTAACTATTTCACCAGAATAATATTGTTTTGATTCCTAAGCATGCAGAGTGCACTTAAGCACACGGTCAATAGCACTTCTACATGAGATGAACATTAAAATATAAAATATAGGTAGAAAGTGACATCTACTAAGATAATGGTCATTTGGTCAAGCTGGAACCATCCATGTTGTATGAAGTAACACTGGCTAAATTAGTAACTCTCCTCTTGTTTGTTAACATGACAGCTAACACTGTCAGGCAAATATGATGTGTTTTCCTCCCAATAACCCAATTATAGAGGTTCAACAACAGAGTACGACTGGATCTTCACGGTTCATTTTATTGGACACAAAACAAATGGAAAAAAAGGAGTCTTCACAGAATTTTATCGCCAGAAATGATCTATTTTAGACATAGTCCTTATTGATTATTTAAGAAAAGTAGAATGTGCTTCTTGGTCTATATGCAGTAGTTACAAATAGGCATCGTAAAATAGAGCACAACAGAAGGCAAGTTTTTGTAATAACAAGTTAGATTGTCTTAATGAAAGATGTGCAATCAAGATAACTAGGTACAAGCACAAAGAACAAAATCTCGATTTGGCACCCATTATACGAAGATATGCATAAACTAGTAGCTCTTTATCAAAAGCACTATGTACTTCATTTATTATTATAATTAAAACAGACAAAATAAATCACGATAAGGGAGCGATTATTTTGTTCTTGATACCTTGAAATCAACAAATGCAACTGGTCCTCCAAACTTGTTTTGCATCTTCAGCTTTATGAATCCCTCACAACTGATCACGAAAATGAGCTTGTCAAAAAACACAATAGTTATTTACCCTATATCATAAGATTACAGGCAATACCTTGAGAAAACATCTGTTAGCTCACGCTCAGAAACAGACTGACCAAGGTTTGCAACAAAAAGGGTAGGGCATGGAGGATTGGTTTGGGGAGCAAACATTGATGGATCCTGCAGTCAAATGCGCATACAAAAACAAGTAAGCCTTGTGCCTAATCCAAAAATAATAATATGTAGGCCATACAAGTTGGCAGGCACAAAGAAATACACAGGAGACTTGTAAAATCATATTAGTTCACACAAGTGTGTCAGCATACAATAGCAACAGAACTCACATCATTCTACCTTTCAACCCCACATCTTCTTTGTTTCAGCATGTTAAAAAGATAACACAGTTACATAATTCTACCAGTACATGTCCCAAAGTTACCCTGCCGATCATAGAGCAGTTTTTGCATTTGGGACAGAATTTCTTCAAATATTTTTCAAACTATATGCAACATTGTAACAACATACTGAATGGAGCAACTCACTTTGTACTACCAGTTCAAATACTACTCCCTCCGTTCCAAAATATAAGATATTTAGGATATTTCAATGTGGACTACTACGGACTCAAATGAGTGAACAGACTTACAGACACACTGAAATGCATCTGAATACATACAATTCAGAAAAAGCTAAAACATCTTATAATTCAGAACGGACTGATACTTGTTATTTAAGTTAATAACTGGCATTTTCTTCAAGAAGTCGATGACTTGCACAGATAGCTTACTACAAGAGGCTAGTGAACTTCTTGCCTTCATATCATTGAAATCGCTACTGTTATACTATAATTGCAGAGGTTGCGGAACAGACAGTATAAAAAAGCAGTGGCCATCTTTATATTCAGAAATTTACTTGTGAATGGAATTAACAATATTATAACAAGCTTTACTATGAGGATGGTAAGCTTAATAAGATTTGCAGCAATTCTTCACAACTGTCTTATGGTTAAAAACTTATGTCAGTACTAGACCAACATATTCACAAAGGTTGGCCAAGAAGAAATTATCAAGAAACATTAGAAAGCCCCCTCCGTATGAAACTACAATAACCTAAAATTGGGATCACTTTTTAAATATCTTGTTTTAATACTTTTATCCAACAAACCCCGTACATGATTGAGATACACATATCGAGATGCAAGAATCGTCTCACCTTGCTGAAGGCAGTACTGGAGCCAGTATTTGCGTATCTGCAAGTTGGAAATGGTAATAGTTAGAATTATGACATTTCCTGAATATAGATGCCCGATTTAGTATTTGTTGTCTTCTAGTAGCAGCTGCGGGATAGCTCAAGCTGACTTTCCTAACAAAATCACATAATAAGACTGTGCTCAAGTAGTGTGCCATAACCTTTGTGCAGAAGGATAAGCATTCAAGCTGTGTGAAGAATTACCCATTCCGGACATGTGAATATTGCTTCCAGCACCTGATATGGCGCAAAGTGTGCCAAAGATGTGCAAGGTGAGTGTTTCGCAAAGATGAAGTGGAATTTCACCGAGGATATGAAGTCACAGATAACAGGGCTAGTTTGATATAAACACAAAGAAAACAATAGTATACAAATTATAGGACCTCCTCAGTGAGGAGCTGCTATAGAATCGTGGATTTGGAATAGTCTACATATTGCTATGTGAGTGTAATGAAGCTACAGTATCCATCAACATGAATACATGGTGGTGGGTAGATCAAGCAAGTGTAAAATCGATAAGTACTTTCCCCACAATACAGAACCTAAGCTACTGGAATAATACCTGAATCAGGAAGGTCCCTTGGATTTCTAGATTTTTTCCCAGATGTAGGGAAATCGTAATCTAAGCAAAAAAAAAAAGGAAGGGTGTGAGCAACAGCGGAATAAAGAACAGGCAGTTAGGCACATAATACAATAACATAAAAGAACAAAGTATGCAACCTGTTCTCGGGCGCTTTGGTCTTGAATTGGCTTTCGCGAGATCCACATGAATCGAACAATTCTTCTCAAGGTCAAATGTCAATCCCTGCAAAAAGAAGTGATTCCGAAAATCAGCACTAGCGCCGCTGGTAACTTGACATGGCATTATCTTCAGCGTGATGTAAAAAATTAGTTTCAGGGGAGCAGTTGATCCAATAGTAATAACAAAGAAGAAATAACTGAATGTCATGCTTAATCATGGACAATCGAGATCTTACATTTGTGGCACTCATTGCAGCTAACGCAGAAGGTTGATCTGCAAACACAGCAAACGCATACGACTGCAACACAGGAAAACCAGGTTGGGTTAAGCACAGCATTCATAAAAAAAAAAAGGATCGGCGGAGGGAGACTCCCATCCCATGCCAAGCCAAGGGTCAGCAAACCCTAGAAAACGGGAGGGGTTTGACCGTTCGGGGCAAGGGGAGAACGGGTGGAAACCTGAGCTGATTTGCCGGAGCGGAGGTGGGAGGAGACGTATCCGGGGAAGTCGCGGAAGAGGTTGTAGACCTCGCGGGGCTTGACGTCGGCGGGGAGGCCGGCGATGAAGAGCGTGCGCAGCTCGTCGCGCGGCGGCGCCAGGGGCTCCGCGCGGTCGAAGTAGCCCCCGTAGGCCGGGGGCGGGGGCTGGGGCGGGTAGGCGGCGTGGTGGCGGTACGCGTACGCGGAGGCGCCCGGCGGGGGAGCGGGCGGGGCGGCGTAGGAGGAGGGCGGCGGGTTGTAGTAGGAGGAGGCCATGCGGGCTGGCAATGGGGAGAGGACGGGACGCGATGCCGCGTCGGCGGAGGAGCGATGGGGACTAGTGTGCTGAGGTGCTCGCCGTCGTCCGTGCGGCCGGCGGCGGCGGCGGGGGATTTGCGGTGCGTTTCGGGGTGCCCGTGGGATTGTTTGGGAGTTCCCGATTTGGGTTGGCCGCGGCGTCGTGGTAGGCCGGGACTCTAAACGGCGTCCAGTGATCCGCCCGACTCGCGAAATTCCTTTTTTTTACATCACTAGTAAAAGTGCCCGTGCGTTGCAACGGGAGTGGAGAAATATGAAGTCACAGGAAGGCTAGAAAGTAAGTTCTTGTTAGTTCAATCGCAATGTTTCGCACAAACCAACAAGTTTCGGTTTGAGAGAAGCTGTCCCAATGTCATGATTGTCATTTTATGCATTCAAGATGGTTTAGATAGACCCTACATGCAATTCCAACAACTCGTGTTTAACTTAACAGTAAAATGCCCGTGCTACAGATACATAATTTTTAAAAATGGGGTATTGAATTATGCGTGAGATGGAGTAGTTTATCGAAGCGGTGACATCAAAATACATATAGATCCAAATGACTCCGAACAAAAGGTGGTTGACACAAAGCAATAAGCACATGTAGAGATCCATCTATTGAAATGATGGATTTATTTTATAACACATTTCTCCACCCTTGGCCATCCCTTTTATCATGACCAACGATATATCGAGTGTTTTATGCTCTTGTGGTGCTTCCATGATATGGAACAACATAAGCACATTCTAAAAATATTTTATCAAAAAAGATGTCGGCAATGTGGACTCGAGAAAAAAAACCTATATAATAACATATGCCAACATTATAGTTTCAAGCAATTAATGAGAAAAAATATATTCAAAAATCACTGAAGCAACATTATACAAAATCTTATCACATGAGATGTGAACCTTTTGTATGTATACTCTCAAATTGCATATACTATCAACACATAAGTAAGCGTGTAAGTGCAAGGATCAACTCTTTGTCTCGATCTGTATGTAAAATTTATGAAGCATAGACGCTTCAAAGAAATTCAGTGTACCGATTTTCAGATTACACATGTGCGTACCGTATTTTATAGAAAGGCAGACAAAATTTGCAAAATCATGGCGTAGCTGCAAACAGCTAAGAGAGAGAGACACACCATCATATTACAGTCATTAGCTTACAATCTCTCAGTACAAATTTTTTTTAGGGATGTCTCCTACAATCCTACTTCTATCATATCGTTACACCCTCTCTCCTTGCAATGTATATTGTTCTTAATAATCAGGAAAGGAACGAGATAGGTGTATGTGCCCAACGGGAGGAAGCAAGTAACCTTATATACGGAGTAATAAAAATAAGAAAAGAAAACACAGACCCATGCCGCACACCTTACTCACTCCACCTCGCTCAAGCTCCCTCCCTCTCTCATCTTCCTCACTCCACCGCACACACCTAGCACACTCCCCTGCCTCCCGCCCTCTGCTTCGCTCCACCTCGCCAGTGCGGTCCAAGAAACAGCCCGACGAGGCTCCTCGGCAGTCCCCGACGGCCTCCAGAGACCCCACAGGCTCCTCGCCGCCAGCCCGCCACTCAATCGGCTCCACGGCGAGGAGCAGGAGCACCTCCTCGGGGACCCCTAGGAAGGCCCGATTGGAGCAGCGCGCAGGGTACCTCACATGAGAGCTTTTGCCAATTTGCCTTGATGTTGCTCAAGATGCACGGTATGGATGCAGTATATGATTTATGTCAAATTTTTCCTAGATTGCAATTTGCAAACTCATGGATCTGTGGAAATGGAGGAGTAAGAGTGTTAAATTCATATATTCATCGAACTTACCAGAGATCAAATCGACACGTCGAGGGGATCTGCCAATTTTCACCGCCGTAGCTATTTGCATAAGTCGGGGTTTGCTCGCCATGCTGATTGTCTCGGAGGAGTAGAGCGAAATTTGGGCAAGTGGGTCCGTGTGTGATTTGCGATTTGTAATAATTGAAAATTAAGTTTATAGAAGGTGGCATGGGAAGGTGATTATTCTGTCTGTTTGTATAAGGAAGGTGCTCTCATCTTAATTATCACATTACCTGTGGGACGTTTAGAATGTCATATTTTCTTTCGCACAACTTATGAATAGTATTGAGCAGACTGGAGCACGTACTGGCTTCCAAGCTAATCAAACGTCAAGTTCAAAAAAATTGACATATATTCTACTGAAAGAATCAGTGATACTGTGTATGGTTGTCCAACATATTTCCTTTTTCTCCTGATAGTTTCAAAAACTGCAACTTGTTTGTTATTCGACTTGTGGATGACGAATATTTGTTCATGGCTACAGACAGGGACGTACTTCTACCACAGGCACTTCAGAATGCAGAGGTCTATTGTGGATGTGGCAGACGGGGATGATGTACCACGAGAACATCTACATCCAGATGGTTGGCCTCTCCTCCGACCCCATGAGATGGATCGGTGAGACACAGGTAACCGTCAGTTGTTGATATCCAAATGCAAAATCACAAAAATGTTTTATGATGGTAAGAGTTTCGAGTAAATTTCAAAACACAGAAAACATTACCCTGAGAATTTTCCTGCAAATGGCACTGGCAGTTCAACTCTGAAATTTTGAACTGGAATCACCCTAGAAAAGTTAAGTTTACCGGTGAATTGGATGCTTTACATCTCATCAACTTGATTAGTTCCGAAAATGGATACACCGCTTTCCTGATATAATTTTATCATTTGATACTTTCTAGTTATGCAGACATGTCGAGTTCAATTATTATTACGCACTATAGTTAAATAAAATGAACTGTTTGTGCAACATACATATATATATGATAGCAAAAGGTATGGCTAGGATTTCTTTTATGAAAATTCTTACTCTTGTCAGCTAACTAATCGTTTAAGAAAAATATGGGATGTTGCTACACACTCAATATAGTTAAGCAAGCATGGCCTTAAAGATGCAGCTAATGGTGATAAAATTATCGTAATGCACACATAGTCAGCTCTCGCTGATAACCTTATCTATTGACTTAACTGGAATTGTTCACTAATAATGGTCAATGGCATAGCACTTTAATCTGAATCTCTCATAACCTTAATAATTCAGGACACTTTCCTTTAGGAAATGCTATTTTCTCCTTGAAATCTTTCATGTCAGATGCTGTCTGATGGTCGAAAATGATAGGAGATTCTGCGTCAATTTCTGGTGTTAACGACAGCTACCGTGGTTTCTTAATGTGTTGCAGTCGTTACAGTTGTTGCTATTATCTCCCTTGACATCTGGCTGCTCATATTATGGGGTTCCATTTAAATCATTCAAAACAGACTCATGCAGAATAATAGCTGACTGCTTCCTAAATAGTTTGATACCCTTCTGCAAATTAGTTTTTCGAATTAATTAGTTGCAGCACGGATATTGATTGTAATATAATATTGACAGTAATATAATTTTATGATACATGTGTTACAGCGTGAGCTAGTTCGTCCTGTCCAATGTTCCATGAGTTTTAGCAAAACCAAGCCGCATGACGAGCTACAAGAGTTTTAAAATAATATTGGCCTATATGGATGTTAAATATAAGGAATTTCTGAATAGTCATAAAGTGTAGTAAGCTTCTAACATACCCATCTGATTGCAATGACTCGTGAATACACTGCTCTATTGGCCAGTTAGTTACTTCAAGGTCTGGCCACTTATCACCTTTGTTGAAGTCACTAATCTGAGAAGCAATCTTAAGATGATTCTCAACACCCAGTAGTTGTTAAATAGAAAAGAGCATGACATGTCTATGTAAAATAAATGTTATTTCACAAACAATGTAAACTGAGTAAGTATGGGAGTAGTAAACGCTCACCGTAAGTTGCAGGTCGGGCTGGCTCATCCGAGAGCTGAACGAGTCAAGTACCTGTATGTGGCGGTTTGGTGCATCGACATTACATATATACCAATGGTGAATTGACATTACATGCTGATAAAGTTGGACACCATTATGTAGTTAGGATTATCCTGGACCTTATACAATAGTGGTCAGTCTGATGTCCTTTTAAGTGATAACATAGATGAAAGTGAGATCTGAGCTGATATTGTTGGCACATACTTGAACCAAAAGAGCTGACAACAAAGAAATCCAATAATTAGTTAACTGTCAGTATTTGTATGCAGCGATTAGGCCCATCGACGTCAGTATTTGTATGCAGCGATTAGGCCCATCGACGTTAAGTAAAATCCAATGATTTATATTCGCGTTAACTGGCACAAAGAGCTGACAACAAAGAAAGTAAGTGGCATCCATAGTTTTAGATTTAAATATGTATGTAATCAGAAAGTATTGTGATGTTACCATCCATTGTGGAAATATTTTCTTACGTCTCATCCAACCATCCATTGTGTTAAAACAAGCACTCTAGGTCACTGCGCTTCAAGCATGCGTCTAGTATCTGCACCAGTTTGATCTTTTGAGGCAAAGACATGATGTATTCTTATAATTTCTCTTCGGTCATCGCTTCCATGGGCAAAACATTTGTGCTCATCTATATCAAGATAAGCAAGAGTTGTTAGAAAATAAAAAGATAGTCATGCGGATCATATTAATTCAATTAGTCATTGAAAGGACAAGTATGCGAACTTTCCCATCAATAGGATTGGCAAGCTAAGTGAATGTAAAAAGGCAATATACTTAGTTGCTTCCTTTCCAGAGTATGATGCCAGATTATACTTTCTTTGGGAATATGTTATAACCATGAAAATAATACACCTTAGGATAAGACTTTGCTTGCTGTGGTAGATTTACAAAGATTTTATTTGTTGCGGTAGATTTTACTATGCCAGAATTTTTTTTCTGTCTAGCCTAGCGTAGCCTTAGTAGGTGTATAGGATCCAGCCTAATTTTTATTATGTGCATTCACCTACATGTTACACTATATCTACCGCAGTGGCAACTAACATGGAATTTCCTTTCATGTTCACACTATCTCTACGGCTGTGGCAACTAACATGTACTTTGGGTACAGGGAGATGCAAGAGTTGCAACAATTGTATAAGATGAACATAAAGTTTTAGCAATTCCATGAAAGGTATATCTTTAATACTCAGGCATCTACTTTCGAACCAATTTAGAGGGGAGACAACCATCATGCCAAACCAATTTAGAGGGGCGATCAACTTATCTCTATAACCCATGTTACTCTCTAGATGCAACAGGAAACATTGATTAGGCTAGAGGCATTATGACCTGACACACGCGGCCTCCTAGCTTTGTTAACAGATCGAGGAAAGATAATACCGGTACATCTTTTCTAGTACATCTTTTCTATCTACATGATAACTCCAGTCACGTGAGAAATACTATGAAGTAAATAGATTGCATGTTATGCTATGAAGTAAATAGATATCAAAGCCTGAAACCTCAAATATCCTATCAGATTGGTATTAGTGAACTATTAAAACATGTTGACCTGACACACCAGATTACCGCAGATTCTCACATGATGGGGAAGTTCTTCCAAAAAATAGGGACACAACCAATTTACAAAGTGCACACAGCTTAGAGGTGTGATTACGTACCTCCACTCTGATCCCAACAGAGGTTGTAAACTCTCCCTGATGATTCGCATGATAATACCAGCCAAGGTATGAAACAACAAGTCTCCTCACAAATCTTCATATACAACTTAGAGGTGTGGTTACGTACCTTCCCTGATGATCCGCATATACTCTCGAGGAGATCTCTCGCATAACAATGCTTGAGGGTACCTTTTATATGCATGCACCAGAAATCATCCAGCCATGCTTGAGGGTACCAATCTGAAGGGATTATATGATTTCAGGCAAGTACCGATATGGTTGATCAGGAAATGATGAAGTTTCCTTTGTTCTGTGTAGGTGCGAGATCAGGAAATGATGGACGGTCGGAGGCTTCCTTTCCTTGTTTCCTGATGGTGTGGTGATGAAAATCTGTGGAAATGATGGAGTTTGCTTTCATGTTGCCCTCAAATTATGGTGCGGTAGAGATGGTGAAATAATGGTGCGGTGATTTTGCTGTGGAGTTTCTTTTCCTGCTGCCCTCAAATTATGGTGCCGTATAGATGCTAAATTGTTTGAGGCTTCCTTTCCTGATGGTATAGATGCTAAATTGTTTTAGACTTCCTTTCCTGATGGTGTGGTGATGAAAATCTGTGGAAATGATAGTTTCCTTTCCTGTTGCCCTCAAATTATGGTGCGGTGATTTTACTGTGGAGTTTCTTTTCATGTTGCCTGAAAAGGTGTAGTTTCCTTTTGTAGAGATGCTAAATTGTTTGAGGCTTCCTTTTGTGTTGCCCTGAAACAGTGGAGTTTCCTTTGCTGTGGAATGATGGCGTGGTTCAAATACTGATTTCGTCAAATGATGGTGCGGTGGTAAATTGTTTGAGGCTAGGTGGAAGGGCAAGATGGTCATAATGAAAATATGTAGGACGAAACTTTGGACCGGAGGAAACAGAACCAGTTCTTCCTTTTTAGATGGTAGAGACTCGCGAAATTCCTGACCAAACATGTAACCCCTGTAGAAAATAATTTCAAAATAAAGCTTGAGGTTTATTTGAAAAAAAATTAAAAAAAGTTGTGATTCATTCGAACTTTCCTTTTCTTTTTGAGTGGAAGGGGAGATTTCATTTGAACTTTCCTTTTCTAGAGGCATTTGTACCTTTCTGATAGGATGAAGGGCACATGTTACTTGGTATTATGGTATTACTTACTCTATTAAAATTTATCGAACGATGACTTTTGATGCCTGGTTTTGACATGCCATTATTTTCTACATTGACGATTTTGACTTAGAAAGTACTAGCTAGCTCCGTTTAAAAATGTAAACCATTTTGGAACGGAGCTATATATGATACGACGATAGATGCGGGTGGTAGGCAGCGTCCGGGCAAGGAATAGTAGTTGCTTGTTGGACAAAGAAGTGATATAGGTCCATTTCATGTTGGATTTACTTGATTCTAAGACCATGGACATGTAGGTCTAATTCAAGTGAAAAATGGTTGGTTTTGGAACCGTCCTCGATTTTGTGTGATGCAAGCATCGCTTGATAATACATGCACGCGTGTCTACATTTATGGGATCAAAAAAATCTCTCTCTTCTATTTACTCCATGACATGTGGGCCAAGCCTCCCAAACCCACGCATGCATGCCTACTTTACAAGCTTAGAAGCCAACCAACAGGAGGATCGGCTTTTCTTGTCGGACCCCATGAACGGATGCCCATTATGTATTGGACCGAACCAGTTAGCCTTTGGTTCGCTTTTCCTACACGGAATGCATGATTTCAAACTAGTATAAAAATTGTATCAGAATGGATTTTCCTCAGTGAATCTAATGGAGATCTTATCGGAAACATTATAGTCGGATAAAATAGTACAGAGGTTGTCCATTCACATTTATTGAGAAATGCATTTACTTGAAGGTAAAAAAAGTGGTGTAATCAATATTTCCAAGAATAAATGGGAACTTAAATTTCAATGCGAACTTGGTGAAGTTTCAAAACCTCACAATGTCCTAGTTAGATATATAAAAAAAAAAAGAGACCCATGGGCACTAGCACCCAGGGCTTATTCTTATAGAAGAAGCTCAATGAGCCGCAAATCCGCATCCGAGGAGATTCGAACCCGGGTTGCGGGGTAGCCACCAACTCGAGCTAACCATCGCGTCCTAGTTAGATATAAGACAATACTTGGGGAAGTAAACTTTGAACCAAACAAAGCCCATACTTTTTCGTATCAAAACATGAGGCTCAACTTTGGACCACGACTTTCATGATCACCTAGTGCAACTTAAAGTTGAAAAAACGTGCTGCAAACTATCCACGGAGTACTCCAATACTTGATTGGATTATCACATCATGGAATATGCACTCACAAACCCATAGGCTCTTGGAGTAAAAAAAATCGGATGTCAACACCAATAATATAGCACCATGGCCAAACACTTAGCTAAGGTAAATGCATAGAGGAGGGAAATGATCACCACACATGCGACCCGAAAATCATATGACAATCGTAGAGGCCAAGTATGACAATATGTGTGATGTCAACTTTTTGTAACTTGTAAGAGATCCCTCTTATGATTTGCTTTTTTTTGACACGGAGAAAATAGAAAAAAGTGCAGTCATGATCGCACATAAGTACATGCAATCTACAATATTCGTATAGACAACTTACGAGGCAGCTATATACTTATTGTCTTATGCAAGTGCTATTATGCATATCTTACATACATAGTTTGATTTTATGCTATTAGCATTGTATCTAGATGAAGCGGAATCAATCGTTGTTTAGGTGGCTAATTATTATGTCCTGTATCCTGTTTAATCGTGCTAATCTCTTTAGTGGGAGATGATATATAATAGATAACTCCATGAAGCTTTGTGTTTCTGTTCATGCATGGCAAACTTGAACTGTTTAAGCCGGAAAAGATGGTTACATCACCAACCAAATTTAGGTGATACAATGATTTGGAGAGGATGCGCCAACAAAGTACTAGGTGAGTTACTCCTTGTTTTTTGTCAGCTAAAAAGTGGGAAACAATGGTTCTATGTGACACTGTATGTGTTCTCGGAGGATAAAATACGATGGGATTTTTGGAACGCAAAATTTTCGAAATGTTGGAATAAGAAAAAAAACGTAATTAAAGTTTTTTTTTTTGAAAAAAATCTCTTGAATCCCAAAAGGCCTTCATTTGCTCGTCGACCGTCCCAACTCGCGACCCAGTGCTCGTGGGCTCGTGGCGTGGTCCGCCCCGTCCCTGGACCGACCGACCGCAGTCCACTCTGGGTCTCCGCCGCCGTGCCCGTGAGGCCGTGCCTGTGCAGTGCACCCCCGCGCCGCTCCCCCTTCGCACTGCCTCGGCGTCTCCGCGGCGCGACGATGAAGCCGCCGCCGCCGTCGCCGCGGCAGAGCAGCCGGGGGTGGGGAGGCGCGCCGGGCCGCCGCCGGGCCTTCGCGTGCGCCCTGGCCGGGGCCGTCCTCGCGCTCGCGCTCCTCTGCCTCTTCTACGGCGCCGCCTTCGGGCCCACCCTCCGCCGCCGGCACCCTCGCGCCCCTCTCCGATCAGTCCAGCAGGCCCAGGCCCCCGTCCCCGCCGACCTCGCGCTCTCCTCCCTCCCGGTCCGCACACCCAGCCTCTTCCCGCTCGTGCTAATTAATGGTGGGGTGGCTCGATTCGCTGACTGACTCGGTATGCTGCTGTGTGCGCGCGCAGGTGTGCGACGCGGTGCACTCGGAGCTGATCCCGTGCCTGGACCGGGGCCTGCACCACCAGCTCCGCCTCAGGCTCAACATCTCCCTCATGGAGCACTACGAGCGCCACTGCCCGCCCGCGCCCCGCCGCCTCAACTGCCTCATCCCCCCACCCGCTGGCTACCTGGTGAGACACACCATCGATCGATCACATAGGCATCGATCATGTGCTGCGTTGCAGATTACTTGTTGCTGTTTCATGGCTTGTTTGTTTTCGCTCATGCCGATCGATGCGATTTTCGTAGGTGCCAATCAGGTGGCCGAGGAGCCGGGACGCGGTGTGGAAGGCCAACATACCGCACACGCACCTGGCCGCCGAGAAGTCGGACCAGAGGTGGATGGTGGTGAACGGCGCCAAGATCAACTTCCCCGGGGGCGGCACCCACTTCCACGCCGGCGCCGACAAGTACATCGTGCACCTCGCGCAGGTTTGCCACCTTCAACCCACCGCCTTCCGGTTACCTTTCGAAACCTAGTTAACGAACACCAATGCCCACTTGCCTGACGCCAGATGCTGGAGTTCCCGAACGGCAAGCTGAGCAACGGGGGCAGCATCAGGACGGTGCTCGACGTGGGCTGCGGGGTGGCCAGCTTCGGGGCGTACCTGCTCCCGCTGGACGTGATCGCGGTGTCGGTCGCGCCCAACGACGTGCACGAGAACCAGATCCAGTTTGCGCTCGAGAGGGGGATACCGTCGACCCTCGGCGTGCTGGGCACACGGAGGCTGCCGTACCCGAGCCGCGCGTTCGAGCTGGCGCATTGCTCCCGCTGCCGGATCGACTGGCTGCAGAGGGACGGGGTCTTGCTGCTGGAGGTGGACAGGGTGTTGAGGCCTGGAGGGTACTTCGTGTACTCGTCGCCGGAGGCCTATGCTTCTGATCCGGCGAACAGGAAGATATGGAAGCAGATGAGCAGTCTTGCTCGGGGGATGTGTTGGAGGATTGCTTCGAGGAAGGGCCAGACGGTGATATGGGTCAAACCATTGACGAACTGGTGTTATGTGAAGAGAGAGCCTGGAGCACTTCCTCCCATGTGTGGCCAGGATGATGACCCAGATGCTGCTTGGAATGTCCTCATGAAAGCATGCATAACTCCCTACTCCAACAGTAATCTCACTTTTCCGATTTGCCTCAAGATTATAACTGAATACCATAGTCTATTCTTTACCGTCTCTTGCTTTCTTCTAGAGTTTTGCTTCAGATATACTCTACCCTGGCAAAAGTTCACACATGCTAGAGCAGATCAAGGGCCAAGATTATAAACAGTAGCCACATCCTTTGTAGCATTGGTTAGCCATAACATTAGAAGGGTACTTTGGTCAACCTCTTACCCGAAGGGATTACCCCATGACAACCCTGTAATGATTGGTTCACCTTATCGCCCACTAATTGGATGAAACCACGCTCTATCACTTGCCGTTAAGACATCATCTATGCCCTTCTTCTGCAATTTCATCCCACTTGACACCCTAGGCCTCCACATATTACCCTCTACTGCTGTTTTGCTGGCTGTCAAATGCCTGCATGCCACCATCATTTGTTACCTGCATTTCTTCTGGTTTAAATCTGTAGGAGAATATTGCTGTGATTGGTTTCGTATTTATTTAGATATGCAAGGTTTCTGCAACTAACATTTTAAGTTTTAAACTGTAGTAGGATATTGCCGTATTTGGTTGAGTGCATCTGTTCATGTATGTATGTTTACCTGTTGCTGTAACTATGAATTTCTCAATACAAGTTTCTGTAAAGTAATTTTCAACTTCACTTGTAGTTTTTCCATAAATTACTCTTAATACTCCTAGCATACCTGTATCCCGATGCTGTAACGTTATTTTATTTAACCAGGAGTACACAAGGTTAAAGGAAGTGATCTGCTTCCCTGGCCACAAAGGCTCACAGCACCACCCCCTCGTCTGGAAGAGATTGGAATCAGTTCGAAGAATTTTTCTGACGACAATGTGAGTACTTCGATGCCGGATTTTGTGATACGAATCCACACCCTTTTTGATCATGGTCTCTAGTGTCTAACCATGGAATACTGTTTGCAGGAAATTTGGCATTCTAGAGTTGCTCAGTATTGGAAACTTATGAAATCTGAGATAAGGAAGGATTCCTTTCGAAATGTTATGGATATGAATGCTAACCTTGGCGGATTTGCAGCATCACTGAGGAAAAAGGACGTCTGGGTAATGAATGTTGTCCCTTTCACGGAATCTGGAAAACTGAAAATCATATATGATCGTGGGTTAATAGGCACAGTCCATAATTGGTAAGATCCCTGTGCAGTATCTTCTCGCCTACTTCTCATCTATTCATTTCCGATTAAATTGTTTGAATGTTGACTATGCATAATTAAATTCTTAGAATCTTTGTTGTTATGTGGCACACAAGAGACAATTTGATAACTGCATCAGAGGTTTTAATTACAGAAAAAAGATCAAACAGTTTGGCGAGTATTGATATGTGGAACTTGTTTTTGTTGTGGTTATCCATTCGAATATCACATTTTGGTGCTTCCCAAAGCGGTGCATTATTTCCCTATGTGTGTTGTAGTAATAGTATTTTTGTTGTTTCATTTTTTAGAGGTGCATGCCATTTTCCATCAGAACTCATAAAATGGGCAGCTATCGACCTCATGTTCTTTTTTTAAAAAAATTAACCACCTCTCACATTCCAAACATGCCATCATGATTGGAACCAGAGTTCACTCCACGGAGTTTTTTCCTCGTAGCTGTTATAAACAGTACCCTGCCATTAACTGATGGCCGCAGGATAAATTGTACAGTCGAATTGCACCAAGATGAAAAACCAGATGCCTGGTGCTCCAGTATTGTCTAACAGTTTCTGTTGTTGCTTCGCATAATGTCAAACATTGTGGATTCACGGTAATTGTTGAAAGAAGTGAGAATCTAAAAAATTGTTGAAAGAAGTTCTGTGTGCATTGTTCTGTGCATTTTCATACTTTTTTTTGAACTATGCATTTTCATACTTGAGATTCTACAATTGGCTCCTGCTTGATTTATAATGGTTGTTTCTTACTGAAGGTGTGAGTCATTCTCGACGTACCCTCGCACCTATGACCTCCTTCACGCCTGGCTGTTGTTCTCTGAGATGGAGAATCAGGGCTGCAGCCTGGAGGATCTGCTGATCGAGATGGACCGCATCATGAGGCCTCACGGATACGCCATTATCAGAGACACCGCTCCTGTTGTAAACTACATCAAGAAGCTTTTACCGGCGCTGAGATGGGACGACTGGTCATCTGAGGTGAAACCAAAGGAAGACGCGCTTTCGTCAGGTGACGATGAAAGAGTCCTGATCGTGAGGAAAAAGTTATGGGATCAGGCACTGCAGCCTTCGTAGCAAGCAAGCAAAACATAGCTGTTGTTCTGATCTTAGTTAGCCGCTGTTAACTGTGATCCCCCAAATTCTCAGGTGTATTATAGTTTTGGACCTTTTTCCACTAGCGCTTTCACTACCCTTTCTCCTTATCCTTTTGGCTGTGATGGAATGTTCACAGAAGTGTTAGGAGTGCGACATGTAGACTTCAGTGGTTCAGAGTACATATGACATGGCTGTCGAAAATGCTGATCTCCACTGGTACTATCGTCAAGATGTGCTTCGCTCCTGTGCTGTGTATGGTCTGCTCCATCCCATTTGTAAATAGATATGATGCTTTGAACATTGATACAGAGTATGTTTTTCGTACGGAAGCTAATAGTTACACTTTACCTGACCATTCTAATTTCACATGGATTTGACGAAATCTCCGGTAAAACATTTGATGAAATTTCGTTTGAAACGAGAGAGAACCTGGTCTCGACCAACGGAAGTACAATTTTTTACAAATGCTTTGGAGTAGTATGTACTGAAATCTTCAAAATTTGTTGAGGTTTCATTTGAAACGAGAGAGAACCTGTGAGGGCAACGAACACGTCACACTGACGATCCAAACGGCTTCCACTACCACCGACGGCGCGACACTCCTCGCACCGACCCCGCCATGGCCGAGCTGCGGCACGCCACGGTAGCGGCGGCGGCGGCCCGCGCCTCCAGCTCGCCTGCGAAGCGCGACGCGGAGGCGGCCACCTCAGCCTCCTCCCCGTTCCTCCCCTCCTCCCGCGGCGGCGATGGCGGCAAGGACTGCGCGCCCCGCTCCTCCCCTCCGCTGCACCAGAGGTGCCCCCTCCCTGCCCCCGTGCGCGCCCTCCTCGCGCTCGAGGACCCTAGGTCGCCCTCCGCCCCGTCCTCCTACCGGATCCTGATCGCCGTCCTCTCCTGCCTCGCCCTCGCCGCGCTCGTCTCCGCCCCTTCCCTCTGGTCGCACCTCGTGAGTCCTTCACTCACTTGATCCCATCGATTTCCGTTGCATTTCAGCGGGATCCCTGATGCTTACTTACATACTTACACTCCAATCCTGTCGTTGTTGGACCATAGAATGCGCCCTACCTGTGCCGCAAGGACGGGATTCGGCTCCAGTGCCCCGGGGTAAAGTGACCTTGATCTCAGCGTGCATCTGGAGGAATGCTAGTGAACACCATCTCTTTTAACGTTTGTTTGTTTGGCTCGGTGTGTTAATTACCATTCAGGTGAATGGGCGGGGCTCTCTGTGGGAGAATCCGCATGCCGCGGCCACGTCCTGGAAGCCGTGCGCGGAGCAACACAGTGATGAGATCTCAGGCAAGTACTGAATTTCATTGCTCTGCAAAAATTGCAAACTGCTGCGAAAGATGTTTCATAACTTTAAGACTCTTGTCATTTCCATGTATCTTGATACTACTGCAAGATATTGCCTAGATAGCTGATAAAATTTGCTAAAAGTCATGTACCCTATCACTTTGGTGTGTTGTAAGTAACTCAAAGATTAGACCTGCTAGAATTATTGTACAGTAATAAAAATTCCACAGTTCGTGCACCAAGTTGGATGCTTGGAGAAACAAATATACTTCTGCCATCAGAAATACTCTCTCCACATTTGTTTCTGTAAAGTCTAGTGTATTCACGCACATGAGCTCGTGAGCTAGTGTATGCCTGGATGGGTGCACATAACACATGATTCCTGTCGTTTTCTCCAAGTGTAGAGAAACCAATACCTCATTCAGTTCTCGCTATGCCTTTTTGTCATAGTACACGAGCTTTGTTCATGAAACCATAACCCCTGTCGTTTGTCCTTGAGAAAAGGGATCGACAATTCTCTTCATAACTCGACTCAGAAGAAACATATGGGCGTTCATCCTCTATCTATGCTTACAAAACCTTAGCTTGGCAAACATTCACTTGAAATCATGGTTGCATTCTGAGGTTGTCTTTCTCTCTCTACTATTCTGCAGATCTTGTGTCAGAGAATGAAACTTCTGGGTATATTTTTATTCATGCTGAGGGTGGATTGAACCAGCAACGGATAGCTGTACGTATGTGCCCTATTCACAATATCAACTTGCTGAATTCTTCTCCTTTAATAACACATGATTATTATTTTTGTTTCCAAGCTTAAACTTCGATGGAAATTAATGGCTTATGAAGATTTGTTTACTTCCTGTGCCAGATTATTTATGTATCGAAAATATCTTAAGTACTTTATATCGAACCTTCACTAGTTAATTGCACTACATGATAAATTTGCAGATATGTAATGCTGTCGCAATTGCTAAGATAATGAACGCTACACTTATTTTGCCTGTGCTGAAGCAGGATCAAATATGGAAAGACCAAACGTAAGTGATGAATAAGATTTCTTTTCTTATTCGACTCCTACTTGTTTACACCTGTTTGTATCTATAATATTTGACAACCTTTATATTCTGTTCAGGAAATTCGAAGATATCTTTGATGTAGATCATTTTATAAATTATTTGAAGTTTGATGTGCGCATTGTTCGAGATATTCCTGACTGGTTCACAGAAAAAGATGAGCTGTTCACCAGTATAAAGTTAGTTGCTCCACCTTTTCATCTGTCTTACATTCTGTCAAGTTTAAAACTTGATAAATGCTTGAATGATATTTATTTGGGAGCACTATTTTGTTTCATATTAGAATCGACATTAACATGGCCAGGCGGAATAAATACTCCTAGACAATATGCCCATGAACAACAAGCTAACCAAATGACTTCTGCTGCTTGGTTTATCTGTATAGTTATGTCATTTGCAAACTTGCATATGCTTTTACATGTATGTTATACTGTTATGCAAGAACTTGCTAGTCCATGCAACTCAAGTTGTAGGTGCTTTAAACCTCATTAATGGCTCCCCAAGTCTGCTTGTTCAATTCAAATTATCACTATATTGGAAGCTGAGATTTTTGCGTGTGCGAGAAAATCGTATTGCTGGGGCATTGCAATGGTTCCTGCTTCTCCTAAGTTCTCTTTGTTTCCTATAATTTCTTCATCTGCAATAGGCATCTGTACCAATGACTAGATTATGTTGCTAAACTGGTTGATACTGTTATCCCAGTTTATCATAGAGTACAAACCAGGGATTTGGTTACCGCCCGGGAAATCTGGTTCCCGGCCGGGAACCGGATATCCCGACCACCCGCGGGAATTGGTCTAACCGGGATAAAAATCCCGATTTTTTTGTTTTTTCGCGAAAAAATTAAATTTTAGCGAATATTCTCTTTGAATTTAAATTTTCGATTTTGAATTCGTCCGGTAACCGGGCGGGATTTCCCGGTTACCGCGGTAACCGGGAATCCCGAGCACCCCCGGGATTTTTTTCCTGTCGGGAGCCAAATCCTTGGTACAAACTACAGTGGCAGCTGCCATGCGCGTTATTAATGATTCCTTGTCACTTGTGCATTTTATGGCATGATAGTTTGTTGGCTGATACATTTAGTTTCTTCCACTTGCGAACTGGCTGATATCAACAATTAATCCATTAATCATCTGAAGAAACCTTTAACCCATTTATTCTGTCCTGTCCACTGGGTAAGATCTTTTGTAGTGGTTGGAATTTTTTTCATTTCTGAACCACTACCTGTTAATGTTTGGCAAATATGAGTAATGGTGCCTGGTCCAAAATGGTGCCAATCTGTATGCTTAGTTGTATGGTTACATTAATGTGCTTTGTTGTGTGAGATAAAATATCTGTGTTTCTGCTTGTTGCATATGTTATTTTGCTTACATGCAACGCAAACATATTATTATACTTAACTGTAACTTTTCTTATTATTTATGGTGATTTTAACAGGCGCACTGTAAAAAATATCCCAAAATATGCATCAGCACAGTTTTATGTTGACAATGTGCTTCCAAGGATCAAAGAGAAAAAGATAATGTCTATCAAGCCATTTGTGGATAGGTTGGGGTAAGTGATATTTGCATTTTGATATTTTCATGGTTCTCTTCTGTTCACATGTCTTGAGATTTGTATATATTTTTATAGCCCTGCCCTCACATTAGAGTCTTTCATGGTCAAGTTTCACAGAATTTATAGCTTGCTGTTTGGTCACTTACATTCTTGTGACTTATAGCTATAGTGTAATATGGGCTCACCATTTCAGGTATGATAATGTTCCAATGAAGATTAACCGGCTCAGATGTAGAGTTAATTATCACGCCTTAAAGTTTCTACCTGGCATTGAAGAAATGGCTGACAAGCTGGCAACGAGGATGAGGAATCGAACTGGCAATGTAAATCCGTACATGTAAGCTTAGCTAATTGTTTTCAGATTAACCTGCCTGAAGTTGGCAATTTTTTTACATATCTCACACTCGGTTATTCTTACTTTTGAAGGGCTCTTCATCTTCGATTCGAGAAAGGGATGGTGGGTTTATCATTTTGTGATTTTGTTGGAACCAGAGAGGAGAAAGTAATGATGGCTGAATATAGACAGAAACAATGGCCAAGACGCTTCAAGGTGATGCTCTAATGTGAATTGTCTGCTTAACTGGAAATCAGATAATGATATGAACCTGAAGAGGAATAAGGTCACAGAGTACTATACTTAAATACATTTCCGTCTCTTGCATGCAGAATGGATCTCACTTGTGGCCTTTAGCACTGGAAAAGAGAAAAGAAGGACGCTGCCCTCTCGAGCCTGGGGAAATAGGTTTTATCCTGCATGCAATGGGATATACGAAGGAGACTCAGATATATGTTGCATCAGGGCAAGTGTATGGTGGAAACAACAGAATGGCACCGCTGAGAAATATGTTCCCTAATTTGGTAGGTGTTTTACCACAAATCCTTTTTGTTGCCTTTGTATGCCTTCTATGGACATAATGCAAAACTACAAATTCAAAAAGGAAAATAGTTAGAATAGTTGGTCAAATTTTCAGGAAGGATAATTACCTGTAGCTGGGAAAACCACCCGCAGGTGGATAATTTGAAGAGACAACTGACCCTTCTTTGTTGATTGCAGGTCACGAAAGAAGATCTTGCAAGCAAGGAGGAAATAGAGCATTTCAAGAAGCATGTAACCAGCCTTGCTGCCCTGGACTTTCTGGTTTGCCTGAAGTCGGATGTGTTTGTCATGACCCATGGTGGCAATTTCGCCAAGCTGATCATCGGCTTTCGCCGGTACATGGGGCGCCATAGGCTTAAGTCTATCAAGCCGGACAAGGGGCTCATGTCGAAGTTCTTCGGTGATCCCTACTTGCCATGGGCAACTTTCGTGGAGGATGTGATGATCACTCACCAGACACGAACTGGCCTCCCTGAAGCCACCTTCCCGCACTATGACCTCTGGGAAAACCCTCTCACTGATTGCATGTGTAGAGCTTAAACTATAGACTAGAGGCGAGGAAAATGTGTATTTCTGTATAGCTTGATTGATTCCTTTGTTCATACAATCTATCCTTTTAAGGCTGTAACTGTAAGTTTTATATAGTTATTTGTTACCACTTTCAGTGATCTCTGTAGAGTTATTTTCACCTAGAAGTACATGTCAATGAAAAGTCCAATTGATGTATATCCGTTTCACCCCCAAAAATAGAACAATTGATGTATACCCTCGAGAGCATAAAAATTGCATAGTTGAACAAACATATTTCTATTCCATGAAGCCCGAGGGCACCTTTACAGAAATCTGTTCAAATCAAGTACAGCTGATCGACATGATCCATTCATCGAGGAATACACCATCAATCCAAAAGAACGCTATACTTCAGCAGCAAATAATTTCTGAAGAATAGCTAGTTGCATAGTACAATCTATTGATTGATTCCTTTGTTCATACAATCTATCCTTTAAAGGCTGTAGCTTTAAGTTTTATATAATTATCTGTTACCACTTGGAGTTTTATGCGTAGAGCTTTTTCACCAAGAACTATGTGTCAATGAAAGGTTCAATTGATGTATATCTGTGTTGAACAAACAAATTTTCATTCCATTAAGCCTGAGGGCACTGTTACAAACAAATACAGCTGATCGACACGATTCATTGACCTGTGAAGAAAGCTATGCTTCAGCAAACAAATAATATCTGAAGAATGGCTAGTTTCATACACAAGTTACATTTGCACAACTGGCGGAACTTAGAATTTGGGCTTGATGTAGAGATCGCGCCTGCACATAGGGCAGAGCGGGTTGCTCTCGAGGACGGCCTGCATGCAGGCGCCATGGAGGACGTGGGGCTTGCCGCATCCCGGCCACGCCGCGAGGTCGTCGCCCTTGAGAAGCTCGAAGCAGACGCTGCAGCTCTCCTCGTCGTCGGTGGCCACCACCCTCCTTCGCTTCGCCGGCCTCTGTTCCCTATCCGTGTCGTCGTTGTTGTCGCCTTCATCATGGCCGCCGCACCCGCACCGCACCGGCTCTGGCAGGTTGAGCTCCATGCCGGTGAAGCGCGTGGGCCACGGCTTCTGCATCATGTGCTCCAAGGCGGCGCGCATCTGGTCCATGCTCGCCTGCGTGCTGTCCGCCTTACGGAGGATGCCGACGTCGACGAACACCTGGACGCGCGCGGCGCCCGGCGGGAGGCTGACCTGCGACGTCAGGCTCGTCCACAGCTCCCGGAGCCGCTTGCTGGAGCCGTCCGGGTATATGAGGTGCGCCAGCGACGCGCCGGCCCAGTCCAGCGACCTGGACCCGTGGCCGGCGGCGGCGATGAACCGGAGCTGGTGCTCCCTCGTGCTGCCGCGCGCTTTCACGCTGCCGTCTGAAGACGATGCGGCCGAGAAGCGGGTGTAGCGGTAGTGTACCAGGATCTGCCTCTCGCCTCCTTCTTGGTGCGGAGCGTCCGCGGCGGCGACCCGCATGAAGCCGGCCGTCCTCCCTGCGGCGACGAAGTGCTGCTGGGCCGAACCTCGGGGAAGAAACCGCGGGAGTAACATCCAGAGCTCATCAAACTCGCCGTCGCTTTCCTCTTCCGAATAACCGGGCGCGTCTCCGGCATGGTCGTCGTGAAGAAGAAGCGCATGCTGATCTTGTCCGTGCTGGTCCTGGTACGCCAGCAGGTCCCATATTGCCTGAAGCTCCCGTTCCAGCCGCAAACCGTCGTCGTCGTCCATGGAGCGCGCCGGCGCGACGGGCCTCTCCGCTGTAGATATGCTCGATGGATCCCCTTGTCGATCTTCTCCTGCGCTCGTGTGGCAGCTAGAGAGGGAGATGGCTAGGGTTTGGTGCGTTTGCTAATTGCTATCACAGGGAGGGATTCATGCATGCATGGGTGTTGTGCTTATATCGCCGTGTGAGAGTGAAGTGCTTACACATTCGGACTCCAAATCGATTCCCAGTTGAAGTTGCTGACACAGCCAGCCGGGTTGAGAGTCGGACTCGATCGATCGGCCACCGACGTGCTTGGATAAAGTAATGCACACGCAATGTCGCGGTCCACAAACTGGAGAAGTATGGATCCACAGCTTGTCATTGTGATTGCAACTTTGTGTGCTACCGTATTGAGTTGAAACTTGTTGTACTGCCAGTTGCCACTTCCATTTTCCGTTGGAAGCTGGTTGCTTTGTTACTTTTCTTAGGAACTGTGTGGCCCATTATTACATTTGATGCTGGTTACGGCGCACCTGTGCGTTATATGTTTGGGAGCGTCTAGATATCAGGCGACTGATTTTTATTAAGTCTAAGTTGATTTCATAGCTATTTAATTTGCATATGTAACTAAGAAAATACAAGTTGCAACCCATACGCAACTGAGAAAATATGAACGCATATGTAACTGAGAAAAATATTACTTACAACTTATGCACAACTCAAAAATATTAGTTACAACTTACGCGTAACTGAGAAAATATCAGTTGCAACTAGTACGCAAGTGAGAAAATACCAATTGCAGCCCATGCGCAATCGAAAAAAATACAAGTTGCAATATATGCGCAACTAGGAAAATATCAGTTGCAACCCATGCGCAACTGACAAAATATCAGTTGCAACCTATATGCAACTAAAAAATTATTAGTTGCAACCCGTGTGTAATTGAGAAAATATGAGTTGCAACTCGTGCGCAACTAAGAAATACCAGTTGAAATCCACTTGCACTTCCCATATCAGCACGGATCACGAGACAAATTAGATCGCTAAAAAATCGACTTAGACTTAACAAAAATCAGGCGCCTAATTTCTAGCAAAACCGTATATGTTTGCACAAGTTATGCGTGCATTCTTGCATAGGGATGAAAACGAACCGGATACGGACGAAGTTGAGTACGTGGTGCCACATTTATTTTCCCTTTTTTTTGCGGAAGGAAAAAATTAATACCGAAACCCTGAAAACAAAGACGAAACCAGATATTGGCCGGAACCAAGAAAACCCTTGAATCATGCAAAAAAATAATATCTAAAGCATTCGAACAAGCTAGCAAAGTTGTTCCGTAATATTAGCATGGTCCTTGATTTACTATGAAATAAGGGAAGGCCAAACCTTGAACGCTGATTTTAGGAAGAGACGCTTTGGAAGTTTGGATTGGCAAGGTCATGATATGAGCATGTTGGAATGGGTGATGCACAACAAGCCCTAAGACGGAAATTCCATATTAGCTGGAAACGGAACTTCCATTTCTGCGCTTGTTCAGCGGGAAAAACGTTGTTCCATTTTTGTTTCCATTTCCGCCAGAACAATCCCATTTCTTCTACTGTTTTGTAAAATTCCATTTCCGTTTTCATATTTTCATTCCATTTCCATTTTTCTGCGAAAAAATTGGAAACTTTCCCTCCACTTTCATCCCTATTCTTGCATATATACATGTACAGTACTATGATTTCTTTTTGAATTGTATACGTACATGTACTCAAATGATTCATTATGGTCTTACATATTGGGTTTCAACACAATTCTTGCCAAAACTCGGACTGTGTTACTAGTTTTCCTTGAATTCCCGAGACGATACTAAGTTCAGCAACCCACTTGACGCTAGCTACCGTTAGGTCTGACCAACGTGAAGTCTATTTTACTTTTTTCTCTTACATGTGGGGCATCCCCTTTATCCCTGTTGGAGAGAAGATAAATATATTTGTTTGTTTTCCCGACATCGGGTCCCACCACTTTGCTCCGTCAGCAACGACGGAAAAACAATCCACAAAGTCTACCACGATCCTGGCCCATGCATGTTGCGGTGTGCACGCTATGAGCATGCCAAATAGCGAGATAGGCCGAAAACTTCTTTTTACAGGCAACAACAACACCTACATGAGTAACGCCAGCAACGTCAGCCATGTGCTGATCAATTTTTTCACAAAATTATGAAACATAACTGAAATACGAATATTTTTATGAAACAAACCATAGTGACATCATTAATGATGTCATCAGTTTCACTTTTTGTCACACTGCTTCACAATGTTTTTCATGTATCACTTTAGTTTCATAAAAGTTACACTTGTGTTTTAATTATTAGTTTTATATTAGATAAATGTCAAAATCCTCACCAATCTCAAAGCAAAGAATGGACGGTAGATGTGACACCGGTAGATACATTTGCCTATAAATTTGGTGTGTTCATAGACAGGCTGATTGCGTTCTGGACCATACTATGTATAATCGTACCCATTCACCACCGCACCGATTTAGACAACAATGCAATAGAGACTAAGCTAGGTTTGGATCAAAGGCGAGTTAAAATAATGTTGCACTGTAGGTTCTTGTTGAATGAACTACATGGGAACTTAGGGCACGCTTATGGATAAAACAGAACACCTAGAAATACAATCAACATATCTTCGGTTCTTTTTTGCTTGTCCATCTTCAGAATCTAGCTCCTCCCTTTTCCCTCCAAAGGTAGACCAGTGCAGTCGACCTTACAATTTGAACTAATGCAGACCTTTTGTCCTCTCTTGAAGATAAGCTGATGGTCGATCAGTGCCGTCGAAAACATGGATGGCTCGACATCGCATAACTTTGGAACGATGTCCTTTAGCCACTCCATCACCTCAAAGCACCATATGTACGTGGGGGGGGGGGGGACATCTCCACCATCTCGCCGTTGAGGAGTTGGTGGAAGAAGGGAGAAGGCGTGGGCAGTTGCTAAAGATAGATCTAGTTCGGCGGGGGGGGGGGGGGGGGGGCGGAAGATTCTTTTGGGAGCTCTCTATCGGTGGCAGCTTGGTTTCTCTCGTCGACTACTCCCATCCAGTTTGCTAGCAACATCATTTCTGGTTCTTAGGTGTTCTTGTCAACAACGGTGCTTCTACGACTTCCAAACCATGGTGCCATCAAGGAGGCCTTTCAGCTTCAGCACATCTTTTTCATGTAGACCTTTTCTCAAATCGATGCATGGTTAGACAGATTGGAGGAGATTAAGATAGAACTAGTTTATTTAATCACAACACTCTCCAACTTGCACGTAACCAGGCCCGGTGTAAATATTTCCCACAGTGTTGCATGTAACTTTGTTAGGAACCAATTGAAGTGCATAAGCAGGCCCAAATCGCTTGAATTTTTGTCAAAAAGGACCACCTGCCCCAGTGAAATGGCAAAAAAGACCACCTCTCAGTGTAACCCGCTAGCCAGGCGACAGATGGCAGGTGCCGCCGCCGGCTGTGGCGGCAGGCCCTGCCGCCGTCGCGTGTGGCGGCATGTCCGTCCCCATGGTCGCCGTCAGTCCCGCCGTTAGCGCCGTCGAAGCCAGGTGGGCCCTGCCGCCACAGCGTGCGGCGGCACGCTGGCGTGGTGCCTGCCTCCACCAGCCGTGGCGGCAAGCACCCAGGCCGGGAGACACGGTCGGCAGGCCTGCACCTCATTTTGCGTGCGACTGATTCCCACGAATATTTTGCTTTGACGTGTGATGATTCCCTATGTTTTTGGCTTTTGCCCGTGAATGGAGCTGCCAGTATCAGTATGGGTGTAACTGGGCTGATTCCCAGGAATTTTGCGTAATTATTAGTCCTGCATAGTGTGATTCTGAGACATGAAGCGACGTCCGCCGCTGATACAGGAAGTACAGCAACGAAAGAGCTTCGGTCTGTGCATGCTTTAAAGCAGTAGCTGCTCACTCAGCTTGTGTCTCAGCATGCTATAAAGCAGCAACCTCTCTTCGCAGACGAGCTCACATACCTGCATGCTTTAAACCAGCATCCTCTCTTCCCAGACGAGCAGCGCCTCTCGTGAGCTGACTAGAAGAAGAAAAGAACCAGCATCCTCCATGTGTAGATAAAGCTGCATGCTTGATGGTTAAGTGCATGCATGCTTTTGATTAGTACATGAAGGTAAGCTGACTCTCTCTTCTCTCCTGAGCTGCATGCATGTTATCGGTATAATGATGCCACATATGACCACTACAATCAGTGGTATCGCAGTAGCACAAGGACTTTGCTCACCGGCCCTCCACCAGAAGATTACACACAGGTCGAGCAGCTGGATCTTGGGCCTGAACGGACAGCAGTATACCATCGCGAAACCTCGGTACTTACATTTGTTTACAAATATTACTTTATTGCAATTAAAATAAATATTCACAACAATTTGTTATTATTTTCAGATACGCGAATATAGGGAGATCGTCCGGTCTGCATCGGATGCTTTGCGGCTGCGAAACGTGAATGACCCTGAAGGAAAATCCCTGATTAGGCGTATATTTGATACGGCCATGAGCGGGCTTAAAAGATTTGGTTGCGCTCGAGATGATGATGTTGTTACACGAGCTTACGACATGCCGGAGGCACCATCGTCCAGACCAAGTATGGCGCGGACGACCAGTATCGCGCGTACGAGCAGTATGGCGCGTACGAGCAGCATGGCGCGTACGAGCCAACCTCCTACACGGAATCCATCATATGCACGCGTCGACTCATCTCTACTTGATCGCTTACAATCAGCTCACATTTTTCCATCACAAGGTGGCACACAGGTATTATCAGATACATCTAAAATTATGAATGGTCGTATGTTCTTGAACAAAATTTACAAATATATCATCTTCTATGCACTACAAATAGGAGGAGAATATTTTCTCTACTAATCCGTTCTGGGAAAGATTTTCATACACCCAAGGGGAGACTTCAAACATCGAGAACACCACTCGCGTATGTTTATATTTTACAAATATTCACTTACACAACATAAAAATACGCCTATTATTTACGAACCTTTTCGTACGCAACAATCTGTTGAAACTAACTGGTCAGAGATGGAAGCTGGACTCGGCTACAATATGCCTCCTCCACAGGTTCCTTCAAATTTAATATATAATTTCTCCAATAAAAAAATATTGATGCCTATTACTGACAACTCATAATTTTACGCAGCAATCTTTTGATCCTGCTTGGCCCAACATGATAGCTGGTTTTGGCCACAATATGGCCCCACCACAGGGTCGTGAGCATATGCAGCAAGAATATTATGCCGGATCTTATAGTCAACCTGATAATCAAGGGATATTTAATCAATTCTTTGTTGCTGACATTATGAGCGGACAAGAGAGTTTAATTCCTCCAGCGACACAATCTCAGCACGTACTACAAACTCCACCACAGAACAATGATGCCAGCACCGATGATGGGGATGAAGAGTACGGCCGAGGTTTGCGCCAACATCGACCACCACATCGTTTGTCGCCTTCTGGTGCTAAGCAGAGACCACCACACCGTCGTCGACAAGCGTGATATGTTGAGAACTGCTACATATTATTATTATTATTTCTATCTATGTATGACCAAAGTATGAGACATATTTCTATAATTTCGCATAATAATTCAACAAGTACTTCAAAATAAGATACATCAACATGCAAAAAATTCAACATAAAATTAAGTTACTACCGAAATGAAGATACATCGGCACTGCCAACACCACAACTTAAAATAAACGCTACGACGGAATTTAAGATACAACGAGAAAGTAAAATAGAAATTAAAATACGTAGTTACTCAAACAGATCACTCTATTTGCCCTGCGTCCAGCGTGGCCATTTTCCAGTCTTGTCGCCGCGTTCTTCTGCTGCATGCGCCTCAGCAGCCCTTTCTCTTAATCTCTTTCTTTCCGCTTCACGGGCCTCCCTGCGCACCTCTTCCTCCGCATACCTACGTGCAGCCTCATCATCCATCCGCTTCTGATTTACCTCGCGATTTCGAGCTTGCTCTGCCCTTAATTTTTGTATCTCTCTCTCTCTCTTTCTGCTTTATCATTAGCAATAGCCTTTTCGAAACGCTCCTCCTCATAGAACATTGCCCATGCACGCCTCTGTTTTTCCTCCACCTCACGGCGCGCCCAATCCGGCTGCTCCTGGTCTATCCAGCGAAACCAGTTGCAAATGGGCGGGGGAGACTGCAACAACAATAAGACGGTTAATAAACAAAATTTAATGAAACATACCGCAGGCCTCGAGGATTTTTAATCATGCTTTTAGAACATACCGCAGGCCTCGAGGACGATGAACTTGTTCGTGCGGGTGGATCATGATCGTAATAAGCGCACATGAAATATTTCATGCCGAACTTATCAGAAAAATCCACCACCTCCTTCACCTTCGCAAGGCGGCCGCACCAACACCTCTCTGCTGTAACCCCCGGTGGCAAGCTTGCATTCTTCCCCTTCATCGGCCTAAAATCCTGGTCGGAGCAAGGCACACTCATGCTGGCTAAGGTATAACGACTTATCACTTGTGTACCAAATAACATCGATGGCTGTTTTTATAGAGAACTGGACAGATCGAGCGGGAGAATTAGGCGAGAAATTACTGCAATCAGCAAAAAGCGAAGCAATCATCAAAAAGCGAAGCGTGGGAATGAGTGCGCGTGGAAATCAGTTGCACGCAAAACGAGGTGCAGGCCTGCCGGCCGTGTCTCCCGGCCTGGGTGCTTGCCGCCATGGCTGGTGGAGGCAGGCACCACGCCAGCATGCCGCCCCACCCTGTGGCGGCAGGGCCCACCTTGCTTCGACGGCGCTAATGGCGCGACGGACGGTGACCTGGGGACGGACGTGCCGCCACACGCGACGGCGGCAGGGCCTGCCGCCACAGCCGGCGGCGGCACCCGCCACGTGTCGCCTGGCTATCGTGCCGCCGTGGTACTTTTGCCATTTACACTGAGAGGTGGTCATTTTTGCCATTTCACTGGGGCAGGTGGTCTTTTTTGACAAAAATTCAAATCGCTTCCCACCTACTTCAATTCTTCACTCGTGCAAATCTCCAAAAATGCAAGGAGTGTCTACGAGCAACCTATCTCAGGCTTTAATTATTTTAACTTTTCTAGATGCGGATATATAGATAAAACAAACACACTTGTTTTGTGTGTACTGGATATTTTACCTTTCGGCTCTCTCTCCTTGAGTTGCCTGTCATATTTCGTGAACCACCTCCTCTAACGTGGTGAAATAAAGCCGGCGAAGAGCAATTCTCTCACTTTCCTTCTTTTTCTTTAAAGATATATGATCTAAGTCTTTTTTTTTTGAAATGGAGGAAAAAAAACTTTGCATCATCTATTAATTAAGAAGAGAGAGTGTCTAGTTTTTGGAGAAAACCTACAACAACAGTGTCAAGCCCACACAAACAGCACACCCACAAACACTCACGCCGCGCCTAACATAGACCGAAACAACATGGTTGCACCCACTCTAGCAAACAAAAGAGACCACAAGCGACACAAACGAACCGACACTCTAACACCACACTAACAAAGGCAAGCCATTCCATTAGGGGCGCCATCAATCAACTGCGGATCCACGATACGAAGCAGTCAAGGTGGCAAAAAAATCGCAATCCTCTCTCGCGACTACAGCTCCGGATACCGTTGCAAACAATCCTGACTTAGCAACGTCATCACTAAAAGAAACCACATGTATGTCGGATTCAGGCGAGAGCGAAGCTACAACGCCATGTGACTGACTCGGCGGAGAAGCCACAACAGAGATCTCGTGCGAGTCGGACCTCACTTCCTCGATGGAAGGAGGCATAACCACACGAACACACAACTCCAGGAGTTCAGGCACCACAGACGAATCCCCACATAACGCATGTAGCTCTAGCGTGACGTGCATTATCGGAACCAGTATCCCGTCTATGTCTCGATCTGAAAGAATGTCGACCCAACATGTTGCGGCGACTGGCAGGCACTACCACGGGTAGAGAAACAACTATAGAGTTGTCCTTCATCAACCACTGATGAATTCTGCTCAGCGGAGCCAAGCGGGAATGAATCTTGCATGCTGGCGAGCTTCTGCCCACCAGAAGAACATGTCTCCGTCAGCTCCAAAGAATCACTAACGCGTGCCAACAAGAGCTTGAGACTTGCCACCTCTTCGCGAAGGGGGTGAGTTACCTCCTCGACACGGTCAGCAATCAACTAACTAACTGAGCGAGCTCCATGCACAACAAGACAAATTGATAGTGCAGGTTAGAGTCAAAACTATCGTTGACCTTGAACTCCTCGCAACACCTTAGAGAGGGCCTTAGCGGCGATGTTGCAGCCGGTGACGAGTGGCACACGACCTCTGCCCAACTCCGAGACACCGAGGGACGAGGAGGCTGAGCGGACGGAGAGCGACTCCGTTGGCAAGGGGCACGTGCATCCAGAGAACGAGCACGAGCGTCCGGAGAGCAAGAACATGCGGTAGGAAAGACGTTGTTAAGCTGGAGGCGGTCCTCCCGGATAACTACGGTGAGGATGCGGTCACGGCCGCCGCCATGGTCGCATCATTGGCCGACGAGGAGGCCAAGTGGTCATGGCCAGGGCCAAAGGACATCGTCTAGCTCTCGCAAATGGTGGTGGAGCACGTAGCCTCCCTGCCACCGCCACCAACATTGCCGTTGCACGAGCCACCACAGGCAGCGTGGGACGGCCAGGAGGTTTCAGTGCGGCCGCCACCGCCACCACCGTACTTTGCTCCTCCTCCAGTACGCGACGCCGCCTCCCCAGTACGCGCAACCAGCGGAACTGCCAGCTTGGGCGCAACAGCTCTAGGCGCCCCCGCCCTTCGTCGACCTCGTCTCCGTCGACGAAGAAGACGGCGGCTCATGATTTTAGTTTAGGTTTTACTTTAAAACTATGTAAATTATGTTTGAATCAATGAAATTTCAATCAAGTTTTCGCGTGCCCTTTTTCAATTCATGCATTTCTATTTGTTTCGTGTGCGCAGGCTAACTAGCCAGAGGGTCGAATGGGTCATCCCGCTGCCGGCTGGACCTCGGCGAGCATATGCCCTTAGGGCATCTCCAGCGGCGCGACGCATTTCAACGTCCGAAAATGTCCCCGCGCGTCCGTTTCCGTCGGGCGAAATGGTCGAAATCGACCGCGCGTCCGTTTGCGTCGGGGGTGGCTCCAGCGGCACGACGCATTTTTGCGAGAATCATTTTTTTATAGCATAAAAACATAATTTACATAGAAAATAAACCCTAAACGCCTGCTCCTACTGCTTCTCCTCGTCGCTGTCGAGCACGATGAGCTCCGGTACCGGCCACGACCAGTTGGAAACCGGCGGAACGTACGCCGGGCGAGCCAGCGATGCTGGAGGTGGAGCCGCCCAGGGCTGTGGCGGAGGTGGAGGCGGACAGTGCTGTGGCTGTGGCGGCGGTGGAGGTACCCAGGGTTGTGGCTGTGGCGGCGGTCGAGGCGCCCAGGGATGTGGCGGAGGAGGACGAGCCTAGGGGTTGTACGGCAGCGGTTGTGGCGCGGCCGAGTCCTGCAGCGCCAGTCGTAGGGCTTCATCCTCCGACGGGCCCGGCAGCATGAAGCCGGTGGCATACCGAGGCAGCTGCGGCTTCACAGGGCGGTCATTCTCGGAGACGAGGAGGCCGAGCTTCGCCATCTCGTCGTCCGTCATGTTGTCCGGGAACTCGAACTCGCGGCCCTCCGCCATGGCTAGCTGCCATTCCTGGAAGACGACCGCGACGTAGTCGTCGATGTCGTCCTTGACCTCCTCGTTGTGGTATGCCAGTGCCTCGATGTAGTCGTCATCGTCGTCGTATTCGTCATCATCGTCGTCGTCGTCGTACTGCGCGAGCGTCGGCGCCTGCTGTCTTCGAGGACAAGGCGGCGGTGGACGGTCGAAGGGAAAGTCCCTGTCGCCCATGAAGCCCGCCCTCCTCCTCCGATCCCTCTCGGACACGAGATACATGCGCCAGCTGTCGGAGTCGATGGCGTACGCTAGATCGAGGCGGAGGTCCGGCGGCAGGTATCGCCTCCTTCGCCGGATCTCGTTGCTCCTATCTGGCTCGCGCGCAGGCACGGGAGGGACGGGAACCCGGCGGTAGCTGAGCCGCCAGCCGCCAGGAAATTGCACGTCCGACCAGGCGTCGCACAGCGTCCAGTTCCCATGCATCAGCCTCCCCACCGTGACGGGCAGCGGCACCCTCTGCGTCCTCTCCCTCTTCTTGGTGCCGTTGCCGGACGCCTCGAAGTCGTGATTCTTCTTTCCCATGGTGCTGCGGTGGCGCGGCGCTGGAGGTGGGAGTGGAGGTGTAGGCGAGGGCAAGAACTGTGTCAGTCGACTTTTAAGGACGGTCACGCGCGGGATACTATGCCATTGAAGGCGGCGCAGAAGCCATGCCGCCGCCCGCCAGTGCGCGCGCAGAACAGGCAGCCGCGACATTGAAGGCGAAGGCTGTAGCGCAGACGAGGAAGCGCTGACCGCGGAAGCACTGGCCGTGGAAGCGATGCACTTGATACAGGGTCACTGCCAGGCGGGCCCGTGGGGGAAGCGAGCGGACGCTCGGCGCGACCGCTCAGCGTCCGCGGAGACGCAAACGTCCTGCATATTTGCGCCGCGTTTGCGTCGCTGCGGACGCCCCGGATATGATGCGTCGCCCCGCTGGAGCTGGGTGCAGACGTATTTCCGGTCCGCGTGGACGCAAACGGTCGCACATCGTCCGTTTGCATCGCCCCGCTGGAGATGCCATGCCCTTAGGGCAGCTCTAGGTACGCGACGCAAATGGACGTGCCACCACCTCCAGCATCGCGACGCAAAGTGACCGGGCCGTCCGCGGAGACGCAAACCTGGCCCAAATATGCGCCAGGTTTGCGTCTCTGCGGACGCTGCGCGGACGCGCAAAGTGTCCGCTCGGTCCTCGCACGGTCCGCCTGGTGATACGTCTCCAACGTATCTATAATTTCTTATGTTCCATGCTAGTTTTATGACAATACCTACATGTTTTGCTCACACTTTATAATGATTTTATGCATTTTCCGGAACTAACCTATTAAGAAGATGCCGAGGTGCCAGTTCATGTTTTCTGCTGTTTTTGGTTCCAGAAAGGCTGTTCGGGCAATATTCTCGGAATTCGACGAAACAAAAGCCAAACATCTTATTCACCGAGATGGACCAGAACATCGAAGGGGAGCCGGAGAGGAGGCCCAGGGCCCCCACACCACACTGGGGCGAGGCCTAGGAGGGGGGCGTGCCCCCTATGGGGTGGGCCCCCCAGGCACCCCCTTGCGCCGCCTCTTCGCCTATGTAATCTCTCGTGACGTGAAAACCCTACAACAATTGACGAAACTCCAGAAAGACTCCAGGGACGCCGCCGCCATCGCGAAACTCCGTTTCGGGGGATAGAAGTCTCTGTTCCGGCACGCCGCCGGGACGGGGAATTGCCCCCGGAGTCATCTCCATCGACACCACCGCCATCTTCATCGCCGTTGCTGTCTCCCATGATGAGGAGGGAGTAGTTCTCCCCCGAGGCTAAGGGCTCTACCGGTAGCTATGTGGTTCATCTCTCTCTCCCATGGTGTGATCTTTATGTGATCATGAGCTTTGTATCACTATTAATCTATGTGCTACTCTAGTGATTTTATTAAAGTAGTTTATTCCTCCTCCATGATGTAATGTTGACAGTGTGTGCATCATGTAGTACTTGGCATAGGTTATGATTGTAATCTCTTGTAGATTATGAAGTTAACTATTACTATGATAGTATTGATGCGATCTATTCCCCCTTTCATAGCTATTGTTGACAGTGTGTATGCTATGTTAGTACTCGGTCTAAATTGCAACGGTCTATTATGCACTCTAGAGGTTACTCTAATATGAACTCCGGATGTTTTGGAGCTTGTTTACTCCGGCTTGAGGTGTGCTTTTGTAGCCCTACACAATGAATTGTGTTTGTTATCCAACAAGAGAGTGTAGAAAGTAGCATTTATTTATTCAGTTATGTGATCAATGTTGAGAGTGTCCACTAGTGAAAGTATGATCCTTAGGCCTTGTTTCTAACCATTGAAACACCGTTTCCAACAAGTTCTGTTACATGTTTGCCTGCTGCCATCTTTATTTAAGATTGCAATTGCTACTTACAATCATCCATATTACTTGTATTTCACTATCTCTTCACCGAACTAGTGCACCTATACATCTGACAAGTGTATTAGGTGTGTTGGGGACACAAGAGACTTCTTGTATCGTAATTGCAGGGTTGCTTGAGAGGGATATCTCTGACCTCTACCTCCCTGAGTTCGATAAACCTTGGGTGATTCACTTAAGGGAAACTTGCTGCTGTTCTACAAACCTCTGCTCTTGGAGGCCCAACACTGTCTACAAGAATAGAAGCGTGCGTAGACATCAAGCTATTTTCTGGCGCCGTTGCCGGGGAGGTAAGGTAAAAGGTATTCACATCCTCCGACTACTAAGCTATTTCCTAGCACTGTTGCCGGTGTGTGAGTGCTCGAAGGAGATAGATCGCATTTGATTTCTCGTTTTTGATAGATCTCAACAAGGACATCCATACCGGGACAACATAGACAACAGATAATGGACTCCTCTTTTAATGCTTAAGCATTCAACAATAGATAATATTCTCATAAGAGATTGAGGATTGATGTCCAAACTGAAACTTCCACCATGATTCATGGCTTTAGTTAGCAACCCAATGTTCTTCTCTAACAATATGCATACTCAAACCATTTGATCATGAAAATCGCCCTTACTTCAGACAAGACGAACATGCATAGCAACTCACATGATATTCAACAAAGGTGTAAAAGTTGATGGCGTCCCCAGAAACATGGTTACCGCTCAACAAGCAACTTATAAGAAATAAGATATATAAGCTACATATTCTTTACCACAATAGTTTTTAAGGCTATTTTCCCATGAGCTATGTATTGCAAAGACAAGGAATGAAATTTTAAAGGTAGCACTCAATTAATGTACTTTGGAATGGCAGAGAAATACCATGTAGTAGGTAGGTATGGTGGACACAAATGGCATAGTTTTTGGCTCAAGGATTTGGATGCACGAGAAGTAATCCCTCTCAATACAAGGCTTAGGCTAGCAAGGTTGTTTGAAGCAAACTCAAGTATAAACCGGTACAGCAAAACTTATATAAGAACATATTGCAAGCATTATAAGACTCTACACGGTCTTCCTTGTTGTTCAAACACCTTAACCAGAAAATATCTAGACTCAGAGAGACCAACCATGCAAACCAAATTTTAACAAGCTCTATGTAGTTCTTCATTAATAGGTGCAAAGTACATGATGCAAGAGCTTAAACATGATCTATATGAGCACAACAATTGACAAGTATCAAATTATTCAAGACATTATACCAATTACCACATGAAGCATTTTCTGTTTCCAACCAAATAACAATGAACGAAGCAGTTTCAACCTTCACCATGAACATTAAAAGTAAAGCTAAGAACACCAGTGTTCATATGAAACAGCGGAGCGTATCTATCTCCCACACAAAGAATTCTAGGATCCGAGTTTATTCAAACAAGAACAAAAACAAAAGCAAATAGACGCTCCAAGTAAAGCACATAAGATGTGACGGAATAAAAAAACACTAGAGGTGACCTGATAAGTTGTCGATGAAGAAGGGGATGCCTTGGGCATCCCCAAGCTTAGACGCTTGGGTCTTCTTGAAATATGCAGGGATGAACCACGGGGGCATCCCCAAGCTTAGACTTTTCACTCTTCTTGATCACATTATATCATCCTCCTCTCTTGACCCTTGAAAACTTCCTTCACACCAAACTTCTCATAAACTTCATTAGAGGGGTTAGTACTCAAAAACTTTAATCCACTTTGGTCCTGTAGTGACATATTGCAAGAACTCAATAAAACATTAGCTACAAATCTCCACGTCTAGAAAGCCTTGCTTAAAGTCCACAAGAGACAATGCAAAAAACAGAGACAGAATCTGTCAAAACAGAACAGCCAGTAAAGACGAATTTTTAAGAGGTACTTCCGTTGCTCAAATCAGAAAACTCAAAACTAATGAAAGTTGCGTACATATCTGAGGAACACGCATGTAAATTGGCAGATTTTTCTGAGTTACCTACAGAGAGCCCTGCCTAAATTCGTGATAACCCACAAGTATAGGGGATCGCAACAGTCTTCGTGGGTAGTAAACCCAATTTATTGATTCGACACAAGGGGAGACAAAGAATACTTGAAAGCCTTAACAACGGAGTTGTCAATTCAGCTGCACCTGGAAACAGACTTACTCGCAAGAGTTTATCAGTAGTAACAGTTTTATAGCAGTAGCAGTAGTGAAATAACAGCAGCTGAGTAACAGAGACAGCAGTAGTGATTATAGTAAACAGCAGGATTAAAATACTGTAGACACGGGGACGGATAACGGGCGTTGCATGGATGAGAGAAACTCATGTAACAATCAAGCAGGGCATTTGCAGATAATAATAAAACGGTGTCTAAGTACAAAGCAATCAATAGGCATGTGTTCCAATTATTTTTTACTGGATATTAAGGTACTCCTTTTAATAGAGTACCGGAGCAAAGCATTAACACTCCGTGAACACATGTGATCCTCACATCACTACCATCCCCTCCAGTTGTCCCGATTTCTGTCACTTCGGGGCCATTGGTTCCGGACAGCGACATGTGTATACAACTTGCAGGTAAGACCATAAACAATGAATATCATGATGAAATAATAACATGTTCAGATCTGAGATCATGGCACTCGGGCCCTAGTGACAAGCATTAAGCATAACAAGTTGCAACAATATCATCAAAGTACCAATTACGGACACTAGGCACTATGCCCTAACAATCTTATACTATTACATGACCAATCTCATCCAATCCCTACCATCCCCTTCAGCCTACAGCGGGGGAATTACTCACGCATGGATGGGGGAAACATGGCTGGTTGATGGAGAGGCGTCGGTGATGATGATGGCGATGATCTCCTCCAATTCCCCGTCCCGGCGAGGTGCCAGAACGGAGTTTCTGGTCCCGAGACGGAGTTTCGCGACGGTGGCGGCGTACTGGATGTCTTCTCGCGATTTCGACTTCCTTCCGTGCGTTTTTAGGTCGAAGGCAATAAGTAGTCCGAAAGAGGGCGTCGGGGGCCAGCCGAGGCCGCCACACACTAGGGCCGCGCGGGCCCCTCCTGGGCCGCGCCGGCCTAGTGTGTGGGGCCCTCGGGCCCCCACCTGGCTTGCCCTTCTGGCTCCGTCAGTATTCTGGGAAGATAGGACCTTTCGCATAAATTCCGAGGATTTTCCTGAAAGTTGGATTTCTGCACAAAAACGAGACACCAGAACAGTTCTGCTGAAAACAGCGTTAGTCCGTGTTAGTTGCATCCAAAATACACAAATTAGAGGCAAAACAATAGCAAAAGTGTTCGGGAAAGTAGATACGTTTTGGACGTATCAATTCGTGACAGATAGAAATCTGTTTCTGCGCAGAAATCCAAATCTAGCATCAACTTCCTATTAGAGAATTTACTTGGCACAACAATGCAATAAAATAAAGATAAGGAGAGGTTGCTACAGTAGTAACAATTTCCAAGACACAACAAAACAGTAGCAAAATAAAGACATGGGTTATCTCCCAAGAAGTGCTTTCTTTATAGCCATTAAGATGGGCTGAGCAATTTTAATGATGCACTCGCAAGAAATAAGAGTTGAAGCAAAAGAGAGCATCAAGAAGCAAATTCAAAACACATTTAAGTCTAACCCACTTCCTATGCATAGGAATCTTGTACACAAATAAATTCATGAAGAACAAAGTGACAATCATAGAAAGATAAAACAAGAGTAACTTCAAAATTTTCAGCATGTAGAGAGGTGTTTTAGTACCATGAAAATTTCTACAACCATATTTTCCTCTTTCATAATAATTTTCAGTAGCTTCATGGATAAACTCAACAATATAACTATCACATAAAGCATGCTTTTCATGATCCACAAACACATAATTTTTATCAAGTTCAAAAATAATAGGATCAAAACTTTCAAACCCACTTTTATCAATAATATAACAAGATGATTGATCAATCTCAAAAGATATGGGACTCATAGATAAAGTCAAGAACTCTCCAATCCCATTTTCATTAGTAGTACAATTAATATTATCAAGTAACATAGGACCATCATCTAGAGATTTATCATAAACATTTGCCAAGCAGAACTCTTTAGTACCATGCATTTCGACATCAGGCACAAACAAAGCATTATCATAAAATTTATCAAAGTAGCATGGATTATCATAGATAACAGTAGCATAATTATTCTCACAAGTTTTACTCATAGGGAATATTTCAAGAGAATCCACAGGAACATAACATTCATCCTCCTTTGGTAAGCATGGAGGACAATCAAATAGTGTAAGAGATAAAGAGTTACTCTCATTAGAAGGTTGGCATGGGTAGCTAATCCATTCTTCCTCCTTTTGTTCATCACTCTCCTCTTCTTTTTCATCCAATGAGCTTTCAGGTTCATCAATTTCCTCTTCCACTGGTTCCTGCAAATTGTGAGTGCATTCTTGTGCATTAATGAGTCTCTCTTTATAATCAATGATATAAGGATTATTGCTGTAACTTTCTATGCAAAAATTAAGGATAGAAGAGACATAATCTTTAAGGTCCTTACAAACAGCACAAGTTTCATAATTTTTAGACATGAAGGATTCTATCTCAGAGGCTCCCATAAACAAAACAAATTGTTCTACTTCTTCGAACCCAAAATGAATATAGTTATTCCAATTATAGTTCTTAATTAAAACTTCTTCACTAAAACCACATTGGAATTTCAGATGTTTAGTATCCTGTTTAGAGCAACAGTTTATATCATGGCGTTTAAGCAAGATTTTAGCAATTGTATTCAATTTTTCTATCACAGCACTCATAACTTTACCCGTTCTTGATTCTCTATAATTATTATATAATTCTATAAGCTCCAAATAGGTTGTGGCTTCTTCCATAACAACAATTTTTAATTTTTAGGTTTTTCAAATTTTTATGGATTTTTGGGTATATGAGAAAAGTAAAACAAAACAAAAACAAACTAAACAAATGTAAACTAGGCAAAATAATACTAGACAGAAATAAACTAAGTAAAACAAAATAAAATAAAACAGAGAGAGAGGTGGAGTGTACTCCCCAGGTGAACTTATGAGTAGAGCTATGCCTCCTCGGCAACGGCGCCAGAAAATAGCTTGATGTCTACGCACGCTTCTATTCCTGTAGACAGTGTTGGGCCTCCAAGAGCAGAGGTTTGTAGAACAGCAGCAAGTTTCCCTTAAGTGAATCACCCAAGGTTTATCGAACTCAGGGAGGTAGAGGACAAAGATATCCCTCTCAAGCAACCCTGCAATTAAGATACAAGAAGTCTCTTGTGTCCCCAACACACCTAATACACTTGTCAGATGTATAGGTGCACTAGTTCGGCGAAGAGATAGTAAAACACAGGTGGTATAGATGGTGGTAATATTGTAGGAAGTAAAGATGCAGTAAAACAGTAAACAAGCGATGTTTGCAGTATTTGGAAACAATGCCAGAAAATAGCTTGCTGGCGTGGGAGGCAATTCTCCGTGGTGTAACTTTTCTATTCGGAAACAAGGCCTAGGGATCCTACTTTCACTAGTGGACACTCTCAACAATGATCACATAAATAAATAACTTCTCTTCCTTTGTGCTACATACATTCTTTTGTTAGATAACAAACACCATTCATTGTGCTCCCTCAAGCCGGAGTTAACAAGCTCCACAACATTCGGCATTCATATTTAAGTAACCTTTAGAGCATAATAGATCATTGCAATTTAGACCGAGTACTAACATAGCCTACACACTAGCACCTTTAAGCTATGAAAGGGGGAATAGATCACATCAATACTATCATAGTAATAGTTAACTCCATAATCTACAAGAGATTACAATCATAACCTACGCCAAGTACTACATGATGCACACACACCGTCACCTTTACATCATGAAGGAGGAATAGACTACTTTAATAACATCACTAGAGTAGCACATAGATTAATAGTGATACAAAGCTCATGAGATCATTGTATTGAGGTACATGAGAGAGAGATTAACCACATAGCTACCGGAAGAGCCCTTAGCCTCGATGGAGAAATACTCCCTCCTCATCATAGGAGACAGCAGCGGCGATGAAGATGGCGGTGATGTCGATGGAGATGCCTTCTGGGGGCAATTCCCCGTCCCGGCGGCGTGCCGGAACAGAGACTTCTGTCCCCCGAATCTTGGCTTCACGATGGCGGCGGCTCTGGAACTTTTCTCGTATCGTGGCTTATTCTCTTAGGGTTTTCGCGACGGAGGCTTTAAGTAGGCGGAAGGGCAGCCTCGGAGGAGTCCTGGTGGGGCCACACCATAGGGGGGCGCGCCCCCCCTTGGTCGCGCCGCCTTGTGGGGTGGGGCCCCCTGGCTCCCCTCTGGCCCCTCTTCGGTGCTCTGGAAGCTTTCGGGAAAAATAAGATACTGGGCGTTGATTTCGTCCAATTCCGAGAATATTTCCTTTGTAGGATTTCTGAAACCAAAAACAGCACAAAACAGGAACTGGCACTTCGGCATCTCGTTAATAGGTTAGTTCCGGAAAATGCATCAAAACAATATAAAGTGTGAACAAAATATGTAGGTAATATCATAAAACTAGCATGGAACATAAGAAATTATAGATACGTTGGAGACGTATCAGCGGCGCGCTGCAGCCTTTGCAGGGTCGCGTTAATGGCGCGCCTCGGCTTCCGCGAGCGTGCGCAGCTAGGCGGCGTTGAAGTGGCAGGCCATTGAAGGCGAGATGGCGTCCGAGCCTCTTAAAGGGACGCTACCGGTGGGCATTTCCCCGACCAAACCATTGCCAGATCCCACAGTATCCACCCCACCGACGCCATGGGGAAGAAATGTTGGCCGTTCCGCAAGACGAAGAACGACCACGAGGCTAGCGGCTCGCTGTCCGGCAAGAAGGCACGGGTCGGCCGGTACGTCCGCGTCGACTTCACGCGACAGCAATGGGAGGAAAACCGGCCGGTACCATGGCCGGACGCGAACTTGCCGGGAAGGGGCTGGTACCTCAACTCGAGACGCTTGCCGGTCCCCCCGTGCCGCGCGAGGGCCGAGAGCGGCGGGACGAGGTGCGCCGCCGCCGAGCGATCTTGCCGCCGGATCTGCAGGAGGATCAGGCGTACGCGCTGAACTCCTACAACTGGATTTCATTCGGGATGTGGGAGTTCGACGCGCGCCGCCGCGCTGGCTACCTCGGCGACGTAGATTACTTCGACCGCGAGATCGCCGCAGAAGAAGAAGAGAACGACCAGGAGGACGCGGACGAGGACGAGGACACGGACGAGGACATGGACATGACAGACTACGACCACGACCACGACGGGCCGGCGTGGGATCCGGAGACTGTAACATCCCAAAAATTTCAAAACAAAACAAATGAATTTCCCTAGTTCCAAATTTTGGAACCAACAAAAACTTTTATTAAATAGAGTATGATACATAGTGATCTTGCTTAATCCTTGTGCTATTGCCATGATTGCTTGTTATAATAGTTTGAAATAATCTTAAACCCTAAACCTCACCCCTCTTATCACCATCCTAGTTAAAATAAAATAAAAGGAAGTTAAATAAGAAAAAGGCATATGTGCCTATGGCTATATTCATAAAACCTTACCCTAAGATTTTCTACTTTGCTTAGAGGTTTGGAAAACCTTCATACACCTTAACTAAGGCTCATCAAACCAAATCCAAGTGGTTTCCAAAGAAAATAAAAAGAAACTAAAAATGCCATAGAGGCATATGAGAGAAAAGTGCAAATTTGTGAATTTAAGAATCTTGACCCTAGGACTTGTTGTGAATGGTTGGATCACTTCCATATACCATTTCAACACTCAACAACACCAATTGAGTCAAGCCAAGTCAAAGTAAAACACAAATGCAACATATGCATAGAGGCATATGTGACACATAGCCATAATATCCAAATTTTGCCCTATGACTTTAAACCTTGACCAAATGTTGGGAAACCATCTCTCAACCTAATATAATACTAAATTGACCCTAACCCATGCCCAAGTGAAGCAAGATGAACATTTTACAAGTTTAATGAAATATGACACATCACCTCTTATGTGTTATGGCCATTTTTGCAAATCTTTGACCAAGACCTTTTAAATTGGTTTCAATGGTTGGAAAATGTTTCTAAACTAATAAGAACCACATTAGAGTCAACAAAAGTCAAATTCAATGGGGAGAAATTAAATAGGGAGAAAATCCCATTTTCACTCACATACACTTAGGCCAAAATTGCAAATCTTCACCAAAGGCCACCATAGCTCCATCTATGGTTTCTAAAACTCTTATATAACAAAAACAAACACAAATGCATAAAAGAAACCAGATTCAAATCAAGGTAGATTTCAAATTCGACATACATATGATAATGGTCATATGACCCATTTATAAAATCTTCACTACTTTACACCCCTGCATTTGACTTTTCTTCAACCAAACTTGGTCAACCAAAGCCATGTCATCCAAGACCATGTCAAGGTCAACAACTTTCATGTTGACCATCTCTGCTGAAGTTGACCAGGTTGACCAGAATAAGATGGACAAGTGAGGACTTTGAAATAAAGAGAAGATGATCCACTTTTTGAAACTTTGCAAATCTTCACCAAATTGACCACCACCACCACCTTTCTACTTCTTTATTTATATGAATGATGTGCACCAAAAAGAATTTCAAATTTTGAAAAGAATTTTCATGCGGCCATTTATACAAACACTTGGCAGGCATCATTTCAGAAATTGCACACACCCTATTATCCTCTGGTCCAAAGCCTAAACCCCTTTACTCTTTGATCATTGATGCTCCTGTACCTCCCCTGCATCAAGCCTGGTACCAGTTTGGTCGATTAAAGCTTTGGCATGATCACCTTTACACCATGCCGGCCATGAGAACCTCACCATGCCACTCATGGTTATCTTTCCTCTCTGGCCCCTTGTACCATGTCGACTAGGTAGCCTGCTCCTCAATGAACCTGCTGATACGAGCCCTAAGCCAGGAGACACACGCTACGGTCCAGAACGCGCACGCCCAGTACCATGCCGTGGCATGCCAGCGCACGCGGTGACCGCGCCCAGACGACGTTCTGGACGCCGCAGTACAACCACGCGACCCGTCGCCCTCGTCCTCCTCCTGCATCCCTACGTCTGTATCGAGCACCACCTCCCTCGCCTCTACCCCGTAGACAAGCTCCCTAGCCCGCGCAGGCACCATCATCACCGTCCTCCTCCGCTTTTGGCCGCGCACGCCGTGGCAGAACCCACACGCGCCCTAGCGATCCTATCGCGCCCTGGACGCAACAGCTACGCCTTGAGCATCGCCTAGCCGTCGCCTACACGACGCCCCCATCGCCTTGCCCCTTCGCGTCCTGAATCGCCGACGCCATTGACGACTAACCGCTCCGCCACAGCCACCCCATCATACTATAAATAGAGACCCCCTCAGCCTCCTCCTTCCACACCAAACTCGCTCCACTCTTCCTTCTGATCCTCCTCGACCTCTCTCCCCTCCACATCGTCACCAGTAGACCGCCAATCGACAGCTGCAGCTCGCGGCGGTGCTGCAGACGAAGCCAACGATTGCCGCCACCTCTGGAGCCGCCGTCTGTACCAGAGCACTCCCCATCCTCGACAACCCCCTCCTGCATCGTCGCCGACCATCGCCGGAGCTCCGTCACGCCGCCGACCCCCTACCTCGCCGTCGCAGCACGTCCTCCTCTCCCGTCGACGACGACGACGGTCGACCGCACGATCATCTCTTAATCCGACGGTCCAGGTCAGAGCATACCGCTTCGGCAGTTATTAGTCGCTGACGGGCAGGCCCCACCTCGTCAGGCGGCCCGCGCACACGGGCTGTGTTGCTGGGCCGTGCTACCCTGGTTATTTCATTTAGGCCCGTTAGGTTTTCCCGCGTGGCCCAGTAATTCAATTTTGGTTTAATCCATTTAGTTCAAATCCAATACTGCTGCACACTTCAAATTTGAATAGCTTCAAATCTACCAATCCAAATCTGGTGATTCAAAATGCTATAGAAAGCTTATGAAATTATCTAGCAAACCTTACTGGATTCAAACTCATACCTTGTGTAGTTTTGAATAGTAAAAATAACAAAACAGAAACTTTTCAGTATTCAAATAAATCTAGAAAATCAACCAATTTGAATTTTGAAGTGAATCCAATTGCAATAATTCACATTTAACAAACTATAATTTATTATGTAAAAATATGATATATGTTTTGTATGTGATCATGGGCTAGAAGCAGAATATTGGCTATGTAGTCAATACTAGCCCATTTAAACTATTTTCAAATTTTAGGAATTTAAATCTATGAGGTGTAGCACCTCATTTAAATCATTCTCACAAGTGATATGAAGTAAGGTGTTGACCTTTAAATGCTTAGGCTCATACTTGCTCACTTGTAGAATTTAAATCAACATAGTATTTAAATTGCACTAGTTATTTAAATCACATGAGATGATGAATCTCATTTAAATCACTTTTCTCAAATACTAAGTGTGAAGTGTTGACCTTGGTCAACATGGGATCATCCCTGGTTATTAGAGAAGATTAAATTTTAAGAAGATTCAATGAGAGGAAATTATTTCTCCCAAACCAAAGAAAAACCCTAATTCCAATTTTTAATGAGAGGAAATTATTTTCCTAATATTAAATAAACCCTAGAATAATTTTTGGATAAATGTTAAGTAATGATGCTAGATCAATTGTGTGAGTCATTAAGGCTAGTTAAAGACTGCCTAAGTGTTGTTTGGTGATTGTATCCTCGTATTCGTTTATAGACACTAGTACCGGAGACTATCAAGAGGAGGAGGTATTCTACCAGGAGGAAGAGCCAGAAAACTTTGATCACCTCACCAATCAAGGCAAGCTAACACTCTTGCAAGGTTCCCTTGTGCAAAGCTCTACAAGATTAAGGCACCACTATTTTTATTTTATGCTTATTGCTCCTATCCCAAGTTTTTACTTTACAAGCTTTACTAAATTTTGTTTATCAAAGTATCTTTTTGATTCCTGACTCACTTAGTCTAGTTATGGAGTAGTGCAAGAGTATCAAACTTAGCCTAGAGCAATCCAAGATACTTAGCATCCCTCATAAGTAGTTGCTAGTGCTAAACTAAAATTGACTACTAGAGATGGGAACTTGTGAAAACCAATGACTTTGAAAACCTTGGAATGATGAGTCATTCTATTGAAAGATTTTGAAGGTGAATATGACTGGTGAATGACTTGGTGAATTTTACGAAAACTGATGGTTGGGTTCGGATGCGATACCATTCCAATTTGAAAGTACCCCCACAATACCCAATATGGGTAAGGGCTTAACTAGAAATTTATGTGCTTTAGTATGGGTTCCCTCTAAACAAGCGTCATCGGGGTTAGGCTGGAGGCTGCCTCTACAACAAAAAGAACGGATGAGAAATGATGTTAATATGAGGTGAATGTCCGGCCCAAGCCTGTGCGATTCCGGGTTGGATCATGCGGTTTTCACCGGGAGGCCAAGCTCATGGGGAGAGGTGCTCATACTAGAGTATGTAAGTGAAAGGTTATGGTTGGTAGTCCGCATACGGAGTATGATAAATCAGGGCCAGTTAACCCTGACGGATTATTGCAAATGTTGTGGCACAAGTGTACGACCTCTGCAGAGTGTAGAACTATTCGAATAGCCGTGTCCACGGTTATGGACGGTTGGAAAGGCCATACTGTTCCGTCATCAGACCATTTTCAAAAAGGCGACATATGACTTGTGACTTAAATTTGAAGGGTGAATGGTGATTTTGAATTGAATCACAACAGAGTTGTGGGAATGACACTAATGTTCCCACTTGAGTTAGTTTAGCAAATGAAGAGTCTTTACTAAATGTTTATGAAATAAACTTGGCTTTATGCAAATAAACCTAGAGCTTAGTATCCCCTTACTAAAATTGATAGTGCTTACACTAGTATTAGTTTGCGAGTACTTTAAAAGTACTCATGGCTTTGTCCCTGGCTATTCAAATGGCCAGACTATGAAGGTGAACAAGAAGATGAGGAAGATGGACAGCAGGACGTCTACGACAACTAGGACCGCTCCTGACGTCAAGCGTTGGCCTGTGGATTAGATAGCCACTACTACTTCGCTTCCGCTATTTGTGATGTTCGTTGATCGATAGATCAACTACTATTGTAATATTGGATCATGTGATCTACCTTTGTAAGACGATTATGTGTTGTAATAAATGATGACTCTATGATATTCAACTATTATGTCTCGCAACAACAATATTCCTGGGATTGCGATGTATGGCATAATAGGCATCTGGACTTAAAAATCCGGGTGTTGACAGAGACCCAGCCGCCGGACATTTCCGAGGAGGAGGCCATTGCCATGGCACTGACCAACAGCGAGCAGGACGAGCTCAACGACCTCGCTTTGTGGGACGGGCTCGCAATCCAGCTCTGCGAGTCAGCGCTCGCGCAGGGGAGGCCGGCGACTCCTCCAGCCACGCCGACGCGTTCCCAATGACCGCGCTCCGCCTGCTGCTCCGACGTGGGATCCATGGCCACAGCCTCCGGCCCATGCGGCGGTACCTCCTCCACCGCCAGCGTACGAGCTTCCATGGCCGACGCCGGAGTTCATTGACCTCGTCAGCGACGATGAGCAGTAGGCAGCACCTACTTTTACCACGCTTTTATGAATTTTTTATATTTTTTATTAAAATGTAAATTATGGCTTCATGAATGGAAAAAAATTATGCGTCGTGCCGCTGGAGCCACCCCCGGATGCCCGGACGATTTCGACCATTTGGGCCGACGCAAATGGACGCGTTCGTTTGGACGTCCGAAATGCGTCGTGCCGCTGGAGATGCCCTTAGAGCATCTCCAGCCGCGTCCCCCAAAGCGTCCCCCAAAGGGATTTGGGGTGCGCCGGACAAAAAAAGCGTTCCAGCCGCGTCCCCCAAAGCCCATTTTTGTCCGGCGCGGCCCGATACGGTGTCCGGCGCCCCGAGCCCGTCCCCGTCCCACAGGGGACGCACCGGGGACGCCGGACACAACGAAAAGCGAGGCGAGGAGTGGCGGGGACGACCCGTCAGCGGCATGGAAGGCTAAAACCCCGTCGCCTACCTTTGGTCAAGCGACGTTAATGGTGTCCCTGTTTTCCCAGGCGACGCAGGGACGCGTCTCGTCGTGCATGGCCGCGTGGCCGTCCGCGTCGGAGTTATTGCGTGCAACCACCCGCTGTCGCCGCTGTTTTAAGACGCCCTGCAGTTCTCGCCGCTCACAATCCTTCTCGTCGCCGCCGCCTCCCCCTCCCAGATCTTCTCCTCGCCGCTCCAAAAATGTCGAGCTCGTCCTCCCGCAAGAACGCCGCGGCGAACGGCTTCGGCCGCGGCAGCCTCACCGTGCCGGAGGCGTGGGCGCTGTACCACGCCCGGTATCCTGTCCCGCCGGACATGCGGCTGCCAAGCAGCGGCGGCTGGAAGATGGCCGTGAACGGCATTGGCGTCCCGCCGCCGCCGAAGCCGGGCACGGATCAATGGAGGGACGCCATCAAGGCCCGGCGGGCTCAACTCACCGCCGAGGAGCGGTTGGATCCAACGTGGGCGGTCAACAACAACGACGCCTGGTGGACGACGTACTTCAAGGTGAAGTACGACGTCGAGATGCACAGCACCGACAACCTCGTCGGCGGCCCCAACAGCTGGAACAAGGACGACCGCGCCCTGTTCTGGGGCGTTCCGGGGCGCACCCTCGACAACGTCATCCGCGGCATCCGCAACGGCGCTCCAAGGTTGGAGATGCCGTCGTCGCTGCCGCCGTCTCCTCAATGGCAGCCGAGGAGGACGACGTACTCGTCCTCCTCGCACTCTTCTTCCTTGGGACCGGCGCGATCGACGCCGTCCTCGTCGTACCGGTCGGCGCCCTACACCGTCCCCAAACGGGAGGTCAAGGAGGAGCCGGCGACGCCCGTCAACACGAGGCGTGGCGGCAGCGGCAGCCGACGGCAGCAAGGGAGGCGCGGCGGCGCCCTCCTCATCCCGAAGCCGGAGGTGAAGGAGGAGCCGGAGGAAGCGTCGCAGGCGGCGCTGCTGGCGGAGTACGAGCGGCAGCAGCGGCTCATCGCCAGCAGCAACGACCCCGAGGACTGCCCAGGGCTGCGGGCGGCGTTCTTGGCGTCCATGAACGACAAGGACGCCTGGAGGGGCGATCTGGACGCGGCGATCGCCATGTCCATCCGCGACGTCGGCAAGCCGCTGGTGGACCTCACCGACGACGGCGAGGCAGGACCAAACGGCTTGGTGAAGGACGAGCCCGTCGACGAGCGCGTCAAGTAGGAGGTCGTCACCGACGACATGTACAACTTCCAGCAGTACTACGACGCCTCAGCCGCCGCAAGTGGTTCTAGATTAGGTTTAGTTTAAATTTAGTCAAATTTTGTTTGAATCTATGTAAGTTTGGACGAATCTAATCGAATCTCGTTAAGTTTAAAATTTCCGAAATTTTGTTTGGGGGACGTGATTGGGGAGCGACGTCCCCAAACGCGGCACAAACGAAACACGTCCCCCAAACGCTTAATCCGGCGCGGTTTGGGGACGCGGCTGGAGATGCTCTTAGTACTGTAGCTGAGTGCCCATGTTTGAGCATGCTAGAGGAGCCGGTTCCCATATTTCGGGTCACCCACTAGCTCAGCACTAGGCACAGCACAGGCCTCAGATGGATGTGACTTGTGAAGGGAGCGTGTCCCAGCGCCCAAAGTCAGGATTGGTGACGACCCTCTTTCTTCACACCGGCTAGTACACAATTAATACACCACTCTCTCTTTCTTCACACCGGCCAGTCTTCACTACCGAGTCCAGTATCCTGGTCTTGTGTCGAGGAGATGGCTCCCATCCGCCGCCGGAAAAAGGACGCCGCCGACCAGAGCCTGACGTGTCTAGACGCGCTGCGTCTGCTCGATATCTCCGGAAAGGGGAATGGGCCTGCCGGCGAGGCCACCACGCCGCCTCCGCCTCCACCATCGCCGCTGCTTCAAGAAGTTGAGATGGAGGCGGAGCCGGGAACCTCCAAGCTCCCCTCGCCGCCGCCGCCGCCGCCGCAAGAAGTTGAGGTGGACATGGAGCCGGAGATCCCCAAGCTCCCCTCGCCGCCGCCGCAAGAAGTTGAGATGGAGGTGGAGCCCGATCCCTCCAAGCACTCCTCGCCGCCGCCGCCGCCGCAAGAAGCTGAAGTGGAGGCGGAGTCGGACATTTCCAAGCACATCAAGGCCGTCCTGAAGGCAATGCTGGACATGGCAGCGCTTCCCGACTACGACGAGCGGTACGGCTCCTACCTCCACGACTTCTTCAAGGCTTACATCCAGGCGCCCAGGCCGCTCGACCCGTCGTGGCTGCCCGAGCCCGCCACCACGGGGCTGGGGCCGGTCAAGGAGCGCTATTCTTACCTCGCCAGCGAGGTGGCCAGGGTCGCCGACGGCACGGCGGAGCAGCGCGAGATGCTCAGCAGGGGTCTGCTGGAGCAGGTGGACGCCGCCGCGCTGGCCGCCTTGGATGGTGAGTTCCATGAGGCGACGTGGGAAGGGAAGAAGGCGATGCTGGCCAAGCTCGAGTCGGAGGTGCAGTACGCCAAGGCCAGGATCGACGCGGAGGCCATGATCGAGATGCTCCATGGTGGCAAAGCGTCCTCTTGATCTGTTTAGTGCCAAATTGCAGTGTAATCTCGTCATATCAAGTAGTAGTAATTAATTAGCTCCCAGCCTGTAGAACTGCTGCCTTATCTACAGTTATCGTATGCTTATTTCGGTTGGATGTAAGAAATGCTGATTAGGACTCTGCTTCATGGGTAATGTCTAGCAATGTTTAAGCTATTTGCCTATTTGCATCAATGTGAACTTGATTCTAGTTATGGAATCCAACCGCATGCAGCTCTCGGTTGGCATATTTTTAGATGTCACATGTTATGCTCTATGCTCTTGTAGCTTTCTGTTCTTGAAGAAGCACTATCAACTTTCAGTTTGAGCCGCCAGTTGGGCACTGCATGAACATGGAGGTGGAGCTCATGCTGGCTGGCAACATGGAGCTCACCGATCGCAGAGTGCAAGAACACGGTGATGTGCCATGTACTGGAAAGCAAGATATATAGATCACTCAGTTTGCAGTATCTCAGCAATCATATAATTTTGTCCACAACTATCATTTTCCAGATTCTCTTGTGGTGACATTGGTTACGTGATATCCATTTACCCCCTTCACATATGTGGCACTACAATCCTTTTCAACATTTTCTCCAAATTATTTTCCACACTGCAATGCCAGGACCAAACGGAACACGTATTCTGCCAAGTCAGCAACATATTTCGCCGTTTCGTAAGACCAAATTTGGGGGAGAATATCAAGAATTCAAGATGGGGTAGGTGTTAAATAAATTGAAAAGGAGTATGTAGTGTCACAAGAATTTTAGGGAGTAAAAAGTGTTTGTTGTTCAAAGATGTTAAGAATCGACATTGATTTGGATAGTCCAACGCAGCACTCAATTGATCATGAATCTGTAGCAAAATTATCATCTTCAGCCACTATAACATTGCAATTGCAAAAAAGGCAGAACTTCTAGTGGGAAGTCACTGGGTCTCTTGCAGCCTTGCAGGTAGATAGCGAGGCACCTTGTGGCCTGGGAACCAACTGGCCATCACAGAAGCAGGCAATACTAGTACAGATCCAAGGTTCACATTACGGCGAGTTCGATCAATACGTCTAATTAGGAGCTTACAGATAAGAAAGAGCCATGAACCAAAATGAGCTTTAACCTCCTAATTAATCAGCAGTGACATGCAGGACTAACAAACAAACAGTAGCGAAATAAGCCAGATATGGAACTAGTACAGTACGTAGTACGGTAGTAGTACTAGTGATTAGTCGCTGGAATCAATCGCGGCCTTAATCATGCCCATTGGAAGAAGCAGCTTTGATCTTCTCGGCCATGGCCTCCGCCTGAAGCCTGGCCTTGGCGTAGCGCACCTCCGCCGAGAGCTTGCCGACCATGGCGTTCTTTCCCGCCCACACGGCTTCTCTGAACCTTTCTTCCAAGGAGGCCAGCTTCGCTGCATCCGCCTGCAGCAAACCTCTGCCCACCGCTTCACGCTGCTCCGCCGTCTTCAGCCTCGTCAGCCTCGCCACCTCGTCCGCCAGGTAAGGATAGCGGGCCGCCAGCTCCGGCAAGGGGGCGTCTGTCGCCGTCGCCGACGGGTCTACAGGCCTGGGAGACAGGAGGTAGGCCTTGAAGAACTCCCAAGAGTAGAGGTCATACCGCGGGTCCGGGTGCGCTCTCATCTCCGTCATCGCCTCCCAGAGGGCCATGGTGTGCAGCTCCATGCGCGACGGCGGCGGCAGCGAGGGATGGTATCCTTCCGGGCCGCGCAGGCCCAGCTCGGCGAGGATTTGCTGGGTCTCCTCGTCGAGGCCCCTACGCGGCGGCCCGTTGCGGCAGAGTTGGGCGAACTGCTCGTCCACCGCGTCCATGGCCAGTTCCTGCTCCTGGTGGAACGGCGTGTGCCGTTCTTCGCCCCCCTCGTCCTGCGGCTGCGCCGGCGAGGGATGCTTGTCGGGCTTCACCACCAGTATTCTGCAATCCACCCTGGTGTCCAGCTCAGCATCCCCAGGGTCTTCCCCCCTGGCGATGGCGAGCAGCCGCAGCGCGGCGGCACGCAGCGCGGCGGCCTTGGCCTCCTCCTCCTCCTCCTCTCGGCCGCGGCGAACAGGGGCCATGGCGACTAGCTAGCTTGAGTTTTGCAGTGAGACGACGTTTGTCTGTGCGCGATGGAAATGGATCCGTGACCCTCCTCAGTCTTCACTCACCCGTCGCTTCATGAATTGGAGCTTGAGGTCTGTCAGTATGTCAGCTTGGGGTGGGTGGGTGCTGTGCTGAACAAAACGATGCTGCATTTACTATCTCGAATACAGTACTACTACAGAAAATAGTTAAAAGAATTATCGGGCGGGCAAACCTTTCAAAACAGCTACGAAACTAGCGTTTTGTGTTGGCTACAAACTGCAAAGAATTAGGTAATGCTGTATATTGGCCTGAACCCTGAAATGTGTATCAATTTATTAAGACACTAATTATACATCTTGAAACACACTGAACTGGGATACGTTCACATAATGATTGGACAAATATCAGTGATATTAAAAAGAGTGAATTCCACTTTTTACCCTCTAATTTTTCATTCTTGACACTAATTACCCCGTTTAACGATTTTTCATCTAAATTACCCATTTAGTGAAAATTTTGCAGTATTTACCCCTCTTAAATGTTAACAGCGTTCGACAAGCGATCAGATCCATCTGGTGCTACGCATACGGATTTCCTGTTTTTTTTTCGCAATCCAGACGACGGTGGAAGAAGCCTCGCGTGCTCAAGTGACGACGAAGGCAGCAGATTCTCTAGTGACGACGACGGCGGCATTATCCTTAGATGCTCAAGCGAATACGATTGAGGGTGCTTAAATAGCAAGTGGCAGCCGCAACGGCAATGGTCTGATTGCTATCGAGCGCGCCATCGTTGCAGCGCTGCTGAAAGTCAGAGATGGTAAACCTAGAGGGGGTGAATAGGTTTCTACAAATTTTAATTCTTTCTTTGCAATATTAGGCTTTGCGGAATATAAAGGTGAGTCTAATGCAAACTAGGTGAGGCAACCTATACGATGATACAAGTAACTCAAGCACGAAGACTCTCATAGACAATTATATCACAAGTAAGGAATTCGGTTAGAGATAACTGATAGCACGCGGAGACGAGGGTTTATTCCCGTGTTCCCTTCCTTTGCAAGAAGGTACGTCATGTTTAAGGAGTGGAGGTCCCACGGCGGATTCCCCAACACCACGAAGGCTCACCCTATTCTCCGGAGCCTATCCCACGAAGGAATACCTCACTCACTTGTGGTAGACTTTGAGGTAGCCTCTGAACCTTCACAATTTTGTCAGGAGCAAATCCACAGCCCGGATGCTTCCGAACCTCTTTTACCCACCTAGGGTTTCCAACGAACCCTAGAGAGCAAGTATCTTGATGAATACAAGGGGGAAACAAATTTGGCTCGGTAGAACGGTAGATCAGGCCCTCCTCTATCTTTTCCCCGAAGGGATTTGACTTTGGGTGGAGGAGGAGGGAGATTTGAGGCTTTTGGTGTTTCTATCAATGGAGTAGGAGAGAGAGAGAGAGCTCAAGAACAACTTGTAGTGTAGTGCCTAACTGTTCAGAGGTAGGAGAAGGGGTATTTATAGTATCACTTGAAATCTGGCCGTTGTGACTTGTCCACCTAAGCATTTGTTCGAGCAACCCGGTCAACCGGGCCTAGGACCGAGTCGTCTGGCACAGGAGCCGGTCAGACCGGGCCAGGGGCCGGATCGTCCGGTCCAAACCGGAGCTGGGACCGGGCCTTGACCGGAGTAGGTCTTGTCGCGCAGTACATCGCCTCCGGACACCACCAGAGCAGGAGCCGGTTGGCGCCGGGGCATCCGGTCCACCGGGCCAGGCTGGTCCAGACCGAACCTCAGGCCGGGCCGTCACTGGGCGAAGGGAAAAGCTTACTGGAATGTGCCCAGTGTGCACCGGTCCTGGGGCCGGTCGGCACCGGGCCACCTGGTGCCACAGCCGGTCTGACCGGGCCTGTGACCGAGCAGGTGCTGAGCAGTCCTTCTTTATTTTTGTCGAAGTGGGGGTCTCCCTTTACCTTCTTGTTCCATTGATACACCATTATACCTATTTGGCTAATACATGGGAATAATCTCATAGACATGTATTAGACCAAATACTCTAGCAACGGTGTCATTGTTACCAAAATAATGGATAAGGGTAAAATACCCTTACAATCTCCCCCTTTTTGGTATATGATGATAAACCGAGCTAGAGTCACATATAGATATTATGATAAGCTTAAATCTTGATTCCATATAAGATATTAAGACAACTCCCCCATAATGTGTGCACTTGGAGAATTTGCGTTTGAATGCAAAGTGCACCATTTGTGGAATATGAGAAGCTCCCCCAATATCTTTAGGAAACAAACATGGTATGGACATGTATATATCAAGATATATAATCATAAAGCATAATCATCCTAACAGAGAGATTAAGCATACAAATTCTTGTCCATACACGAATTATTCAAAGTAGCAAATGGTTCTTGAAATGAAAATCAAGCAAATAAGCACAAGCCAAATAAGAAGCAAATAAAGTATCAGCATGGCTTGTGCAACCAAGGAACCCCGTGATCCTAGACTCTACTCTCTTCTCCCCCTTTGGCATCAGAACACCAAAAAGGCGAAGAAAAGAGTAGGGATGCTAGCGCTCTCATTAGTAGAACTCTGTCCCAGCGGGTGGAGAGCCGCCATCACCATCCTCATCATCATCGTCACCATCATCATCATCATACTCTTCATTGTCTTCATCATCATCATCTTCTCCATATCTAGCAGTATCAGGATCCTGAGCAGATCTAGGGGGGAAGACCACCATGAGCATACATGGAGAGATCAAAGTTTTGGAGCATCTCGTCATCAATGGGAGGCATCTCCCAAGTTGGTGCAACCACAGGCTCCATCTCAGGTCCAGGAGGAGGAACATGGTTATTTCTTGCAGCCATGAACTCATTTTGGCGTTGATACGTCTCCGACGTATCGATAATTTCTTATGATCCATGCCACATTATTGATATTATCTACATGTTTTATGCACACTTTATGTCATATTCGTGCATTTTCTGGAACTAACCTATTAACAAGATGCCGAAGTGCCAGTTGCTGTTTTCTGCTGTTTTTGGTTTCAGAAATCCTAGTAACGAAATATTCTCGGAATTGGACGAAATCAAAGCCCAGGGGCCTATTTTTCCACGAAGCTTCCAGAAGTCCGAAGGAGAGACGAAGAGGGGCCACGAGGGGGCCAAACCCTAGGGCGGCGCGGCCCACCCCCTGGCCACGCCGACCTATGGTGTGGGGCCCCTGTGCCCCCTCCTGACCTGCCCTTCCGCCTACAAATAGCCTCCGTGACGAAACCCCCAGTACCGAGAGCCACGATACGGAAAACATTACTGAGACGCCGCCGCCGCCGATCCCATCTCGGGGGATCCAGGAGATCGCCTCCAGCACCCTGCCGGAGAGGGGAATCATCTCCCGGAGGACTCTACACCGCCATGGTCGCCTCCGGAGTGATGAGTGAGTAGTCTACCCCTGGACTATGGGTCCATAGCTGTAGCTAGATGGTTGTCTTCTCCCCATTGTGCTATCATTGTCGGATCTTGTGAGCTGCCTAACATGATCAAGATCATCTATCTGTAATTCTATATGTTGCGTTTGTTGGGATCCGATGAATAGAGAATACTTGTTATGTTGATTATCAAAGTTATATCTACGTGTTGTTTATGATCCTGCATGCTTTCCGTTACTAGTAGATGCTCTGGCCAAGTAGATGCTTGTAACTCCAAGAGGGAGTACTTATGCTCGATAGTGGGTTCATGCCTGCATTGACACAGGGACAGTGATGAAAGTTCTAAGGTTGTGGTGTGCTGTTGCCACTAGGGATAAAACATTGATGCTATGTCTAAGGATGTAGTTGTTGATTACATTACGCACCATACTTAATGCAATTGTCTGTTGCTTTGCAACTTAATACTGGAGGGGGTTCGGATGATAACCTGAAGGTGGAATTTTTAGGCATAGATGCAGTTGGATGGCGGTCTATGTACTTTGTCGTAATGCCCAATTAAATCTCACTATACTCATCATGATATGTATGTGCATGGTCATGCCCTCTTTATTTGTCAATTGCCCAACTGTAATTTGTTCACCCAACATGCTGTTTATCTTATGGGAGAGACACCTCTAGTGAACTGTGGACCCCGGTCCAATTCTCTTTACTGAAATACAATCTACTGCAATACTTGTTCTACTGTTTTCTGCAAACAATCATCTTCCACACAATACGGTTAATCCTTTGTTACAGCAAGCCGGTGAGATTGACAACCTCACTGTTTCGTTGGGGCAAAGTACTTTGGTTGTGTTGTGCAGGTTCCACGTTGGCGCCGGAATCCCTGGTGTTGCGCCGCACTACATCCCGCCGCCATCAACCTTCAACGTGCTTCTTGGCTCCTCCTGGTTCGATAAACCTTGGTTTCTTTCTGAGGGAAAACTTGCTGCTGTGCGCATCATACCTTCCTCTTGGGGTTCCCAACGAACGTGTGAGTTACACGCCATCAAGCTCTTTTTACGGCGCCGTTGTCGGGAGATCAAGACACGCTGTAAGGGGAGTCTCCACTTCTCAATCTCTTTACTTTGTTTTTGTCTTGCTTATTTTTATTTACTACTTTGTTTGCTGCACTAAATCAAAATACAAAAAAATTAGTTGCTAGTTTTACTTTATTTGCTATCTTGTTTGCTATATCAAAAACACAAAAAATTAGTTTACTTGCATTTACTTTATCTAGTTTGCTTTATTTACTACTGCTAAAATGGGTAATCCTGAAGTTGAAGTTCGTTCGTTTAAGCAACAAGGGGGAGAATGTTTAAGAGATGCTTGGTATAGAATTATTAATGCCCATAATAGGTGCACTAAGAAACACTCCACCACTATTTTACTCAGGAATTTTTATGTTGGTATCTCTAGCTGGAATAGGCATGTTCTTGATTGTCTCGTAGGAGGTAACTTCTTAAGTACCCCTGCATTAGAAGCTAGCTGCATTATTGAGAGTCTATTTGGAATACCCCCTGTTGATAAAGTTAAAACTGAAATCTCTCTTGAAGATGTTATGAAAAAATTGGAAACCATAGAGAAAAAATTTCCAAGTATTGAAGCTAAAGTGGAAGTGTTACTTGATAAAACTGATGAACTTGATAAATCCTTAGTAGGAATTGATGAAAGAATTAGTGCCCTAGGAACTTGTGTTGTCCATGATGATCAAATTAAGAGGATTGATGAACTTGAAAAGGCTATGGGAACCTTGGGTTCAACATTTTCTTCTCTTAAATATAAGGAGAAAGCTTATGTGGGTAAGGAGCAAAAGTTTATGTATGTCTCTAAAGTGCCTAGACCAAAGAAGTATTATTATAGGCCTAAAATTGACAAAGCCCTTAGTACCACTATGGATGGGGGAGCTCATGATAACAACACTTCATCTCTCGATAATACTTGATACACACTTTCTGCGCCTAGCTGAAAGGCGTTAAAGAAAAGCGCTTATGGGAGACAACCCATGTTTTTACCTACAGTACTTTGTTTTTATTTTGTGTCTTGGAAGTTGTTTACTACTGTAGCAACCTCTCCTTATCTTAGTTTTGTGTTTTGTTGTGCCAAGTTAAGCCGTTGATAGAAAAGTAAGTACTAGATTTGGATTACTGCGCAGTTCCAGATTTCTTTACTGTCACGAATCTGGGCAAAATCCCTCTGTAGGTAACTCAGAAAATTATGCCAATTTACGTGAGAGATCCTCAGATATGTACGCAACTTTCATTCAATTTGAGCATTTTCATCTGAGCAAGTCTGGTGCCATTTTAAAATTCGTCAATACGAACTGTTCTGTTTTGACAGATTCTGCCTTTTATTTCGCATTGCCTCTTTTGCTATGTTGGATGAATTTCTTTGATCCACTAATGTCCAGTAGCATTATGCAATGTCCAGAAGTGTTAAGAATGATTGTGTCACCTCTGAATATGTCAATTTATATTGTGCACTAACCCTCTAATGAGTTGTTTCGAGTTTGGTGTGGAGGAAGTTTTCAAGGATCAAGAGAGGAGTATGATGCAACATGATCAAGGAGAGTGAAAGCTCTAAGCTTGGGGATGCCCCGGTGGTTCACCCCTGCATATATCAAGAAGACTCAAGCGTCTAAGCTTGGGGATGCCCAAGGCATCCCCTTCTTCATCGACAACATTATCAGGTTCCTCCCCTGAAACTATATTTTTATTCCATCACATCTTATGTGCTTTTTCTTGGAGCGTCGGTTTGTTTTTGTTTTTGTTTTGTTTAAATAAAATGGATCCTAGCATTCACTTTATGGGAGAGAGACACGCTCCGCTGTAGCATATTGACAAGTATGTCCTTGGTTTCTACTCATAGTATTCATGGCGAAGTTTCTCCTTCGTTAAATTGTTATATGGTTGGAATTTGAAAATGATACATGTAGTAATTGCTATAAATGTCTTGGGTAATGTGATACTTGGCAATTGTTGTGCTCATGATTAAGCTCTTGCATCATATGCTTTGCACCCATTAATGAAGAAATACATAGAGCATGCTTAAATTTGGTTTGCATATTTGGTTTCTCTAAGGTCTAGATAATTTCTAGTATTGAGTTTGAACAACAAGGAAGACGGTGTAGAGTCTTATAATGTTTTCAATATGTCTTTTATGTGAGTTTTGCTGCACCGGTTCATCCTTGTGTTTGTTTCAAATAAACCTTGCTAGCCTAAACCTTGTATCGAGAGGGAATACTTCTCATGCATCCAAAATATTTGAGCCAACCACTATGCCATTTGTGTCCACCATACCTACCTACTACATGGTATTTTCCGCCATTCCAAAGTATATTGCTTGAGTGCTACCTTTAAAATTCCATCATTCACCTTTGCAATATATAGCTCATGGGACAAATAGCTTAAAAACTATTGTGGTATTGAATATGTAATTATGCACTTTATCTCTTATTAAGTTGCTTGTTGCGCGATAACCATGTTCACTGGGGACGCCATCAACTATTCATTGTTAAATTTCATGTGAGTTGCTATGCATGTTCGTCTTGTCTGAAGTAAGAGCGATCTACCACCTTATGGTTAAGCATGCATATTGTTAGAGAAGAACATTGGGCCGCTAACTAAAGCCATGATCCATGGTGGAAGTTTCAGTTTTGGACATATATCCTCAATCTCAAATGAGAAAATTATTAATTATTGTTACATGCTTATGCATAAAAGAGGAGTCCATTATCTGTTGTCTATGTTGTCCCGGTATGGATGTCTAAGTTGAAGAATAATCAATAGCGAGAAATCCAATGCGAGCTTTCTCCTTAGACCTTTGTACAGGCGGCATAGAAGTACCCCTTTGTGACACTTGGTAAAAACAGTGCATTGTGATGATCCGGTAGTCCAAGCTAATTAGGACAAGGTGCGGGCACTATTAGTACACTATGCATGAGGCTTGCAACTTATAAGATATAATTTACATGATGCATATGCTTTATTACTACCGTTGACAAAATTGTTTCATGTTTTCAAAATCAAAGCTCTAGCACAAATATAGCAATCGATGCTTTTCCTCTATGAGGACCATTCTTTTACTTTCAATGTCGAGTCAGTTCACCTATTTCTCTCTACCTCAAGAAGCAAACACTTGTGTGAACTATGCATTGATTCCTACATATTTGCTTATTGCACTTATTATATTACTCTATGTTGACAATATCCATGAGATATACATGTTACAAGTTGAAAGCAACCGCTGAAACTTAATCTTCTTTTGTGTTGCTTCAATACCTTTACTTTGAATTGTTGCTTTATGAGTTAACTCTTATGCAAGACTTATTGATGCTTGTCTTGAAGTGCTATTCATGAAAAGTCTTTGCTTTATGATTCACTTGTTTACTCATGTCATATACATTGTTTTGATCGCTGCATTCACTACATATGCTTTACAAATAGTATGATCAAGATTATGATGGCATGTCACTCCAGAAATTATCTGTGTTATCGTTTTACCTGCTCGGGACGAGCAGAACTAAGCTTGGGGATGCTGATACGTCTCCGACGTATCGATAATTTCTTATGATCCATGCCACATTATTGATGTTATCTACATGTTTTATGCACACTTTATGTCATATTCGTGCATTTTCTGGAACTAACCTATTAACAAGATGCCGAAGTGCCGATTCTGTTTTCTGCTGTTTTTGGTTTCAGAAATCCTAGTAACGAAATATTCTCGGAATTGGACGAAATCAAAGCCCAGGGGCCTATTTTTCCACGAAGCTTCCAGAAGTCCGAAGGAGAGACGAAGAGGGGCCACGAGGGGGCCAAACCCTAGGGCGGCGCGGCCCACCCCCTGGCCGCGCCGACCTATGGTGTGGGGCCCCTGTGCCCCCTCCTGACCTGCCCTTCCGCCTACAAATAGCCTCCGTGACGAAACCCCCAGTACCGAGAGCCACGATACGGAAAACATTACTGAGACGCCGCCGCCGCCGATCCCATCTCGGGGGATCCAGGAGATCGCCTCCGGCACCCTGCCGGAGAGGGGAATCATCTCCCGGAGGACTCTACACCGCCATGGTCGCCTCCGGAGTGATGAGTGAGTAGTCTACCCCTGGACTATGGGTCCATAGCTGTAGCTAGATGGTTGTCTTCTCCCCATTGTGCTATCATTGTCGGATCTTGTGAGCTGCCTAACATGATCAAGATCATCTATCTGTAATTCTATATGTTGCGTTTGTTGGGATCCGATGAATAGAGAATACTTGTTATGTTGATTATCAAAGTTATATCTACGTGTTGTTTATGATCTTGCATGCTTTCCGTTACTAGTAGATGCTCTGGCCAAGTAGATGCTTGTAACTCCAAGAGGGAGTACTTATGCTCGATAGTGGGTTCATGCCTCGCATTGACACAGGGACAAAGTGAGAAAGTTCTAAGGTTGTGTTGTGCTGTTGCCACTAGGGATAAAACATTGATGCTATGTCTAAGGATGTAGTTGTTGATTACATTACGCACCATACTTAATGCAATTGTCTGTTGCTTTGCAACTTAATACTGGAGGGGGTTCGGATGATAACCTGAAGGTGGACTTTTTAGGCATAGATGCAGTTGGATGGCGGTCTATGTACTTTGTCGTAATGCCCAATTAAATCTCACTATACTCATCATGATATGTATGTGCATGGTCATGCCCTCTTTATTTGTCAATTGCCCAACTGTAATTTGTTCACCCAACATGCTGTTTATCTTATGGGAGAGACACCTCTAGTGAACTGTGGACCCCGATCCAATTCTCTTTACTGAAATACAATCTACTGCAATACTTGTTCTACTGTTTTCTGCAAACAATCATCTTCCACACAATACGGTTAATCCTTTGTTACAGCAAGCCGGTGAGATTGACAACCTCACTGTTTCGTTGGGGCAAAGTACTTTGGTTGTGTTGTGCAGGTTCCACGTTGGCGCCGGAATCCCTGGTGTTGCGCCGCACTACATCCCGCCGCCATCAACCTTCAACGTGCTTCTTGGCTCCTCCTGGTTCGATAAACCTTGGTTTCTTTCTGAGGGAAAACTTGCTGCTGTGCGCATCATACCTTCCTCTTGGGGTTCCCAACGAACGTGTGAGTTACACGCCATCAGGCGCATCCTAGTCTCATCGTTCAAGGCAAGGCTTTGATGAGCAACATCATTGGTATTCCTGCACATTTGCCACAGGCTGGTCAAGAGAGGCACCGCGCTTGGGGCGCCTAGAGTAGCTAGAGCTTGCAGGGTCATGCCTTTCCTTGGACCGGCGCTCAGAAGGCATCATAGCTGGGACTTCCGGCCTATCTCCTTGTTGAGGAATCTTGAAAGGTTCCATCTTGATCAGTTGATCTTTCTTATTGTGGGGAGATGGCACAACCTTATTGATGAGCTGTTGAATGTATTGAACATAATTTGGAGTCATCCGGTCACGAATAGAGCGCCTCAGTTCACAGTAGAGGAGGTCACAACCATCAATAGTCCTCACATTTTCAGGACGGCAGTAGTTCATGAGGTTAAGATGGTAGGCCTGACATTCACTTGTATCTCCTGACTTGCTGATGAGATTATCTCGGAATAGCTTGGCAAGCACAAGATAGGAGTAGTACATCCCGGAGATAGTGGGAGGGCCAGCTGTAGGTTCCGGAGGATAGCTGATACGTCTCCGACGTATCGATAATTTCTTATGTTCCATGCCACATTATTGATGTTATCTACATGTTTTATGCACACTTTATGTCATATTCGTGCATTTTCTGGAACTAACCTATTAACAAGATGCCGAAGTGCCAGTTGCTGTTTTCTGCTATTTTTGGTTTCAGAAATCCTAGTAAGGAAATATTCTCGGAATTGGACGAAATCAAAGCCCAGGGGCCTATTTTCTCACGAAGCTTCCAGAAGTCCGAAGGAGAGACGAAGAGGGGCCACGGAGGGGCCACACCATAGGGCGGCGCGGCTCCCCCCTTGGCCGCGCCGGCCTGTAGTGTGGGGCCCCCGTGCCGCCTCTTGACCTGCCCTTCCGCCTATAAAAAGTCTCCGTGACGAAACCCCGATGCATCGAGAGCCACGATACGGAAAACCTTCCAGAGACGCCGCCGCCGCCGATCCCATCTCGGGGGATCCAGGAGATCGCCTCCGGCACCCTGCCGGAGAGGGGAATCATCTCCCGGAGGACTCTACGCCGCCATGGTCGCCTCCGGAGTGATGTGTGAGTAGTCTACCCCTGGACTATGGGTCCATAGCAGTAGCTAGATGGTTGTCTTCTCCCCATTGTGCTATCATTGTCGGATCTTGTGAGCTGCCTAACATGATCAAGATCATCTATCTATAATTCTATATGTTGCGTTTGTTGGGATCCGATGAATAGAGAATACTTGTTATGTTGATTATCAAAGTTATACTTATGTGTTGTTTATGATCTTGCATGCTTTCCGTTACTAGTAGATGCTCTAGCCAAGTAGATGCTTGTAAATCCAAGAGGGAGTACTTATGCTCGATAGTGGGTTCATGCCTGCATTGACACAGGACAAAGGAGAAAGTTCTAATGTTGTGTTGTGCTGTTGCCACTAGGGATAAAACATTAGTGCTATGTTCAAGGATGTAGTCACTAGTTACATTATGCACCATACTTAATGCAATTGTCTGTTGTTTGCAACTTAATACTGGAGGGGGTTCGGATGATAACCTGAAGGTGGACTTTTTAGGCATAAATGCAGTTGGATGACGGTCTATGTACTTTGTCGTAATGCCCAATTAAATCTCACAATACTCATCATAATATGTATGTGCATGGTCATGCTCTCTTTATTTGTCAATTGCCCAACTGTAATTTGTTCACCCAACATGCTGTTCGTCTTATGGGAGAGACACCTCTAGTGAACTGTGGACCCCGGTCCAATTCTCTTTACTGAAATACAATCTACTGCAATACTGTTCTACTGTTTTCTGCAAACAATCATCTTCCACACAATACGGTTAACTCTTTGTTACAGCAAGCCGGTGAGATTGACAACCTCACTGTTTCGTTGGGGCAAAGTACTTTGGTTGTGTTGTGCAGGTTCCACGTTGGCGCCGGAATCCCTGGTGTTGCGCCGCACTACATCCCGCCGCCATCAACCTTCAACGTGCTTCTTGGCTCCTCCTGGTTCGATAAACCTTGGTTTCTTTCTGAGGGAAAACTTGCTGCTGTGCGCATCATACCTTCCTCTTGGGGTTGCCCAACGAACGTGTGAAATACACGCCATCAAGCATAAATTTCTGGCGCCGTTGCCGGGGAGATCAAGACACGCTGCAAGGGGAGTCTCCACTTCTCAATCTCTTTACTTTGTTTTTGTCTTGCTTAGTTTTATTTACTACTTTGTTTGCTGCACTAAATCAAAATACAAAAAAAAAATTAGTTGCTAGTTTTACTTTATTTGCTATCTTGCTTGCTATATCTAAAACACAAAAAAATTAGTTTACTTGCATTTACTTTATTCATCATGTTTCCTTTTAATTTTACCACAAAAAACATACCGGTAGGACGTGGGTCTATAGTTGGGAGAAATAATATAGAAGAATTTTTCAATCATGTTAGTACTATTGAAAATTTTTAAGATAGACACTTGGTAGACCTTGCGCCTACTTATGAAATTGCTGCTGCGCATTTAGTTCGCCTGTTGGAAACTAAATTTGTTAATCTTAATCCTATAATCCAACACATGTTTTTCACACTTGGTGATATGGAAGAGGGGGAAAAGAAAGATTTTGTATTAGAAACCCTTCTTAGAGAATTTGGTGGTCTAGCAAGAGAAGCTAGAAAGGTGTTTGCTAAATTTAATATGCTTGGTTCTCCTACTAATTTTGTTAGTCTCCTTGAAAGGATGGATATGGATAGAATAAGATACACTAATAATATTGATGATGGAGGGGAGATAAAAGCACCAATACCATGTAAGCTCTTAGCTATGAATGATGCATTAGAAAATAACTATGCTTGGCTAGTTCCTGAAAATTTGTTTGATGAGAGTAGCACGCCTAAGACTAATGAAAAGGGAGATGCTGAAACTTATGTATCCAATATACTATGCCTAGTTGAGAAAACTCCACACCCCGCTGAGAATGCATCACCCTTCGATAATACTTGATACACACTTTCTGCGCCTAGCTGAAAGGCGTTAAAGAAAAGCGCTTATGGGAGACAACCCATGTTTTTACCTACAGTACTTTGTTTTTATTTTGTGTCTTGGAAGTTGTTTACTACTGTAGCAACCTCTCCTTATCTTAGTTTTGTGTTTTATTGTGCCAAGTTAAGCCGTTGATAGAAAAGTAAGTACTAGATTTGGATTACTGCACAGTTCCAGATTTCTTTGCTGTCACGAATCTGGGTCCACCTCCCTGTAGGTAGCTCAGAAAATTAAGCCAATTTACGTGCATGATCCTCAGATATGTACGCAACTTTCATTCAATTTGAGCATTTTCATTTGAGCAAGTCTGGTGCCATTTTAAAATTCGTCAATACGAACTGTTCTGTTTTGACAGATTCTGCCTTTTATTTCGCATTGCCTCTTTCGCTATGTTGGATGAATTTCTTTGATCCATTAATGTCCAGTAGCATTATGCAATGTCCAGAAGTGTTAAGAATGATTGTGTCACCTCTGAATATGTCAATTTATATTGTGCACTAACCCTCTAATAAGTTGTTTCGAGTTTGGTGTGGAGGAAGTTTTCAAGGATCAAGAGAGGAGTATGATGCAACATGATCAAGGAGAGTGAAAGCTCTAAGCTTGGGGATGCCCCGGTGGTTCACCCCTGCATATTCTAAGAAGACTCAAGCGTCTAAGCTTGGGGATGCCCAAGGCATCCCCTTCTTCATCGACAACATTATGAGGTTCCTCCCCTGAAACTATATTTTTATTCCATCACATCTTATGTGCTTTTTCTTGGAGCGTTGGTTTGTTTTTGTTTTTTGTTTTGTTTGAATAAAATGGATCCTAGCATTCACTTTATGGGAGAGAGACACGCTCCGCTGTAGCATATGGACAAGTATGTCCTTGGTTTCTACTCATAGTATTCATGGCGAAGTTTCTCCTTCGTTAAATTGTTATATGGTTGGAATTGGAAAATGATACATGTAGTAATTGCTATAAATGTCTTGGGTAATGTGATACTTGGCAATTATTGTGCTCATGATTAAGCTCTTGCATCATATGCTTTGCACCCATTAATGAAGAAATACATAGAGCATGCTAAAATTTGGTTTGCATATTTGGTCTCTCTAAGGTCTAGATAATTTCTAGTATTGAGTTTGAACAACAAGGAAGACGGTGTAGAGTCTTATAATGTTTTCAATATGTCTTTTATGTGAGTTTTGCTGCACCGGTTCATCCTTGTGTTTGTTTCAAATAAGCCTTGCTAGCCTAAACCTTGTATCGAGAGGGAATACTTCTCATGCATCCAAAATACTTGAGCCAACCACTATGCCATTTGTGTCCACCATACCTACCTATACTACATGGTATTTTTCCGCCATTCCAAAGTAAATTGCTTGAGTGCTACCTTTAAAATTCCATCATTCACCTTTGCAATATATAGCTCATGGGACAAATAGCTTAAAAACTATTGTGGTATTGAATATGTAATTATGCACTTTATCTCTTATTAAGTTGCTTGTTGTGCGATAACCATGTTCACTGGGGACGCCATCAACTTTTCGTTGTTGAATTTCATGTGAGTTGCTATGCATGTTCGTCTTGTCTGAAGTAAGAGAGATCTACCACCATATGGTTAAGCATGCATATGTTAGAGAAGAACATTGGGCCGCTAACTAAAGCCATGATCCATGGTGGAAGTTTCAGTTTTGGACAACAATCCTCAAATCTCAAATGAGAAAATTATTAATTGTTGTTATATGCTTATGCATAAAAGAGGAGTCCATTATATGTTGTCTATGTTGTCCCGGTATGGATGTCTAAGTTGAAGAATAATCAATAGCGAGAAATCCAATGCGAGCTTTCTCCTTAGACCTTTGTACAAAGCGGCATAGAGGTACCCCTTTGTGACACTTGGTAAAAACAATGCATTGTGATGACCCGGTAGTCCAAGCTAATTAGGACAAGGTGCGGGCACTATTAGTACACTATGCATGAGGCTTGCAACTTATAAGATATAATTTACATGATGCATATGCTTTATTACTACCGTTGACAAAATTGTTTCATGTTTTCAAAATCAAAGCTCTAGCACAAATATAGCAATCGATGCTTTTCCTCTATGGAGGACTATTCTTTTACTTTCAATGTTGAGTCAGTTCACCTATCTCTCTCCACCTCAAGAAGCAAACACTTGTGTGAACTGTGCATTGATTCCTACATATTTGCTTATTGCACTTATTATATTACTCTATGTTGACAATATCCATGAGATATACATGTTACAAGTTGAAAGCAACCGCTGAAACTTAATCTTCTTTTGTGTTGCTTCAATATCTCTACTTTGAATTATTGCTTTATGAGTTAACTCTTATGCAAGACTTATTGATGCTTGTCTTGAAGTGCTATTCATGAAAAGTCTTTGCTATATGATTCACTTGTTTACTCATGTCATATACATTGTTTCGATCGCTGCATTCACTACATATGCTTTACAAATAGTATGATCAAGATTATGATGGCATGTCACTCCAGAAATTATCTGTGTTATCGTTTTACCTGCTCGGGACGAGCAGAACTAAGCTTGGGGATGCTGATATGTCTCCGACGTATCGATAATTTCTTATGTTCCATGCCACATTATTGATGTTATCTACATGTTTTATGCACACTTTATGTCATATTCGTGCATTTTCTGGAACTAACCTATTAACAAGATGTCGAAGTGCCGATTCTTTGTTTTCATCGCTGTTTTTGGTTTCAGAAATCCTAGTAAGGAAATATTCTCGGAATTGGACGAAATCAAAGCCCAGGGGCCTATTTTCTCACGAAGCTTCCGAAGTCCGAAGGAGAGACGAAGAGGGGCCACGGAGGGCCACACCATAGGCGGCGGCCCCCCCTTGGCCGCGCCGGCCTGTAGTGTGGGGCCCCGTGCCGCCTCTTGACCTGCCCTTCCGCCTATAAAAAGTCTTCGTGACGAAACCCCCGTACCGAGAGCCACGATACGGAAAACCTTCCAGAGACGCCGCCGCCGCCGATCCCATCTCGGGGGATCCAGGAGATCGCCTCCGGCACCCTGCCGGAGAGGGGAATCATCTCCCGGAGGACTCTACGCCGCCATGATCGCCTCCGGAGTGATGTGTGAGTAGTCTACCCCTGGACTATGGGTCCATAGCAGTAGCTAGATGGTTGTCTTCTCCCCATTGTGCTATCATTGTCGGATCTTGTGAGCTGCCTAACATGATCAAGATCATCTATCTGTAATTCTATATGTTGCGTTTGTTGGGATCCGATGAATAGAGAATACTTGTTATGTTGATTATCAAAGTTATACTTATGTGTTGTTTATGATCTTGCATGCTTTCCGTTACTAGTAGATGCTCTGGCCAAGTAGATGCTTGTAACTCCAAGAGGGAGTACTTATGCTCGATAGTGGGTTCATGCCTGCATTGACACCTGGGACAAAGGATGAAAGTTCTAAGGTTGTGTTGTGCTGTTGCCACTAGGGATAAAACATTAGTGCTATGTTCAAGGATGTAGTCACTAGTTACATTACGCACCATACTTAATGCAATTGTCTGTTGTTTGCAGCTTAATACTGGAGGGGGTTCGGATGATAACCTGAAGGTGGACTTTTTAGGCATAGATGCAGTTGGATGACGGTCTATGTACTTTGTCGTAATGCCCAATTAAATCTCACAATACTCATCATAATATGTATGTGCATGGTCATGCTCTCTTTATTTGTCAATTGCCCAACTGTAATTTGTTCACCCAACATGCTGTTCGTCTTATGGGAGAGACACCTCTAGTGAACTGTGGACCCCGGTCCAATTCTCTTTACTGAAATACAATCTCTTTGCCAATACTTGTTCTACTATTTTCTGCAAACAATCATCTTCCACACAATACGGTTAACTCTTTGTTACAGCAAGCCGGTGAGATTGACAACCTCACTGTTTCGTTGGGGCAAAGTACTTTGGTTGTGTTGTGCAGGTTCCACGTTGGCGCCGGAATCCCTGGTGTTGCGCCGCACTACATCCCGCCGCCATCAACCTTCAACGTGCTTCTTGGCTCCTCCTGGTTCGATAAACCTTGGTTTCTTTCTGAGGGAAAACTTGCTGCTGTGCGCATCATACCTTCCTCTTGGGGTTGCCCAACGAACGTGTGAAATACACGCCATCAATAGCAAAAGGCAATGTCCCCATGAGTGAATTTGTCCTGAGAGTGAATCTTGAAACCATGAGCACGGCCACTGATACGTCCCAAACGTATCTATAATTTCTTATGTTCCATACTACTTTTATGATGATACTCACATGTTTTATACACATTATATGTCATTATTATGCATTTTCCGGCACTAACCTATTGATGAGATGCCGAAGAGCCGATTCTTTGTTTTCTGCTGTTTTTGGTTTCAGAAATCCTACAAAGGAAATATTCTCGGAATTGGACGAAATCAACGCCCAGGGTCCTATTTTTCCACGAAGCTTCCAGAAGACCGAGGGAGATACGAAGTGGGGCCACGAGGCGACGCCACACTAGGGCGGCGCGGCCCAGGCCTTGGCCGCGCGGCCCTAGCGTGTGGGTCCCTCGTGACTCCTCCGACTCCGCCCTTCCGCCTACTTAAAGCCTTCATCGCGAAACCCCCAGTACCGAGAGCCACGATACGGAAAACCTTCCAGAGACGCCGCCGCCACCAATCCCATCTCGGGGGATTCAGGAGATCGCCTCTGGCACCCTGCCGGAGAGGGGAATCATCTCCCGGAGGTCTCTTCATCGCCATGATCGCCTCCGGATTGATGTGTGAGTAGTCCACCCCTGGACTATGGGTCCATAGCAGTAGCTAGATGGTTGTCTTCTCCTCATTGTGCTATCATGTTAGATCTTGTGAGCTGCCTAACATGATCAAGATCATCTATTTGTAATGCTACATGTTGTGTTTGTTGGGATCCGATGAATATTGAATACTATGTCAAGTTGATTATCAATCTATCATATATGTTATTTATGTTCTTGCATGCTCTCCGTTGCTAGTAGAGGCTCTGGCCAAGTTGATACTTGTGACTCCAAGAGGGAGTATTTATGCTCGATAGTGGGTTCATGCCTCCATTAAATCTGGGACAAAGGATGAAAGTTCTAAGGTTGTGGATGTGCTGTTGCCACTAGGGATAAAACATCGATGCTTTGTCTAAGGATATTTGTGTTGATTACATTACACACCATACTTAATGCAATTGTCTGTTGTTTACAACTTAATACCGGAAGGGGTTCGGATGATAACCTGAAAGTGGACTTTTTAGGCATAGATGCATGCTGGATAGCGGTCTATGTACTTTGTCGTAATGCCCTGATTGAATCTCATAGTACTCATCATGATATATGTATGTGCATTGTTATGCCTTCTTTATTTGTCAATTGCCCAACTGTAATTTGTTCACCCAACATCTGTTTATCTTATGGGAGAGACACCACTAGTGATCTGTGGACCCCGGTCCTATTCTTTACATCTGAAATACAATCTACTGCAATTGTTCTTTACTGTTGTTCGCAAACAATCATCATCATCCACACTATACATCTAATCATTTGTTTACAGCAAGCCGGTGAGATTGACAACCTCACTGTTACGTTGGGGCAAAGTTCTGTGATTGTGTTGTGCAGGTTCCACGTTGGCGCCGGAATCCCTGGTGTTGCGCCGCACTACACTCCGCCGCCATCAACCTTCAACGTGCTTCTTGGCTCCTACTGGTTCGATAAACCTTGGTTTCTTTCTGAGGGAAAACTTGCTACTGTACGCATCACACCTTCCTCTTGGGGTTCCAAACGGACGTGTGTTTCACGCGCAATCAAGCATTTTTTCTGGCGCCGTTACCGGGGAGATCAAGACACGCTGCAAGGGGAGTCTCCACTTCCAATCTCTTTACTTTGTTTTTGTCTTGCTTTATTTTATTTACTACTTTGTTTGCTGCACTTAAACAAAACACAAAAAAATTAGTTGCTAGTTTTACTTTATTTACTGTCTTGTTCTCTATATCAAAAACACAAAAAAATTAGTTACTCGCATTTACTTTATCTAGTTTGCTTTATCTACTATTGCTAAAATGAATACTCCTGAAAACACTAAGTTGTGTGACTTCACAAACACTAATAATAATGATTTCTTATGCACACCTATTGCTCCACCTGCTACTACAGCAGAATTCTTTGAAATTAAACCTGCTTTACTGAATCTTGTTATGAGAGAGCAATTTTCTAGTGTTAGTTCTGATGATGATGCTGCCCATCTTAATAATTTTGTTGAATTATGTGACATGCAAAAGTATAAGGATGTAGATGGTGATATTATAAAATTGAAATTGTTTCCTTTCTCCTTAAGAGGAAGAGCTAAAGATTGGTTGCTATCTCTACCTAGAAATAGTATTGATTCATGGACTAAATGTAAGGATGCTTTTATTGGTAGATATTATCCCCCTGCTAAAATTATATCTTTGAGAAGTAGCATAATGAATTTCAAACAATTAGATAATTAACATGTTGCTCAAGCTTGGGAGAGAATGATATCTTTGGTAAAGAATTGTCCAACCCATGGACTAACTACTTGGATGATCATCCAAACATTTTATGCAGGACTGAATTTTTCTTCGTGGAACCTATTGGATTTAGCTACTGGAGGTACCTTTATGTCCATTACTTTGGGGGCGGCTACAAAGCTTCTTGATGATATGATGATAAATTACTCTGAATGGCACACCGAAAGAGCTCCACAAGGTAAGAAGGTAAATTATGTTGAAGAAACCTCCTCCTTGAGTGATAAGATTGATGTGATTATGTCTATGCTTGCGAATGGTAGATCTAATGTTGATCCAAATAATGTTCCTTTAGCTTCATTGGTTGCCCAAGAAGAACATGTTGATGTGAACTTCATTAAAAATAATAATTTCAACAACAATGCTTATAGGAATAATTCTGGTAACAACTATAGGCCATATCCTTCTGCTAATGGTAATGGTTATGGTAATTCTTATGGGAATTCTTACAACAATAATAGGAGTGTACCCCCTGGTCTTGAAGCCATGCTTAAAGAATTTATTAGTACACAAACTGCTTTTAACAAATCTGTTGAAGAAAAGCTTGATAAAATTGATATTCTTGCTTCTAAGGTTGATAGACTTGCCTCTGATGTTGATCTTTTAAAATTGAAAGTTATGTCTAATAAGGATAATGAAAATAAGATTGTTACTACAGCAAATGCCATCCAAGTTAGAATTAATGAGAATATAAGATTGATGGCTGAATTGCATGCTAGATGGGAAAGAGAAGAAAATGAAAAACTTGCTAAAGAGAATAATGTAGCTAAAGTTTGGACTATCACCACCACTAGTAATGATAATGATTCACATGTTGCTAAACCTCCTACTATCAATGGTAAAATAATTGGTGTTGGCAATGTTTCTACTCCTAGTGCAAAGCGTGCAAAATTACCTGAAATTGCTAAAACTGCTGAAACTGCTTGTGATAAAACTGCTGAATTTTTTTCCAACATTGGGGACAATGATCCCATTGTTGTAGGTCATAATGATTTAGACTTTGATGATTTTCACATCTCTGAAGTTATAAAGTTCTTACAAAAACTTGCTAAAAGTCCCAATGCTAGTGCTATAAATTTGGCCTTTACAAAACATATTACAAATGCTCTCATAAAAGCTAGAGAAGAGAAACTAAAACTTGAAACCTCTATTCCTAGGAAGTTGCAAGATGGTTGGGAGCCCATAATTAAGATGAGGGTCAATGATTTTCATTGTAATGCTTTATGTGATCTTGGTGCAAGTATTTCTGTTATGCCTAAGAAAATATATGATATGCTTGACTTGCCACCATTGAAAAATTGTTATTTGGATGTTAATCTTGCTGATAATGCTATAAAGAAACCTTTGGGGAGGATTGATAATGTTCGCATTATGGTTAACAATAACCTTGTCCCCGTTGATTTTGTTGTCTTGGATATTGAGTGCAATGCATCTTGTCCCATTATATTGGGAAGACCTTGATGGCGTGTAACTCACACGTTCGTTGGGAACCCCAAGAGGAAGGTATGATGCGCACAGCAGCAAGTTTTCCCTCAGAAAGAAACCAAGGTTTATCAAACCAGGAGGAGCCAAGAAGCACGTTGAAGGTTGATGGCGGTGGGATGTAGTGCGGCGCAACACCAGGGATTCCGGCGCCAACGTGGAACCTGCACAACACAACCAAAGTACTTTGCCCCAACGAAACAGTGAGGTTGTCAATCTCACCGGCTTGCTGTAACAAAGGATTAACCGTATTGTGTGGAAGATGATTGTTTGCAGAAAACAGTAGAACAAGTATTGCAGTAGATTGTATTTCAGTAAAGAGAATTGGACCGGGGTCCACAGTTCACTAGAGGTGTCTCTCCCATAAGATAAACAGCATGTTGGGTGAACAAATTACAGTTGGGCAATTGACAAATAAAGAGAGCATGACAATGCACATACATATCATGATGAGTATAGTGAGATTTAATTGGGCATTACGACAAAGTACATAGACCGCCATCCAACTGCATCTATGCCTAAAAAGTCCACCTTCAAAGTGTTATCATCCGAACCCCTCCGGTATTAAGTTGCAAAGCAATGCATAATTGCATTAAGTATGGTGCGTAATGTAATCAACAACTACATCCTTAGACATAGCATCAATGTTTTATCCCTAGTGGCAACAAGACAACACAACCTTAGAACTTTCTCACATCGTCCTGTGTGTCAATGCAGGCATGAACCCACTATCGAGCATAAATACTCCCTCTTGGAGTTACAAGCATCTACTTGGCCAGAGCATCTACTAGTAACGGAGAGCATGCAAGATCATAAACAACACATAGATATAACTTTGATAATCAACATAACAAGTATTCTCTATTCATCGGATCCCAACAAACGCAACATATAGGATTACATATAGATGATCTTGATCATGTTAGGCAGCTCACAAGATCCGACAATGATAGCACAACGGGGAGAAGACAACCATCTAGCTACTGCTATGGACCCATAGTCCAGGGGTAGACTACTCACACATCACACCGGAGGCGACCATGGCGGCGTAGAGTCCTCCGGGAGATGAATCCCCTCTCCGGCAGGGTGCCGGAGGCGATCTCCTGGATCCCCCGAGATGGGATCGGCGGCGGTGGCGTCTCAGTAAGGTTTTCCGTATCGTGGCTCTCGGTACTGGGGGTTTCGCGACGGAGGCTTTAAGTAGGCGGAAGGGCAAGTCAGGAGGGGGCACGAGGGCCCCACACCACAGGTCGGCGCGGCCAAGGGGGGGGGGGGCGCCGCCCTAGGGTTTGGCCACCTCGTGGCCCCACTTCGTCTCCTCTTCCGTCTTCTGGAAGCTTCGTGGCAAAATAGGACCCTGGGCGTTGATTTCGTCCAATTCCGAGAATATTTCGTTACTAGGATTTCTGAAAACCAAAACAGCAGAAAACAGCAACTGGCACTTCGGCATCTTGTTAATAGGTTAGTTCCAGAAAATGCACGAATATGACATAAAGTGTGCATAAAACATGTAGATAACATCAATAATGTGGCATGGAACATAAGAAATTATCGATACGTTGGAGACGTATCAGCATCCCCAAGCTTAGTTCTGCTCGTCCCGAGCAGGTAAAACGATAACACAGATAATTTCTGGGGTGACATGCCATCATAATCTTGATCATACTATTTGTAAAGCATATGTAGTGAATGCAGCGATCAAAACAATGTATATGACATGAGTAAACAAGTGAATCATATAGCGAAGACTTTTCATGAATAGCACTTCAAGACAAGCATCAATAAGTCTTGCATAAGAGTTAACTCATAAAGCAATAATTCAAAGTAAAGGCATTGAAGCAACACAAAAGAAGATTAAGTTTCAACGGTTGCTTTCAACTTGTAACATGTATATCTCATGGATATTGTCAACATAGAGTAATATAATAAGTGCAATATGCAAATATGTAGGAATCAATGCACAGTTCACACAAGTGTTTGCTTCTTGAGGTGGAGAGAAATAGGTGAACTGACTCAACAATAAAGTAAAAGAATGGTCCTCATAGAGGAAAAGCATCGATTGCTATATTTGTGCTAGAGCTTTGATTTTGAAAACATGAAACAATTTTGTCAACGGTAGTAATAAAGCATATGTATCATGTAAATTATATCTTACAAGTTGCAAGCCTCATGCATAGTGTACTAATAGTGCCCGCACCTTGTCCTAATTAGCTTGGACTACCGGATCATCACAATGCACATGTTTTGACCAAGTGTCACAATGGGGTACCTCTATGCCGCCTGTACAAAGGTCTAAGGAGAAAGCTCGCATTGGATTTCTCGCTATTGATTATTCTTCAACTTAGACATCCATACCGGGACAACATAGACAACAGATAATGGACTCCTCTTTTATGCATAAGCATGTAGCAACAATTAATAATTTTCTCATTTGAGGTTGAGGATATATGTCCAAAACTGAAACTTCCACCATGGATCATGGCTTTAGTTAGCGGCCCAATGTTCTTCTCTAACAATATGCATGCTTAACCATAAGGTGGTAGATCGCTCTTACTTCAGACAAGACGAACATGCATAGCAACTCACATGAAATTCAACAATGAATAGTTGATGGCGTCCCCAGTGAACATGGTTATCGCACAACAAGCAACTTAATAAGAGATAAAGTGCATAATTACATATTCAATACCACAATAGTTTTTAAGCTATTTGTCCCATGAGCTATATATTGCAAGGCGAATGATGGAGTTTTAAAGGTAGCACTCAAGCAATTTACTTTGGAATGGCGGAAAATACCATGTAGTAGGTAGGTATGGTGGACACAAATGGCATAGTGGTTGGCTCAAGTATTTTGGATGCATGAGAAGTATTCCCTCTCGATACAAGGTTTAGGCTAGCAAGGCTTATTTGAAACAAACACAAGGATGAACCGGTGCAGCAAAACTCACATAAAAGACATATTGAAAACATTATAAGACTCTACACCGTCTTCCTTGTTGTTCAAACTCAATACTAGAAATTATCTAGACCTTAGAGAAACCAAATATGCAAACCAAATTATAGCATGCTCTATGTATTTCTTCATTAATGGGTGCAAAGTATATGATGCAAGAGCTTAATCATGAGCACAACAATTGCCAAGTATCACATTACCCAAGACATTTATAGCAATTACTACATGTATCATTTTCCAATTCCAACCATATAACAATTTAACGAAGAAGAAACTTCGCCATGAATACTATGAGTAGAAGCTAAGGACATATTTGTCCATATGCTACAGCGGAGCATGTCTCTCTCCCATAAAGTGAATGCTAGGATCCATTTTATTCAAACAAAACAAAAAATAAAAACAAACCGACGTTCCAAGCAAAGCACATAAGATGTGATGGAATAAAAATATAGTTTCAGGGGAGGAACCTGATAATATTGTCGATGAAGAAGGGGATGCCTTGGGCATCCCCAAGCTTAGACGCTTGAGTCTTCTTAATATATGCAGGGGTGAACCACCGGGGCATCCCCAAGCTTAGAGCTTTCACTCTCCTTGATCATGTTGCATCATACTCCTCTCTTGATCCTTGAAAACTTCCTCCACACCAAACTCGAAACAACTCATTAGAGGGTTAGTGCACAATAAAAATTAACATATTCAGAGGTGACACAATCATTCTTAACACTTCCGGACATTGCATAATGCTACTGGACATTAGTGGATCAAAGAAATTCATCCAACATAGCAAAAGAGGCAATGCGAAATAAAAGGCAGAATCTGTCAAAACAGAACAGTTCGTATTGACGAATTTTAAAATGGCACCAGACTTGCTCAAATGAAAATGCCCAAATTTAATGAAAGTTGCGTACATATCTGAGGATCACTCACGTAAATTGGCATAATTTTCTGAGTTACCTACAGGGGGATTTTGCCCAGATTCGTGACAGCAAAGAAATCTGTTTCTGCGCAGTAATCCAAATCTAGTACTTACTTTTCTATCAACGGCTTAACTTGGCACAACAAAACACAAAACTAAGATAAGGAGAGGTTGCTACAGTAGTAAACAACTTCCAAGACACAAAATAAAAACAAAGTACTGTAGGTAAAAACATGGGTTGTCTCCCATAAGCGCTTTTCTTTAACGCCTTTCAGCTAGGCGCAGAAAGTGTGTATCAAGTATTATCGAGAGATGAAGCATCAACATCATAATTTGTTCTCATAATAGAATCAAAAGGTAACTTTATTCTCTTTCTAGGGAAATGTTCCATACCTTTCTTGAGAGGAAATTGATATTTTATATTACCTTCCTTCATATCAATGGTAGCACCAACAGTTCGAAAAAAAAGGTCTTCCCAATATAATGGGACAAGATGCGTTGCATTCAATATCCAAGACAACAAAATCAACGGGGACAAGGTTATTGTTAACGGTAATGCGAACATTATCAACTTTCCCCAAAGGTTTCTTTGTAGAATGATCAGCAAGATTATCATCCAAATAACAATTTTTCAGCGGTGGCAAGTCAAGCATATCATAAATTTTCTTAGGCATAACAGAAATACTTGCACCAAGATCACATAAAGCATTACAATCAAAATCTTTAATCTTCATCTTAATGATGGGCTCCCAACCATCCTCTAGCTTTTTAGGAATAGAGGCTTCGCGCTCTAGTTTCTCTTCTCTAGCTTTTATGAGAGCATTTGTAATATGTTGTGTGAAAGCCAAATTTATAGCACTAGCGTTAGGACTTTTAGCAAGTTTTTGCAAGAACTTTATAACTTAAGAGATGTGGCAATCATCAAAATTCAAACCATTATAATCTAAAGCAATGGGATCATCATCCCCAATGTTGGAAAAATTTCAGCAGTTTTATCACAGGCAATTTCAGCAGTTTTAGCAGTTTCAGACAGTTTCTCGCGCTTTGCATTAGAAGTGGAAACATTGCTAACACCAATTCTTTTATTAGTATTAGTAGGAGGTGCAGCAACATGTGTAGCATTAGCATTACAAGTGGTGGTAATAGTCCAAACTTTAGCTACATTCTTCTCTTTAGCTAGTTTTTCATTTTCTTCTCTATCCCACCTAGCACGCAGTTCAGCCATTAATCTTATATTCTCATTAATTCTAACTTGGATGGCATTTGCTGTAGTAACAATTTTATTATGATGATTCTCATTAGGCAAAACTTTTGATTTCAAAAGATCAACATCAGCAGCAAGACTATCAACTTTAGAAGCAAGTATATCAATTTTCCCAAGCTTTTCTTCAACAGATTTGTTAAAAGCAGTTTGTGTACTAATAAATTCTTTAAGCATGGCTTCATGTCCAGGGGGTGAACTCCTATTATTGTTGTAAGAATTCCCATAAGAATTACCATAGCCGTTGCCAT